>NW_020799101.1:10620078-10758388 GCF_003259725.1 Athene cunicularia
AGGGGGGGGGGGGGGAAAGAAAAAAGAAAAAGAGAAGGAATGGAAAAAAATACCAACTCTGTTCAAAACAACATACTTTTCCTGTTCACAGAAAAACACAGCTTTGCATGGTTGCCATGCCTTTACACAAATCAGTTTCAGTCCCCTCAACATTTGGCTATTGTTCATCAATTGGATCACAGCTCTTGGCCAAGCTAGCCTAGAGGGAAAGGGACAGTGGGTCTGGAGGCCCTGCAGGGCCTGAAGCAGGGAACAGGCTGCTGCCACAGTGTCCTGCCTGTCCCCCCATCATGCGATGCAACAATCACCACCCTAATGGAAGTGTGGAGAGAGGAAATGCAAACACTCCTTTGAATTAAAAAAAACGAAGCACATTTCCTTTCCTATGACAGTAGAGGTGGGGTCCATACCCCATCCTTACTTTCCATCTGCTCAAGAAGTGCCTTCCAGAATAACAGCATGGGTAGGACTCCTCAACCCTAATTCAGGTTCATAATGTAGCAACATCCAGGTGGTAATGCGTAAAACACACAGTCCTTGTAAAACACAATTCACCTGAAGAAAGTCCTTACTCTAAATCTAGATGTTTCCACCAGACATTAGCAGAAGCAAAGTATCCCAGGTCTTGGAGTCCAAATGTCCTCTCCCACTTCATTCCAGTGGCCGCGTACTTTGGAAAAACAGGAGTCCATCTGGCACAGAGCTGTCAGAATCTGTTCCAGAACAATGAGAAATGGGAATAGAAAGGTGCTGCAGGTCAGAACGGAGGTACATTTGCAGTGTTGATGTTTGCACAGTGCTTGCCAGCACTATGCCTGTTTAAAGCCAATACCATTAATCATTCACTAAACTCACTTGAAAAAATTACAAATAAAAATAATTAAATAGTGCTAAGGCTTTGTACTTTTTTACCACACGCTTTGACCTTCAAGTGGATATTACATTCAGACCATGCCTGCTTAAATAAAGTTCTGTAGCAGACAGAACATCTGTTAGGTCTATTTTATATTCATGTTTAAGATGGGATTAGTCTCTAGGCTTTGTCAAATAATGAAGAAAAACAAAAGGGGAGAAAGAAATTAAAATTTTAATTCCCCTTTGATTTTGTGAAACAATTTGAATTTAAGATAATTAGTACAAATGTTTATAGGATATTCTGTAGGATCCATGCCTGAAATCTTCCAACCTGTCGGAGATTAACAATGCACCTATAGCATAAAGCCTTCTGGAAATGTAACACGTGCACAGCTCTGAAGAATTATGAGAAAAGTTACTTTTAAGTTCAAGTGCTTATGTGGTGTTAACTGCAGCAGCTATGCTGGAGGTAACCTTGTTTGACCCGTTTTACACCAGACTAGGAGCTGTCATCAGCTAAAATATTTTCTGTGTTTTCCTCTGGTGTGCAGAAAGCATTATTTTCCAAAAGTCACTGTGATCAGCAGTGATGCCAAGCTAGAGCCCTCCTCATTTTATATAGCCTCTCTGCTATCATCACTTCAAAATGCTACTCTGTGCCAGAATATCCCCCTTTAAAGGCTTCATGTGACTGAAAACTTTCAGCAGAAGACTATCTGATCTCTTGGCAGGTGTTTCAGCCCAGCGAACATTTCAAAGCTGGTTGCAGGAAAACTGAGTGGCAGCTGAGTGACAGAGCATCACACAGACCTCACACACAGGTAACCAAAGCTTGGGTCAGAAGCTGAGGAGCTTAGGCCCTAGGCAAATTGCACAAGCAACACAGAATATGTTTCTGTAGCAGGACTGAGAGGGAGTGCAGTATGTGTTGGCAATGTTGAGTTAAAAGGTAGCCCGAGCAAATACTGACATTTGCCAGGAAAGGCACTAAATATCAAAAACATGAGACTGGAAAAAGGGCCTCAAAGAGAGAGATGTGGGTAAGAACAACTGCACCCAGCTGAGTAGGGAGCTCATCAGGGAGCTGGAAGGACAGGAGGAGCAAGCCATCCACAAGCTGTAGATGAACAAAATGGTGAAGGACAGCTTTAATAGTGGTTATCCATCATCCCCAGTGTGACTCCTTTTCCCATCAAACTGGGAACCATCTCCATTTCAGCTCTACAGCCTAGGCAGGGTTGCTCTGCAAGGTTCCTAGTTTGCTAAACTATGGGATATTGAGAAAAGAGCACAAAGGAGGAAAGGAAAGGAAAGAAAACTATTCTTTAATACCATGGGCAAACAATACAGGCATCCAACGTACTGCACCCCAAGAGGCAGTGCCAGTTCCTGGACAAGCACAGATCTACAAATCAGAACATATTTTCACTCACCATAATCTTTTGCATGGCAGGACTTACGACCTGTGCTGTACACAGAGAACCTGAGTCAAGATCTTTTCCAAGATCTCCTCCAAATATCTACTAAGCTGGATATTCCCTGGTGATGGCTTTTGCAGCAAGCATATGACAGCTAGTCTGGAGGGGTCACTTCACTACTGGGGAAACAGGTGAGGGTGAGCCATTATGAACAGAGAAATACTGCATGTAGATAAATATCAGTTGATATGATGACACCAGCAGAGTTCTCATAAGAGTTAATCGTGCCCCTTCACCTTCCAGAATCTGTTGCAAAAGTTCATAAAATAGTGGGTAAAGGGGATGTGCTGGGCATAAATTATTTACAATTTCGAAGTGCTTTTGCCAGTCTCTCTCACTGGAGATTATCAAAGGGAACAAATAACCGTAAAATAAAGAGCAATGTCATGGTAAGGATTAAATCCCAGTTAAAATAATAGGAAACAAAGAGTTATGACTAATGAGTTTTTCCTCAGAATAAAAAGAAGTTAATAACAGCACACCCCACAAAGCGTTACAAAACCTCTTATGGTTCAATATAGTTATTGATAAAGAAGGAGCAGGCCTGTGGGGTCACAGTATACGTCTGGGACAAGAGTAACCTGGGAACTTTTCTGCTGCCTTTTTTTACTCCCCCCAAAGTCCCTTGTGAAATCAATGGGAAAACATGATCATGGTTCCTGAAAACCAGCTCCCACTCTCGGACCTCTGCAAATAGCTAGTCATACTGGGACAGGCTGTAAATCAGTAAAAGGAGTGCCTGAACACTGCAGCTCTAATAGCTAACAGCTTATCTGTATTTCAAAATATCTCTGGCTAGATGGTGATAAATGGGGTGTCATGGTTGCTTGGGAAAGCATAGCTGAGATGTTATAAACCCCAGTGTGAACTTAACATCAACACACATGATGCAATTATTGGACACAACTAACTTTGATCAATGATTAAACTTAACATAGGAAAAGTTAGAGCTTGGGGGGTTTGTTTGTTTGCTTTTAATGCATGAGGAGTTGATTATTTAAATCGCAAATAATTGTTTGTTTCTCTTTTCTGATCCCACTGACAATGGCAAGGCAATGCTCTGCCCGGCTTTTTTAACCAGATACGTCACAGTAATTCTTGTCTAGGACTTTAGGCAATTGATTGTTACTTTCCTTTCACATACCTAAAGCTCCTTTGAAGGCACCACCCTCCCTTATTCCCTCCTCCTGCTATTCCCAAACTTCTGCCCTAGAGACTGAAAAGCTAGAACAGCTGCTTGTCACAAATAAGTTTTCATGTACGCTAATTTTAGTGTAGAAAAAGCAGAGTAGCTGGACGAGACAAGCTAGGCATGACCTCAGATGTCACAGGCCCTGTCAAGAATAACACCAAAAAAATGTGGTTGCTGCTGCACATCAACCCCTACACATGCAATCACAGACAGAAGAGCACTAAGAGGAAGAATTCAACTCACAATCAGTCTGAAAACTTATCTAAATTAGAAGCAGGGAAATACATTGGTCTATAACCAAGAGAAAAACCAGAAGTGGGTCACAGCTTTCTGATTTCATCAACAAAAGGATTTTAACAGGAGCATTCCCAGAAGCACTTACTGGTGCCTAATTCCTGTTTACATCAGTGATAAAAACACCAACCATTTCTAATATCTTGCCCTTGGGATATCATTTATAATGTTCTTGTTATTTAGAAACACTTCCTAGAGAAAATACAGCCTACTTAAACCCACAAGTCTGGGTCAACAGTCGGTGTAAATCATTATTGTTTCACTACAGTTCTAATGCACAGCATACAAAAATGGTGAAAAAATCATGGGTTTGAAGCATTTTCTCTGTCATCCTATAAAACTGGGGGTAATTCTAGTCTAATTAAATAGAGAAAAGAATGTTTGTGAAAATTAACATGATTCAAAATAATAGGGATACCAATATATTCCTGTGCATGTCTGTCTTGGCTTTAGCACATTTTTTTGAGTCAGATTACATTATTTTTGACAGTTATTAATTTTGAATGAAAGAGAGATAGCTTTAGCCTACAAATGAATGCTTATAGCTTTCTGTTGATTTTTTTTTATTATTATTATTTGAACAGCTACAGGGAAAAAAGAATGATGATAATTTGAATTCTGGAATGCTAGCCAGGGATTATATTTTTAGCTGTGCAAATAGGCTCATGCTACTTAAACAGTATCAGTACAAAAAGAAAAAAGTTGTTCTCTTTGCAAAATCTTTTAATGTACAGCACCAAAGGTGAAATCAATTTTAATTGACTCTTCTATCTTATATCTTGCTTTCCAACCAACTGTTGGAAATAAAGTTAGATTGAAAACCAAAAGCTATTCACCAGAAACTAGAGATTCTGGTAATCATATGATAACATTCTTCTAACGTTTCAGGAGAAATTTTTAGGAGCAAAGCTTTCCTTTCCATGCCATGCTATATGTTGCTGCTGCTGCTAGCCTCAGTCCAATTACAAATACTGGGTTGTTGTACTAAGTAAGAATCCGGCCTTCACATTAATAATTTATTTGCATCACTCCACAACTGAGCAACCATTACATAAACACAAACCAGCAGAAGGGTCATACAGAATTAAGAAATGTTTTCTATTGATCAAAACAAAGCAAACCATGGTACTTCCAGAATAAATTACCAGGGATGTGTTGCATTCTCCATAAGGACTGATCTTCACCTCTATTTGAGAAAGTTGAAAGGTTCATTCCCTCTGTTTACTTAAAATACTTTAAACTTGAGAGACTCTGCAAGATATTAGCAAAGAAAAACTCATTTCTGTAGGGGTGGATTTGAGCAACCACTGTTTCACGAGCAGTTACACTGAAATGGGAAGCTGAACTGTCTAAAGAAGTAGCTGCAATAGCCCAGGAATATAAAACTGAAATAGCTATTGGAAAGACAGAAAAAATTTAGGAACTGGAGTCAGAGGCATTAAAAATTCATAGGCCCCAACACTTTAACTCTGATGCATTTGAAGCACTGAAACAGTTAAGGTATTTCACCGAGGCACAAAATAACCTCATTATCATTTCTAATACAGATCAATACTCAACACTGCCCTTTGAAAAACACGGCTTTCGCTGGTCCATGCATTTATTGTGATCCTTGCATTATCTCACTAACATTAAAGCTTCCGTATAAGTCCTTTGCTAGCTTCTGAAACATCCCTCTTCCCCTCTATTTGATCAGCATATTCCTGTATCAAATTGTGAGGGGAAAAAAAAAGTAATGCAAATCAATATCTAACATATTGATTATTTTTTTTCTTTTTTCTTTGTGACATTTTGTCAGGTGGGTTTCTCTGCTCCTTGGGGCTGCCTGGTGGCATTAGAGGGCTGCTCCAGTCAAGACTAATGGCACAGGCTCCGTCCCAGGTGGACACCGGGTATTGTTTGAAGTAACTGATTGGTGTGAGAGCCCTCTAGCTCCCTCTCCCCAGCATGTGGTCCAAAGCACAACATATGCTTCCTGCTTGCTAGATTTGTCTCCAATAATAAAAACAGGATTTCTTTTCAATTTTAGTCTTGTGCCCAATTTATCAAGCAAAATAACATCAAGGCTTCAAAAGGCTTGGTTGGTAATCTGGTTCTGTATTGGATTAGTGGGAAGAGGTGTAACACAGTGAATAGAGAATGACCAAGATAATATCTTTTGCTGTACCATGAAAGAAAAAAAAAAAAAAAAAAAGCTGACCCATTATTAGGGCTTCTCCTGCACAGAGCTGGGAATTGCAACCTGCAGTTCTCTAAAATGAGTTTAAAAAAAATAATAATACAAAAGGAGAAGAATCGAAGCCACAGTAATACTGAGATTCTGATATTTGTTCTTTTCATTCTAAATGCTGATAAAATACATTTAGCTCCCTGGGGACTGGGGGGATGCAATTCTTCGGTGATGTTTCATTCATGCTGCTGTAGGTCTTTAAATGGAACAGGAAGGAAAAGAGGCCCAGCTTTCTTGCTGGTTTTTGTTTGTTGTTTTTTTGTTTGTTGCTCTTTTATTTCCTTTAGAAGATTCAATAGCCATGAGAATAAAACTCCACCCTCTCAATTAACACAATAGCACAATTTAAAGAATCTTGCCATTGTTCACTAAAACAGCAATCAACAGTGATGTTAAATTTAGTGCTCCTCCTGACAGTACATTATAATAAATAAGATAAGGCAATAATGGAAACAGCCAGCCTAATCATATTAAAATATAACATGTAAAATATTTAACTAAGATTTTCTTGTGAAAAACAGATTAGATATATTAAAAGCCATTGTTTGGTATAAGCAGTTAAGATTTGCATAACTAGCACAGGACGTATTCTCTTTCAACGAGAATTTTGATTTGTCTTGAAATCTCTCTAAATACTTTGTATTTAGATCAGAAAAAAAAAAAAAAAAAAGAAAATCATTTGTCTTTATTGATAGAATAAATCTGGGACCAATTAGACTTCTTTTTCTTCTAGTAGAGCATGCAATTAAATGTATTGCTTTAGGGGAAGTTTTAATGTTGGTTGCACATTAGGTGAGGTAATGCCAAGTCAAACACTTTACAAGCTGCTCTAGGAATAGGCTGACTTCACAGCCACTCAGCTGCAAGAGTATCTCAGTCTTCCCATACAGACACGTTTGACTGACTGAAACCTGGAACCAGCCCTAGACATTCAGCAAGCTCAAATTAAGTGTGCAAAGATACCAGACATAACTCCTGCAGAGTTAAGGATATTCAGCAATTTATGCTGTCTTTCGCCATAAGATCTGTCTCTATTTGAATGTCTAATTTACTCTGTATCAATCATCCTGCTTGATAAAACTTTGCCTTCCCTACTATTCTTACAAAGAGAACTGATCCATGCATGCCCACGCGGGACCTACTTTCAAAATGGCTCCATTAAATGGAGATTTGGACTTTCTGCACAAAAGGACTTGGAAAGTCTTTGCTAAGAAATACTAATACATGATTATATTCTACTTTATACTTTTCTCTCACAGATGAGTGGTTTTCCTTGTTTTTCTTAAGGATTTTCTCAGAGTAAACATTACAGTGGCTGAGTTTCAATCACACCATTTGATCTATGTACAAGTTATGCTCAGGGAAAGGATGTTTATCACATTCATCTCAAGCGCAATAGAACAATATCCAGTAACGTAACCCAATCTAAAGCAAGAGTACTGCTCTTTTCTTTTACATCTCCTCCATTCATACATGCATCATACAGAACCATGTATCAAAGATAGGGTCAGAGAAAAATTTTATGGGGGCAACATAATTTATTTGTTCATTTACCACGAAATCTAGAATATTATGTTAAAACCTGTGGGATATAGCAGCTCCACTGGAAACAATTACCGCTGCATGATATGCGATATGCATTATGTTTAGTTAATACAATTATTTGTTCCTGAGCATCACCAAGGAGAGACAGAATGATCCCTGCATGAAGGAATTTATGGTACAACAGCTACTTTCTATGATTCTCAGGCACATAAAGTTCCCACTGAGGCCTGTCTGATAATGTTCTTCGTAGTTAGGATGCACTTAGGGATTCAACATGGTTTTATTACAGGCCGTAATTCTAGGAATAAGAGTTCTTTTGTGAAGTCTTACAGGCACTACAGGTTTATTCAGCATATTCCTGTGATAAATGAGCAAGAGTCTATTTACTCTATAGCCTCATAAAAAGGTGGATTAATCACAAGAAAAACATACTAATTGCTCTTTTTGCATGCCCACACCTTCATCTTCATAACACAGAAGCTGCAGAAATGAGGAAACTCAGCTTGTAGAATAAAAAAGTCAAAGTGAAAGAAACCAAAAATTTTAAAATAATAAATAAATAAATTCTGTTGAGTGAGGGAGCTAAGGAAAGAATGGGAGTTGTTCAAGTTCAGTCTGGTTACTCTTACATAGTATTTGACACTGATGATTCACAATAATCAATTATCTTTTATAATAGATAGGTCATCCTGAAGAAAAGTAAAGTGTATATACTATGTGATAAGAAAGGAAATAATTTTTGCTATTTGACTTTTTCAGACAAGTGAGTTTGCTTGTACATTGGATGAATCTTGCTTTAGAACAGTTAATGCATCAGCAGATATCATTCTATAGATGGAGGTTAACAGAGATAATCCAGGTGTCCCTCCCAAATCCTTGGACATTCAACAGTATTTTGTTAGAGTAAAATAAAAAAAAAAAAAATCTCCAAGTGCCAACATTGCATTCTTTCTTCACACCCTGCCAAAAAAAAATTCTTTTAAAACATGAGGAAATATGTGATTTCATTACATATACAAATCTTTGGCTACATCGCAGAATTCATTAAACAGTAGGAAGACAAAAAATATTCCTTCCACCATTTCAAATACTCATAAGCTTTCCTTAATTTCTCTGCGATAATATTAGTCGGAAAAAAAGAATATAAATGTTAATAAGACAACTAATGTCTCCAAAGCTTTGTTAAACACAATAGCCTGGGAAATTATAATTTATGTTAGATTTGATTAATCTAGTGAACACAAGCACACTAGGGAGAAGGTGCAGTCTTTAACTTCCAATGCACACAGCAAAACTTTGAGTCTCCCTTATCTTTTAAAGGCACAGATACATGTGCTTCTTTATGTGCAGTTTAAATATTTCCCCAAAACTTTACTAATCACAAGAAACTTTGAAATTACTGGTTTAAATGGTCTAAAGAAAGGCATTGCAGCAAGTCTTCCCCCATTACTCTATCTGCCCTGTCACTCCTTCAGGACTATGCTGTGTGACTTCAGCCAGGGTGTCAGGAGTGGGCTTGCCATCAGCCCAGAAAACAAAATGAGAGCAAGGAGAGTTGTTCTCATCTCTGAGAAGGGGAATGCATCTCAGAGGCAGTTTGTCAACTATTCTTAATTTGGAAGGATATTTTGCACTCCACAAAACCAGAATATGAAATCACTGATCCAAAGTATCACTTTTCTAGACCCTCTTATTTGTATGTTTTTAGGACATCTGTGATATCTTACAAGAATAGAAACAAGGGAAGAAAAAAAAAAAAAAAAAAAAACCAAAAAAAAAACACCAAACAGAACCAATCCCCTTTAATAACTGGCTACTCTTCCAGCACTGCTTACATTATGTCTTCTCTTCCCTACATTGGGCAAACTACAGCTGGGACTGGTTTATAAGGCAATGAGAATTATAACGAAGTGCAGATTTTTAATGGATGCCACCTGTATCCAAGTTTAAGGGAGTCAGAAGATATCGTGTCAGGGCTCCATCTGCATTCAGTATTTTGGGAGTTTGGATGCCTGGTACACTAATATCATGCCAAGGGATCCTTGCACCACTACCTTGCCTTCTTCAAAACCCATGGACCATAACAACCTGTATGAAATTATGAAATTAATGTGGAAATCAGTTATCGCCATCACACAGAAAGCTGCTGTTTCTATGCACTGTATCATGAAGAAGTAAGGCATAGTATGAGATCTCGGCCACCAGAAGTCCCCTAAACCTTGAACTTCAGTGTAAATTACGATCTAACATCTCTGACTGTGCCTGTGTTCATAAACATCTGAATTCTGGACTACAGATTTTTCCTACATATCTAAACACAAGTTTTTTCATTCACTGGGAAGAAAAACTAGATCCAAGTAGCTAGATGCGTTAATTTAGCCTAATATGCATCACAATTCAGAGCTAAAATATGGAGGTGAGTAGATAAACTCTTGGAAGGTCCTGATCCATTGGGCATGTTTAGCAAACACTGTCAGTGTTGTATTCAACACAAAGCACTGCATCTCAGCACAGATTATGTTTTCTCAATTTTTTTCTCAGGATGCTCTTGACATTCAAAATGTATAAGGTCAGGTGCTGTGGGTGGAAAAAACAACTTTTTCTGCACACTTTCACCAAAATGCCTTTTAAAACTGCCTACAGAAACAGATTCTCTTGCTTCCTCTCACTCTTAAACTCTTTTCTGCACAGCTTTAAAAGGATGGGCAGAGGTTGGCAACCTCACAGACAGGCCTATAAAGTGGTAAATGGAATCCTCTCTGTGGAGGTGAGGCCCTTTTCATGCTGTCAAATGAACTACCTGAAATCTCCCCTTCTGAGTAACTGCATTAAACACCAGTCCGTCTGCAAAGGTTGTTTCTCTTTACTGCAGTACAAGGAGCATCAAAAGCCTAAAAGTAGCTCCAAAATTTTCATCCTAGGGAAAGGGAGGTCAGAGAGGAGTCTGTCTGTCTGGTAATTTTCCATTAATGCAGCCACGGTGACTGTCCCTTGAACATCAAAATTTGATTTCTGAGAGCAGGCATGACACAGACTGGTCTAAAGCCCAAAAGAATGTGTCTGGCACCAATCAATTCACTACCCTTTAATCAGATCTGATTTGTTTCTCCAAAAAGGAGCATTTATTTTAAGTAATGATGCATGGATGCATCTGCATCCATGAAGGTGTGTAATGAAGGCAAACCAGAGTTGGCTAATCCACCTTAGCGAAGCTGCAGTAAACCTGTCAGTCATAAGATGCACCCGCTATAGCTACTAGGGATAACAAATATGAATTAAAAGCCAAATGCTTCAGCTCACTGGTATGGTGCCAAAGTATGATCCACAGCTAATTCCATGGATTTTTCAAAGTTAATACATTGGGGAAAGGTTGTGGACTGGGATATAGGGGGATTTGAAAGAGATTGAGAAACTCATATGGAATTTTGCTGAGTCCTGATCAGAGAGGCAGTGCCAAAACTTTATGTCAAAATTACAGAGGACAAAACAGATCTGGGGCTATGATGAAGGAACGTGATTAATGAGTGCAAATATGAGCAGCTAGAATAACACAGTGAGGTCAGTGGAAGTCTTTGCAATAACTCCAGTGAAGCCTGGATCAGTTAACAACTATAAAGTGTCCACCACAGTGTTAATCAAGAGTTATTTATTTCTATCTACATCTAAACCTCAACTTCTATCAAACAAATGCCACTTAAAACTATCCCAGAAATAGAGAGAAGCCAAAGGAACTAAAAAATATATAATGCAGATAAATACTCTAAATTAATTCCAAGTGGAGGTCATGCCTTCTTTGACACATGACAAGTAATCATTATTAGGCAGAGAAAAATAGAAGAAAAGATGCTGAAGACCTTGGGATCTTCTCAGAATGAAGTACAATCAAAGGAAGGAACACATAGGAGCAGAAATCAGTATGGAGCTGTGTGTAATTATTAATAGCATAATCATGCCTACAACATAATTGTCTGTGAACCCTGACCAAGAACAGAATTCTACCTTTTCACAATTGTACAAAGAGATCATGATCCTACTCCAGTAGGTTTCCATCCAGTTAGACAAAGAAAAAAGGAGGAAGGAAATAAAATTCTATCTTTATTTTGAAAATGGGGACTCTCTAGAATTTCTTCAGTTTTGCCATATATGACAGATGAAGTTTGCAGAGAACCTGGGATTTAACCCCTTTTACATTCCTCACTTTCTCACAAAGCATTCCTCCTTCTCAGATACATGTTAAGAATCAGAGTTCTTGTCAAAAGTGACGTTTATAGGAATGGAAGGGACGACAGAAGGATCACAAAACATTTTGTTAGATATACATACTCCACATAAGGTTTTTACAATACTCATAGTATTACTGTTCAAAAGTTTCTGATGTGTAGTCTGGATCATCCTTATTTTCTTCCTTACTCCAGTTCAAGAGCATCAGTTCTTATTTATTGCTATCAGACAAGGAGAAAAGTTTATTTCCTTTCTCCCTCCAGCAGAAGGGGTTTTATGTATTTGAAGACTATTAGCCTATTCCCATTAGACTTTTCTTCTGTAGACTAAACAATTCATTCGATTCATTCAATTTTTCATCAAGTCATCTAGATTTTTAATTGCTGGTCTCTGGATTTCTTCCACTTTATTCCCTTCTTTCTTGTAGCACAGAGCACAAAACTGAAGTACTCAAGCTAAGGCCAGATGAGAGCATCTCCAGGCAGCAAAAAAAACACTCAATTCTCTTTCATAGTGGAGGAAGCTGCACCATCTTATTGCTCTTAAAGAAAGTTAGGATACAAGATAGTATTTTCAAGGAAGCCTGAGGTGTCCTTGCAGAACTACTTCACTGTTCTGCAGACTGAAGAGGAAAGACCCATTGCATCAGGAGAGACACTGGAGCCAATTAAGGCAGCCCAGTCTGCTCCCCCTATAACAACCAGCACAACTAAGAAACAGCAATGGGTGACAGTGGTGGGTGACTCTTCTGAGAGGTACAGAGGCACCATCTGCCAACCTGATGCACTCTCGAGGTGTGCTGCTTACCAGGGGCTCATATCAGGGGTGTCACTGAGAGACTACCAAGCCTCATGCAGTCCACTGACTATTATCTGCTGCTGTTGTTTCATGTGGGCACCAACAATACAGCCAGGAGCAGTTTGAGGGGTATCAAGAAGAGTTACAGAGCCCTGGGAGCAGCAGCAGGGGACTCTGGAGCACAGGTAGTTTTTTCATCAATCCTCCTGGTCAAAGGGAAGGGCATTGAAAGGGCCAGTTTAATCTGGCAAATCAACAATTGGTTACAGGACTAGTGCCACAGCAAGGGGTTTGGCTGCTTAGACCATGGGACTTGCTTTGAGAAACCTGGTCTGCTGGGGTCTGATGGGCTCCATCTCTCAGAGAAGGGGAAAAGCATCTTGGGTTATAGGCTTCCCAAGCTGATGAAGAGGGCTTTAAAGTTACTGGGGGAGGGGAACCTCAATCCATCCCACTCCTACCAGTTTGATCTCAGTACCTGCAATAAATGTCCAGAACCTGAAGAGGGGTCACAGGTCAGCAGGAGAGCACCTGAAGAGCAGCACAAAGGAATTCTAGTCACTCCAGCCCGTGAGTCAGCTTCATCAGGGGCTCAACTTAAATGCCTCTATGAAAACGTATGTAGCATAGGGAATGAACAAAAAGAGTTAGAGGCTTGCGCACACCTATAAGTCTATGATCTTATTGGCATCATGGAGACAGGGTGGAATGACTCCTACAACTGGAGTATTGGAATGGAAGGATACAGGCTCTTTAGGAAGGACAGGCAGGGGAGAAGAGGAGGGGGTGTTGCCCTCTATGTCAGTGACCAGCTGGAGTGCATGGAGCTCTGCCTGAGGATGGATAAGGAGCAGACCAAGAGCTTATGGGTCAGGGTTAAGGGAAGTCAGGGACAGGAGATGTTATAGTGGGGGTTTGTTACAGGCCACCCAACCAGGAAGACTGAGAGGATGAGGCCCTCTGTAGATAGGTAGGAGCAGCCTCACGGTCACAAGCCCTGGTCCTCATGGGGTTCTTCACCCCAATTATCTGTTGAAGGCACAACACAACAGGGCATAACAGGTCCAGGAAGTTCCTGGAATGTGTTGATGATAACTTCATACTTCAAGTGATAGAGAAGCCAATGAAGAGAGGTGCTATGCTGGACTCTGTTCTCACCAACAAGGAGGAGCTGGTGGGGAATGTGAAGCTCAAAGGCAGCCTTGGCTGCAAGGACCATGAAATGATGGAGTTCAGCATCCTTAGGACAGTGAGGAGGGCGCGCAGCAAGCTCACTACCCTGGACTTCAGGAGATCAGACTTTGGCCCCTTCAGAGATCTGCTTGATAAAGTATGATGGAATAAAGCCCTGGAGGGAAGAGAGGCCCAAGAAAGCTGGTTAATATTCAAGGATGACCTCCTCCAAGCTCAGGAGCGATGCATCCCAACAAAGAGCATGTCAGGCAAAAAAGATAGGAGAATGAAGAACCATCCACTGTAGGAGAAGATCAGGTTCAATTCTATCTAAAGGAACCTGAAGGTTCAAAATCCATGGGACCTGATGAAATACATCTGCTGGTCCTAAGGGAACTGGTGGATGAAATGGTTAAGTGACTCTCCATCATATTTGAGAAGTTGTGGCAGTCCGGTGAAGTTCTTGCTGATGAAAAGGGGAAATAAAATTCCCATTTTTAAAAAGAGAAAAAAGGAAGACCCAGGGAACTACAGGCCAGTCAGTCTCACCTCTGTCCCCAGCAAGATCACGGAGTGGATCCTCCTGGAAACTATGCTAGGGCACGCAGAAAATAAGGGGGTGATTGGTGACAGCAAACAAGGCTTCACTGAGGGCAAATCATGCCTGACAAATCTGGTGACCTTCTACAAAGGGGTTACAGCATTGACAGACTGGTGTAATCTGCCTGGACATGTGGAAAACATTTGACACTGTCCCACAAAAAATCCTTGTCTCTAAACTGGAGACATGGATTTTGGTGGGTGGACAACTCAGTGGATAAGGAACTGGCTGGATGGCCACACTCAAGGTGTTACGTCAATGGCTCCCAGTCCAAGTGGAGAGCAGTGGCGAGTGGCGTTCCTCAGGGGTCAGGAGTGGGACCAGTGCTGTTTAACAGCTTTCCTGGAGAAATGGACAGTGGGATTGAGCACACGCTCAGCAAGTTTTCCGATGACACCAAGCTGTGCGGTTCAGTCAACATGCTGGAGGGAAGGGATGGGCCATCCAGAGGGACACGGACAGGGTGGAGAGGTGACCTGTGCAAACCTACATGGAGTCTCTGAATATTTAAAACGTCTGTCCATAAGTACTGCAAGCCTAACCTTTCTGTCTTTTATTCACCTGAGAATAACAGACTAATTTAACAAGGGACTTTTGGAGGCTGTATTATCCAACCAGAGCAGGGCCAACTTAGATCACATTGCTCAAGGAATTATCCAGTCATTTTTTTTAGCATCTCCAAGGACTGGAATTCCATAACCTCTCTCACTTATTCAAAATTATTCCTGTTGGTTTCAAAGAGTCTTAATGGCTAAAATATTACTCAATATCTACAGCAGAATCTGAACACAAAACTTAAATATTACAAACAGTGTCCTGGTCTGCAGCTGTGTCTCTCTGTGAATAGTACAAGTTCATCCTTACTTTTAATGGCCAAACGATGAACTCTCTATCCCCCAGTAGCCATTTCAGTGCAGTCACTGGACCTCTTCTGGTGAGCATCTGGCTGTTAACAGCAGCAAAACAGTCACACCTTAGCACCTAATGGTTAAAGGAAAAAAAAAACTAAACAAACAAAAAAAAACAACAAAAAACAACAAAAAAAAACACCACAACCCACTGTTGTCTATCATATGGAAAACCACAAAGAATTAGTAAAACAGTCCTTTTTGTTTTTACTTTAGAGATAATAAAAAGATGGCAAGGAAAGGATCAAAGAAAATCCAGTCAAAACATATCTACATCACAATTAATAGAAGTAATCTTGGAGAAACACAATAATTCATAGTTCAAGTAATTTCAGAAACTGTATCAAGTTTACTAGACTAATTTCCTCTATATTCAGTACTATCAGTCCTCACTGTTACCCCATTCCATACAGCAATTTTCATCAGCAGAGCTCAGAACATATTATAAAAATATTAATTAGCATGAGAGCTCCTCGTTCAAAACACACCAAGATCAATGAAAAGTACCTCTACTGACATCTCCCAGCTTGTTTCAGTTCTGCTGTCTAGCAAGGGATCTATTCTATCTAGCATGTGGAGGGTGTTAAATAGTGACCCATTGGCCAAATACTAGAAAACTTATAGTTTGCAATATAATCTGGCTGTCAGTGAAACAACATGGAACAGCTCAGTGAATGTCAAAATAAGGCCATTCTGTTGTCATTCTAATGACATACAAGTACATTCAGTATCTTCAAGGCTGCTTCTAAAGGACAAGGCCAGGTCATTTATTTAAGGGTTCATACAGCTGAGCTGGATCCTACTTCCAAAGGATTCATTAACTTCAGATTCTGTACACTCATAGAACAGCCTTGTTTTGTCCCAAGAAAAACTGTACAGTGTTCGCTAAATTTAACAGAAAGGGTCAATAGACCCTTTAACGTAGAGGGGACGTCCCAATTATCGGAGGTCTCTAGGCATTCTGAATACAGAGCTTGCCACCAGCCTCAGCTGTGCACAGATCTGGGCTTTTCTATAATTTTCATCTTCTAAGCACTATTCTCTGCTCCACAGCAAACTTTATGGGCAATAAATGATCAAGTTTTCCATTTTATGGGATTTGGTTCAATATTTAGAGAGTTAGCCAGAAAGGCAGAAATACGAAGGGAAACTGTTGAGAAAAATAAAAAAAGGCAAGCAGATCAGTTCATTAAACCAGTCTCAGCTAACCTCCAGGCACAGTTCTAGCAGAAAATGTATTATTCTTAGTCAATGGTCATCTCTTCCTGATCCTAGTTAAAATGCCTTCTCAGGTTCACACACTGAGCAAAAAGCAAATAATTGCATGGATAACTAGAATAAACAGAAATCATGGATTTCTGTGTAACACTAACTTCTTTGGTCAATTAGGACAAAATTTAATTTGCACTAACCAGTTTGAGGCAAGGGATGCATGAAATTAAGCTGAAACATTCATTTTATATTTTGTAGTCCTTCTTTTCTTTCCCCGTTTACATGAAACTAGATACCTAAATATCCCAAGTATTGTCAGCATTGTCAAACACTCTTCATGAGTATAAAGCTCAGACATGGAAAACTTCTAAAAGATAGGTCTGCATGTATGCATAAAACTACTACATTCAGGAGTACTATGTTAACTAGCTGGCCTAAAGAAAGATAGCTAGAAAATGTGTTTACTAAGGTGAACTTTTTATCTGAAAACAAAATCAGGTACTTTTTAAACAAAAAGCTCTAGCAAATTAAGCAATTAGAAAATTAATAAAGAGTTGAAATTATATTTTTAACACAGTGATAGAGAAATGTGAAACATTCCGGTTTCCTGGGTTTGAGGTTTTTCTTCACCAAGCATTGCAAACTGAAAACAATACTTCTGTCCTTGTCTGCTGTAAATCTCTGTGTATAACAAAATAGTGGTTCACAATACAAATATATGGCTCAAAGCCTAAATGGCTCACATGGGCTTAAACACAGCTTACAGAGAGCTCAGTATGGAGCAATAGGTGACAAAGCCAATGATGGAAGAAAAAAACGCAGTGAAAATACTGTTTTCCCAGAAGGCACAGTTTCCCTGGGTTTCTCTGTAGCTTGCTGCACCAGATGGCTACAAATGGTTGTGTATCCATGCCATAAACCTGTATCAAGTTGTCTGGACAGTATAGAGAGAACAACCCCGAGTTTATTTCTAGATTTTCCCAATCTACTTGAACATAAGCATCTCCTGCCTGTGTTTTAGCCCAAGAACCAGGCTGGGTCCTCCTTCTCTGTGTGGTTACTTAGAAAACATTCACCCTGCTTGTTCGTTACAGCTTATCAGTAACCCCGAGAAGATGCAGTGAAAACCTTCTGTGTTTTCTTCCTTCACTCTGAACATGACTTCTCTCCAGCCCTATTCATTTTGTTATTTTGTGTTTACCTCCACAAACATTACAGCCACTGCATTTTACAAACTCATGAAAACCAAACTGACTGCATGCCATCATCCATCAGCTCAGTACTGACTATGAACAGGAAAAGATAACACAACATGCAACGCTATTTGTAGAAACCTATTTTCAATTTGCACATGCAAGTATCCACACTGGTTGTGACACTATCCAATCCAACAAAGGCAACAACACTATGTGACCTATGTGACAAGTTATCTCTCTCTATTGAAGTAGAAGAGCTGAATCTGTCCTGCCAACAAAACCAGATCTGTCTGATGCAGCTCCAACATCATGTCTATAATAATTTTCTATCATCAGCCTAAGTGAATATGTCAAAATAATGAGCATTGTTCAACGAAATTGCATTCTTCTTTTTGATTTTTTTGAGACAGAAAAGTGAGACTAGATTTATTGAACAGATTATTCCTGCCTGGTGCATTTTTTGTAGTACCTGGGTGCTACCTTTTTTCTAATTAAATAGGTAAAATCTCGAGTTGTCTGCGGTCTTCTGGCATCTAGCTAGTAATCATAACTTGATTCTGCTATAAACATAACTATTTTTAACATCTATATTTATATCTTATGTCATATTTTTAAAATACACCTGTTTTTATTTCTTCAGATGCAGAGAAATTACTCAAGAGTTTCTTCAAACAGTTCACAGGACCCTCTCCTTCAGCTCTTCTATTCTCCCATCTTCATCTAAGAGCTTCAAAGTCTCAATCAAGCAGAATCAAAGAACTGATCACTGCATGGAAACCACCTCTTGCCTATTGCACAAAACATGGGTCACAAGATACACCATCCTGGAATTCATTCTTATTGCAGACAGTTCAGAGGAGCTACTCCAAATCTACACCTCAGTAAGTGAGATCAGAACCATGCCTTTTCATCCAAGCTATTTACATATTTAAGGAAAGGTTGATTCAGGGATAAAATTTTTAAATGTATATATATATTTTAAGTACGCAGGGAGTGAAAGGAATTCCCTAGGCACATACCCACTTTTGAGGAGTGGTGCATTCTACTTAAGGGGGAAGATCTGTATGTATCTGTGCCATCGATGGCAATACCACATTTTGAATGAACTCCCATTTTCCCCTTAATTGTTCTGTCAACCTGCTTGGGATCTCATCTACCTTCCTCATTACGGCCTTCAGAGGGAGGGCTCCTACCACACTGAGAGTCAAGAGCAGATCATGTCCCTCATTTAGACCCAACACATCTTTCCACAGCCCACTAATTGCATGGCAGCTCAGGCTCATTTGTCTTCCTGGATCGTTAAAATTCATCACCATGCTCTGTGAGCTCTCACTCCTGCCCTTGGATGGGCAGCTGTAGATTACTTAGCCAGACCAATCCCTAATGTTTTTAACTAGGAACTGACCCCAGCACCTGAGCACCTGCTGGGCTCTTAGTCTCTGTCATGTTAAAAGAGTGCACAGAAGGACCCGAGCCATCAAAAGCATCCTGCTGCATTACATTAAATATTGATAAAAAATATGCAAATTGTTTATTGATCTTCTCCAGGAAGGGCTGAGATAATGAGAGAGGGACTGTTTGAGATGATGCTTGGGATTTTTAACTTTTTTTTTTTTTTTTTTTTTTTTTTTTTTTTTTTACATTAGACTGTTGTTGATAGCTGAAGTTAATGAGGTCTTTCGGTTCACTCAGTATTTTAGACCTTACCACTGGTTTGAAGATAAAAGAGATCAATGCACCTTTATTGTGCATCACTGCCAGCAAGTGCCCTGAAAAGGGCAGGGGTATTTGTACAGGTGCAGTGCCAGCACTCCTTGCTAACTTTACCTGGACTGCCCTGGTTAATATTATACTACTCAAATTTGTCTTATTCTTCATTGTGTTTGTTTTCCAAGGCTGGCATATATCAGAAGTTGATGCTCACACTGTCTCCAACTTATTAGCAGCTCAGTATATAATTAATACCCAGAGACCAGTTGTTTTTCCTTCCCCCTTTTCTCAGAGCATTAACTGCATTGCATATGCTTCCTACCCTTTATGTGATTGACATGTGACAGATTTTAGCTGTCTTCCTGTGCCTTCATCCTCATGGTGGAAATTTCTTCATGTTCACATCCTTGGCTTTTTTTTTTTTTTTTGTTCTATTTCTTCCTTAAATTTTTGGATGCTCCCTGATACCTCAGGGGAATAAGCAACAATAAACCCAAAGCAGCTAGACCAGAGCATTGTTGCCTCCACACCAACCACCCATTTGAAACCACAAATCTATCACACCTAGTTTACCTGCAGAATGTTGCTTCTGAACCTCCATCAAGCCTAATTCCAGACAGAAATGCTACAGATATGGCCACTGCAATCAGGCCCATGTTAAACAAATTCCTGGAGCATTTGCATCTTGTCTAGGAAACAGCAAGGAAGGTCACGGGGGTTTGCCAACACAGAGTCCAGGCTGCAATGGCCATCATTCCAGACTGGCACTAATTTGAAACAGAGCCTTCCCAAGTAGCCAAAGAATAATTTTCAAATTCTCACCATAAGTACTTAAATATCTTTAGAAATTGGATTAGCCCATCTAGGTGGACATCAGTACTGTGTTAGGAGCTGTACAAAACCATATTAAGCTGCATCTTTGCCCCAAAAAGCTTACAGGTTTTAGATGAACAGAGCAGATATGGATGTGATCTAAATGTGAGAGTCTGACTGGTAGCCAGAAAAGTTCTCGGGTAGTGTCCAGGAGACAGGGAGGAACAGGGCTACAACTTCTTTTTCTTTTCTTTCCCCTTAATAACCTGCAGCTGACAACACTGAAACAGAATGAGAAAACAAGCAAAGGCATGGAGAAGTGGGAAGACTTGCTGCAAATTACAACTGATTGGTGTCAAGACTGCAAGCCCAACCCAAATATCATGGGTTTCAGTCTGGTGCTCTGATCCCTGGACAACCAGTGTTCCCATAGGCAGCTATGGTGGTGCCTGCAACAGGGGATGTCATCCAGACCTGTACTTCCAAAACCAACAGTCTAGAAGCAATTACTAAAGATATTGTAACTCATACATTGAATATATTCTGAGATTTTTGTATATTTCTACGTGAGCTAAGGCTATGGGAGAAAAGATTTTACTTGAGCTATGCTTTCTCAAGGGAAAATACTCCACTGAGAGCTTGAAAAAGTTAGTTTTCCAGAGCAAATCAGAAAAATAGAAATAAATAATTATTCAAAATTGGATGGAAAAACAAAGTGATTGATGGGCTATATTTCGCTGTGCACAGTTTCAAGACTGATGCCACACTATTCTGTATGTCAGGGTACAACAGACCTGAATTATTAATTGCTCCATGATTCCCATTCTCTGAATGATACAATCCCTCAGTGCTTCTCTGAACGTATATTCTGTACATGTAAAGCAAGAGCAAAAGCAATGCTGCATTCCCAGATAAACAGAAGCATTTTTAGGTTTGACAGTATTTCACTGCCCCCACCAACAGAAAGAACCAACCAATTTTAAATTGCTAAGCATCAGGGAAAACATTTTTCCCCATCTCTTTCACACCAGAGTATTTAATTATAAATATATGCAAACAAAAATTTCAGAGCTCTCATTGCTCCAACGGTCTCTTGCCCGAGGTGCTTTCAAGCCCACAACTGCAGAACAGAGGGGGTGGCGCAGAGCCCCAGCATTTCAGACAGTCAACTTTGAAAGCATGTTACAGCCTGTTTAGTTGCATGGCCCTATTCATTTTCTATGTTTCAAATAAGAATAATTTGCTTGAACACTGCTTTTTTTTTAAAAAAAAAAAAAAAAAAAAAAAAAGTCCATTTATTCAAAGAAATTAAAACATATGAAAAAAGAACAAAAGCTAAATGCAAGTGGGAGACAATAGAAGGAAGTTGTTAAATGTGACCAAGGAAATTTATTTTTTTTTTCTCTATTGGCTGTATCAGAACTGAAAACACAGACAAATGACCTCTTAGTTACACTTCTGTAGACTGAGAATAAAGCCGCTGAAGTCATGGTATCTTCATCTGTTAATGAATCCAGAATAAGCCCAAGGTACCTTTGTGTTTCTTACGATACTAAATGAATTTGAAGTTCAAAACGCTGATTCCCATTTAAACAAAAGCCACTCTAAACATTTCTGGTGATGTAAACAGACCTCAAAGTAGGCGTAAACTATATTTACATCTACTGAATGACTACTCTGAATGGTGAGAGCGGCATGAAGTAGCCTTCATAGCAATAGGAATCAGATCTTAAGTTCCAAAAGCAGAAGAAAGCAATAACCACTCTAATAATAATGACCAATTTAAAAAAAAAAAAAAAACAAAACCAAAAAAAAACCAGGTAGTTTTATATAAAATCTTCCAGACAATCTTCCTTTTTGCAGTTTAGCTTTAAAGGAGGTTTGGGTTTTTCAGGACATGGTCATATAACAAGCAACAGGCTCTACGGGAATTAAGGAGCACACCAACTAAACTTACTTCACTCATATCAATTTGGGTAGAGGAAATCCCTTTTTCAGTGGAGTCACATCTCAGTGTGGAACAAAACCTGCAAACCTCCTAGAAAATAAACAAGCTCTGAATGTGTAATCCAAGTCAGGCAGTCCCACCAACTGCCCAAATACCACTGACTCCAGAAGTGGTGGGAGCGCCTCTCTGGCTATGCCAGAGCCGCAGACCTGATGGACCCCAGAAAAATAACTGATTGCAATCTGTCTAAAAAGCTGCTAAGATTTATGAACTTGGGTGATTCCCAGAGCTTGACAATTTCTTAACTAGAAACAAGACAGACTGAAAGAAGGCTGGAAGCCCAGCTTCACCAGGAGCTACAGGATCTGTAGCTAGCAGTCTGGGTTTACAGGCTCACAAATCTTTTAGGAGCCTATCTCTGAGACAGATGTGATCTGATACCAGTTAAGTATGGGGGCCAAGAAGCTGTATCCCACAGTCTCCTCAGCACCTCCTGGGCAAAAAAGGTAACATGAAAAGAAAAATCATCAAAACTCTTCCTGTGCTCCTCCATCTCCATAGATTATTTTGGATCTGACAAACAGGAATGTTCTGGGAGGAAAAGATTCTGTGGGAAAAGACCAAATTGAGCCCAAATTCCACTCCCCCAAGACAATGCAGGTATCTCCAGCAAACACACAGCATCAGATAGACCTGAAAACAGAAAGAAATGCTACTGAAAAGGCATTTCTTTCACAGGATTCCCACACTTCTAAAGAATTAGTGAGAAAACAAACCATATCTGACAGATATTAATCACAGCACTTAATACACAAGCACCAGGTGTGCTGGAAATGAGATGGTGGAAGAATTGATACAGAATAAAATTAATTGTTTTCAACAGTGTTATTCACACAATAAAAACATCTAGCATGTATCACTACTTTTTAAAAAAAATTATTAGTTGTTCTTTCATTAATGAATTGTAAGCTAATATTCTGAAATCAGTTATTTGGAAAGGAAAAAAAAAATAAAAAAGGTATGTTCAGGAATGACAAAATGCTGCTCAAAGAATAGCAATAAAAAGACACCTGCAATCCGCTTTGAAAAATTACCTAAAGCCCACAGTTAAAGCTCTTGAGAACAGAGGAGAATATAGCCAACATCACCTTTATTAGCACAGCACCTCCATATCAAACAAAAAAGGAGCATTATCAGTGTCAACCCATATCTGCAGGCTGTGTTTGGGTTGCCAACAAGGATGTCAGAAGCCACAGCACAGGATCCGAGATGTCACGGATTAGCCCCCCAAAAGCAGAAGATTCTTCACAGGGTTTTTTTCAGCTCTCCAGTCTAAACAACTTAGCACAAATTAAAAAAAAAAAAAAAAAAAAAAAAAAAAAAAAAAAAAAAAAAAGAGTTACAGTGTGAATATTTTTCCCCACAAAGAGACCTTTCTGGACTCCCTGGGTGAGGACCAGCCCATCTGTTTGTTTCTGTATTTGCAGGTAAGCATGGCAACAGCCAGAGTAAGGTCACTGAAGAAATGTTTAGGTTAATGTAATCATTTCATCCCTTTGAAACACAGCATGTCTTGCCAGCAAGGCCACACACTAGAGAGGCAAGATATTTGTTTAAGAGCAAGGGATCTCATTCTTCTCTTCATTTCTGTTTGTTTTGCACTAACATAGCTCAGCTAATTTCGCTGGCGTTGTCTGAAGTAAATTTCTAGAGGACAGACAAGAACCCAGTGATATCAAGACCCAAGAAAATCTAAACAGTCATTATTGGTGATTGAAGAAGTGTGTGTCCAGCAGAAAAAAGGCTCTATCACCTTCTATCACAGCTGCCAAGAGGAAAGAGCATCTGGTTGATACAAACTCTCACCTCCAACAGCTCCAGATCAACATCAGTTATACAGCCCATGGCCATAAAGATGGAGTTGGCCCTTCCTGCCTTGGTCTCCAGCACCCAACTGCACTGGAGGAGGCTGCCGCAGCACTGCCAAAGATTTACAGCTCTGCAGTGCCAGGATAGCACCCACCGCTCCCGGGGCACCCTCCTGCCTGCTGGTACTCCACCACCCCACAGCCAACAGGGTCAGCAGCATAGGGACTTAGAAAAGATCTTTGTAGAACAGAGGAATCAGTTCAAGTGGGACCTCCTAAGAGCATCAAGACACGTGATCCCAGAGCTCTCTGAGCTAAACCTGGTCTGTTTATAGATAGATACAACTCTGAGTGACACCAATAGGAGAAGGACTTGGAGACTGCAGGAAAATGATGGAATCTACTCCTCTTACTTGGATTTCTGCTGTACCCTTTGTCAGCGAAAAACACCCACATACTTTCCACTTGTATCACAGTGCTAGTGGGCTGTATGAAAGTAATGCACACAGTCTTTGTTGTACTGTCCAGAACAAATATATGTTATTTATTGACTACAAATGGAAAACTGAAGCATACCAGCCCTCTTAATACTGCAAGGACATTAACATTTTTTTCATTGTCTTTAATAAGCTCTAATAATCAGGTTCATAAAATTATTTCTTTATTAAATCAATTACAAAACTACAAACTATTTTGCAATAGGACTGGTAGTGCTGTTTGCTCAGGATGCACATTTACTGCTAACCACTTTCTTTTTCTCTCCTCCTCTTCTTCTGTTATTTTTATATTTGTTTTCAACAGAACATTTTTTGTGCCTATAACTCTGGAATTCAACAAGTGAAAAACCAAATTAGAATCAGTTACTGCAATTTGAATGATGAGTATAAGAATATTTCCTATTTAATAAAAAGCAGATAAGCCTTAATTTGAAAACAAAAAAAAAAAAATCACAGTAAAGGTCAAATCCTGACACAAACGCCCCCTTCATTAAAGCCAATGATAAAACCACCCATGATTTCCAGTGTCATCCAGATCTAGGTCTAATGATCAAGTTGATAACCACACAAGAGAGGAAAATCAGGATCTGTACTGGAAATTCAAGCTGATACTCTGACCTTAACTCATGCTGTGGTGCTTTCTGAAAGGGAGAGGAAGGAGTAGCTTTCTTCTCAACAGCATGAGTTCAAACAGAAGTGTCATCCTGTATTTTCCTGTCCTCCTTTAGGTAGTTTTATTAAACATCACTTAAATATGTTCCGAGGTGGTTAAATATTTAAAATGGGCAATTCCTTGCATTAGGCAGGTGAAATCAAAAGCAGAATACAATCAAAATTATTCTATTTCAGAGGGACAGTGCTTTTATCCATACAAAGTCTGCAAAGAAATGTTTTAAATGAGAACTGGGGGCAGGGGGGGGAGGGTAAGCCTACTTGTATTGCCTGTTGGTTTATCTCCAGTAACCCTTAAAATAACAGAAAAATGTCTTTTTTAAATGATCAATTTCCACTAGAAACTAAGCCTGCCAATATGGAAAACAAAACATGAGTTCCTAATCTTGAAAGATCTAGAGATCTTGAATATATGTTTTATTTTGATATTTCCATGAGTTGTTTAAATGCATAATGCTGATGAGATTGTTTGTCTGATTTTAATGCAGGTAATGTACTCTGAGCTCAGTGATCCAAGAGAAAATTTCCCAGCAGGCCATACTTGACAAGCAGGTGTCACTCAATCATGCACGTTTTCACCTCCCTGAGAGGACAGATGGTCCCAGCCTACTTAGCAATTCCATCCTCCGTTGGCAGCCCCCTCTCCAATGCAGTGCCGTAATAAAGATGCTCTGAGATTTGTGTTAATCTGTGGTCTTTGGGGTAAACTGTAAACAAAGTGTGTAGAGTTATCGTTTCTCATTATGAGCTGGACCTCTTATCTTCTCTTCTGCCTATAGCATATAGATATCTTTAATAGCCTATACCCCTGGACTCAGCTTTCATGGAGATTAGTTCCTATCATTTTAAGCACCACAGAATTACTTTGTCTGCAGAGACTTGACCTAATCTGTTTGAGGCTTTTCTTATAACGACAGTAAGACAGCCTTTTTTCTCCAAATTAGGAGAACAATGGTTTAAATTGGCAATAGCTCCTGTTGCTGAATTTTATGCATATGCATGTATTATACTTGCTGATTTCCTGCTCTGAGATAGAAGAGGTAGTGTTATTCCTCTCGTCATCATTCTAAAACAAGAACACCAAAGACTGGGATAAGGAATAAAAAATCCTTGCATTTGAACACCATGTTGAGGGGGGTTATTTGTCAATCCTTTTTTCACTGCTGTGATACATTTCCACTGCATCCGATTTCCCTTGTGTAAAATGAAGATTATCTTCCCCTCACAATCTGACAAGTGCAGTAGGGGAAAAAAAAGCAGAGGGAGAGAGGGAGCAAGTGCAAGAGTTCCCAGAGTCAAGTCTGGCACCTCCTATAATTTGTGCCATTTGGGAATTTTCCAGGACTTTTTACATGCGGAAAGGAAAAAGAAGGTCAAAGGTTCAGAGTCCTCATAACACTACTCAAAACAAAGCCAGAGCTGTTTCCAGCACCAGCATGTGCCACAGGATGATGTTGGAAGGATATCACATCATTTAAATGAATTATCCAAATTCATGCCTCTATCACATGTTTTAAGTCCTTTAATCTCATCTTTTAGGTGTAACAGAGATTGCATGAAAAACAAGGATCATCATACTGTGGTTTTGGCTTGTGCCAGTCTCCTAAATGGGATCTGTGAAAGATTCACAGTGACTTTAGTGGGCTATTGATCCAGTTAGAGTGATTGGAGAGACAGAGCTCAACCAATGGAAAAGGGAAATTTGTCCAGATTTTGTCTCTGAGAAGGTGGGAGGAAAATTTTCACCTGTTGAAGCTAATGTAAATAATTAAACAAGATTTAAGTGTGTGTCATTTCAGATGTTCTTGGTTTTCTTATTCTTAGTGACAAATCTCGGAATTCTTACCCAGTCCTAGAAAAGAGAAATATTTTTACATGATTTTGTCAAAGGCAAAAATAAATACCAAATAGGAGTTCAGAAGGATCAGCTGACATATAGTGGAGCTGATTAGGTGACAGGGGAGACATCATGTCACCAGTGTCACCACAGTTCTCCAGCAAACATGTTTTCTTGCTTTCTTAGTACGTACATAAGCCTTATGTTTCTCATGAGGTAACAGACACTTGCAGACCTTGGGCATACTAGTCCTTACTGACCATCCAGATGAGAGCACTTGAAACAGCCACGAGGTAGCCACTTAACTGACTTCAACATCATCACTGACTCCAAAACATTAAAACACTATCAAGTAAGATAGGGATTGAAATGGAAGACATAAAAAATCAAATTAGAAGTCCTGTATTAACGTTTGTCTCAGCCCTGTGGTCAGTAGGGCATTGTACATTCTGGTGTCTATCTTAGGAATTGAAAACCTGTGAAAGGCCTTTCCAGTGTAGTGTAATACTTTATTTGCACAGAAACACGGTCACTGAGACAATTAATCTTTCTCCATGCGGACAAATAGCCCAGATGTTATCTGTATTAAAATAGTGCCCAGAGGCTTTAGTGGAGGTTGAGGATTCAAGAGGTTCAGTGATGCCCTGAATGGCACGCTGGGCTGAGGACACTGACCGGGTCACACCCAGCTTTGCCTGACCACCAGGGCATAACCCAGATTGGATCCTGAAGCTATGCACACACTTCCACTCCCATGCTGAAACGTCTCACTTTCTCAGACTTGCCCATTAGTCTGGGCTCAGCGATAGCTGCAGGGCTGCACAATCAGAGTTGGATCACCCTGAGCTAGTGAGAAGGGAGGAGAAAGGTCAACAGGCTTTATGTTTCCATGGCTAGCTGTGGAGATATACCCTGAGAGTGAAAACACAGAGGTCTCTTCTCTGATTTCACTACTGGTCTCCTGGGTCACTCAGCAGACTACCAGCATGACATTTTGCCTCCTCCCCCACAGCAGCAACGACAGGGACTTCTTACGGACAAATGATGTTCCCTACCCTGGAATGCTCTCCAAAGGTAAAGGAAGAATAAGAAACAGCACCAGAGTAGCGACATGTCAAGTATGTTGAGTATCAAGCTTCTTGCTTTCCATCTCAGTACCCTGTAGAGTACCTGGTAGAGCAGTTCCCATGTGAACACCTACAGAGCTGCTGTGCCTGGTCCCTCCAGTGCCCACCCACTTTGCCTGAGCAGCTCAGTGCTTTCCAACCCTCAGGATCTGCAGCACTATTTTCACAGACTGCTTAGATATATGTTCCTTCCTTATTTTTCTTTCTTAGAAATGGAGCCTTGCTCTCTTACTGCCTTAAATCTCCAAGTCCACAGAGCATTCTTGGACTTTGTGAACTCAAGCAAAGCAAGCAGCCTGTGAGTATATTTTGGATAAACCACTTGAGTTTTCTCCTTCCCATCACTAGAAGAGCTCACAGAAAATAAGAAATTAAGGGATTCAAGCTTATACCATTTTAACTTGTGTCAGTTACATCTGTTGCTGAAAAGAGGAAAATATTCTAGGATTATTTCCTGTAAATTCAAACCACTGTCAAATAAAATATGAACATAAAAGTGGCTACACCAAAGGTATGTCTGTTTCCAGCAGTAGGCATAGGCAGATGCCCAAGTGAGAGTAAGAACAAGGCAAGTAGATGAGAGACTTCTTCCTAAGAGGGACTTCCAAAACTGGAAGAACAGAACAGAGATGATAACAGAAGAAACAGATTCATCCTAATAAGATGAGGTAGTAAAATTCACCTTCGGACATATCTGAAAGGATATTCAGAGCTTAAATTAGTAGAAGAGCTAGCATCCATTCACAGTCTTTCCCAGCAATTATTTTCACTGTTTTATTTTATATTATTCAGTGCTAGCAATAAAATCTGTTGACTTTTTTAAAGTGTTATAAGGGGATTATAGCTGCATTTGAGAGGAAAGGACCATTTCTTTGTTCTGTATCTAGCAGTGCTCACAATTATAGAGCAACACAAGTGAAAAAGAATAATGCAGTTTCAAATAAAACGTGAATAAAGCAGGCCAACAACAATGTACATGCAACACTATACCTTCAATAATAGGCGTGCACACTCCAGCTCTGACTTAGAAGCTAAGTGTGTGTACCTGTGCTCACACATGTACATTTTCCTTGTGTAAAACCACTTTTGCCACTGAAGGAGGAAGGGCTAATATATCAATGATGCTTTTTGCAGAGCAGCATTTTCTCTTCATCAGTACACCTGACGAACAGGGTACATACCAGAAAAGTTATTCCCTTTCCCAACTGTCAGTCCTTTTTTCCATTCTGACCAGTGCCTGATTCACTGAAGCATCCACTGGCAGTAAAACACAACTGTCTATGATCTCACTGTGGCAGAAGCAGAAGGGAAGTAGTGCATGCATTAATATATTACTCAGTTTTATGTGCTCTCTGTAGCTAGCACACAAGCCTCCATCCCTCCTCAAACCTCTCCTCAGATCATACCATGGCAGTGAGGAACTGGTCTGCCATTTAATGCAGCTGGAACAGTGATCACCATGGAAATGAAACGTGTCTTTCTTCTCAAAATTACAGTCTCCTTCCACTTGGAAAGAGACAGCTAAATTCCTCGACACACTGGTGTTAAAATGCCCCCTTATATGTCTGGAAGGAGTCACCTGAGGACCATAATCTGGCCTATAGGCACAGTGAAACCAATCCATTTAGAAGAAATAAGAATCCCACGAGATGTGAAGATGGAGATCTTTAGGACTGGAATAGGAGAACACAAGCAAGCAAAAGGAACATGGCTCCTGCTGCTTAAGGACTGGAAGGGAAAAGAAAACCTAGATTAGAAAAGTGTTAGACAGTCAAGCAGAACTGCATGTACACTCCTAAAGCTCCCAGGGACAAGATGACCAGTTACTGCCAGCAGAAAGGATCAAGGTGAATAAGCAAGGCTTTAGGACACAAATTGAATAGCTGATACAAAAATCTGCTAGACCAGAGAGATATAAAAGACTCAGCTGTTGAATTTATTTGTGAAAAGGCATGGACATCTGAGATGATGCATCCACAAAAGCACAAGGGAACACACTATGTATTAAAGTCTAAGTCTGAAGGAAGAGTCTGGCAAGGACCAGTCTCTGGCTGTTAGAAACAGTGGTGGGCTCTCCAAACCCTGTACAGTGTTGAAAGGGTGAATCTGTAACTCTCAGAGATACCAAAATAGCCCCCGATTCAAGTTCTGACCCTTACAAAGTAGTGAAACAATTATAGGACAATTCTTACTGGAATGAATGCAATACTATATATTATAGACCATGGGGGGTTTGCTTTTACAGTTCTTTCAAAGAAGAAGTAAAAGCACAGTTCTGCTTGCTAGCGAAGAAAACGTATGAACCTCCTGCTTGCTGATCTCTTTTTGGATAAAAATTACATTACTTGTGGATAGTCATGATTACTCACAGGTACTGGGAGTCACTGAGCCTCAGCATAGCTCCGCCCTTCGTTGAGCGGCGGAAAAGTGAGTGTCCGAGGTAGTCCTGCCTGCTAAGGGCAGAATGCTTCATGCAAATTGTTCCAGTGGTAGCTTCTTCCTCAGAGACCTCAGTCATCCTCACCACCTTAACCAAGGATAGCACAGTGCTCTCAGTTGGTGCTGAGCTTATTGGCCAGATTCCTCACATACATGTGAATAATCATTGTGTACAGTACAACTGGCTGATGTTTTTCTTATTCTTTTAATGCAAACTGATATCTCACACAGCAGGGCTTTTTTTTTTTTTTTTTTTTTTTTTTTATTTGTAATTTCTTTTTGCAATTTTTCTCCAAATTATCTCATTTAGTTTTTACTAGAGGAAATCACATTGTCATTCTTTTTTATATTTTTTTCCTAGTCTTGTTTTTGCCCAAGTACAGAATTTTTCTTTGTGACCATATTATCAAAAATTCTGACAAAAAAAATAAGGCTTTCTTTTCTCCAAATTGCAATGGAATATAACTGTTAAAATGAGGAAAAGCATTGAAATTATTGATAAAACTAATTTAAAACATTTTCCTTCAGCTAACCCTGAGAACTTGTGAAGTTCTCTCAGATTTAAGATCATTTGGAATTCAGTTAAATGCAGTAATTGGTTGTAAGTCCAGCCCATCTATGCTAAAAGCATTGCTAGAAACTCCTCATGTATTTGAAAGGAAGAACTGGAAGTCAGAGAAAGAATAATTTAATACATAGCTCAGAGGTATCATTAGTAGCAACAGCATGATGTTAAGAACAGGGAAATTTAGGTTAAACAGCAGGAGAAGGCTGAGTGCAGTCACGGATGTGATGAGGAACGAGAGCCACTCTGCCATCGCGTGACCCCAGGCACATTACTACCAGAAAACTCTCCGCACACGGAGCTTTTCATCCCCTTCTTCTCTAAGGCTAACTTCCTGACAGTGTTAAATTATAGGACAACCTTCAAAATAATTTTTAAAACTAGATTTCTCAGAAAATAAGTTGTCCTGCTACACTGAAAATCCATAGACTTGACAAGAGATTGTAAGAAGAAACTTTTCTCCTGCTGCTGCCCTTCACTATGACCACGTCCCCATGTTGATGGGTCCTTGTGAATATCACAGCTATCTCCCACCTCTAACCAAAGAGTGTCAGGGTTTTTCAAGTTCATCTGCCAAACCTTGCACCTTCTCCCAACACAGAGCAAATTTTGAACCTTTAGAACTGTACTAGCTTCATATATTTTAAGATATCACTTTAACACCAGACACTGAGACCAAAAAAAAAAAAAAAAAAATCTTACTTTAAAATTGCTGTACTTTATGACAGTTAAAATAGTATTTCATTGGATCTTTTTTTAGAAAAAAAAAATATTTAAACACATCAACCTGATATCCACAAAACCTGCTACAAGGAGAGTAGGATTTAAGCACTGCATAATCTTTCCCAGAGACTTTTTCAAACAAAGATGCTGTGGTTTTATTTGGTTTCGATTTAACTCTCCTGAGAGGTCTCTCTTTAAATCCAGGCATGAAAAATACATTCTCAGTCCAGACACAGAGATTTTAGAAAAGACAAATGCAGTGAGACAGCATTTCATTTGCAAGTCTTTTACATTTTAACAGTGTCTATTGCTTTGCACTCAGCAAACATTACTGAAACTGCTGCTCCCTACAATAAATTTTCTTTAAAATTATAATATTTTAGATAGTGTACATATAGTGTGTATGCAATAGAAACAGATTTTGCATATCTGCAAATATGGACACATAGGATACATGTATTTGTGTCTGTGCACAGGATGTATAAGCAGACTATAGACAATATATACCATATATATGTGTGTGTAATGTCACTCTGGTTCTAAATATAATGTACATAATTTCAAATAACAACGTTGAAAAACTGAACAGCCAAATCCAGTCAGCAAACACTACTGAGTAGATACATGGGAAAAGTAGGGGAAAAAAAGTTAAGAGAAAAAACAGGCTTAGAGCTGATGGTATACATGAAGAAGAGACAGATTATAGCCATCATAAAAAGAATTCAAGTTTTTCTAGTGTTTAGCCATGTTATTCAGGTTCTAAGAAAGGAAGGGAAATTGAATAGAAGTTACTAGGATTTGTTTGCATATTTTGGTGAGTTTTTCCATAACAATAAATGCAGCTCAGACCCTTTTAAGCCAAGTAATTGTGTCTAGGAGTTCTGTTTTAAATATGCTCTGGGGCATCTCATTGTTCCCACTGAGTGTAAAGTAGATTGTTCCTGTGCTTAAGGAACTACAGTGTGTGGGATTAAATAATACACTTAATGAAGAGGCTAAAATGACTGCATTCTTGCTATTTCAAAGGGATTCCAGGAAAGAAAACCACCCAGGATCAGTGAAAACAGATTTTTACCATCTCATATTTTATTAATACACATTCTGTAGTGCACCCTACTTAAAACTGCACTTAAGGAGTGCCTAGCTATGATATTACAGAACCACTGACTTCCTCAGTATAAATCTGAACATATCATCTTTCAAATTATTTCTCCTTCCAACACACCCAGGACCAGTCCTGGCCAGATGAGTACTTCAGTACAGTGAGGCTGAGTCACACGCTAGTGATCTGTGAGAGAGAAGAAAAGGGAATATATGTCTCTAAATCCTAGACTATTAATCTAGGAGTAGGGCTACCGAAATGACAGACTCCTGTCTCAAACTAGATCATGGTTTCTGGCACGGCAAACAAAACTCAAATCTTTCCAAAAATCTCAGACTTGTCATGTCTCACTCAATCCCATGGATGAGCACATACTGCCTTCCATAGCTGTAACCAGGGTGCTGTGCTTAGTCTTCTGCATCTTTTGGATAAGGAAAGTTTGCACCTATACCCTTAGAACAACAGAGGCAGGTGGGACAGCCCCCAGGTCTGAAGATGGAAGGCCGCCTGGAAAACCTGCACCAGCCAACACTTCCCACAAGCACAAGGGAACTGCAGTCAAACCTATTTGACCAGCACTGCACTACCACGTTATGTCATGACCATGCTGGTTTGTGGAGGTACAGCAGCATGTTAGCTGATTCCTGCAAACTGTACAGGAGACCTACTAACCTGCACTAATAGATGAACTAACGCTGAGGTAACAGCCAAGTGATGGCTAAGCTTGGTCTATGAAACCCTAAATGGCCTGGGTCCTGAAACCTCCAATTCGTTGTCCCATCTTATCTTTGTCGCCCCTTTCATTTTGTATCTCATTTCAAAAAGGAATTAACTGCTATGTCATGCCTGTCTCAGACACATTCCCACTTCCTCTTACCATCATCTTCCAATGATACTTTAACATATTTTCCTATCTTCCTGCACAGTGTTAGATTAGGAGAACACCTCTCTTTGTAGTTCATTAAGTACCAACAATTTTAAGCCAAGGGAATCAGAGTTCATTCTCTGACATGCTTGACTCCATCTGGAGAAGAGAAGGTCCTGAATAAGCAGTTGTAACACCTGGGAAAAGGAGGGATTTTCCCTAGGTCAGGCATACACTTCTCAGTGCTGTTTATTCTTGGAAAACCTGAGAGGATAAAAGCCAACTCTTGTTGTCACTTCATGGCATGTAGCACTGTTTGCTCAAGCTTTTTATGACTGGGCATGTGCCACATGCTTTGCATACCCCCTATACACAACCCCACTGGCATTTGTCATGTTTCACAGATGGATCAGCAGTGGCAGACACACATGCCTGTTTGGAACACAGGTGCTTAATGCTGTCTTTGCTACCAAGCAAGCCAGAATCTTTAATTTCTTTGGAAAGGGTAGGGGCGGCTATAAGAAAAGGGAAGCTGCCAATAATCTCTACTGCTGGTATTGGCACTTCTCTTCCTTGCTAAAGCACACAAGATCACAAGCCAAAACCATTTAGCCTTTCTGCCTGTCTCTTTTACCCTCTATTGGGTCATACAGGCACAGTGTTCAAAAAACAGCTCTAATGATCTCAATTCTAAAGCTCACTGCCTTTTGGAATTTAATCCAAAATGCAGACATCTGATCTTTATGTCCTTCTCAGTATGTATACAGAAATAAAAGTTTTATTTTCAAAATTCCACTTTTAAAAAATTTGTGTGTGTAAAATATTCAAGCTCCCTCCCCAGCGTTTGTGGATAGTCTGTAATTTCTCTCCGATAGCCAAAGCTATTGCAATTAGCAAATCAGACAATAGGATGGAGCCAACAGACATGAAACATTATCTTCTGCTGCCAATGCTTGCATCATCCTACTGAGCTCATCTTATAAAATACCTAAAAGGTGAGCCAGTTGCTTGGAATCATAAATTGTGCACTTCTCTTCCATACCAGCTACCAAACTGCACTGTGGACCTTGCCCTGACTCTGTTACTGTAGCTCTTACTCATTCTGGTTTGGTTTTGGGATTTTTTCTGGTTTTTTCAACACATCTCTGCTCTGTGCGTGGTCACCAGCCAATAATCTGTGGTCATGGAAGCAACGACTTTTGAAAAGAAGTTTTCTGTCACATGTCAGCACGATGCAAGGACTGCTCAGACCAGAAGGAAAAAGGAAGTTGAGCATGAAGAAAAGGTTCATACATTCCTTCCTCTGTGCTTACATCTGGGACCTGCAGAATTTTGTATGAAACTTGGTATTCACAGAGAAGCTATAATTTCATACAAGTCTATCTAGACTTGAACAAACAAACAAAAATAACAAAAAACAAACAAACAAACAAACAAACAAAACCACAACCAAAAAACTCAACTTGAAACTCATCAGATTGGTGAGCTCATGATGGTATAACTGTTGCTCTCTTGCTTCCCCATTACCCTTCCCTGTAGAACCTATGCCAACATGTGATGGCTTGTACCAGAGCTGGCTCAAATGGCTCTGTTCCAACTGAGAGCCACCTACTCTAGAGGAATTCGTTGTACTTCCTTTCATTCAGATGCTAAACTCCTTGTGCTTCCCGAGCCAAAGAAATAAACACACTCATGCTCAGATGAGGCCACTGAGAGTGTCATTCTAACAGTTAGGGCACCACTATTTTCATGGGTTTTTTTTTTAGGTTCAAATATCAGAAATAGGGGCAATAGAATATAATTCAATAATCTCCACTATAAACAAATATAACCATCCTCTAAAGGAGTTATGGATCCTGACAGATTTAACTATGGACTTCATGTACCGCTCTAACATTAAACTGAGACATTCAGTGAAAGAAAACCCCAGCCTTAATAGTTTCAGAAAACATCCATAGCTGCAACACACCATCACACAGACTAAACCTTGTCTGCTCTGACCACCATACCATCCATCACTCTAAAGCTACTGTGGATGTATTGCACCAACTTATCTGTTCCCTTAAAGCTTGGGGATTTATGGATTTCAAAGTCTATTTGTAAAACCTACAGTAGTTTGTGAATTCTTCACTGTGAATTTTGCTATCAACACCCTAGGGTTTTCCTGCTACTGATTTGTCACATCCTGGACACCTTCAGTGAAATGGAGTCCCATAATATCTGTCCAGAAGTGGAAAATAACAAATACGCAATACCTGACTAGCAAGATTCATAACGTCACACAACTTTTCTCTAAAGATTATCACCAGCTCTAGGAGGATGCTGGATTCTCCCAACCATGGACCTTTCCAGGGGAAACACTCAGTACAACTAGAACAACATCACTTGGCACAGAAGAGAAATAGGCAACTTAGCTGTCAGGATTCTCACTTTCTGGCACCTGATTCTTCTGTGTTTACTCAGACATGTCATCTTTATTTATAAGTCTAAGTGATTTATAAGTGATTTTCTCTGGGCTGGACAACTGAGTGTGTTCGCTGTTCCTCTTAAACACTCTCAGTAAATAAACATCGCTATATTGACTTCAGGACCTTTTTTAACTGATGGGTGTTCTGGTGTCATCATGGAATATGTGAGGAGGTAAAGCACAGGGTATTAGGAAGCAGATCTTTTCTAAGGGTGACAGAAAAGCACTAGAGGAAAGAAACAGAAGCCAAGTCTCTGTAGAAGCATTTCTTATGTAGTTATTACAACAAATGAATATTTAAACTGAAACTGCTGAAGGTGCTCAAGCTAGAAAATGGGTTTAAACACAGATTCTTTATGCAGAACACATAATCAACTCTGTCTGCACATGGGGGAGAGAGATGACTGGAGCATGGTGGTCAGTAATGCACAATCTGCCCTGCCATAGGGATACCAGGGATATAAACTGCAGTTTTGCCTCTGAAAAAAAGACCTCCTGACCTGAAGAAACTGCTCTCTAGTTTCTCAGCTCCTTTCATTCCTTTCAACCTGCATTGCCAAAGCTGCTCTCATTATTGCAGAATTTTCAATGGGAGGTCACACAGCTGAATAATAAACTGTGGACAGGCAGTAGCAATGGAAGATATTTCTCTCTTCCTGAAGAGATTAATGAGAAATGAATTAATCTGGATGTGGGTCTGGCTGAAAGGAGCACTGCTTCAGGTCCACCTGCTTCTGGCTCTGCTTGTGATTGTCCTCCTTTCTTCACCCTGCCTCACCAGCAGGATGTTATAGCTACTTTCCACAGCTCTTCTCCCCAGTGCTAACACAAAAGAGTATGAACTGGTTTTTTCCAAGTTAGAGGCAGGAAAGGGAACAGATCTGAGCAAGATATAGAATAATAAAACAAGTCACAGGGGTAAAGAGAGGTTTCATTAGCCAGGACGCCAGCTTTGAACTGTAGCCTTTTAACAAGACAAACTCCAGGCTTGGTCATCTTCTGTCATTACCTCAGAGCAGGAGCCACACAGGCCTCTGCATGTGTTCATGTGTATATGGCAGGGCGGCAGGGGAAGCCTTTAATAATTAAGTTCAAGTACATTCCTGTTCACTCCTGAACACGCTGCTTAAACACATTCATTTTTACAAAGATGCTGAACTCCTATCTGTGTCTTTTGCTGCCCTGACTCCATGGCAGACCCCAGCACCTCTGCGCTGGCTTCTCCTCTTGCCAAGCCCACTGCCTGTCCCTGGGTCCCCTGCCTCCTCCTCCTCCACAGCAGCAGCAGCAGATTTCACTGAGCCATGGCAGTTCTCCTTCCCATTTTAAAGTCATCTCAGTCACAGCTGCTGCCACCACAGACAAGTGCATGTTATTATTAATGCATTATTAAATTTTATCTCACATTTAGAGCCTTGTCGATGGTGTTCACTTATAGACACTGTGGTGATAAGCACTATAGGAATGGCTATAAATAATGAATATTATCCCTCTCATGTCTCTCCCAGTCTCCCAGCCCAGTAGGTATTCACTGCAAGGCAAATGCAGATCAACTCCATTTTTTTTTTACTGATTAAAAGTATCATCAGGGTGGGTAGTTGCCACAAGGTAGGCAAAAGACTGTAGCTACTGTGGGAGGCAGCCCAAGATATTTGAGAAGCTTCTGCTTCCACCAGGGTACCTTTATCTAAAAGCAAAGCACTAACTCTAGTTTGCCTGCTACATTCCTGCTCCTTGCAGGGCTTCAGAAATTGAGAGAGAGGGTGGGAAAATAGAGAAAGGGTCCAAATTCTCCTGGTGTTTGCTCTTTACAGATCAATTGCACACAATTTTTAATTGGGGAATGCATCATCTCCAGCATTTGCCTGCCATTCAGCAAAGTTCAGACACCACCTTGTTCAAAATCAGAGCCCAAAAGAGCAGAGCGTCAGTGCTGCTTCCACTGCAGACTGTCATACCTCATTATTGTTTGTATTCTTTTTTTTTTTTCCCTTCCTCTGTAGCTGCTGCAAATTAAGTCTTTGAACACTGTTAGCACTCCTGTTGTGGTGGGTTGACCCTGGCTGGACACCAGGTACCCACCAAAGCTGCTCTAACACTCCCCTCCTTAGCTGGATAGGGGAAAGAAAATAGAATGAAAGGCTTGTGAGTTGAGATAAGGACAGGGAGAGATCACTCACCAATTACCATCATGTGCAAAACAAACTCGACTGGAAGAAATTAGTTTAAATTATTACCAATCAAATCAGAGCAGGGTAATGAAAAATAAAATCAAATCTTAAAACCACCTTCCCCCACGCCTTCCTGCTTCCAGGACTCAGTTTGATCCCGACTTCTCTACCTCCTCTCCACCAGCAGCACGGAGGGATGAGGAATGGAGGTTGCAGTCAGTTCATCACCCACTCTCTCTGCTGCTCCTTCCTCCTCAGGGGAAGGACTCCTCAACTCTTCCCCTGCTACAGTGTGGGATTTCTCCCACAGGAGACAGTCCACAATCTTCTCCAATGTGACTCCTTCTCATGGTCTGCAGTTCTTCACAAACTGCTCCAGTGTGGGTCCCCCACAGGGTCACGAGTCCTGCCAGCAAACCTGCTCCAGCGTGGGCTTCCCATGGTCACACATTCTTACTGCTGCTATTACTGGCCTGCAGCAACTTTTCCACCTTCTTAAATATGTTATCCAGAGGCGCCACCACCATGACTGATAGTTTGGCCTTGGCCAGTGGCGGTTCCGTGTGGAGCAGGCTGGCATTGACTGTATCGGACATGGGGGAAGCTTCTCGCAGCTTCTCACAGAATCCACCACTGTACCTCCCGTGCTACCAGAACCTTGCCACATAAACCCAATACACCTCTGCATCTACAGTTCTTGATCACTTAGCCACTGAAAGATGTAAGGGATCTTTGTTATCACCTGAGTATCCACAGGAGCTTAGCAAAATTGGAAAAGAGAAAGTTTAGGAATACTGAGAGGTTTTAAAGAAGTGATGCAAATCCTTTGGTTTTCATCTGGGAGATGCCCAAACAAAATCTAGATTAGTACTCTGGAACCTTAATCTCTTCATAGCTTTGTAGTAGCAGAACTGCACCACATGGTTTCCTTCTCAAAGGGAATGCTGGAATCAGAATAGATACAAAAATCAGGCTCCACTCTAAGTATCACTGAAGTTAGGACTGTTTGGAATTACTGATTAAGTCTGGCTCATCAAGCAGGTTTTCAGCTGGCAGTCCAGATAAGATGCCAGACCTAAAGCTGAAATGGACAGAAAATGGCTAACTTGCAAAAATATGTGAGATACTGTATTTTTTGTTCAAATGAAGTCCAAATAACAAAAGAAACATTATTTTGATAAGTAAATATCCAAAGGAAAATAAATCAGTTTGGTTCAGTTAGAGCACTTTCTTGTTAATGCTGTAATGTTTAATTTTTATTTTGACTTATTTTTCAGTTGCATATAATTAGTTTATATTTAACAATAAAACATTCTTTAAGCAAGGAAATGTGGTGGGGTTTTTTAATGCTGAAAATGACCCAACGTTTTCTCAAATGAACAAATATACTGGGTGGAGGAAATCTTTTCCAGTTAGAAGAAAATCCTATTTTAGTACACTTTTGGCTTTTGTGTATCAGAAACACAATTCTGTGAAGAAATTATCATCTGCTCCAACTCAGATACAAGCCCTGAGAGCCAATCATCTTCCCTGATAGAAAGACTAAAGCTACCCTTTACTTCATCAGGGCAGGACTAGACCTTATCACAGACTCTTACTGCATGAAGTCTGAAGAAATATAAAATTACCATGGAACAAACTTCTCACATTTCCTGTGCTTGAGATCTCCTGACTTCACTCCAACCTAGACTCAATGTTTGCCACATATTTGATCTAAAGTCACAAAAGATTTTCACTTAATACCTTTGCTTGAGTTGCTTCAAAACTTTATGTGGACTTGCTTAAATCTCAGGTTCCCCATTGCTGTGCTCTTTTCTGAAGGATGAATTTTATAACATTATCATAATGAATGGATCTATCTCAGCAACCATACTTTGTACTACATGGCTGTCTCGCAAAACACAGAGAAAATGTCCCACTGATAGGTTTAATCACCAGGGTACATTATATCACCACTAAGGGTGTATCCTTCTGTAAAGCTGAGTTTAGATCTAACATGGTTACACAACATTTGGTCGGCTTAAAGTAGAATAAAAATGAGTTTCTGCTTGCCTGCAGAAAACTCCTTGGATTCATCCTCAGGAATATATAATGAAAATAGCAGAGAATTTTGATAATGAACCAAAGCATCCATTTACCCTGATGTCATTTACATCTTTTGTCATTACTTAAGTACCATATAAATTTACTAATAAACGTTCATATTTGAGGTTGCTTATGTTTGTGGACCCTAACCTCAAACCCTCAGTATTAAGCTTAATTTTCAGGGGAACTAAGCACCCACATTCCCCACTAGTTTCTATTTTGCCAGGGTCTCCCACCAGTAGAGAGAGTTCTGAGAGTGAAAAAAAAACCTCAAGCAGACAGGAAACAGTTATCACTCAACACTTCCAGGATCTGATTCAATGTTACTTTCAGCTGCCCTAGAGTTCCTCCAACAACACAAAGTACTAACTCATCAGACAGGGAAAAAATACCCATAGTAGCAGCTGAGCTTAGTGAATTAATGGTCAGGATCCCTTTTCTAAAGTGGAGATAGCAATCAGTCCACTCCGATATTTACTTTGTTATCTGCCCATCACAGCAAACAATAATTAGATTATCATGGGTCAGTTTTTTTCTAGAGAGGTCACACGATGGTATAAGATGCTGTCTTGACAAGACAATCCTAGCATTTTCCTTTCAGATTAGAAGCCTTTTTCCGCTGCAGCTTTACCAAAAGTTTCACCATCTATAATTACAATACAGTCATTACGCCACATACAAACCAGGGCACACAACATAGGGCCATAAATCATGAAAATGAAGGCATAAAAGATCAAGTCATACACACCCAACTCAGTACATAAAGGAGAAATGGCAAATGTATTTTTCAGCCCAGAAGGGGAAGAGCAAACTTCTCTAAGGATCCGGTAACCCTCCCCAGCCATCTCTGGTTTGTCAGAGCTTTCCCTATACCTACACAGCGTTTCTCAGGATTAGAGAGGATTAAGTAACTTCCTTCCATAAAGGCTTTCTCCAGCTCGCAGAAGTCAGAAGGCCTCAGAAATCATATCATAAGCTGTAAATGGCGATGCTCCCCATGCTGTACTTTTGGGAAGCAAGCTCGCCTGAGATAAATGTTGCTGGAATACAAGCTGTTTCTCCTCTTGTCAAGGAAAAATTTTGTATCCTGAGGATTCCCCCATAAATTAGCCAAGCCCCACCGCTACACCCACTGCTTCCCTACAGCAACACAAAGAATATGGTAACACTCATTAGAGCGCACCACCAGGGAAAAGTCTAATTGCTGGATTTACATTTTGTAGGCAACGTGTATTTATACTAATAATTCTATTTTGTGCTGCTTTACTAGTCAGAGAAAAAAAGAGCATATTGTATTAAGCTCCAGCCCCCAAGCACTGAAATAACACTAACAGATCTAGAGAGACGGGCTTTCATATAATTGGCATCTACCCACAGAATACAGTTGATGATGAAGCATATTTCCAGCAGTTCACAAGAAGGGCATATGATTCCCTGAGGATTTTCAACCTTTAATATTCGCCTATCTTTGGGAGCATCTACTCATCTCATCCTTAGAGCAGTGCTAGTCACTTCACTGATTGAAGTGGGACTGGAAAAATCAGCACTTTAACCTTGGCCGTTTGGATCTTAACCATTATTACCCTCAGTGGTCACCTCTAGGCTCCTGCAGATCCTACAGAAAAAAATATCCCATCCACTGTTTACTGAGAAAATAACTTTAAGAAGGAATAAGATGGCAAAATTAGCCATCCAGCCAGAAACAGTACCACAACCTGATACATCCAAATATTTCGTTCAAAAATGTTTCTGCCCATTTTACATACTTGGAGGACATATTAAAAAATATTTCTTCTTCACAGCCTTCCAGTGTCTCTGCTTCCAGCTCCAGCTGAAGTGAGGAAATTTTTGGCAAACCTGACATTTTTTTCTTATAATGAGTTTGTCAAAACATTTTGCAACCTGGAAAAGTACTCAAATTTGATTCAAGATTTCCACAGGCTCTTATTTTATCTGAATAAGTTCACCCTGTCTTAATATTTCTTTTCCTTTAATACTATAAAAGTGGGAGTTCTAGACCCATCAAACTGTTGAAGAATAAGGCAAAACTTAAAGTCAGTATGAACTTTTCTAAACATCAAAGTTGTCAGATGTAGGGGTTTGGCTTGGGACTGTCTTGACGACAGCTAATAAAAAGAAGTTAAAAGCAAAGAAAGAAAGAAATACTTGTCTTACTCATAATAGCTCCACATAAACTTAAATATACATAAAACATAATTAAAGGCTTCTTCTAAAAGGAGCTGGAAGCCATGGTGTTATGTCTCCTTTCATACACTCTTTATCTGATTGAGCAATCTCAAAAAAGCTACTTTACACATCTTTCTAAGACACGGTTGTTTCACATTATCTCATGTAGCTAGTTTACCAGAGCACTGCACATCCTGCTTCTGGCCTCTTTACCTGAAAACACATTCCCACAACTTAACACCTTGCTATTAATACTTTTCTATTTGAAGTTCCCCTCACCTTCATTTTATGTAGCACTGTCAAACATAAAGCATCTATTTGCATGGTTCTAATTACAAATTGACCCATTCCCCTTTCAAACTCTCTCAGCTTCTGCATGGGAGAACTTGTAAATGAAAATAGGCTTGAGCTTCCCACACACTGCAGTAAGCGACACAGCACTGGAAGACGGACAGCCTGGTCTGTTGGAGACTGGCAGAACTTTTCATGAGCAGGATCAGCCTCAACTAATCTTCCAACTCACCCTGAGCTGCCCAGCCACAAGCCTACTGAAAGCGGGCTTTTTTCCTGAAAAAAAAGGACACAGTTTCAGATTCCGTGTTGAGCCATGGATGCTCAATAGCACAATTGTCAGTGAAATAGGTATACACACCAGAGGGGTTCGGGAAACAAGGCTACATGAATTGCAGGCAGCATTGGAGGAAAAAAGCCACTGCTGAGCAAATGCTGTTTGCTGTCAGACGTTGCGTGACCTTTTCACTAGGTACAAGATGGGAAGACTGTGGAGCTTGTACTGATTAGATGTATGGCTCCAAAAATACCATGTGGAAAGAAAATCCTTCATTACAGTGTAATAGGAAATATGCTGGAACATAAGAAAGCCAAGAATAACTCATTTTCTAGAAGTCCTTATCTTTTTTTTATTCCTTATTTAACTACTCTTTAAAGCAGTCACTGGTGCAGAGAAAAGAAAAGGAGAGCGAAACAGGTTTTTTTTTTTCCAGCTTCTGCTGGAGCGATGACTAACAGCATCTCCCCTGGTGCTATGTGCCCATGCCATGTAGCACACACACAACCATCAGAGGTAATGACACAGTGTAAAATGAGCCCAGCAGCCAAAGCCGACACCACAGATATTTTTGCTGATACTGTTTGGGATGGACTGGGATGTGGGTGGAAGTTTTACACCCTTATTTGATTTGGAGACAGACAATCCTAGAATCCTACCCCAATTTAATGTTGGGGACAGACTTAATTATTTCCTCATTTGTAAAATAACTTGTTTCCCAGAGACTCTCCAATGTTAGTTATCTCAGGTACTATTCATTTAACAGGGATTACTATTTGGTGTTTTAAAGGAGGAAAGTATCAGTTGTTCATTGTAAGCTGTTGTATACAGTGGGAGAAGACAGGTGAAATTCTTACTTAACTTCCTGAAGTGTCATAAGGCCAGCATGCAACCACTAGCCCACATCTACCCTTAATCCAACCCTGCCAGCCCCACCCACCAAGCCCAAGACAAGGGCTATTTGCAGGGCAGTGGCATAACCTCACTCCTAGGAAGTCCTAGGAAGGTAGAGACTACCCTGCTGGATTTAAGTCCTTCCTAATTGAGTGTATGACTCCTAACAGTGTCCCACATCCCAGAAGGTCCAATTTCACAGTCACAGGCTTATACCATGGCCCCTACCCAAGAGAGGATCCCAGACAAAGACCCATGGCTGCAATGTAACCTACTCCCAGACATGTTTTCATGACAGAAAGAGTGAAGGTCTTATGTATTAAGACAACAGTAGGTTGAGAGGTCTGCCCAAGTCCTGGGCTTGCTATTGATGCCAAGCTTCGGGAATGGGACAGACCTGATGTATGCAGTGGCTAACATGCCTTGAAGTGATTGCTCTTATCCAACCATGTGCAGCTGCAAGTCCTTGGCCTGTTCCCCTGGCTGGCCACTGATTTATTTAGGAAGGCAGCCTATTGCTCTCAGCACTAGCTGATACTAGAGGGTCCCTAGATGGGCCACACACCATTTTTCGTATTTCACAATTTAATTGAATTATTTTTGTTAACAAGAATATCAGAGTAGAGGAAATAAAACCACAACTCCTTTCCAAAAGTTTCCCTCCTATCATCTTTTGTTCTGTTAAAAATAATTAAGACCGTGTGCTCACCAGTGAAAAGACCTCATTTGTGTTTGTCCATAAGGGGCTCTGAATAGCTAGTCAGTATAAATACTGCATGAAAAATAAAAGTAACAAAGGGAGGGGTTTTTTCTTCATTTGTTATTTTTGGGAGAAAAAAACCAGCCATCTGTGTTCCAAATGTGTTGCTTTTCAATGATCCACAAGCTGTTTCTATGGTTTTAAATTATTTGACTTTGCTCTTCTTTCGAATGGTTGCCTTCACCATATTAAAATACAGTGCCTCATCCTGCTGAGTGCTGTGTTATTTGCCTGACTGCTCTGCTAGATAAGCGTTGTAGAGGTCTGGAAATGATAACCTACACAAGAGGGCAGTTTAGTTTTCACTGCAATAGCACAAGAAGGAAGAAAGAAAGGAAAAGTTCACATTGCTTTAGTGAAGATTTTACCTGAAGTGCGATTTTATATATTTTTGGCAACAGGGAAATTGTTTTAGTTCCTATCTGCAGCCATCATGAATACAGGTTTTCACTCTTCCTGAGCTAGTTCTAAAATGCCTAGAAGTTTAAGTGCTTAAAATGGGAAAAAAAAATCTGCATATATTAAAAAAAAAATCTGCCTGCATGTATAAAAAAAAAATCTTCCATATACATTGCTTGTGCAGAAAGCATTTTATTTTGATTGAGAGCAGATTGTTCACTCCTATCCCCAATCTGAGCTTGGGCAGATCTCATTGTATGCCCGTTTTCACAATATGATGATCTTTATGTACACACAGATGTACATACAAAGACATACACATGGCATTTTTGTAAATTTAGCAATTTTAATTGTTTTGATGTTCGGATCTGGACTTACTAGTTAGCCCAGCGCACGTTTATTATTAAGAACATTGTGGATTCAGCAGTTATTTATTAAAGGTAGAGATGCAAATGAAAAAAATATTTACATAAAAATCTGCAAACACTATGCATCATTCTCTTTGTCTTCAGGAACACAGCCACATGCCAAGTCTTTTGTATATTAAATGACCAAACACACATTTAAATCAAATAGCTCTTCCATTCAGTCTATGCTTTCCACAAGTCGTTAGATGTGCTATGTTGAAAGGAGTGACTTCGTGCACACTCAGCTCTTTCAAAGAAACATCTGTGATTTAATGACCAGATCTAAGCCATACAGAAGTCTGAACTCTGAGAAACTTGCAGCTTGACTGCCATCCACCCAGGAAACTCCTGCTATAAAGGAGTCTATAAAGATGTCATTCACACAGTTGGTCACAGGGGCCCTGGTGCATAACAAACCTAAAAACTTTTACTGAGGTCTGTCCTAGAGAAACTCAAACTGTTCCAAGTACGAGAGTCACCAAGACTGCTGAAAACACAAAGAAATGCTTCCTCTGAGACAGGCATCTCTTAGTGAGAGCAAACACTCCCCTCTGAAGAAGGCAGCAGGAGACGGAAGCATGCAAGGACCAAGCTCTGTCTGTCTATTGTATTTCCATGTTTCCCATTACCACAGCATTTTAGAGCCTCACAGCTTAAATCATTTCTCTCCAAGATGTCCCGATGAGGGGCGGAAGCACTATCATCTTTTGGGACAACAATTCTCTCCATGACAGGAAACAGCATAAAATCATCTGAGCCATTCAGGTCAGACTAGGAAAATATAGCTGACACTTCTTTTCAAAGGTCCGCTTTTAAGTTTCTTATTAACACCTCAAATTTACATTGAATATTTGTCAATGTTTAAGAACATTCAAATTTAATTCCAGAAACATAAATACACAGGGATCATGTATGGATTCTCAAGTACCAAGAGACATGACACAAAAGTTTAATAATTCTTCCCACACCACACCCCCTTTCCACTAAAGCCCTTCCTCCCGCCCCAAGTTATTTTGTTTCTTCCCCACACAGACCAAAAGGGCTCAGATTCACTTAAGTAAGAAGCACTGAAAACTTCAGGAGTTTTACAGAATCTTATCAAAACTATCTAAACAGTCTGAATCTGTAAAAATGGACTGGAAATCTCACCAAAGCAGGTATACATCCTTATACCCTTTGTGGTACACCAGATGTTCATACAGTATTTTAGCTCAAGAATGGAAATGAGAGAAATTGTGCTTTGTGTCCCACAGAGACTTGTACACATGCGTGGCTTAGCCCCTTCAGGGGAGCAGGGGTATTCCAGTAGACCCCTCATTTAGGTGTGCTGGATGGCCATCTCCAGACATACCTCTTCTCCCTACAGAGACGTCAGCAGAAAACCCCTTTTTCCCCAGTTGCAGTACCAGCTATCTCTTGCCCATGGGTTGCTTTTTCGGTTATGCCAGCTCAGCTTCCTACAAGGTAACACTGTGAACTGCATCAGGAACCGACCAGCTGAAATATGACCTATTCTTTCATAATTTTTCCTTTTATTTTTTACAAAGTTATCTTTCAACTGAATCAGTGCCCTGATGCATTTCATTGCACAGCCACACAAACGCTGTGCTGGCATAATAAAGCAGAGAGGCACTGGGCAGAGACCTCTAAAACCTGCTTACACAGCACTGCTGTCTAATATTTAACCGCAGCTGTAAGCTCCTAACTCTGGTCCTCTGAACTGCAACCAAATTAGATACAGGAAGCAAAGCAAACTGTTCAATGTCCTGCATCTCAGTGCAGGTTTTTCATCATCGCTCACTAAAAACCAGTTGGAAATATTTCACAAGTTGCATGGTCTACCTATGTTCCTCATCCCATTTGTGCAAGTTTCAAATGTTGATAAAAAGAGTCAATAACAACAGCAACAAAAAATAACCTTGCAGAAAGTTTGACTATCTCTACCTGAGCTGCTGCCTAAAGTCTGAAAGATTATCAAAGCAGAGAGATATGTCTCCAAAAAAGACTAATCCACTGAAGTCAGTTGCAGTGCTTTCATCAATCCGTGTAGAGTTATACAAACATTTATTTCCAAATACATACAAACAGATATACTTTTGCCTTGAGCTACAGAGATAAGAATTTTATCATCTCTGATTTGTAGTTAATAGAAATGTGACTCCAGAAGAATGTCTTGTAACCTGGAACCTCAGTAGTGTCTTAAATATACATCCGTGTCTTAAATATACATCCCAAGAGGAATTGAGTAATTTAATGACCAGATTTTCAAGGTTTAAAATCTTCAGAAAAAAAGGCATGAAATATAATTTCTTAATTTCATTTAACTTTTGCAGTTTTGCAAAAGATTTATCAGCACAGCAAGCATTTGTGTTATAAAGATTAATACTATTTCATTGTCATTTTATATGCAGCGTCAAATGGTTTTGGCTCTTGGCCTATGGCTTGCACAAGGATGATATTAGCAAATGAATTTGCCTCAAACACTGTAATAACACTATGGATCCCTTCAAGCTCACTGGGATAGTGCATCGAAAAATATACACCACTGAGCTGCTGTGCAAAAACGTAGTTTTCAATTCTCAAGATGTATACAACAAAATAACAATGCAAAAATTATGTTTGCAAATTGAACTGATTCTGTGTTTCAGAAAGGCTCAGTCCAGGGCAGGCAACACTCTGTCCCCTGAGCTCTCTGAAATTCTCTGTAACTGTAGTTTACCCTGGCCCTCCAGTCCCATTCATCTTTTCTCCATAGAAGGAAGCCTAAAATACTGGAATTACACTAGTTCCTGTTTACAATTTTACGCATTTCCCATTCCTTCCTCAGGTAATCTGTACTGCATTTATGGCCTTTAACATGCTACTGGAAAACTGTGAAAAATCAGTATTGGCCTCTGTGCTGAAATGAGATACAGTGTTTAAAAGGCCAGTGAAGTAAAGACCATGGTTTCTAGCAGGTTATTTATTAAGGGCAAATAACGTCATTTCTTCACGGGACTGGATGGGAGAACTGACAAGGACAGGCTGGTCATTTGGAGCTCTCTTTCCCTAGAAGTCCTCCACTGAAATGATAGGGGGACACAGTAAAAATTTAAGTGACTGTCAATAGTAGACTCAAAACAAGTAGATTTTATGGCCGGTGAATAAGCAGGAGGAGAGTTTTGCCAGATAGCTCTGCTTTGGGCCCCTCTGTGCAGCCATAAATGACAGCATCCACTTCTTTCTCTGAGAGACCTGATGTTGCTGCCAACTAAAGCATCCAATATTATAAAAAAAAAAAAAAAAAAAAAAAAACACTTAAGACCGTAAAACCTATTCCATCATTCAGTTTATTGCTAATTCTTCCACAACCCCTTGGTACCAAACCACAGTTGATCTCCCTCCCAATAAGTCATACTTTTATTGGATGATCTCTGCAGACAGCAAATCTCTTTTATGAAATCAAAAAGACTTTAATGATGAATGATAGTTCAAGAGCTAATAATGCCACCCTGGATCTTCTTTCTCTCTGATCAGGAAAGGAATCTCCAGAGTTCAGTGAATCCCTAAGAAGTTACAGTACTAATTTTACAGCAACAGCTGTACTTAGGTTTTAAGAGCAGGCAGATGTCTTTGTCTTTCAGTAGCCTTCAGTGATGAGACATCACTTGTGTTGCCAAAATTTAAAAAAAAAAAAAATAAAAAAAGCACAGTTGGTGCAGGAAACCTAAGTGTTCTTCATTTTTCTGTCATTTGCAAAAGGAACAGGAACTTTTCTTTCCATTAACTGAACGACAAAGCTCCAGCCCTTAGTTTCAGTGCTGATGCTCCCTGAACTGGGGTTTACCTGTCTGCAATAACAGGAGAGGTAGTTTGAGGGAGAAAGTCTCTGTTTAAACATAAAATTCCTTCAAGAATTAGCAGAAATGACAAGCAAAAGATAGTGGAAATAGAAGTCCTGTGTTTGTTTCTTTGCTGTAGTCTGGAAATGTTCCTTTCATAAGAGTTCTGTCTTTGTTAGTTGAAACATTACCTATTTTTCACTGTAACAAATGTTTCAGAAATCAATGTGCTCTCCAGAACGGATCCTCTATCACCATAAAACTACATGTGAAGAGTGTTTCCCTATAATGCAGAGGGTTTATTTTCTTAACCTGCCACATTTAACAGGAATGAATTTGACTTGGATAACAAGCAGCTTTCATTCTCTTTAGCTGGGAGAAGCCACTCCCTTTCAGTAAAATTCAAGGTGTGAAAGCCTCAAGTTTCACCATAAAATGCACAAATCACATGGATGTTCAAAAACCAGCCATGCCTCATGCTGCCTTGTTATCCCAATCTCACCTCCTCATTCCTATTACACCTGAGATCACCAAGCAGGTGTTTCTTAGGAGAGGGTGGAAGACAAGAAAGCTTTAACACTCTGTTTGGTTCCATCCACTCCCTATAGCACAACTGCCTGGGATTTCTGGACATCTGACCATCTCCACACAGGACCTCTTTCAGGCAGTTGCATGTCCCAACCCTTCACCATACAAAAAGCCCTCACCTCGTATACCAGCCACCAGTCAATCTCCTGGTACAAATGTGTAACACAAGCAAAACCAGCACATTTTGCACTTCAACAGCCCCACAAAGTCATCCAAACATATTTTTGCTTTAGCCTTTCCTTCCCTCAAAAATCAGATGTCAACGTGACTCCCTGAGCTTGGAGTTTGTCAAAGCAGTCTGTCTTATAGACCAGCCCGCACAGACAGCTATTGAACACCAGTTTTTCAGGCTGTAGAAGCAGCAATATATACCAGAAACCTGTTAAGCCATTACAGTAAAAAATAGTGACGTGTAAAGATGGTCCAAAGAATATTTTACTGTTTAACTCATCTTGTCATAAAACTGCAGTAGGACCTAGCTCATAAAACATAAATTTCCCAGATTCTGTATGTACTCAAGATAATTTAAAAAGCCCTGCTACACAGGACATCCATTTCAGCAGAGGAGAGTGTTTTTGTTAAAAGTGGCTAAGGCAGGGAGTAGAGATGGGGCAGTGGGAACTGTGTGAAAGAATGCCAGCCCTGCAAAGAGAAGGCTCTTAGTACTCTTTCCTGCCAGAATTGATGGTGACATACAGTAAATAACAACTACTGCACATTCAGAGCTTCTGGGTCAAAATCTCAGCCAACATAAATCATCAACACTTTTTCTCTGTCCCTCCAATTTTATGGGGGAAGCTGCTCTTACTCCATACTCTGTGAATTGCAGTGACCACATCATCCCAGAGGGAGCTGGTCAGAGAACTGCGTATTACTCAGACTATGCAGCTCCAGCAAAATTGAAATACTAGAGTTTTACTTTGAAAGAAAGACAGAAAAAGATTGCAACCCAAGTAAAAGAAAAGACACATTTTACAAAGAGATATTTAAGGTTTTCATGTCATTGCTTATGGAAGGATGCATTATATACTATTATTTACACTTTAAAAATAATGCATCTTTATATATATGAAAAAGAAATTAAGTATCATCCCTGTGAAATGAAAGTTATCTATTTATCCAAATCAGTAAGAGGTGTTTTTTGCTCCCTGAAAGTTCAACTGTGGAAAATGTTGATTAATATTATTATTCAGTCTTCACTACAATTAATCACAAAAGCAGGTTTCACTGTTTTGAAGTCCACTACAAAGGAAGCTCCCACTTTGCAGTTATCTCTGGTTATGACAGTTCCTTTAACTGGAAAAAGGTAATTCGACATTTAGGAGTATAATCTCCAATTGCAAGGTCCATCAGCCAACAAGAATATTCTTATTGTTTGTACTGGATGTTCAACATAAACTCCCTACAAGGAACCAAAGGAATCACTATCTAAATACACAAGAATAAGCAATTTTCACCTTATTTATTTTTAAAAAATGGGTTTTCGAGCTTCTTTCCCTTCTATTCCTCTGTCTATCCCACATTCTCTTTTTTCTCTCTACCTCATCTTTCTTGGCTTTTTTGTTCTCTCCAGTTCTACTTTAGTAACATCATAAATCACACCATCACCCCAGCTTTTACTTTTCTGACCATATATTTGCTGACTATTCCTACTTCTTTCCTTCCTGATAGGATTGCTCTTCAGAGTGTAATTTCTTACTCCAAAAGGAGATGAATGTTTTCAAAAAGCCTGTTTCAACCCCAAGAGTGAAACAGTGAACTAGTGCTGGGAGAGATATACATGGAGAACTGCCAGTGCTTCTAAACTGAGAAACTCTAGAACTATGCAGGAAAAAAACAACATAGCTTGGAGAAGTAAAAGAGGCCAGTATAATGAGTTCAGGATAAGATGAAGAGGGCTTCTGCAAATCTGTTAAACCTGAATTTACTGTGAGCTGGCAGAATTTGTCCATAAGGGATGAGTTTGCATGAATTGATTAAATTTTCAGTGGTGACACCTCAAGATTTGACCATGATTCCCAAGACCTCAGTGAAACTTGTGTGACCACATCCCCATCCATCCAGAATACACACTGCCCCATCTACACCTGAAGCAAATGAAAGGCACCCAGAATTATGGAGTAGGGTGTGTCCTGGATGGGCAGGGATATGGTCGCATCTTGAGGTGTCATCATTGAAAAGCAAAGGAACCCTTATTAGTGACGACGGTTACCTAACCATCACCACATTTGTTGGCTCCAGCTTGTTCCTGGACCCCTATATAATATATTGTCCACACCCATGAAGTGATGTGGGTTCTACTCCAAGAAGCTCATAGCCAGCAGATAAACAGAAGCAGAGGACAGATGTATTCTGCCATTCTGCCTGTGGGAAGTGAGGTACAGAAATTAAAGGTGGCATTTTCAAAGAAGTCCACACAAACAACTCCCTTCACTAGCCACCTTTGAAAAACAAAGACTAAATGCCTTGCTCAAAGTTATACAGGAATTATACAGCAAGGCTGGATATTAAATTCCGGGTTTTATGAATTCTTCCTTCCCATGGGAAGGCGTCAAGACTCACATCTGCAACAGTCTCCTCAGAAAAACAGCCTTCTCGGTCTGTCTGTACTTCTCTTACTGGATTTTTCCTTACAAAAGCTAAAAGTCAGCATGTTTGTCCTTTTTTTGACATCACAGCCAACCATGCAGATCACAGTTAAAATGTTTCACAAGTTCTTTCCTTTACCTAGTTTTTCAAGACTCCCAAAGACTTCTGTCTTTGTTGTCTGTATCAGCAGTAGATATATACTGAACAGAGAGCTTTAAAACTGCTTTACTTCCACGCATAGACCTCAGGATAATTTTCCAAATGCTTCAGGGATACTTGACCCATGCTGCCCAGGTGAAGTCCCATGAGTTGTATCCAGATTGCATGAGATCTTTTCTCTCCTGATATTGAAGTAACCTTGCCATCCTGCTTGTTTCACCACTTTCTTTGAAGGCCCATAACAAACATATCATAACAGTTTTATATCTTCTACTTAACCTTTGGAGCTGTTTAAGCTCCACTGAGACAGAGACTCTCTGATTTATAGTCTAATGCCTTCCAGTCTAAAATGTAATTCTTTCTAACATGTCCAAGTTTAAATTATGGATCACAGTGTCCAGAATGCAAAACTTGGCTCAATCTCACTGAACGTTTTTTTCTCATGTTGCACTCATTAAATTCCATTTGGTTTCATGTCCATTTTTAAATTTTTTTGGTGATATTTAAACATCTTTATAACTTTCATTTTCCTGACAGATTTGATCTGGATGACAAGAAAGGCTTTGGGCTTACCCTGTTCTCTCAAATATTTTCTCAAGCAGGTTGGTTTGTTCCAAGACACCACTGAAAATTCAGGATAAATGAAAATTCACTGAAAATTCAAGGTAAATGAGTAGAGCCACACCTAAGTAAAATTCTGTGTTCATGGAAACAACAGTCTTTACAAGTGCAAGGGCTAGCATCCTGGCATAGGCACACTATTAAAAACACTAGAAAAAGAAAATAGACATTCTCCAGATCAATACCTCTCCTAGGACCTATCACAGTGCGAGAGGTATTGTCCCCATTAAAGCTATGATGATAATACACAATCCTATGACTTCTGTACTACAGTTATCATTGCAGATGTTATTGAAATCCATTGGCAATGGACATTTTCACAAGAACAGAGACCAATAGATCAATTTAGAGAAACCACAAAAGAGTTACCAGCCAGCTGTAATTGCTTTCAAACTCTCCACACCCTTGATTCAAAGAGAAGGTCTAGATTAAAAAGGCTAAAAGTCTCATTACACTGCAAGTTTATCACCAGGCACTATCCAGTTTCCCATGATAGCTTGTACTCAAACCTCCATTTCACTGCCATTTTCAAACATCTTTTAATCCACTGCAAAAAGTCTGTGAAGTTTTGTCAAAGGAGTTGCATCATACAGATGCCTAAGATTTGAAATTAGATAATTTCAGATAAAGTTAGTCAGAAAGGCATTTGGAACTTTTCACAGTTTAAAGAAAGCCCTATTGAAAGGTTTAACTGTGTTACTTAAAATTATTGGAAGTGTCTAATTCTATGTCAAATTGAATGAAACACAGCCATGTAATCCTGCAGATTTAAAAAAAAAAAAAAAAAAAAAAAAAAAAAAAAAAAAAACTGCTATAAACTGATGAGTTAATATCCATGGCCCATTTCGGCTCTGTGCTCCAGGTAAGTAGCCAACCTCTCCGACCTCAATAGGCACAGCAGGCTGCACACACGGAGTTGATTGCAGAACCAAGGCCCACTGTATGACACTACATCAGAAAAAAATAAGCATCCTCTTCAAGAATAAAGCAGATTTAAAAAAAAATCCTGCCAGAAGAGAAGAATATGAAAATTTACTAGATAAAATCATCATGCATTTTGTCCCCACATATTGTCTGGTTTTAGCACAAGCTTTACCTATCAAAAACTTTATGGAGGAAGAAAAAAGCAAGAAAAGAGAAGAGTTAGACCCATCCCTGTAGAATTAATTAGTTGTGGAGAGTTTTCCCCCTATAAAAAATTCAAATAAATTGGTTCTGTTAGCCCATACACAGACCCCGGATGTAATTAGTGTGATAATCAATATATCAGTAGGAAACAGCTACTTAAGTGCACCCAGTGCAGTTATAGATTTAGGACAAGTGAAAGGGGCTTACTCAACAACAGCAGGGAAGAGTATAAATGCAAATGAAGCTCATAAAAAAGAATGAGTGGTTCTGGCTGTGCAAGCTGCTCAAAATTCATGTAGGTTTTTTTGAAACATAGAAAAGAACAGGCCACTGTGAACTACCCATACTTGGCTAACAAACATCAGTATGTACCATAGACCTTTATTTGTTTTCCCACTTACTTGAAGACTTGTTAAAAAGTGCTGCTAGCTCTCTTCTCTCCACTAATATACAATAAAAAAATGTTCTAATAAAATCTGCACCTGTCACACTCATATTTTTAGTGTTAAAAATACTCCCTGTTGTGTAGAGAGTACCAGCTGTGCCAGCAGCTTCACTACATGACTGACACGCTCTGAGGCATCAATGGCTGAAGGTAACTTGCTTCACATTACAATGGGGCTTCAAAAACTGCAAGCTAAATGCGGACATGGGTGGAAGATTTCTGAAGGAGCGATGTCTCAGAGCTGCTTTTTCTTCGCATTTGAATACTTAAATAAATAGTCCAATACAAAGAAGAGCCGGGATTTCTTCTAGAAAATTAGAAACAAGTTTCCAGAATACCCCTACACAATAGCTGTTTTACTGGTTTTGCTCAGGGGAAATAAATAAATCAGAAACAAAATGAACAAAAGGGAGGTGCAGGCTTTGTAGAGTTGGGTCACGGCTGGTTTTCTTCAGCCAGTGAATCGTGGGACACCATTTGACAATGTCTTTGTGAAGTCACGGCAAACTTCATGCCACCATCCTCTATGTTCATATTATTTCTGAATGTAATGAACTGAAAACAGCATTACATGTTCCATATAATTCTTTAGGCCATGATGCTCCTTTAAGGACAGAGATATCTAACTCCTGAGATTTTAACTGATACCAAAAGCAATATTTCTCTGCAAGGAAGCACAAAGGCTCACATTTTACTTAACTCACTGGCAATAAATAGTTTCTACAGACTTGGTCCTTAGTCAGATGTAGAGGAATCTTACACAAAATACCCATCTCAGTGCTCTGATCAACCACACTTGTGAGACCTTGAGTCAGGGACATGCTTCACAAACCTGCAGATATCAATAAAAGCAGGAAAAGACCTTAACTGTTTGATCTCATCCTCTAGAAGTCCAGTTTCAATATCCCACAATTCTTCATCCAGAAATGAAGTTCTGTACTTCCTCCATTATTTGGAATTATTTTCAACTCCATGTTTCTTCTGGATGAAGAATTTAGGACCACTTCAGTTTCAATCCCACCCTGGTAGGAATTTCAGCATTCATCTTCCACAGCAGCCACTATCACTAAGACATGCTTTGAGGTGAACAATTTGGTGTCAGAACTCACAGCAAGATTTACAGGAACACCCTCACAGCTTCACAAGTCGGGGGTCTGCCTTAACAAAACCTTTAAGCATGTGCTTAATTTTTGGTCTTTGGGCATCCTTTACAAATAAAATCAAATTAATACAACTAAGCTACCAGATTCATCCATACATTCTGTCATACTGAAATGAGGACCAGAAGCTAGCTCAAGCTATCTGCAACTAAAGAGCTGGTACCAGGCCACAAAACCCACAAGGTACTTATCAACAAAGTGCCCTAGACACCCTCTCTTTATCAATGTGTTATTCATAGAAGGGAAGATCAGAAAAGCAAAGCAGAGCTGCCATTGTTTAGGGCATTCTACCTATGAATTTCCATTTTTTTTGAAGTTTAAGAAGGGTCTTCACTAAGAATCCAGGATTTTTCCTATACAGCTTTTTTGAAGAGAATGCAAACATTCTTTTAAATATTCTTTACCCTGCAGTTACTGATAAAGCTTTATCACCTCATGCAAAGCTGAATTATGTTTTTTGCCTGGAAATTATATATAACCACTAGAGAGAAACAAACGATATGTACTCATATATTTCAAAACGGAGGATTTAATCTCCGAAAAGAGATATCAAAGTGGCACCAGAACATGGACCTGCATTCAACACTTTCATATTTGGTTCACAAATACCCAATCAGGTTTCTATCTGAACCACAGGATCTCAAATTTATAATTAATCATCTGTCAAAGTTACAAGGACAACAGAGCACCATATTATTTAGAACAGTGATAAAAAAAGATATTGAGGTCTTATGAGATAATTTCTTAGCTCTGAGCAGCAATATCAGGCTCTTCAGTGAAGAGTTAATAAAGACCAATACCACATCCCCACAGCTAACACAGTAGCATGTTTTAGCTCAAAATAAAGACAGAAAGGACACACAATATTTAATGTAAACTCAAAATGGATTTCTGTAAATTATAACTAATTTTGTAGAAAGTAAATGGTGAAGAATCAACCCATCTTTCTTAGCCAGTCCTGATATTGAGATTGTTCTTTAAAAGCTCAAATAAACTTTTGAAAAAAACTTTTCCCCTATGTTAATTGTATGTGGCTAATGAGCACTCTTTGTTTGACTGGGAACGTGAGAGCCTGTAGTACATTTTAACAATGTTAATTAACACCACCATATAAAGGAACAAATGTTCATAACTGGTAAGGATGCAAAAACCTTAACAAACTAAACTAAAACTCTTTTGTCTTGATTGGGGAAATAATTGGAATGAATCCCCCAGGAATTTTGCTATTCCTTCTACATAAAACCCTATTACTGGTTGATCCCTGAACAAAGATATGTTTCTAGAGATTCCCATAACCCTAATCCATATAGCTCTGTCCCTAGCGGGTACACAGGTGCTCATAAAAAGCAAAGGTCCCCATCTTTTTAAAAGAGCTTTAATTGATAAGACCCAGACCGACTGCAGACAAACAGAGCAACATAGCAGGAAAATGACCTCTTTCCCACTTTTCCAGTGGGAAAAAGATAGAGGTTATTTGGCTCAAAGAGTAGCTGTAAGGTTAATTTCAGAAAATGGGATTTGTCTGAAGGCTGAAATGATACTCTCAGTATCAGCAGCCACATACTGCTATAATTTGGGACCATATTCTGCTCACTATGTATTCTCTTAAACAGATCCTCTGTACATGAAGAGGGTTGCCAGGATTTATTCCCTGATGTCATCTGCCTATACTATTTCCAGTAATTCTAGAAGCACAGGCACCTTGTTCCTCGCAGCACTGAGTAATTCTAACAGAGCTCAGTTTTACACTGTGCTTACCCAGGAGCAATACCACTGAAAGAAACAGAGGCACAGGAAGGAGAAGGAAAAATCTGCAGTGGGAAAGAGAACAAAATCCACACCTCAGAAATAAAACCTTATTTGGTAAAAATTCAGAGAACTGCCGAAATCAAATTCAGTTTTTGGCACAGCAAAACATCTCAGAACTAGTCCAAAAGCTTCCCTGTAAAGAGGCATGGAATTTTAATGTTCCTTGTGCAGAAAGTAATGACCTCTTAGCCCAGTCTAATGTTTTATACTGCAGCCACGTTTAGTAGGCAACTGAAAATCATCATAGAATGGTTTGAGTTGGAAGGGACCTTAAAGATAATCTAATTCCAACACCCCTGCCATGGGCAGTGACACCTTCCACTAGACCAGGCTGCCTAAATCACCATCCAAGCTGGTCTTGAACACTGTCAGGGAGGCAGCAGCCATAGACTTTCTGGGCAACTTGTTCCAGTGTCTCATCACCCTCACAGTAAAGAATTTCTTCCTTATATCTGATCTAAATCTACCCTCTTTCAGTTTAAAACCATTACTCCTCACCCTATCACTACACTCCCTGATAAAGAGTCCCTCCCCATCTTTCCTGTAGGTTCTCATTAAGTACTGGAAGGCTTCTATAAGGTCTCCTTAGAGCCTTCTCTTCCCCAGGCTGAACAACCCCAACTCTCTCAGGCTGTCCTCATCAGGGAGGTGCTCCAGCCCCCTCATCATCTTTATTATCCTCCCCGAACCCTCTCGAGCAGGTCCACGTCTTTCTTATGTTGGGGACCCCAGAGCTGGACACAGGACTCCAGGTGGGGTCTCATGAGGGCAGAGGGGCAGAATCACCTCCCTTCACCTGCTGGCCATGGTTCTCTTGATGCAGCCTAGGATGTGGTTGGCTTTCTGGACTGCAAGTGCACATTGCTGGCTTGTAGTCAGTTTTCCATCTATTACTATCCCCAGGTCCTTCTCCTGAGGGTTGCTCTCAATCCATTCATTGCCCAGCCTGTATTTGTGCTTGGGATTGCCCTGACTCATGTGCTGGACCTTGCACTTGGCCTTGTTGAACTTTATAATGTTTGCACAGGCCCACCTCTCCAGCCTGTCCAGGTCCCTCTGGATGACATCCCTTCCCTCCAGCGTGTCAACCGCACCCCACAGCTTGATGTTGTCAGCAAACTTGCTGAGGGTGCACTTGATCCCACTATCCATGTCCCCAGAGATGTTAAACAGTTTTGGTCCCAACACTGACCCTTGAGGAACACCACTTGTCATGGCTGTTCACTTGAACATCGAGCCAGAAGAGATAATAATCATCAACTGGCTACCACCCATGGTTCTTGCTTTCAACTCCTTTTTATGCACAGAGACAAAACACATCCAAACTTTGAGCCATACACTGGCTGGGACTCTCCCTCACCAGAAGTCCCAAATCCAGGTACAGCCCAGTGTAAAATGGTGCTACAGCCTTATTTTGGGGACAGAAGAGCAAGTCTGAAGGGATGACGTCTACCAAGCTGTTGGAACAGCAGCATAACTACACTGTGGTTCAGATTGATCTTTTTTTTTTTTTTTTTTTTTTTTTTTAATTGGATTGGAATATTCAGTCTTTAAAAGACACTGGCAGTGGCTGCAATTACTAAGAATAGGATTCAAGCACATTCTATTAATACTCACAAAACTCCCCTGACCACACACATAGGCAGACAGGAGCAGACAGACAAAAGGTGTCTTAATTAGTTTATTGTTTTATGACTCTCTCAAGCTATGAAACACAATTTGTTTTACAATGCATCATTAAAAATGCACCCTCCAAGGATTTCAAATTGTTTGAATAATATAATTATCAGTGTTAACACTTCCTTTTATTGTTTTGACAGTCTCAATTCCACTGCCATCTCATTTGAGCATCCTACAGCCAATAAAGAAATTAGCATTTCTCACCCCCTCTCCTTCACCAAATTAGGTGCAGAATTTATAAAGACATGACTTAAAGTTTCAGGCAATTTTAGAATACTGAAATTATACTAAGATTTTTTTTTTTTTTTAAATCTTAAACCACAAAACTACAAAAGGATAAACAGCAAAAGGTATGGTTCAACAAGACTTTTTCCATTCAGGCCTCCTGTATAGCCTGAATCAATACAGTCTCGTATTACAACCCCATTTTTGACATGGAGCATTTTCTGTGGAAATAAGGCAAAGCAGGATAATCTAAAATTTCTCAGGCAGTTTGCTATCAACTGCTAGAACAGCTGTCTCAAAGAGTGCCCCTGCAAATGAGCTCACTAGGTTATCTTTGTGCCAAATCCTCGACTGATATAGCACAGATGCTCTATTAGCACCTTTCTGCTGACATCAGTAAAATCACACCACCAAATACCCATGAAGCAATAACATATTCTCATCAGTTTCAAGTCTCCCATCCTTGGGCCACTCTACCTACTCTTAGGTTAAGACATGCGAGAAGTAACTCTGAAACAGATACCGGAATTTGCAAATCCAACATTCCCCTATATATTGCCACTGTGTATTTGGTTATTACATAATAAGCGTCACTGACATGTGCACCAGTGAAAGAGGTGTGATTCTTGTTTCTCGGTGTCACAGACCTCTCTCCTAACTGCACAACCATCTTTCCCCCATGATCGGTCATGTCAGGGCCATGTTTACCCAGGTCACAATGATCTGTCTGAAATCATTCATATCAAGTGCCTTCACAGTATTTTTTATTTTTTCCTATCTGTATACAGCTTTGCTCTACAAGTCCAATCTAGGATGGGCTCTTCAGATCAATAAACCTTCAAAGCAGTGGGAAAGCACAACTTGCACAGTATACAAGAGAAATGGGAGGGTCAGACAAAGCTTCCACAGTCATACACAAAGAGTTTAAGCTGCCCTTTCAGCTCATCATTTTTCAGACTCAGATAACAGCACAAAATCCATGCAGTATCCCTGCAGGGGGATTGGATGTGAGGTTTCTGAGCTAACCAGTCACATAAAAAATACAAGGAATCAGCCAGGAAATGAGAACTAGTGGATTTACACTCAAATTAAAGGAATTTGGGAAGAATTACGCCCAAAGTCTGCAGCAGAGCAACATATAGACCCAGATTCCTAACTCCCAGCCTTGGGCCAGATCCACAAGCATGGTCTTCCTCCCCATTGCCAGCCTTTCACAGAGTGGGCTCTGAAAAAGTTAAATCAGAGATTAGTAACCTGGCACTAATTTATACTTTGGAGGACTTGTGAATGGAGGATATTACTAATATCACATCTGTCACAGATGAAAAACTACGTATTGTGGATGAGTACTGTATAATCCATTCATTGTTTTATAGGCCTGGAATTCCCCAGAGAAGAGTACAAAATCCATGTGACATCCCCAAGTGTGGAATTTTACATTCAGATGTCTGAGCTGGCTGGGTGTGTAAAATCACAGCTAGGCAGCCAGCTCCCAAGGGACCACACCTCTGAGGAGGCTCCTCTGTCTTGTTTATTCCAACAAGGATGTGGAGCACTCTGCACTCATGAGTCACAGCAACACTTGTCTGTGGTGGCATTTCTATGCACTACTGACACACAGGACAGAAAGCTTCTACCTTAAGGGAAACCAAGTCCTTTCAGGATATCTGAACAACAGATATGTTAGACCCTTCGATCCAGTCATGGCTTTCAGAGATGATGAAACTATGCACAAGCTGCTCCCCTTTTCAAGGTTAAATACATGCAGAACCAAGCCCTGAAGTATTTACATACGCAGGAGCTCTTGGCACATTAGGTGGCCAGCATTTCCTGCAGGAGGATGCTCCATTGAAAGGCTCCAGCTGACAACTCACTAACACTGGTGCTACAGTTTGCTGGGTCTGGGGTTTGGTTTCTTGCTTTGAGCCATGCAAAACTTCTTCTGCCTTCTCTCTGCACTTTTCCAAAGGAAATCAAAGATTTGTAAATAAATGGAGATTTGGCCCTAGGCATCATCTTACACTTTTGGGCAAGAAAGAAATGCGAGAGTCTCGTTATATCTGCAACTACTTTAGCTGGTATATAGGTTATCATGCTGCTGTTTGGCCCTGTGTAAATAAGGTTCTCTTCCACATGCAAAAAGCTAAATAGTCAAGGTGATAATATTCCCAAAAGCCCTGTTTTAACTATCACTGAGATACGTGATGCAAGCTTTCAGGGGCAAGGACTTCTCTGAGTACTGGAAAATTAAAAATGTCTCCAAATACATACCAAAATAACATCTCAGAGCTGCATGTTTCTTGATCCTTTCTAATAAGTTCATTCAGTCTGGGTCCCCACTGCTTTGCTATGTCACAAATACCAGTCCATGTCCAGCCAAGAGCTAAGTAAGCTCTGATGGGGACTCCTGAGATCCTGAAGGGACTCTGCAAGCAGCTGCCCCCTCAGCTCTGAAAGCCACTCAGATGTACATCAGACACCAGTAATGGAGAAAAGTACAAGCTACAGCTACCACAAAACAGTAAAACAACTTCACTAAAGACAGATATTCCATCTTAGCTGAAATATTTCAATTTCATAAAATTTATTCAGAGGTCTAAGGGTGGTTGTGCATGGGTTTGGGTTTTGAGTCGGGTTTTTGTTTTTTAAACTTTGTGACAGTAAATTGAAATCCTCTCTAGAAAAAGTTAAAGTTATATTTCATTACCATTGATGCTTTTGATGGAAAAATATACCCACTTTCTCCAACCCATCTTAAATTTTTCCATATGACCAGTTTCTTTAGGATGCACACTGCTTTTTGTTTTCCACTTATTAAATTTCTATGGCCCCAAATTACCTTGGTGTGAAGCACAGGCCACTCAAACAGATCCACTCAGAAATACTAGCCCAGTATTTGTGCTTGCCACCATCTACTCGATCCTCCTGGATACTGCCAGCTAGCTTACTTTTCGCAAAGGTCATGGACTCACTTCAATTCATGTTATTACTACTGTGGCAATTTTTATTATTCAACATATAATTTCAGTCTCATTCCTGCTGACTACAGACTTGATTCCTGGAGACATTTAAGACTACATAAAAAGTAAAGAAATTTATCTCTGAAAAGTCCTTCAATCCCACCCTCTTTAATTTTCTGTAGTTCAGATGCATGCTCTGTTCACACACAAGAACAAAATTCTAAATGTAAACACTTTGATAATATGATATGATCCGGCCTTTTTTTTAATGCTGCAAAAGAGGACACTTCTGTAAGAAAAAACTTGTAGTACATAACTGATGAGGGGTTGGGGGTTTTTTCATAATTTTTTAGGGAAAAGACCTTTGAAAACCATTTAAGTCCTTAAACGTGAATATTGCTAAATCTAGCTGATCTACTCTAAAATGCAAGTGTGAAAAACTGGTGTATAAAGATCTATCTTGTTCTAATAATTTGTAATATCTTAATATTTATAACAGCCTAACAAATGAAGTTTCTTTTAAATTAACTTGTTCCTAATTATCAGAAGAGAAAACTTCCTATATAAGTGCAATAATTGCAGCCTAAGTGCAAATTCTGAAGCACTGCTGAGGATAATGTCAAGGGGCTAGCTATTATTTTTTAAAAGCAGCAATGGTTAGACACCATTCAATTCAAACGTAAGTTTTACATATTTATCTTTAGCTTACAGGCATTTCTCAGATAGGATTAGAAAGCCATTCTATGAAATATAAATGGAGAAAATTTAACACAATACAAAAATATGAGTTTGAGATAAAATTTTAGTTAATGAATTCTGGACGGGTTCTTCTTTGCATCTATTGCAAAGGCAAGAAAGAAAGATTTCACAGTACAAAAGTTAATGTGCTCAAAGATTTCTCAATATGCTTTTTCATTTCTCTCATCAGAATAACTTGTGGCTGTTCAAAAAAATACTGAGATAAAAAGCACAGGGGGAATGGATTAACAAAGAAAAGATACCAAAGCTGGTTACCTCAACCCCAGTTATATCACCACACAATTATTACTTTATTGATTCCCCAGTAAAATTCACTTAACTAGTTTTCTGGTTTTTACAGCTAAATAAATTGCTTAATCTATTTCAGACGAAAAACCTTATGCTGATGAGTTTATGTTAAAGATGTCATAACCCCTTGGGTGTCGCTCGCTAACCGCTCATTCACGACTTTTCTCCCTTGAGACCACAGTACAGACATCAAAGGCACAGCTGGATAAACTGTACAGATTGGACCCTGAGCAAGAATTATCATAAACACTATGAAACCACAAAGAATGTGGAAGGAATGATCATTTAGATCCAGAGAGTTATTAAAATTCTTTCAGTCCATCTGCTGATGGAGGTATGCGACATTAACCGTCAACCGCATTATCACTTGAAGTTCAAAAAGTGCTTGGTAGAGGGCAATTTCGCAACAGCCATTCCACAACAAGAAGAGGCTGGACTTGGCACTGGCTTTAGTTCTCATGAAATTTTACAGTCCTAAGTGGGATTTCATGATATGTACAATCACAGCATGATCACAGTGACTGAAGAAATCTGGTCTTTCAAAAATCTAGCAGATGATGGAAAACTGACTGTTTATAATTCACCCTACCGCATTTACCACTGATGGACTACTTATTACTCACAGATTTCACTAGAGTCCCTAGGGAATTTCCTAAACCTAGGCCAAGAGAAAAATATATTTTGTTAATATTCTTGCAATATAAGAGATGCACTTCCCCTGGTTTCCAGTCAGCTCTAAGAGCAGTTTTCTTGAAGCAAAAACAGAGCAAGCTGTATTAATGAGAATATTCTTAATGACTCTTGTAAGAGTTAATAGCATGTATAATAAAATAACTTTTCAATGAGTATCTCTGTTTATCAGGGCTACTGACGCTAAATTTTCAGGAAAATTACTTATGTCTAGCACAAATTTTTATTCTTCTATTGAAAAGTGTTAATGGAAAGATTTAAAATGTTATTTTCTATCACTATCAATGTTACTTTCTTGCAGCCTGCAACAAGTTCCATATTATTTTTTCAAAGTTGTTTAATAAGAGTAAAAATCCTTTCAGTTCCATATATAAGTACACCGATTAATCTTGACTTGACTAAAACTAGATTTCTTTATTCCTGAGTGGTCTCTCTATTTTATTCATTCTAATTATGTAAGAAATACAAGCTCAATTAAGTCTTTTCCAGTGTACAGAAACTATAAAATACTGGTTTTCTTGGATAGTAAAGTATATTAATGACCAGCCCCCTTCTCTCTGCACTCACATGGTGCTCCACACAAAATCAGGTACCGTTAGTAAAGTGATTTTCAACCTCTCCTCTGCAGGCCTTCAGGAACTAGCCTGTGGGCTATTTTTAAGAAGTCTTGTGAAAGGTGCTCAGAGAAAGTGAGTTCAAGTTTGTGCTAGAGTAATCTGTGTACAGGAAAATACTAAACCTTCCCTGGAAGAAAGTTAGGTACCCACAAATGAAAAACAGTTGGAAAAAAATGTTTGCTTAAAAGTGTTATTCAACAAAAGGCAGCATAGCAAAATCTAGCACTACATGGAGATTTTTAGGTTATCCATTAGGTCATACATTCTTACATGTAAAAGAGAATAAATGGCAAAGACCTGATTATGTCAATTCAGCAAACAACGCATAGCAATAGATTATTGGGGAAAAGGGCACTTTCACCTTTTGTAGTATAAAGATGCACAGCCAGGCTGGAATAGTTCTCCTATCTCCTCATACATAACCACCAATACGAAAGGGAAGCAGAAACACTGTGATATCACCACCAGCAAGAACACTGATCTTAGCATGTATTAAACAATAGGTACCAAACACCATAATCGTGTATAAGGTCTGTGCAAACGAAACCTCTACTGTCAACAGAGAAACCTACCATACCACATTGAAAGCAAGGATTTACAAAGTGGTATGTTACTCTTTAGGAAGGAACTTACAAAACTATCAGCAATTCTCTGCTCACTAGAAAAAGACCCATGGGAATACCACAAGTGCCCATCCATCTGTTTGCTCCTCTCCAAGTAAGGACGCTGATATACACAGCCAACTAACGGGTTATGGAAAGGACTTTGTTTCTAAGCTCCAAAAGGTCCACAAATATGCTTGGGAACATGCTGAACATACACAAATGTTCCAAACAGATTAAGCGTTAATTAATCTCAAAATGGGGACACCCACCTCTCTTAGATAAAGACACCACCCTATTTTGTTGGCCTTAGCCAATAGCTTCCAATATTACTTATCTCACCCAAGTAGGAAGGAACTGTGAGGAAAGGGTGTATCGCTGGATTGCTCAACAGGATTACCACCTCTCCCATTTCCCCCTCAGTCAATGCCTGCTCTTTTACTTTCAAATACTTGGAAAGAGGAATGTCTTGTTTTCAGGCCACTGCAGCTTCCATAGATCTTTCCTGGAACCTGAAGAAGTGTGATCTCATAGTCCTTAAGAAAACTCATAAGGCAACTCAGTTCCTCATTATTCTCTTCTCTTGTCAAGGGAGTAAAACAGAGATATGGGTATTTTATTTGCTTATGGTTCCTGGAGGAAAAAAAAAAACAAACAAACAAAAAAACCAACCAACCCAAAAACAACAGCTAAAAGGGTCCATGAATTTGAACCAAATTTAGATCATGGTTTGGGATTCTCCCAAACAACATTTTCAGGTGACTCTGCCACTTGACAAAAGAAATCCTCTGTGATTTGGCTCCTGTTTTCCAAGTTAGAACTGGTAGCCTTAAGTCTAATACATCTGTATGTTAGAAAGCTGTTTGTTGAAGGAGCTTGACAAGCATTTTAATATTCTTCTTGACATACAGGGTGGAAAAGGGGTAAGACTTTTTACTAACACAGAGATTACTGGGTAACATTTTCAGAAGAGCCTGATTCTTTCAAGTTTCCTATTTGATTTAAACACTAAAATTCCAGTTTCATTTTTGACTAAGGCTTCCAAATAGCTTAAGGCTTTTAAATTCCCTTTCCGCTACTGATGCTATAATTGACTATTTTTCCTCAGTGCTGTTAGTATGGCTGTACACTGTCATACTTGTATTGGTTTGGGGAATTTGGGCCAACCATTTCAGCAACTGGAGCCAACAGTTACACTTCCTTAATCCACGTGACTACCTAAACAAATTTGTTTTCCAAAAGCTAGAAACACCAGAACCGCTACCATTCATTTCCAAGGCAGCTTCTGGATGCCCAGTGCTTTGGCATATCACTCCAACTGCTCCAAAGCTGTAAACATAAGCTTCAAAACTTGGCCTTCAGGTGGTTATCTAGAGCACCAAGCTCAACTGCTAAGTGCATGAAATCCATTCTCTCCCTTCCTCTGAGACTGAGTTGAAGGGGCTGGGGGGAAGAGAGTTTAAGATAATTGAAATACATAAATGGTAAAAAAGCCATTTGTGGTAAAGAACCCTTGTGTAAAAGTGGGTTGGGTTTGCCTGGGGACATCTGTTTGTCTTTGCAAAGGTCAGGATGCCAGAGGCTTCCACGCTGTAACGAGAAGGAAGTTAATATCACACAAGCATGCAAGCTGCCTGCCATGTGCCAATACAAGCAGAAAACCCCCTTTTCTTCTGTCCCCTCTCCCCACCCCCAATGCTTGTTTCCCATCTGACATTTTCTTTTTCCCGGCCTGCAGCCACAGCAGTTTTGTTTTCTCCAGTGATAGTCTCCATTCATCTTAAGCCATCTTTGCTAAACAATAGATCCCAAGCTACCGGAGGCAAAGCAGAAAGGCACGAGTAGCCAGGAAAGTAGCTCTTGAAATTGGGGACAGATGAAGCACAGAATTTGCTGCAATGCTAACAGAGGAGAGAAAACATGTATACACTGACCCATTTCTATCATGTTGCCTAGAGGGTATTGCTGAAAACAGTTAGCTAGCACACTGGTTGGAAACTGCCGTTAACCAAGTGTATATCGTTGCTTATTTATTCTCTGTAATTTGTTTTTAAACATCAAATCTATCAACCCGAAACTATCTAGGCACTCTACACAATGATGTATTTGTTAGACCTCCCTCCCTCTACCACACAGTTTCATCTTGCCTTTAAAATGGCCTTCAATTCCACAGGAAAAACACTCAAGAAGCAACAAAACCACCTTGATTTCAGCAAGGGTCCCAAAGTGGCAGGGATTCAACCAAAAGTCTCTCAGAAGCAAGACTGAAGGGAGCTAAACTCTTCACAGCATGTCATCTTTCTTGATGTTCTGTAGCATTTGTCTGACAGGAGGACCAGGAGCTCACCTGTGCTCTGAAGCCAGGTGATCTACACACCAAGCTGCAGGACAAAGCAGATACACCTGAATGGACCCAAGGCCAGCAGCCTTCTAGCCAGAGCTCAGCTAGGATTCTCAATTTTGGCTCCATTGATATGTTGGGAGCCCCAAGCCATGGCAGCTGGACTGCTCTGGGGATCCCTGCTGGCCTATCTAAAGTTCTGCTGATATAGAAACAGAAATGAGCCATATATACTTACACCAAGCCTGGCACCATAGGGTCCTTTTCCAAAACAAAGCTTTTGCACCCTGATGTAATAATAGAACCATGTTTGTCCCATTCCTTCTGTATTGGAGTTTCCTATTGTTTTAGAGGATGCTGTTTTGATCACCACACATTGTGTTGGACTGCCAGATGGTCCCTCAGATTTCCCTTAGTAACCAAGTGGCTTTGCTTCAAACCTGCTATGCCCTAGGTCTCTGTTCCAGCATGACCAGCCCCATTACTTCCAGTGGGAATATCTGTAAGCTTTAACTGAAAGAGGCATTTTTCTCAGTTATAGTTTAAACTGCCAGCCTATAAACCTGCTTAACACATGCTACTTCTAGCTATCAACAGCATCATTAACTTCTCTCTTTCTCAAACCAGCTTTCTGACAGTGGAGATACTTCTGTTCTTTTAAAAAGCTCAATTTCCACTTTTACCAAAAGTAATTGGGAAGAAATTGTCACACTCGATATGATATTTCCAGTTTATGTGGTACATTTCAATCAAGCTTCGTATTAGATTTTGGCGTTCAGATGCCGTATATATCCCTGCAGGTATATGTCAACCCATTTTCCTTTAGCCTGTATCATGCGTTCAAATGATCTTCGTATTATTGATGATGCTTCTTTAGATCAATAGAGTACTCAAAACAATCCATCATCTTGTTTTTCTGGCAAGCCAGGTGTTATTCTGGGTCTTCATACTTTCAGTGTTTGCCTCCAGGTGTTGCATCTATCAGGTTGGTGGGTTTTTTTATAAACTCAAATATATATATATATATATTATTTTTTTTTAAGGGTAAATATAATAACTAAGCCTAGTAACTGTTGCCTGAAGAAAATCGATAACAATGTTTAGTCTACAAGAACGTATCTGTGTGCAACAAATTTTGGAGTCCCTGGCTCTTTCTAAATTGAAAAGGTTAAGTGATGTTGATTTAGTGCTTTTCTGCATGAAATACAGTTTCCCACATGTACTTATTTTGGGTTTTTTGGTAATAACATTTGTCTCTTTCCCAAAGTAATAATTTTGTATAATAAAATTTTGAAGATGTCTCTGACTGAGGTTTCTGTCTGTAATACATTTTTATCTAGCTCACTGTTTATTATCAGCCCTAGAATCTATTGAGGTTGTGACCCATTATATTCTTTCTATGATTCTTATGCATATTTTTATGATGACCTCATGGGATTACAGCAATTTATTATTTATGAAACTCCCAGCCACTTGCCTCTAGCAACTGGAGATTCTGCAATCTCAGGCATCAGAAAGCTTACTGGAGGTACACTCTCCCAGCTCTTGTGCTTACAACCCTTTTTTTTTGGCTCATAGTGAAGAAAATTAACTTATCCTTAAGGCTTTGTGTAGGCTTTCTACTTCAAATCAAAAAGAGCTGCTTAATTTATACCTCCTGAGGAGAGCTACAACCATTCAAATGCGAAGGATTGTTGACTGCCTCTGTAATACCAGCTGTAAATTTTTTGGTTTATAATTAGGATTCCATCTTTGTACACCTGTTATTTATCTCTGTGGAAGGGCAGATAGCCTGTCACCTATGCTCAAAGCAGGAACTATATTGGCTTCATTTGATGATGAAAACTCAGTACACAGGCATCAAACTTCACTTCCTTCTCCAAATCCTAACTTCTGTGTGAAGAAACTTTTCCACACATAGGAGATGGCCAAGCAAGAATCACATGGAAACTTTTCAAGGATTGTATTTAAAAATCCAGCTTCTAAACTCCAGAAATTAATCATAAATATTAATCAAAGTCTCTACCAGAAATAACTTTTTTCTTAACAGTAAACCCTATTAAAGTATCAGTGCTTTAAATCCAACCACCGGGTGCCTTTACATTTCAAGCACAAGCAATAAAGTGTTCTGCACCACTAGTACCTATACATGAACTCTTATTGTTTGTTGTATTTTAATGCCACCTAGAACACAAGGTAAGGGACAATTCCCAGTGTTATGATCACTGTGCACACATAACTCCCTTTCAGTCAACCAGGACATTTGCACGGACTCGTTGGGCATCATATAGAGCCATTTGGGTATGGTGGTGGATTGATAGCCATATGTGAAGCTTGATGACCCCATGCGCATAAAGACTGTTAGCAACCATCACAGTATTTAGGGACCAGACACAGTGTTCTCCAGCTGGAACCAGCCCCTGGAGCACCAGCTAGACATCCCTGACCTGAATAAGTTTGTCCATTTGTAACCAGAATGAACTCTATATGCCTACCAAAAAATGTCTCCTACTAAGAGCTTTCACATCTGTCCTTGATACTCTACCAAAGTTGAGCCCGTTGTCTAAAATGCACAACTAAGCCAGCCCATGGCATTTGTATAAATCAAAGCTCCTCAGTATCCTATATATAGTTGGAACCAGAACGTTTTCAGGGTTCAGACCACCTTGGGTTGGCAATCCCTCCTTTGCCTTGTGTTTACACACATGACAAACAAAGCTCCATTCCAAGGTGTGAAGCTATGTGCAGCAACATTATAAATCATAATAACCAAGAATATCCCAGAGCTACCAAAAGCAGATACACCAGGCTGTGGGGCAATCACCCCAGCGCTTGTCTCTCTCTACAAGATGCTTCATTTCCAAGCTCCTCATGCCAGCTCAAGCAAGAGGCATCATCTCTGTGCAGGTGGATTTGCAGTCCTGGGTATGCTTGAGCGACCCTTTGAGAGCAGCAGAGCCCTCGGTAGCTTGCAAAAATCACAGGCGTGTGATGGGCAAACGCCACCCTGGAGCTGACACCTGTGCAGTGGAGGCTTGCAAAATGCCTGACACCTTGGGGGGCTGTGACTTGTTTTCCTTTCAACTCCTCAATCAACCTGACAGAAGCTCGCTTTGAGTTTTCAGATTTGGCAGTGCCAATAAATTCCCCTCACACTGTGAGATTTCAGGCTCCTCTCCTACTCATTCACAACCGGTGCCTTTGTGGCACCGCACCACACCGGGGCAATTACTGAGGCTGTGTGGAATGCATTAAATTCCTCATCAGGGAGCGTGTGGCAATATCGCTGCTGCTGCAGCAGCCTCCTCTGCATCTTCTCTCTAACAGAAGATGCTCTGAGGCCTCGAACTCATTTCATTCCTACCTTTTAATTAGTTCAGACATTTTCCAGGGGTGATTTTCATGTTGGTTTAGGGACATCTTCCTAGCCAGCTCATCTTATCTTCTGTTAGAGAAAGAGGAGACCCAAGAAAAGTGTCAGAAATGTGACAGTATTTGCAGAACTCTCTTTACCAGTACTTCTTCCTCTCCCAGTATTTTCACTGGGTATTAATGAGCCAGTATATGAATTCACCTGAGTGAATGGTATTATACAGTAGACATGCAATATATGTTTTTAGATGGCAATGAAACCTGTTTCATCAGTTGAGACCCATGAGACTTGAATTCTAGGGTGTCAGGGAAATACAGTTTCCCCTGAATTAAAGCGATTGTTCCACCTTCTTCCAAGCAGGGAAGGAGAGGAAAGCTGCCTTTGCTAACTGATAAAATCTAGGTTTTCTGAAGCTCGTATTTACTGTTGCAGCTAGTCTGGGTTACCTCTACCTCAAGTCTCAGTTGTGATTATTTTGCATTAATACACTGGTCAGCCATGGCATGCTTCATGATGTGGCCGCTGGGTATTCATTTTAAATAGTAATAGCATGCTTCCTTGTATTTTCACTTCCCTAATTTCTTCTCTTTTCTTCCCTGAGAATAACCAGATTTAGCTGTCAGTGACTGTTCCTACCAGCAGCTCAGGTGCTCTCATCAGCTCTGCCTGTCTGCCCAGAAACCCACAAATTGCCACGGGCAGCCTCCAACAGCCACCTCAGACCATGCTTTTCTGTATAGCCGATGGGCACTGCCCTCAGGATTTGTTTTTGTCTTAAATTCACTTCAGTAAATAGAAATATCTTTTGCTGTCATAATGAGACATGCTGGTGCATCAGCATTTCTGGCTTAATATGGGAGAAAAAAAAAATAATAAAGAACAGTGACATTAAAAACACTGGTAGGAAAGGCAAATATCAGTCTTATCATTTGCTTAACTGTTATTTGCTTGATGGGATGGCTGTACTGCTTTCCCTACCAGAGAGAAAGTGTAATTTGATCATTTCTTTTTTTTTTTTTTTTTTTTTTTTTTTTTGACTCTACTTTGAGCTTTTCCTCATATTCATTCCCTAATGCTCCTAATTTAAACGCATTGTCTCATAGCAGGTTCTCTGTCTACCTTTTAATAAAAAAAACCCTTAATCTTCTAAAATTACAGGAGGCAGTGTCTGGGAAAAGGTTTCAGCATTTCAGCCCAGGTGAGGAAGCAGTTACATACTCAAAAAAAGCCAAACAATAAACATTAACAAGAAACTGAAAGCTTAGCAGTCATAGCTCTGCTTCCTATTAATTGTTCTTAACATACGTATGCACAGAAAAAAAGGGCAGGGCCTCATGCCTACCTGTTATAACTGATCTTAACTCCATGCAGATCTAAAGAACCATGCCCTCCCTACACCAGACAAAGATCTGCCCCAAACATAGTATTTACACCGAGTATCGTCTTGTGAGACAATAACATGCAATGATCATTCAGAAAAGAGGCTGACAAAAACATGTAAGATATTTTTGAGTAGTAAATTAGTTGCTTTTTACCAGGTTTTTCAATCCTACAGCCTCAAATTGTTATGCTAACTTCCTTCCACCTTTATTAAATAAAATCTGGCTTTCAGGACATAACATTTCTCCATGCTACTTGAGTCTTTCTAAAAAAAGAACTACATGATTTCAAGTACAATACTTTGTCTGGGGAGAGGGGGACATTCATTCATCCTTTCTCCCTTTCACCACCTGAAAATACAAAGAGCATCAATACAAGCAGCTCCAGGTTCATCAGGTTTGTGTGGATTTCTAAAATTCTCTTGCTGCCTTCCTCAAAAATATTTGTACTCCCTGGGCCATCTGCACAGTTTTGGCAGCAAGATTTCCTCAGCCCTTTCTGTGGCAGCTATTCCCTTCCAGAACATTAATTTTACACTTGCACTGAGGGGAGGACAGTGAGTGCTTCTCCCATTGCTTGATTGCTTGGTCGTGTAGATTCTGCTCCAAGTCAAAAGTTTCCCCTGTGAGATACCAGCTGAGCACACACTGACGTTTTCTCTCCATTCCAAGGCAAAGCACTTAATTTGGTTAGATGTGATCAAACTAAGTCCAGAAATTACATGCTAGAATTTTCTTGCTCGCCTATTTTGCTGAACCATATCACTTGCAACCTTTTTTCACCCCCTTTATTATTTAATATTCTACAAGATAAACTTTCTCTTGAGGAAGTACTGTAAACATTGCTTTGATAATGCAGATCCGTAAGAGCCACCAGAGATAGCTATAGTCTGGGAAAGAAAACCAGGCTCATCTATTTTTATACATTTGCCCTGACATTCACCTTCCTCCTGCTCTCCAGCTTGGGAGTTCCCAGCTGGGATCCTGGGTGAACCTGCGTGCCGGCCAGCAAGGAGCACAGCTCTGCCACACAGGTACAGACACATAGTACAAAGCATAGCACTCGCTGGCACAGACATGCAGGAATAGCAAGGGAGTTTTCAAAGTGCCACTGGTCTGATATCAGCATATTTAAAGTTAAACCCATAGGTATTCACAATAATAGGCACACAGTCACCTTTCCAGGACAGCACCCATCTGCCAAATTACATCTAAACTGCACTATTCTAATTTTGCTTGTTCAGTATTTCCCCATCATTACACAGACTTTAAAAAAAATAGTAATGAAAAATATTTTCATTCTAAAATGAATATATTTACAGGCATTAAGGAAACATGAAAAGGACACTGTAGGACCACTGAAGTCAGTAAGAGTCTTTCTGTTGACGTCAATGAGGTTTTGGTTCAGATTCTAATTTATTGGATAGATTATTTGTTGACAAGTCTTCATTCATCTTTAACAGGAACAGACTATGACATAAATAGGAATCTGGGCAGAGAAAACATATTTGTATAAAAGCATTAGGCCAAATGTTCAGACCAAATAAATTGGATCAGCAGGGTGAAATGTGACACTTCCGCAGACAGAGACACATGGCTTTTCATATAGAAAGGACTGAAGAAAGGCCCAGATGAAAAGATGTGATTTTTATCATTTCCTGTGACAACTACAGCTCATAACGTTACAGCATGGGGGAAAAAATAAAGAAGGCTATCAGCACCAGCATGAAGTGACTCACCCATGGTTCTCACTGCAGTCAGTGGTTTGACAGAACTTTTTCTTTTGCTATGTGACTGCCAGTCCCAAGCAGCAGTACATGCAGAGCCACGTGAAACATAGCAATCAACAGGTTAACCTGCAGCAAGGTGGCTTTCAAAGACTGAAGGCAATTGGATGCCCCTGTCTAGAAGGTTACAGCAATCTTATTCTCTAGGAGTAACTTTTTATTCCTGGCTCAGCTGCCTGATTTTCAGTGGAACGACATCTCCAGTCACCTGCAGACACTCAGATGTAAACAAAATGATAAAGGACAGCAGAAGCCAACTCTCTGACAGCTCTGGAATAGTATGTCATGAAATGTAACCTATCTCGGTGCAATGTACATAAGCACGTGTGTATAATACTGTTTGTGTCTCTACAAAAGTATGTAGGTGCCCATAAACATATCAGGGCTGTAAATGGAAAATGGCTGCTTTGAAGTGAACGGATTAACTCTAGTACTAAATCTTCAGTTACTAGCAGGTCACTTTTTTGTCAGTCAGAATTCTTTCACTTTTATCACTAGTATTAGTTTAAGGCAAGGCATTTCTGAGTCAAAAAACATGTGTAAAATAAAGAGTTACATACACCAAGCATTCTGCTTTTCTGCAAATAATTTGATGTGCAGCAACATAATCAAAGAATAATTCTCTTTTTAACAAAAACTGTCCCCTCCACACATTTATGAGAGTTGCAGTTTTGTACTTGGAGCTGCAGGTCATTTCCCTTCCTTCTCCCCACAGGACAGAGGCAATTTGGTATCTGAACCCTTGCACATTGCTTCCCACTCATGAAAGATCAGAAGACTTTTCTGGAAATTAAGAAGAGTAGGGCACATCAGTCAAACTCTGTCTTTTTGAACAAGTCTTGTTAACACTGGAAACTTGCTGGGAATGCAAGTTTACTGCTCATAGAATTGCTATGAATGTCAGAAAAGTAATGAGCCTAACCTTACTCCAAATTGTTCTCACTAACTCCCTGGCATATGTCTTCCACTTAAACAGTTTTAGTTTTAGCTTAGCTGTCTGCTTGAAGACATTTAAAGAATGGTTAGCGTACACAGCAGACTTTTCCTTTTTTTATATAGAGATGTATTACGCAAATCTCTCCTCTTTTGTTTTAAAACAGAAGTAACCCATGCCATTCTTAGAAAGTGAAGAGAAATTCTAATGTACACAGTAAAATTAAAAGTAAATCCAAGCAGAACGTGGGTATGACTTCTAAAATCAAAAGCTAACAAGCCACTTCTTTGGCTACTAAAGCCCAACATGCAATTTAGTAGGTGGGGCTTCTCAGCTGATGGCCAGACTGTCATCAGACTCCTCCCACTTGAAAATTAAGACAATGAATTGTATCAGAGTTCATCTTCTCCAGGGAATGTGCACCAGTAACTTACTAGGGTTAGTGCCAATGAGCCTATGGATTTTGCCTTTATCCACGCTACTTCAAACTAAAATGAGTGACCAAAGACAGAGCAAACCAAAACCAGCTATGCTATGTTATTAACAGAATTAGCTGCTGTTCTCTAATAATAAACTGTGTTTCCAGTAGCTACAAGTTCACAGGGTCTGTTTGTCATTTCCCACTCAATTCTAGTCTTTACAGTAACAACAGAGTCAGCTCAGGCTAAACACTGGTTGGTGAAATCCAAGCACGTGGCTTGCAGGATATCACTCCTATCAGTGCGGGATCTGTGTGAAGATAAAAATGACCCAGCCACATAAGCTTTGCTGTGTCATCACATATGCAAATTCAAACCTGCGCAATTAGCAAAGCTGAAGCCTTTCCACATCACAGTTGTTCACACCTGGGCAGTGTCTCTTCCCAGGCAGGTTTCAAGCACTCTCAAAGTTAGGCTGGAAAGACGACAGTGCCAGAAGTACTTGAATTGCCTATCCATGGCCCCAAGAGTGTACCCCAGTTAGGTGAAAAAGAAGATCCTCTCAACAACTCCCCATGTCTTGACAAAAGAAGGGGCAGAGCTACACTTATCCGGATCACCTGGCACATTGAAAATCTTTTTCTGTCCTGTCTTCAGTCACTGTGTGCTACAAAACAAAATTCACCTGGAAAGTATGAGTTCATCTGTTCCAGTTTAAACACCTGAAAGGCAGTTGCCTCTCTAAGAGATGAGAGTCTATTCCTATAGTAATTCCTCTCATCCTGCAATAAGTTTAAGGTTTTTATTTCTTGCACACTGGTTCCTCACCCCTCTATCCACTCAGATCTGTGTCTGCTCAGAGCACACAAAGGCTCCTGCCAGATACATGTGTTTCCCATCCCTTAGGTGGAACCAGGAAAGGGCTGGTGCTTTCTCAGGTCCTACCCCAGTATGGGTCAAGATGTCACTGAGGTGCCTCAGGACTTGGGAAATGGTTCCACATGAGACAGTACAGGCAAAGCCTAAGACAGAGGGAATAAGACATCATTTGACGATGCCTTCATATTACTAGGTAGGTTAGATGAGTAAGTATCAATATATAGAAAAATTCAACACTACATTACTTTTGGAGTTATTCCCCATAAAAGAAAAAAATCACAAAAGGAGAACACAGTTGATATTTTTGTTCTTTCCCCTCTAGGACTTTCCTTATCATGAATCAGCAGCAGTGGGAGCCAATCCAATGGTGGTTTTTCATATAATTAACATTTCACAATATGTCCCAGCATGAATTCATCTTGTTCAGTGTTAACTATAACACACTTCATATTAGCTAGAATACAGGCAGCAATGACATCAGTTTCTTTGCTGATAACCAGACTTTTTCCTGACACCAGAGGACATTTGTACAGACAGAACATTTCAGAGTGACACTGGCAGCACTAATTATATGCTTTGCTTTATGGATAGTATATCTGTAAAGAAAAACTTTGCGTGCTTGAATTGCTTTCTTTTTGTATAGCACTTGGGCATGTGAGTTAGTTAGGCAAGTATGCCTTCTGTGGTTCAAAGAAAAATCCTCATTAAGTTACGTGTGTAATGGCCTCACAAGGTACATGAGTAATAGGCATGAAACATGTTCAGATATGCTGGCACAATGATTTTTTTTTCCTACAGCATGCGTTGCCCCACCTCACAATGATTTATTCAAAATATCCATTAGTTCAGAGAAAAGAATCGCAAGTGGAATGAAAACTAAAAAGCATAAAATCCCACTGGTGCTAATAAAGTCAAAGCACAAGGAAGCAAACCCTGCATGACCCGCATGGCCAACCATCACCACTGTGGAGCGAAAGAAGGTAAAGTAACAAGGGCTTGATCCGAATGCTATAGGTTCCTGTCCACAACCATCCAACTGGATGTTTGCTTAACTTCACAACTAAATAAGGACTGGACATCAACAGAATCTTAGATGCTTATTTCATGGATCAGTTCATGTTTAGGTTAAATCCCCTTAACTCAAGTCTCTACAAAGGGCACACCATGCTACAAAAGACAAGAGGATTCAATTAAAACCCTCTGACTTACCTCTCGTGGATAAAAGCATAAGGTGGGAGGTGGGAGAGAGAACCTATCGTGGATTGCATTCATCTTTTTCATTGTGAAAGGTGTGACATTATTGCTCAACAAGCACAATACAGAGTAACACAAGACACTAAATGCAGGATTCTCATTCAGCTGTTTCAAAACAGTAGAACAATCAGGGTCCACTTTCATGTACACCTCCAAAACACAGCAGGAGACTGAATTTGCAAGTAGTCAGGGCAGCAGATTTGAATGCTCTATATTTCTAAGCAGTATCCAAACATGAAGAGAATAGCACAGGTAGGTGTACATAGGCAGGTCAACAGTGAGCTTTGTTTTCTTCCAAGAGGAACTCCAAGCACTGGGCAAGGCAAAGAGGTAGTTTGTGTTCAGGCTACATGTTTTAATACATGGGTACTGAACCACAAGATGACCTGATCTAATGGGGAATTAAATCAGTACAAGCTTTTGCATTTAAACTTTTAAGTTTACTATTACCTGCAGATTCGTTAATTAATCAGACTTTGCAAGAGACAATGTGAACAGCAGTAGCAACCCTTCAAAATGATAAGACCAAAGCGTTTAGTTTTTAAGAGGCTGAAAAGCAGTGAAAGGAATAATCAGGAACTCTCTTTCCAGATGGAGTTAAATGCTGGACTCCTTATTCCATCATATAAAATGGATTGTGCTAAAAGGAATGCAGAGCAATTGCCCTTTCCTATACTGGCACCAGAATAATTAAAAACTAAACCATTTTCCAGGTGCTTACTCCCTCTCCACAGCCGGATTTGTGTTTTGGAACCACTGATCTTCCCAAAATAAAATAAAACAAAACTACTAAGCTCTCTAAGGTGCGTATACAATTCCATGCTATTTTGCACAGGCAGGTTTTTTTCAGGGTTTTTCTAGCTTTTGAGCTATACTATTGCCATTATATTGAATTTCTGTCAGCTTAGCAGAGCATGCTGGTTAGATTCTTACTTCTCAAAATGCTCACTATGGTTTGCAAAGGAAACAAGGACTCATAGTGCACAATTCATGCTAATATCAAAGTGAAAACACATATTCCAAACTCTCCCAGGCCACAGTGTTGACACTACTTATTTACAAGCACTTCTACATTCAGTGCAGTGAGAAAGTGGATCTACATATATACTCCACAGTGCCCGTGTGTTTTGTTCTTCTGTTTTCAAAAGACGATTTGGTTGCATCCAGTTTGTTTGCTAAGTACACCACAGCAGGCATTGCTTTAGATACACCCAACAGAAACTTCCCATGTATGATTAAATGTAACCCAAATATACCTTCACAGCTACGACAAGGTTCTCCTAAAGTCCATGTGTTTCAAAAAACCTATTTTATGATCAGTATCTAAACTTTGTGACCCAGTCACTGTCCCAAGCAACCACACACAAAACACAAACTTACGTGGGGGAAGCAATCCTTCTCCTTTCTCGAAGGAGTAGAGTTCAAACTGTCCTTTCCACTTGAAAATTTCGGTCTACGGGAGCTGAATGACTTTACAAATGTGATAGAAAACTCATTTAAGAAACGGGCAGATTTCCAGAGGAACTGTCAGGAGGTGACAGGACTGCGTGTCACGCAGACAGAAGCGCAACCATTGAACTGCAGAGAGGAAAACATCCTGAACCCCACCAAGGAGCTACTGTATTCATCAGATCTTATCAGTCAGCTGTAAAACAGACCAATTGTTACCAATTTAATTACAATCCTTGATGCTAATAGCATCATTTTCAGCTGAAAATTATGTTGCAATTATTTTATCACCAGAAAGCATTGCATGCAAGCCCCCTCATTTTGCTAATGAGAAGGCACAGAGTCACTCCATATATGACAACAACAGAATTTGTTTCTTTTGTAAATGAGACGATTCCTACCTCCCAGGTGATTCGTCTTTCCAAACAAAGAATCTGACACACATTCAAGTTGCAGGGGGGGGTTATATATATATATATATATATATATATATATATATTACTATTAATGTTATGAAAATAACTGCATCAGAGCCTGATAAGTTTAGCTGAAAATAGTCAATAAATTATTTAGTTCACAAAATGTCATTATGTGTGGGGTTTACTTAATTGAATAGAATAATTTATGGTAAAACCTAGAAAAAAGATCAATGCAGATGGCTTGTGAGAATGATTGAGTTTCAGTGAAGGCAATTTGATTTTTATCCCTCATTATAATAATGTTAAAGGGAAAGCATCAACTTTGGTAAAAATCAATATTTGATGAGTGCCTAGGCCATGAATTTTAACTAGAGGTAGAACTGAGGTAGAAATAGGTGTAAATAATTAATAACTTCCATAGCCTGAACAAATAACTGTTTTGTTTTGGAACAAATGCCTATCATCCAGAGAACCTTCTGTTCTCATAAAAGATAATTTAGTAATGAGTATTTGGTTTTTAAATTTCTTTTTTTAAATTGACAAATGATCCTTAAAGGACTCTTGCAATATATTTAATAAGAGGTTTTTACAGGCAACAGAAGGCTAAAAAATACAAACATCTTAATTTTGAGTGAATTAACAGATTTCTCATTTTTCCCTTTGTCTATACACTAGAAGAATATATTCCACTTTGCCATCAACAGCTATGATGGCTAGAGATGGAATGAATTTTAAAAAGGTACACATTCCATGCAAAAATAAAATTGTAAATCTTTACACAACATTGTACATGGACTTGCAGCTGTCAGAGCTGTGCTATAAAAGCAACCTGTAAAATCTATTTAAAGAGCAATCTTACTGTGAAACACTAGCTGTGCAAAATTATCTGTTTGTGGTTGTTTTAAAAAAAAAGCATGATTGAGTTGGTGTAAATGTAGTTTATGTCTTTATTTTTGCTGTGTAAAATATTTCTCCCCACAACTGGAAACTGAAAAACTATCTCAGATTTTTATCATGAACAATTTTTAATCACTGGAGTGTCCAAGAAAAGATAGCATGGGTTGACATCTTGGTCCCCTTCTCCCCAGTATATTGGGAAACCTCCTCTTCCAGTGACACCACACAACACTCTGAACCTACATAGATTCCTTTACACCATCCTTTATTAGCTCACATGAATAAAATGCTCATCCTGGCAAGCAAGTATATATGTACTATCATCATAAAGAAAAATGTCTAATTAACAAGGCAAGGCTCTTCAATTTCTTTTTTATAGAGACAGAGATGTAGAGCAGAAACTGAACACCCAACCCCTGTCTGAAGTGATTAGAACCTCTCAGGTGATACCACAAGAGACATACACCTCTGCACTCACGAAACAGTGAAGAAAAACAATGCGGACTGATAGCTGGTGGAAAGAAGACCTCTAAGAAGGAAGCACCAGGTTCAAACAGACTTGAATTCCTACTGTGATTGGTTTACTGAATGACACAGAGTATGCCTTTTTGCTTCTTTTTTTTTTTTCTAATCTATAGCAGACAACACTGCTTGACAGATCATACATGAAAGTGTAATTTCATAGGTCACACACCACTGATATTCATAAGACTCACTGCACCTTCCACTGGATCCAGACTAGACTGTCATGAAGAAAACTGATGTCCATCAACAGCATTCCAGCAAAGTAACAATTTGCTTGACCTAAGGATTCAACAGGTCACTGAATTTTTTCCATTAAATCTTTGGTTCAGGCTGAAAACACTGACTGCAGTTTTCAAAATGTCGTATTAACATCAATTTGAGCAACAGTTTACAGAACTTAAAGACTCTGAGAGATAACAAAAGACGTAAACCCTACACTCTAGAAATGAGGTTGGGAGGCATACTGCTGTCTTTGCACCTGAATTTATGTCAGACTCTGCTATTTAATGTACTTTGGAAATGTTCACAGTCAACCTGCTAAAGTTTCCTCTTATCACAGAGAAACATCCCATACGTGGGCTTGAAAGGAAGCATTCCTCACAGCAGGGATTATAGGTTAGAATAATAAAGCAACTTCCTGCAAGGCATGTGAATCTTCTGTTCCATGCTCTGAGACTTATGGATATCATCTGCTTTTAACATTTACTTTTAACATGCAATCCCTTTCAACATTCATTTCTCAGCTCAAACTTCCTTGCGATTTGCAGCAACATCCAATATGGGATTAATGCAGGTACCATGACATTTAGAAGTATAAATCAATTAAGCACAGGTCTTGCTATGCAGGCAATATGACACAGACAATAACTCTGGTAAACCCTATATTCTGTTTTCATTAATTTCCTTTGTTTATTCCCAGCATCCTCCTGGCTGCAAGTACTGTCACTCCATTTAAAGCAGCCTGTTCTTGTGCTGAATATTTTCTTACCCTGTAAACAGAACTCTGCAGGCCACTGGCTGAGGAAAGGTGAAAACTAGGCAAAGTAATTCCATCAGCCAAAGCATGCACTCATTTACATGAGATTATGCTCCAAGCCACTCTATGAAAATCAATTCACACCTCTGTTACTCATCATAGAATTGCATCAAGGAGTGACAAAATTTAAGTGATGGGAAACTGAAGTAAAATTAATCCCTGAATTTATACTTCTATTGATTCAGGCCAGGTCCAAAGCCAAGTTTCCTAGAAATATGTCCATTTCTTTTTATTGGCATTGAATAGAAAGGAAGAGATAAACTACAGATACATTAATATTTGCCAGATTTATCTCAATAATTCAATTACTGTAAATCAGATGGGACAACACAAAGTTTATTCTTTATCTTATCTAAAGCTGGTAGCATCATTTAATCAACACAAAATAATCCTGAGTGTGTGGATAGAGGGATTATATTTTGTAACTAAAAACATAATAGCATTTATGTTTATTTTGGAAAGAGCAAATCTCAGCAAGTTCAGGAGGTCCTTTGCCTCCCCTCTTTGCTGCTGTGCCCCTAGGTCCATCCTTTCTAGTGCCCTGCCAGTCTGGCATGCTGGAGCTTTTCTTCTACAGCTCTGAGCCTGTGGGGAAGAAGGAATACAGGTGTGCCTTGACTTATATGGCACTTCTACTTTGTTTTCTTGCCAAAAATATTGAGGGAATCGGTGGTACAGAATGGCCTGCAGAAACCTATCTAGGAAGTTTTCTTGCTTCTTCATGATTTTACACCCTCTGTAACTTTTTGATCCTTAAAGACAGTAACACCAGTTGTAACCCCACTGTAACAAAATAGAAAATAAGTCTTTCCTAACCAGTTTTCCTCCAAGTCCCAAACATTTTCAGGCTTTCAGTGGTAAAAATTAAAGTGAGAAACCCTGCAGCAGAGAAATCCCAAGGCAGCAGCATATTGACCCCACAGGCTTGTAATGCTTCATCTCTGAGCAGCACAAGTGGAGGGGATACGCTGTGTTCAAAGCATAAAATTCAGTCATCGCTAGAAATGTTCAGACTGCCTGAAATAACCAGCAATGTGTGCAGCCATGAGCAGAGGGGTAAGTAAGCCCACAGATCAGTGTGTTTTCTCATCAAGACTTAAGATAACTCTTCCATAGTTTAAACAGGTAGTGGTACAGCACTGCAAATTTCAGATATAGGCTCTAAAACAATCACCTGAAGTAAACCCTAATTCATACCAGGGCCATTTTCATATCTGGGATGTCTGAGAACAATGTAACCCACTTATCACCAGCCTTAAAACAAGCACAAGTCAGACAGAGCAAAGCATCTGACCACTGAATGTGCTGCCTTGGACTGGCTTGCAAAGCCCAAATACTAAGTCAGACTTGGAAAAAAAGGATTGCTTCTCAAGGTTTTGTACTAGCATAACACCAGTCTGAAAGCTGCGAACAGGTTTGACCCTGAATTTGTTGTCAGATAAATGAGTGGTGCTTGAATCTCAGCTGAAAAACCTCCTTATGACATTAAACACCTCTAATTGCTCTCGCACGTGCATAGTCTCTCTCACACCGAGCATGTTAGACATTTCATCTGTGCCAATCAACCCAGTACGTGTGTCAATCACACAAATATTAACAGGTTTACTAGCTAAAGAAAAATATTATAAAACAATCATCCCTTTCTAAAAAGTAAAAAGACTAAATCTGTATTGATTTTTACTTTGAAAATGGGACTAGAAAACAAAATGTTTGTTAAAGTTCATTATTTTCTGAACAATTGAGATGAGACAAAGGCCACCTAGCCACAAAAGAGAGGTTCTCCTGCAAGGGAGTCAAGTAATTGCACTCTTCCGTATTTTGTTGCATGACTACAATGCTGATCATCAAACATACAGCATTTTAATAGCAGGTCAGGTATTATAAAGCGGTTTCACAATCAGGCCTTCACCTTAGGCTTCCTCTGCTAAAGGCATACTCCGGTCATTGCAACCTTTTAGGAGATTAAAGAGCCAAAGTGGTTCCTAATTCATACTTGAATTCATACTGAAGTCAGATTTCCCTTTTGTTACAAGAGAAATTAGATCTCAAGTCAGATATTCAAAAATACTAATTCAAGCCAAGGAAGACTCTTGCAGACTGTGATTTGGTTTCTGTTTAGAAAGGTCTCCAAGAGCATTTCTTTTTGTCTATTGACTGTGGAATGGAGACTAAGACAGAAAGTTCTCCAGGACAACATTGTCTTATGACCAGTTCCAGAGGAATGGGACTTTTCAAATTCCCATTAGTGCCTATATAGGTTTAGAAATATGTCCAAAAAACATTTTCTCAACTGTTGTCTAACACACATTTTTAGTGTATTGGCTTGGTGTGCCATTATTAATTAACTTACCACCCTGTTTGGAAGCCCTCCAAGCAATCTGAAATGGGGCTACAAATTCTGATCTGCCTAAGTCTGCAAACTTCAAGTCTCAGAAGGATTTAACTGCTATGATTTTAATAATCTTATTAATAACCCATGATGAATTTATGCCCATTAATCCAGAAGTTGCAGGAAGTACAATTAAAAATTCTGTGCATATGATACAACTTGAATATATTAGTCAAGCACCCGTTCCCATCACTGTCCATAGTATAAACCATATAATGTGAAAAACACATCATAAACAGCTTTGAAAAATTCAAATATCCAGGGGAAAAAAAAATCCTCAGAAAAAGCTTCAGGAGATAGTTTATTGTACAAATAAAACTCCTGCAAATCACTGATGTTTTGCTACTACACATCAAACCTTAAATAGTGTATGATTTCTAATTTTTACACTGAAATTTGCCTAGATTTCTTACCAAGATATTTCCTAAGGAACTTCCCCATTTCTCTTTTTCTTTATAATGATTTTAAAGAATAATTTATATTATTTATTGATGATATAAGGGTACATGGCTTTTTGAGGTTTTTTTCCTTTTTTTTTTTTTTTATCAACTCCATATAATGTTCCTTACAACTAGCCTAGAAAAAAGTCTGCTCATATCCCAAGAAATAATCTAAATCACAGATCTCTTAAGAGTAATACCATACTTTACCTCAAGCAATACCACATGCAAAAGTGGACATCTGATTGACAACTATATTAATTTTTAATGCCAGTATTTGCAGTTTTAGCTCTTGCACAAGACATTTTGATTATAATATACTGTTCAGTAAAGGCACTTGTCACTCAAAAAGACAGAAAAACACACAAAAAAGATGGAGTACATATACTGAGAATACAGAGAAGTGAAAAGAAAGTACCAACACTTCATCTCTAGCATGGATCACCACACAGGCCAAGCTGTGGAACTGAGCTGCCAAAACAAACACAGTGTCAGAGAACAACAATGCCTATTTGTTCAAATAAAAACCAAAGACACAAGAAGATAATTATGCAGGAATGTAATGGTGACAATGGTACCCAGCCCTTTTTCTTTAAGCCGTTTTTAATAAATGGCAGTTTAAACAGGCTGTAATGTTCTATTAAGTACATTTCACATTGTATAGACTGTATTTTATGAAGTATAGACTGCACACACGCTCACACACTTTTCACGTATTTGTCAATTTTATGTTTTGAAATAGCTTCACATAATGATCTTGGCTGAGATTTTCAAACACAGCTTGAAGATCACAGTCTTAATATGCTGCTGTGATTTACTTTCTGGTTCTCTCAGGGTATATTTTATATAAAAAGTTGTGGAAAGCCTTACCAGCTCACATGTTGTGACACTTAGGAAACACTTAAGTATGCAAGTGCGGGAAGCAATAATGCTCTCAGCTCATTTCCCTACAAGTATTAATTTAGTGATTTTTTTTTGTTTGTTTCTGCCAGAGAAGTTGCAAGACCTTATTGAACAGATAGAAATTAAAGAAACAATAACGATTCTTACTCATTCCCTCCACACTGCATTACACCGTACCATAAACAAAGCCACTCTAACTCTACTCAATACGTTCAAATTGCTTGCAGCCAATGACCCACTTAGAGCATTTTTACACTACTGCTTTTAGAATAACTCTCTCAAATCAAACCTATTCTGCTGCAGATAGGCTTTTGTGTTGAAAGGCATTTTCTGAAGCAGTATTTATCAAAACCCAAACAAATGATAGGACAATCTAATCAAAACACTGAAATGACTGCCTGATTGTATTTTAAAAATCATAACCTAATTAGAACCAAATTGATTTTTCCGTTAGCATGAAATTAAAACTAATTTCCCTGCACAATATTTACTCTAATATTCCCCAGATGCAAATACAGTCTCATAAAACATTTCATAAAAAAGGTTTTATAATTGTTTCCTGATTTTTTTCATTACATCATCAATTGTATTTATCTTTCTAAACTATCCTTCTTATTGTCCCTCTGGAAAATATATTAACAAAGGGAGAGAGATGATGAAACATCACTGAAATTCTTTAACTGCTCAGATACCATGGGCAGATAAAGAGGTATTTTTCAGAGGATCTAGTCTTTCATTTCCTTTCCTAGCCAAACCTGCTCCTGAGATGACTTCTCCTAAATTAATGTTACACTCAGGCTGATAGACAGCAAAAGGTGGCAGACGCTCCCTGTTCAATTTCTTTTAAAGAAATGGGCTAGAAAAGTAGATTTGTCGCCAAAAGAAATTCCTCTGTCATCCTTCAACATATTCACAGTTTTCTCATTCAGTGTCACGTCTACTGCCCTAGGCTCTCTCTTTCTCTTTGCCACAGAAAAAGTTCCTGAATTCCTGCGGCGTATGGCAGTTTGTACATTGGGAAATTGAACAGTGAGACACTACCTCACTCTAGCACAGACACAATCAGATTTATAGGACTATAATTACATTTGCTATGATGGCTGCCTTAATGAGGAACGCATGTTTCTATCCAACCAGGACTATTCTTAATGCAATATACTCTTGACCTTGAATGTTTGTTGGGTCTGTGTGACCAATGGCCAATCCTAGGGAGTCCATTCTCTTTAAAGCCAAGATAATGAACAAGAAGTGCTATATAAATATAAAGGAAATTATCTAAATGCCTGAGGAAGAAAAATAATTATAGAATAGCCACTTCATATTTTTTTCAAATTTACATACCTATGTATGGAAGCACATTTCCTTTTGTAAATAGTAAAGTGATTCCCAAGCAAGTGACTCTAATGCAATCACTATTGCTGAATGTTGAATATCTTCCCAGTTCTTGTCTATTTCAATGAACTATGCAGTGTTCAAAAGAGAAGTTAATTCCTAGAAAACTCCGGCTTTCTCTTTTTTTCAGGAGATACCTTTCTTTTTGCCATTAGAGAGAAACAGATGCCTTCCTTTATGCACATAAGCCATTAACTTGTGAATGTAGGTTTTCTCACACTAAAGGAGATCATATTGTGTCAAAAGTCCCCTCTTATTAGGAGAGTTTACACATGTTTATTACAAAACTGTGATGGCAGCATCTCCCAAGGCATGCCTGGCAAGACAGACAAATAAAAGATACCCTTGTGGAGAGGACACTTTTCTGTACTTGGACCCACAGGGTCTCTGGACAGGACCTGGGAAGATTTTTTAATGTGCAAGCATGCAGTTCATCAAGCAGAGAAGGTCCTTGATCTCAGAGACAGAAGACTATTTGCTGCAATACAAATAAGTAATAAATGGAGACAAGGGCTTGCGATCTTTGATTTCAGTTCACACCTCTGCCACAGACCTTAGGGAAATCATTTCTTTCCTCTTTGACTCAGGTCCCTGAATGTAAAATGAGGTTAATGATATTTTTATCATATCCTTTGTCTGATTCATCTACTCAGAATTCAGGTTGGGGGGGGAGGGGGGGGGTCTCTCACTGCATAATTCTACAGTAGCCACTGTAACAAGGACAAAACTCTATTAGGGTGTCTGTTCTCCTCTGGCACCCATATAAATATGATAAATCATCTGCTATTAATCATCAAGGCTAAAAAGAATTACCACCTCATGAAATGGTGATAACAGAAAATGATTTCAGCAATATCCCTGCCATTTATCAAAAAAACAAGTCAGGACTTTGTTGGTAGAAGAACATAAGCTAACTGATCCAAGAAAAAACTTCCATCAACAAAATATGAATCCAATATGTGGGTAGGTTCCCATTCTGACTCTGATTTTGTATTTGTTCTCAACAGTTTCTTGAAAGAGTTGATAAAAGATTATAACTTATTATGGAATTATTCTCCCAGAGCTATTTTTGTGATTGTTTTCTCTTTTCAGGGGGGTTCTGAAGGCTATAAACACAAGAAGCCTTGTGCAGAGAAGTAAAAAAAATGGAATGCCTGTAATGGCAACAAGTTTTAAGCATAAAACACTCATAAACTTGTTTTTAAAACAATGACCATGCAATGAATGAATTGGAATATGCAGATCTCCCATTTAAGCAATTGCTCATTGAAGGAAGTCTCCTTCTTGAACCAAGCTACAGAGTGAATAAATAAGGTCCTTCCCCTCTCCTTCTCTTCTAAAGGACTGTAATCTAGTGGTTAGATTTCTTTAACAGTGAAGGTAGACGCTACTTTTTAGACTACTGAGATTTTGTTGTTGCTGTTTTTAAACAAAATTCTGTAATACTCACAAGTACTCAGGTCTTCTCACCTGCTTTGGGAGCTCAGTGGCATGTGTGCATTTCACTGCAAAAAGCCACTTAGTTATGTGTCTCTGGCATTCAGCCAGCAAAGTGCTACACATTTTTCTCTCATAGCACAAATTCTTTGGTGTTGATGGCACTGTTTGGCAAGTCATTAACTAAGTCTTGTTTATATTTATCTTCTTTTGCATTTATAGGATGGTACACAAGAACCTATGTGTATTTTCCCAGGTCTTTACCTTTAACACCAACTTACCACACAGCACTGAAACCTGCAGCAAATTCTCTTTGAAACTGAGCTGAGTCTCTCACAGGTCCACACAAGAAGCACTTGCAGTGAAAGCAGTCCTGAGGATACAGATTGTCAGTTTTAAAATGTGTATTGCAATCCAGCATCACAAAATCAGATTGCCATCTTGGATAAATACACCATCATTTAAAATCCTTTGACTACATTACCTGCTAATCACACACTCTAGTTTAGCTTTGTATTACATTAAACCCATCACACTGTCTGTGTTTACTCATAGTGACTATCATAAAGATATTCTTCTTCATTAAATATATTATTAAAAGCAACACAGAAAAACAAGCATTTGAAATTCATCCTATGCCTAGAAGCCATAGGCTAAAATAACACAGTAGAAAGTTATTACCAAAGCTTATGTCTCCTTGAACAAATATATGTAGAAAGAAGCAAAGCTACTTCTGGCAGCAAGCCCACAGAGTGCTGTGTCTGTGCACAAAGAAGGAATAGTCTGAGGTCCAGCAATGGGAATAAGAGGAGGCTGTGATTCATGGATGCTCAGCTAACAAGTAGACAGTGCGTATTCTCTCCCAAAGGAAAAGAGCTGGTGGGTGACACTGAGCCAGAAGGCCAAGTTGGATCTTCTTCCATGTTTGCGTCTTGCTCCTCTGAATAGGCCTTTAAAAACAGGGAAAAAAAGGAATGGGGACTCTCCCAGTGCTTTGATCTAAAAGTTGTATCCTACTGACTATGGTAAGGCATTTGAAAATATGAAACCAGGAGCACTGGTTCACATGAAAACTTAGATATCAAGCTTTGCCCTCTTCAGTAAACCTATAAAAATTATAATAACTGTTGTTTTGTCACTGCCATCTCTCAACAATTTTGAAGTGTTTATTGTATACCAGATGTCATGTGAAGGATTCAGGTTTCAAAGTGACATGAGAATCTTCGGAACAGCATGAATTCTAGGACAACATATTGTGTGTGTCTGTCTCTACGTGTCATGGTAATGATAAGAAAGGGCAAGAACGCAGAGGCACTTGCTCCTCTCCAAATATAATCACGGTGCTCAGAAATTCCTAAATAACAGACTTGAATCACTTGTTGGGGTGAACAGAAATGGTAATCCTTGACTGGCCTAAATTAGCTCGAGACCACCACATAGGAAACCTGTCAGGGAGAAAGATGACAGCTCCAGACAGCAAGGCTGTGTGTCTCATCTTACATATTCATCACCCGAGGAACCACTCAACATCCCAAGCAACAACTGTGCAGAAGGACCAGCAGCACACATCAGAGCCCGCCGCTCAAAGGCCGTAAAGAACCCAGGGCAGTTGTTGCATGAGGAGGACTTTCAGAGAAGGACGAACAGTGTGAAATTAGGAAATTAAGGAACTCGATGAGCAGGGGAAGAAAACACTTTAATGTAGAGATTTTTCAGGAAATCCAGATGAATTGTTTAATTTGCACAAGTTAATATTTTCACAGGCTAAGGATACCATAAAATAAATGAGTGCACACTGCTTGGGGTCTCCCCCTTGGAAAACAACAAAGATCAAAGACTTCCTGCTTATTTTCTCTCTGAAAAATTGAAAATTAATTGCCTGAATTCACATACCAGTTTATTCAACTCCTGCCTTTTCCAGTCATACAATTTGCATTGACTGACAGATACTTTTAGAATGCTAACATAAATAGCTGGCCTAATACTCCATGTCAGGGTATATTTTAATTGGTAAAAAGCAATCATCATCACTGTTGCAGTAGGGCCATTTTCTGCATGTTAGATATAAATTTCACACAAAAGAATAAGGTCCCTATCAAAAAAGTTGTGTATGCACAGCCTGTGGTATGTAAAGAATAAAATCCATCAAGATTGAGGGACAAATTCAATTCATAATGAGGTCAATGGTATCCAAAGTGTTCCTGATCTAAATAAAATAAAAAATTTAAAAAAAAAAAAAAAAACAGGATTAAATATATAAAACTGAGGTTGCAACATGTATCTATATGTATACAGATGTTCATCGCTCCACCTATGCTACAGAAGCTGAGCATGTGACAGTAACCCTAATTAGTCACGGCTATGGCTGTCAACAGCAGAGGCAAATGCAAACAACTCTGGGTGGTCTCTAGGTGTGCTGCCCATCCCTCAAACATTCATATCAATTAGTCACCCACCTGTATTACAACGCAGAAAATTTTATTACTTTATAAAAAGGCAAGTGTGAAATATGAAGCCTTGGGGTGTTGCCGTTCATTCCCTTCAAACAATAAAAAAAATACGGTACAAATGCTGTGTATACTTATTCTCCAGTTGCCCTGTGACTAGTTAATTAAGTTTCATGAATATGTAAATTCTAAACATTGTAGTGGCGTCTTTGACTTTCCTTTCAGTTCAGCACTGCACTAACAGACCTGGGTCTGCATAAGTAAAAGGTACGATGCCTCTGTATTTTCAGATGACAAATAATGCCATATAGCTCTGATCTGGCTGCAAGGGGGTGCAGTTTGTGCCTGTCAGAATCCTGCCTTCATTACCATCCTTCACAGTTTACCTGCAGCAAAGTCATGTCTAGGGCTCTAGACCAGAGCCTAACATTCCTGTGAAAACCAGAATTGTGTGACTGAGCTGCAGCCCCTGCTTTATTGTACAAAATCTAGTCTCTGCCTCAGACCACGATTCAAAGCTTCAGTCAGAAACCACGTGCTCTGCTCCCAGGAGTAACTACCTTTAACAGCTCCATGACGAGAAGTTACAGAAGGTGTCCCGGAGCCCGAGGGTTAAAACACTGGATGTTCTTGTTGCCCATAAATATCCAATCAGTTGAAAGTCTGACTGCCACTGTGTGAATAATGGATTTCTGTTCAGCACAAGAACTTAAAGGAAAAAAACCCAACGCTTCAAGGTGACCTTAAGGCACATTTTTTCCTCCTGGATTATTTCCAAAAATTGTATATAGCCCCAAATTTGACTCATTAGCCCTAAAGAATTCTATATAAGCACACCTTCAAAACAAATTCAAAATGTTTTCTTCTAAAAACATTGAAACTAACCGTTTTTATTCTCCTCCTTTTTTCTTTCACCTGAAGCACTTTGTTTAAATTTGGCCTGAGTTTGAGTTGTCAAATGGCTCTTCTCAGTGAATTTACTCTTCAAAGTTTTTTTTGCTTTTCTCTAATACTAAAAGATTGCAGTTCCATGATATTTAATATTCTAAATTGAACTCGTAAGTATAAGTTATTTTTTCCTGTTTCAATAAAATCATGTCGTTTTTAAACTTCCCACTAGACATACATTTTTCTCTATGTCTACCTGATCAACTTCGCATTATTCTGTTCTGCTTAGGACATAGTGAACACTGCTGCCAGGAGACAAGATTGTTAAACAAATTATAGTAGATGCTTATGGATTATACCCATGTACATGGTGTTTAAAAAAATCATAATAGTAATAGATAATCCTAAGAAACAGTGCAATTTCTGCCCAATTTCAAAATGTCATCTTTATCAAAATTCTACCTACAGAGTGTGAAATCAATATATGGATATTGCTGCAAAATTAATGAGCTCTTCAATAGGCTGTTTTGAGATATTTTTTTTACTGTGAATCATCTCTGATTTTTTTTTTCCTAAATTGCATAGACATATACATTGGTTGACTAATGCTGCACCATAGCACGAGAAAAATCTAGAGGAGGATTTGTCCCCTGTAATGATCTCCACCAGGCATATATTCTTCTTTCTCTGCACAGATAGACATCAAAATTAAGTACACTGGCTTAATTCAGTTGCCATTGTAAGCTCAAATGGGATACAAAGTGAAATCAATATTAGTGAAATAGATCAGACTAGAATTGGAAGGTAATATAATTAGGCTGGCTGTTCTATACTTTGTAATGCTTATCTGTAGTATTTTACCAAATAGAATATGGGTATCTATTTTCTGAAGCTGTAGGTGGTTTTCAATGCTGTATTGTCCTTATTTATTTCACTTTGAGGGAGCACTTCAGAAAGACCTGTCTGTCCATCTCTGTGGGATTTAGGGCTGCCATATCTCCCTGAGTGATCTGGATTTTGTGTGTACAAGGGAGATTTGCTACTTAAGCAACAGCATTAAAAATTGTTTTAGTAGCACAATACAGAGAAAGCATTATGTGTTCTGGCCACAAGACTGCTCTTTACCTCTGAATACAAAGCATTTCACTGTGTGAGACTCTCAGAGAACAGAAATGAAGAACATGGGATCTTGTACCTCTCCATCTCAGACTTGACCCCAGCCTCAACAAAACTTCCTCCATCAGCGGGACAGCTTTACCATGCATCAGCAAGGTGAGGGCTGCAATGCAGGCTAGCATCTCTCTAGGGCTCTCACAGACTAAGCAGTGGTCCCACACCTTTCCTTTGCTCCCTCTTCTTGGGTTGAGCTGAGGTGCAGAGCCAAGACTCAGCTCCTGCACAGAGGTTGTCTCCAGTTAAGCAAGTCATTTCTGAGCAAATCATGTGCTCCTTCCACGGTCCCTGATGCACAAATCTTCCCCCAAAGAAAGGGGAATTTATTCCTGAAACCCAAAGGATATTTTAAGGATAACTAAAGCTACTTAATAATTTAATTAGCTTGGAACACTAAACATTTATTGGAGGTAAAGTTCCTCCTAAAGATGATATTAAGAGCATGCCACACTCCTGGATGGAGGCAGGGCTGCACCTGGGGAGCAAGGAGCAGCCTCTCCACAGCAGCCCCACACAACCAAAACATCACTGGCAAATTTATGCCATATACGCACCACTTGGACAATTCCCTCAGACCTCAGAAATAAAGAGGAATGCAAAAAACACACTCGAGGAAGGGGAAAGGGAAGCAGGTTTGACACAAGGCACAAATTCACTGTGAAACAGATCAGAAGAAGCTCTTGAAAGGCCAGAATTTGCGTTTAATACCCTGATGCAGATAAACTTGGAACCATAAAAGCAAATCTGGCAGCAAATGACAAAAGCTGTTTTCCCTGTTCCTAACTTAGTCCTTGAAGGACAAGTAGGAATGATCTTCTTCAGTGGCTGAAGCAGCACAACACGGAAGCAATAACCAGACATGGAAGGACAGTACCGCAGGGACATCAGTGCTATCACGCTGGCACACAAGGACAAAGGAACTAGGAGGAGATGTGGAAATTAGTATATAAAAATAAAAGAAAGGAAATCACTCGAAATCAGATTTTGATCTCATTTAGGACTGCCTGTTCAATTTTTTGTTCTGCTACCCACTTTCAAAGGTAACATAAACCAGAAATCAAAATTATAACGCCTCACAGATTTATCATAATTCTAACATTCCCATCTAATTGAGGGATTGCCACAAATTTCAGTGTATGCCAAGGATCTCATTTGTAGAGATATATCATAGACTATGAGGAAAAATAAGGTTTTCTGCTTTTTAAGTAAATTAAATAGAGTAAATCATATAAAGTATAGCATCAATAACATGTATACTCACATATTTTAATTATTGGTAACAGGCTCAGATGCAGAATATATGTCACAGCTGTCATACATCCTACCAGACCTGAGCAGAGATTTGTATTGCATACCAGCTCCTCAATTTTGCTTTAGTGCAGGATTATTTATTGAAATGTAGCAACATATTGGATATTACAGTAAGAAGCTCACATAAACCCACAGGAAAGTGCTGAATGATGACAAGCATGAGAGGTCTTTAAGGACAAATAAAGCCAATATAGAAGTTTCTACCATCATCCAAGCCTACTTAAATGGTAGTCTACACAGATGTGGTCCATTTTGTCATTTTCAGTGACAAACATGTGAGTAAATAAAGGTGATTCAGTTGCTATCAACTATATCATATATTTCATTTGAGGTGGTTTGACCAACTTTTGTTAAATTTCTTTCTGGATCGCAAAGAAAAGCACTAACTGAAAATTTCACTGGAATAGAGAGTTCTTAGAACAGAAGACAAAAAGAAAAAAAGAAAAAAAATCCCATAAAACCAGTCAATAAAAGTGACAAGAGAATAAGCTTACAAAGTATGATGCACCATGGTATATAACACTGTACTAATGAAAGTGTAAAAGTACTAAGCTAAACATAACACCATTTAACGTTTATGTATTTATTTTAAAAAGAAAGAGTTGAAAAACCCACAAAAATGTTAATATTTCCAAGTATAGCTTCATGCAGTGAGAAACAATAATTAAACTGCTGTTGCTTTGTTAATTTAAAAATACTGCATGTCATGAGAGAAAAAGAAATATAGAACTGCCTGCCCAGGACAAAGATGATCACTTAGATGAGGAAAAACCCTCGTGCTTGTTATTTGCATGCAAGATTTTCCCATTTCTGTTTGACCTAAGAGCCAATCTAGACTCAAAAAACTATCCTGGTGAAATTTTTGCTGAAACAAGACATTTTACAGTACTGTTACTTGCCAAAAGAAGATAACAATCATCAAACATATCTACCCAGGACTTGTGCAGATCTCAGGTTCTTCCCAGGACCCAACATGTTCTCCCACAGTTCAGAAGGAACTTACGAAGCTGCTTGCCTCACTGAGCCCTGGAACTTACTTTCAGCCTCGTCCTAGATGAAAGCAGGAGTACAACTTCACTGAGGCAAAATAGGCTATAGTATGGAAATAATCTCATTTTCCTCCATTTTAAAGGGGTAAAAGGCTTTCCTTTCCCTTGCTAGTCTGTTCAGCAGAGTAATCCAGAACCACACTATTTTGCTTGTTAGAGATCCACTTTCCATTGTAAAATGTTCTCCGTTCCAGGTTCCATGTCCTGGTGTTTATCACAGATAGCAAAGATCTGCTAACTGAGATTTCTATTAGTAGGCTAAGTAATGCTCCTTCAGAAAAAAAAAAAAAAAAAAAGCTTCATCTCCCTTGAACAACCTAGTGGCCTTTCCTGGCAGCTATTCCAGAGTGAGTCCATCTCCTTTGCCCCTATTTTTGAACTTATTATCATCTTCTTCTGTCTAACTAGTTGTCCACATGTGGCATTGTACTGAATACTATAGTGAACAATATTCCATTGTCTTTATCTAGAAATTTTCTTTTTAGTCAAGAAACACTGTTATATTAGTCTGGTAAAAAATCTATCTTTGATAAACCAATGATATATTTTATGCCATTTCCTATTTAGCTTCAGATATTCAAATATTTTTGCCTTCAACTTGTAGTATAGTATAATCTGCGACCATTTCTTCAGTGTGTGTATATATATCAGATCTGGTATTATATTCTCACTCTTAGATGGCTTCAGTAGAAATCCTTACTGCCACAATTTCCAATTTATAAAGCAATCTCTCTGAATGATTATCTGGGTCCTCAGACTTGAGCATATTAAACCCTGCAACTGCCTTCAATGCAAATCATTTCCACTTTCTTGATCACTTGCCTGTGAGTCCATGGTCAGCACTGTCATCCTTCCTGAAATAATGATGTTAAGTATACATTTAATTCTAGGGCCATCTCTAAATCTTTTCTGTCATTCTCACTGCACAGATGCCTTCTGCCTTTCCTATTCTTTTTTGTTCAGTCGTCTCCTAGATTTGTCTTGATGGAATAATTCTCTACCTCCACTTAGTGTCCTCTCTAAGTCAGAAGTTATGAACTTTTGTTCCATAAATATAGATAGCTTCCTTTCTCATTACCCTGATGCCTTGAAGACTGGAACTTGTACTTCTCTAATGTTAAGGAATCCAGGCGTAAAGTTGTGAAATGTCACTAGCGGATGACTAACCTGCTTTCATAGCTATTTGGTATATCAGAGTTTTGTTGGAGGGCATAAGGTTGCTTTGGTATCCAATTTTTCACGTGGTATTTAATCTAGTAGCCAAAACAAAGGAATCAATTTGTCTTTTGTACTAATTATTATTTTAAAATAAACTTGGTTTACACTAAAGTTTTATCTGTAGTACTGCAGGACTGTAGGTTAAATTGCACAGTTGCACGTTACAATTTCTTTATCACAGTAAGATCCTATTCCAGTTCACATGTGAAAGATCATTAATAAATATTGCTTATTGTTGGATCCAAACTGCAAAGAGGATATAACACTGAATAAAGATTATTAAAGAATGAATATGCATAAAAATGCACCTTGGAAAACAGTGAAAGACATTGATTTCTGTCTGGTTATTACACAAACTCAACTAGACATGAAAATAGTAAGTATTTGAAGAAAAAATCATGGATAGAATTTGCCTCCCATCTTGAAGGAATCTTAGCTCAGCAAAAAAATCCATATTTCAGCCCCTAAGTGTCATGTTTTTATAGCTCTGACATCACTAGAACATGGTGGTACCGATCATCTCTGAAAGTGAAGCTGTTCTTTCTAATTATTTCTCTTTAGACAGAGGCAACTAACTTTAAATCCTCCTCTAAGAAATTCTATTCCATATGACAGTAGTGAAAAATAATGTGCATTAATCATGTACGCACAAGACTGAGTCAAAAATCATCATCCCATTGGATGAAGCCTCATGCAAACATACTGAAAGACAAGTGACAGAATCTTGGCATTTTAGAAATCGGTGTGAGGTCTGCATTTGATTTGACCTGGATCAGGCTTTTTAGGATTACATTCATTCCTGACCACAATGTAAGAAGCCATTGCAAGATAAAAACAGGATGTGGAAAAGGCAGAAAAGGTGACAATACCAGTCCCATGAGCACTGCAATGAATGATGCTTTATTTTCAATTTGTTTGTTCCTCATGGCTGACTGACTTTTAAAAAAATTAATTTAAGATAACAGTCTGAGACCACATCACTTCTTTTTTTACCACAAGTTTATTTTCGTTTAACTTCCCCCATGAGCAAGAGATGGTTTGATGTGCAGATTGCCCCAGACTACATGTACACTCCCTGATCAGGAGTCTAAGCATTGTGTGCCTCCCAAATGGTCATCTGAACACCAGCAGCTAGTGACTGGACAGAGAAAATTATTTACCATCTCTTAGTTAGTTAGTGATAGGCTGAATTAATGATTTTGGAGGTTAAAAAATGTACTTGATTTTCATAAGAATTCAGTATTTTGTGGCATCCTATTACCCTGCTGTATTTTGCTGAAGTTATACAACATGTTCAAACATTTAGAGGAGAATTGGGGGATACGCATTTATATCCACAGGTGCCAAATGGAAGTTGTTAGAGCAATACTGGGTTACTGGAACTGTGCGGACTTACTTTAGCTCAGGTTATGGTCTGTTTTGCACATGAAAAATTCCAGGCAATTTTGTGAAAACAATAACAAGAGCAATAAAAATTATTAGTAATGCCCATCACATCACAACATTGCCATCACACTAAGATTTGCGTGACTAAAGTCACTCAAGAACAGCCTAGCAGGAACAAGCCCCAAAAAAACCCCAAACTAATCTAAATTAAAATACAAGTATCCCAAAAGACAGGGCTGGACTTTTTAATTCTCATGCACAGCATACAAGGTGAGGATCAGCACCATTTTTCATGCAAGTCTCACAAAAATTAAGTGTAAATAAGACATATATCTGAGTATATAATGTGCACATTAAAAATACTGTCTGAAGATATCAACTGTACAGAGCATGAATAATACACTGACAAGCTTGTGAAAGAGTGATGGTCTTTGAACTCATCATTGCATACTTGAACAGGGTATGAATATTTCATATTCATGCTGTCATACTGCAAGTTGAGCTGTTTGTACTAGAAAGGCGTACACATAGCACTACTATTCATGTTTACATTTACCCTGCCAACGTCAGCAAAACGTTTCCTTCTTGTAAGCATCCCCTCTCCCTCCCTCGCTCTTTTTAATTCAGACATAAGGTTATTCAAAAGGACCACACAGCAGCAGGTTGAAAAAAGAAAGATGAAAGTGGCTTCTGCGTATCCAACCTAGGGAGGAGGCAAACAGGACCTTATAATTTGACAGCCACAGGATTCAGCAAGTTACCTCTAACAACTGCTGGAAAAGGCCCTTGCTAAATGTGGATTGGGGAGGGTGGGAGAAAGAAGCCTAACACACCCATCTAGATACCTCAGAAGAGTTCATCAGAATCTGCAGAAACTAATATGTAATGTAAAAATAATCCCCAGAGAAAGCAGTCTATTAGCTTTTATCCCAAATGATCACACCATTATTTGATAGAAACATCTACCAGAGCTGACACATTAGGACTTCTAATGTTCTTTATTTGGCAACTTTCTTATCACTTGCTACCAAGAGAAAAACAGAGGATTCAAAAGCAAGTAGCATTCAACAATAAATTAGCATGTAGCTAATATATAAATGTGGGGTGTTTTCCCTAAGGGGAAACAAAAGCTTTTAAGAAAATCAACTAAAAACTTGGAACTTCCATGGCTTGCTTTCATGGCAAGCTGAAACCTCATAAAATAGCTGGCCACCTTTAAGGTACTGGGAGGCACCAGGTAGAAAGACCTAGTAAGCGCTTCCAGCAACAGCAAATCTGAGTCTCCTCCCATCAGCTCATTTGTCATTAAGAGAAGGACAGAAGATTGTCTAGTTCATGCAGAGAATCCTCTGGCAGCAGACTGTGCAGTACCGCTCTTTGCACAAAGACCATATCAAGTTTACCAGGACAATTAGAGAAGGTTTTTAGAAGAAACAACTTCTTAGCATTGTCACTAACCAGCTTCCCTTGCCTGTTTAAGACATCAATGACACTCCCACATCCAGGTCTTTACCACCATGGAATGACTCTACACGTTGCAAGTTTTAATGCACCTACCCATGATCATCAGTTCCTTCATACAGTTGTTGCATTCACAATCTCTAGGCAAGTACCTTGAGGATTTGTTTCTCTAGTAGCACACTTGGGCACACCACGATTTCATTATAGACAAAACAAGATTGCTAATAATTCTTCTGGGTCCCGAGCAAGTGTAAAAGCATATGATGTAAAGTGTAGCAGTCTTTCAAATCCTACTGTAGGGCTATGATTGGGCTTCTGTTGACATCTGCACAGAAATCAGCTACCAGTCTTCTGATGTAATCATCACTTAAATTTTCCAGAGACAACACTGAAGACCCACTATCCAGGAATCTGATTGGAATCTGCTTCCTAATGAGCAACATTTTAAAGACTACTGCAGGGAAAACTTTTTTTTTTTTTTTTTTTTTGTCAAGCCATCAGATAACGGAGGAACTACCAGAGCCTGGTTACAGTACTCCTTACAGTAAAATATGAAAAGCTAAATTTAGCCCCTCCATTGGTGGCAGATTATTAAGCACTTTCTTACAAGTGCATTCCTATACATAATGACATTTACTACTAAGAGTTAATCTCAGTGCTGAGATATATTTTACTCCACTTAAATGAAATAAATAATTTTCCCTTTATTCTTCAAATATTTTTTTCACAGAGCATAAGCAGAACTCAAGCTATTTCAAATGCATAACAACTTGAACTACACAATCAAACTTCCCTATCCCTCTCATCAGGCCATATATAAAATAAGAGGAGATTAATGTCTTGCTCCCTTTCATGGAATTTACACAGACGTTCTGGTCAATGAGAATTACTCAGTGAGTTGATGCACCTTTCGCCCAAGGTGTTCTCAAATGAGCACATGCATTTTTCAAAGGCTGTACAGTTTGAAATCTGTAAAGTTTACCACTGGTTTTAGCACAAGAATTCTTTTTCCCAAAAGATTAGCATAATAGGTCTATTTTTTTTCCTAATCATGCTGCACAACATCTTCACTACAAGTCATCCTCATTGCATTGCTTATAGACCAACTCAGTGAAGTTAAACCTCCAGAAATCACAAACACTTTATTTCTTTGCTTTCCCTCTCTTCCTTTCTCTTTGTCTGTGGTATTTGGAAAAGCACAAACAGATGATATATTCATGACAAGTTTACTAAACCAGGCAAGTTATCTAGGAGAAACAGTGATTTAATTTTTCCTGCCTTCTGTGGTCTCTACCATCATTAAAATGGTGGGCAGTAGTCTGAGATCCCCTAATCATGCTACTAAAAGTTCTTACATATCCATTTTCATGCGAGGTATCTGTAATTTCTGTAAGTTATTGAGATGCAGCTGAATGTAATCCAGTTTTGTCAAGATAAGATAAGCCTTGGCACTACTTCTGATAAGTCCCCGATTTGGAGTATCAGAGACTGCCAGTGAGTCACAAGACCTTTGAGTTCCACCAGAAGAGTTGGGCATACGCCCAAAAGGGTTTCTAGATTACAAGTCTATAATGTGCTTCTTTCATGCTGATATACATAAGCTTCTTTCATGTCAATACAAGTAAGCTTTTTTTAGAAATAATTATCACAAAAGGTTGGTGAATCTGTATGTCACACAGCTTCCACCTGCCTACAGATTTGAATTTTTCCCCTGGATCTAGAAGAACATGAACACAAAACAGATACAAGAAAAAAACCTACCAACCAGGTACCACAATATACTGCCTGTAGATTTACAGGGCACAGAACAGTCTAGTACCACTCTCCCCATTGACTCCCACCACACAGAAGTCAGACCACTTTCTGTCACACATGACCCATTCCTCTTTGCACAGTCCCTTGAAAGCCAATAAGCTATTCTATTTTCAGGGGTAACAAACCATAATACTATCTGCAAACACACATGCTAACTTATAACAAGCCATGAATCTATAGGCCTTTTCTAGTGAAACACTCAAAAAGGGAGGAGGACCCCTTTGACTGGTACCAATTACGCACTTCTCCAAGTCACAATAATATACCACTAATATTACCCAGAGGGAGTCCCTTTGGCTCCATTCTTAGCTGGTGTTTCTAACCCTCCTTTATAGAAGGATATTCAATAAATGAGGTATTTCTGTGACCTACAGCAAGCCTGCACACAACTGTTTGTATTATATATGGTTTCATTTTTCTCCTCGGCACTGCTCTTTGGTGGCTGTTACAGCCCATAAAGCCATCTGTTAGGAACACTCAGTCATAAAATTATTAATGCCTATAGCCTAAAACCAACCCTAAGTAAATAAACAGTACCAGAAGGCCCAGTGCAAAATTCTGGGATGTTAAATACACAGGAAATACACAGAAACATAAATCTTCTTAATAGTTCCACATGCAATTATGTATTCACTTGAAATTCAAATAACACACAGAAAGACTAGACAGAAGTTGTTTCTAAAATAGTGCACTACAGATTTGCCTCAGACTTGAACCCCACATGAAAAAATCTGGGATATTATTGTGAATCCTTGAGACTTTAAGAGCTAATAATAGAGAATTATGCAATTAGGAAAGAAAGATCCTGACAAACAAGTTCAGGACACACATAATCCTCAAGACAGAATATGCAGAGAACAAAGGAAGAATGTCCCAAGTTTGAATCACTGAAATTAAGAGAGGAAGAGAAAGGGCATTTATTTATTTGTACTGGATATATGGCATTTGCAAGAATGAAGAAATTTAAGAAATTAAATACAGCTGGATCTTACCACTGTAATGGCAAGTCTCCTGAGTAAAAGACACAGGATTGCCACCTTAGTCACTTGGCACTGGCTCCTACCTTAATGTGAAGATGAAGTGTCTTTGCCCTCCACCATGGCTTCCTTCAACTGTACTTGCCAAGGGCATCTCCAGAAGGCTGGCACGGAGCCTGGTCTGTCAAATCCTACGTACAGGATGCGAGACAGACACAGTCGGCTTCGTTTCCCATCCCTCCCACAGCTAGGGCCATATTTCATGCATGCCCAGCACAGAAGAGCAGCCTGCAGCCCTAGTCGGGTAGCCACAGATACCAACAAAAGGTCTGGTCTTAATGAGGCTCATCAGCTCCCTAGCTGCAGTTTAGCGTCAACAGCAATAAGTCCATGTATTTGCAGGCTGGGCATATGAAGGAGTATCTGGTTTACAAATGCCAGCCCTGCAAAGACCTGGCTAAAGATGGACAAATACTGCCTGAAAACAGGCTGGCCCCCAGGGAAGCTAGTGCAGTCAACACCTCTGTCATGACGGGTTCAGAGGACTGGACACTTGCACCCATGTCAGGGGCTAAGTCTATAAGGCTGCAAGATCAGTTGTGCTACAGTCAGTACTAGTCATTAACAGCCCCCAGCTAATGTAAATATGGTCAGTATGGTATGACCAAACCAGTCTACACTATAAACATTTGACTTTAGATCTACACAAAAGTTGCTTCCACTTACAGCACTGCTCATGACAGCAGCCTGCCACACCACGAGCCTGGGCTCTGGATTGATCCTTGTTCTCAGCTCTCTCCCTCCAGCCATCCCCTCACTTGCAAGACCTCCTTGGCACGCCTGTGGGATATGATGAGCCCCTGTGGGGGACATGCCACAGAACTTCCTATCCCCAGGGCACCTCTAGCACCAACAGCGTACTGGAACTAGCACATGGTGTAATCCCACCCACTCCTACACGTGCTGAGTTTGTGCAGCGGGTTTTTGGTAGTGAGGGAGGAAGCTACAGTGGTGGCCCCTGTGAGAAGCTTCTTGAAGCTCGCCCAGCTCCAAGTCAGACCCACCTCTGGCCAAGGCTGAGCCAGCTGGTGATGGTGGCCACACCTCTGCAATACCATATTTAAGAAGGGGAACTTGAGAGAGGGTTGGGACTTGTGAGGAGGACATCTGTGCAAACACCGAGGCCAGTGGAAGGAAGGAGGAGGAAGAAGGGGAGGTGTGCCAATGCAGAGCACCCCTGTATCCCATGATGAGATGGCAGGGCTGCTCTCCCTGACAACCGTGGAGGTCACCAGTGGAACAGATACCAGCCTGCAGCCTGTGGAAGACCCCACACTGGCGCAGGCAGCTGCACTTAAAGAAGATTGGGACCCCATGGGGAGAAGCAGCCGCTGCTGTTGTAGTTCAGCACTGGGAGGACTGAAACAAGTGAGGGTGACCCATGCCAGAGCATTTTGAGAAGAACATATCCCATGGGGAGGACTCATGATAGAATTTGTGGAGGACTGTCTCTTGTGAGAGAAGACCTATGTGGAGCAGAGGAAGAAATGCAGAGGAGTTCTTCCCCCACCCTACCCCAGGAAAGAGCTGCAGACTGACCAAAAACACCCCATCCCCTGCCCCTTTACAGCTGGGAAAGGAGGTAAAGATATAGGGAACAAAACAGCCCAGAAAGAAGGAAGGGGTGTGGGGAGGTGTTGTTAAGATGTGGCAACGTTTCTCACTGCCCCACTCTGCTGGTTTCCTTAGTGTTTGAATTAAATGGATGTTAGTTTTTCTTCCCCTAATGACTCGGTCTTTTGCCCATGACCATAATGGGTGAGCCACCCCTTCCTATTGTTATCTTGATTCCTGAGCATTTTGATTCATTTTCTCCTTCGCAGATCTGGGGTGAAAGGGGTGACTGAATGGATGAATGGTGCTCAGTTGCCTTCTAGGCTCAAACCAGAACACTACAGAAGATGTAGTTGCTCTAAAGAATTCACCCACCATAAACCTTAATCCCAACACTATCAACCCTTCAGGAGCTTACTGGAACATACAGAAGCATTCTTCAGTTTAGCTGGCTTGATACTAACTTCTAAGAAATTTGAAAGGAAATCTTCAGGTGTGTCTCTTTTATTCTGCAAAAACACCCAGAGTAAACCCATTACTTTAACAGAAAATAATTCCTACCTCCTAACCACAGTAATCTACCAGAAATCAAGCAAGAAGTTGCTTTATATTCTCTTAAACAAAGGTTTTAAAGATCTTCAAATGTAAGTATAGCACTGCACTGAAAACAGAAGGCTTTTGTTCCAGTCACATGTATTTGGCTACAGTTTAAAACCCATAGTGCCCTTCCCACCACGTCACTTGTTTTGTATCCACAATTCGTGCATCTTTCACTTTTTAACTCAAGGTTTTGTTTCTTAATCACAGAAGGAAGGAGTTTAGAGTTGTGCAAGTTACAGACACAGGGGTCTCTATTTACAGTATGTTGCACATCTGGGTTTTCCCTTAAACTGCCAATTTCCATAAACCAGGTTGTGATTTTTACTGTGAACCACATTTTGACACATCACATAAAAAACCCAAACACCTTACATTTGTTTATTAGGGTTCTTTAAGACCGTGAATATTCTGAAAAAATGTCTTCTATGTGTCAGAGGTCCACAGACTAGGAATTGAAAGGAAAAACCCAAACTGGGCCTGGTATCACAGGAAGTTTCATAGAGGTAGATTGTGATAATCATAAATCATCCCACACACACAGACTGGGGCAGCAGCTCAGTTTCCAAAGTAAGACTTACAAAGTCTGAATTATTTTCCTAGCTCCAATGCAAATTTACATTGCAACTTTTGATAAGTGATTTAATTTCTCAATATTTCATCATGTCTGCCAGACAGGAATAGTTTCTTTCTTTTATCTACCCTGTCTATTTAGAAATTAAGATTTTGTGGCGAGAAGAACAAGAAGTGACAACACTAGTGGAAACTGTTTCTTAGCTGGGTTCTTCAGTGCCCAATCTGATCAAGCTTGGATTTCTGGATGTTACTGTAATATTGATGAACTTTTCCTAGGTCACAAAAGACAAAATGTTGCTGCCAGAATTCATTGCTAATAGAAAAAAAAAAAAAAAAAAAAAAAAAAAAAAAAAAAAAAAAAAACAGCATTTTCAGTGACATCCCTTGATGTCTCACCTCACAATGTACTTGTAAACCGGGTATCTTGATATATTTTCTACTTTACTGACTAGGACATTATCATAATGCTCTTTTCCAGATGCATTTGCGCATCCTCTACACCCAGCCCACCTGACCATGGAGATTCCTTGGTGAATCCAGGTCAAACCCCGCATCCTCCCAGGAGAGCATTTTCCACTTTTCTGCTATGCAACAGGTTTCCTTTGAGAGCAGAAGTACTCAATAGATTCGTATTTTCTAAATTACATATGTTGAAAGATATTCTAGGCACTCTATAATTAGCCAGCAAGGAAAAGCATTTCTGATTCATTAGGTCAACTTTAATGGTTTCCTCATTAAAAGTTTTTGCTGTTAAGCTGACAGAAGCTAGAATTTAATAGTAGCTTCCAGCACTTTCTTTATTAGCTGATCTCTATTGAATCAGTCTTTATCACCTGAAGAGATATTTTATATGGAAATTCCTCAGCCCCAAGCAACCTAGATTGACCAAAGGCCTAGAGATTGCTCTGTCCCTGCTTTAATAAACTGACTGTATATATTGCTGCAAAGGTCAGTCCTCATTAGTCAGTGATGGCTATGCAAGATTTAACACATTATATTCCAGTACTAATTTGTCACTAGTTGATACTGACATATTCTTGTTGATATTAAATAACTATTAGATGGAATTTATAAATATAAATCTCTGGGGACCTTTTACAAGAACTGTTCCCTCTCACCCAATTCACAACAGTTGGATAGTTCTATACAATTCAGTTCCTTTACTGTCTCCTCTGAATACAAAACAGTCAAAGAAAAGCAACATGCTTGTATTGTACACACCTCGGGATGAGTACTTTCACAGGTAGCTCACAGCTTAGATTCCCCTTAGTCGACTATGTTTCAGCCAAACCAAACCGCATCTTATGCTAATATTCTTGAGTTTGCGGGGAACAGTATTCTTTCTTTAAATGGGCAAAATTGCATTTCTTCCATTTCTCATTAATGCTCCAGCTGCTAGACAATGAGTTTTCGCAAGCCAACTCAGCTCTAGACAGCAATAAGCTTGTACAACTTGGTTATTTCAGAATATGCAAACTGCAAATACAGTAAAGAACTGGGCCCACTGAATCCAATCAAGATTGCTCTATGTTAATTAAAAACTATCCTCCTCAGGAGACTAACTTGATTTTTTTAATGGCTCCCTAATAGATGTCTTGCTCTGAGTTTGCAAGGCACTTAAGAAAGCCAAATCCTGTTCAAACTTTTACTTTCTGTGGGGAATTTAATTTGAGTAACTTAGAGTATTTTAGGAGAAATGCTTGTCTAATGAATAAGGTATTGTCCCAGGACTTGGGAATTGGGGATTCAATCCATGCATCTCTCACTGTGGCTGCCTATGACCTTGAAGAAACTATCTCTAAGGGCTTCAATCTCTGTAAACACAAAATAGAGGTGACATTTGCCTTAGCTCACATTTGGTCTATCTTGTCTGTCTGGATCATAAACTCTGTGTTGGCAGGGATTCCCTCTCACAATTTGTTTGTGAAATGCCTAGTGTGGCACTTTACAAGCTGTAGCAGCTAGTCTAATACAATTTAAAAATAGTCATTCATATGTCAACATGCTAACTGATTTTTCTCATAAGTCTATATAGATGCCTTCAGTAGGGGTATTTCTTTTAAATGGTATCAGATGGGAGAACTGAGGAAAAGAGGTAACATGAGATGGAAAGACATTGCTGGAGGCAGTTCAGCTCCCCTCTTCTTCTGTTTTATCAAGATACCTCAAACATTAATTGCATTATTTTGGAATTTAGTGGATTATTAATTAAGGAACCTTCTTTGATTAGACACTGAAAATGGCACAGAAGGGAGAGGACTTTAGTCTTGGCCAGGGTGTTTGGCTTTGCAGAATTCCCTTATTTCATTAGGAAAATTATAGGGATTCAGCAGCTCAGCTGGCAGTGATATTTTTCCTGGTAATCTCCTCTCGAGGAAAACCAAAACTGGCATACTCAGCATTAAGACATGACTGTCCATAGCTGTAAAAGCTTACTGGCACAGGAGTGACCTTGGCATCCTTCATCAATGCCTTACAATGTTAATGGAGGATTAATGTAGGGAGGAGGAGACTGCAGCAAAATAGGGAATAGATAGGGAAATGTGTGGGCAGTAAAGTAGCAATGAGCTTTCAAAACCCCTCCACACTCACAGACCATAAAAAGTGGCCAAGAGGAGTATTTGCAGAACCATTCTCTGGAACCAGGATGAAATAATTCAGCATGACAGCAGTTTAGAGACTCAGTGTAAAAACAATATTTTAATCATGGATTAGAAAAACGATAAGCGCTATGGTGGCACCAGCAAGTGGACACCTTGAGCTCCTCACACAGCCTCTATTACTGTGGCCACTTCTGGCTGCCAAAACACCTCAACCTCCCTTGTTTACATTAGCATATGTGTTTTAAACAGACTTTATGTTGCCATCAGCAGCATCAGAATGGAGGTTGAGGTTAGCTGTGAAGAATGGCTGTAAAAGTGGCATCCAATCCTAGGCCCTCTTCCAGTTTTTGTTTGGGTTTTTAGAAAAAAGAAATCAACCCTCAGACAAGCTGCAGAGTGGCAGACTTCTTGCTGAACAGAGCAATCCTTAAAGTAGGAAATAACAGGAAAGCTTAGAGGCATATGGAACCCATTAGAAATGGCATGTTTGCAGGGACAGATTATAAATTGGATCAACTAGAAAAGCATCTGAAAAAAGACTGCCTACAATTCCATCTTGTGTGAACTGTCTCAATCCAGCTGAAGTCTGTTTCTAACCAGAGACTTCACTTTTCCATCATTTCTTCATTTTACCACATTTGGAAAATGCCCATAAGTGATGACAGCAGAAGTCCCACATGCTGTAAGACTCACTCTGGAGCAGACAGAAAGGGGAGAGGAACGAATGACACACTCACATAGGCACCATAACACAACCCTTACATCTCCAGCATTTGCTGTAATCAGAAAGGAACCATTTCAAAGGTTTAATGGGGCCGTAATCCCCTTTTGTTCAGATCCCTAAACTCTTTATGCCTGCATGCAATAGGCATGTGGATGCTGCACTAGCCCAAAGTGACACACACCAGGGTCCTCTCCTGCAGCCCCACACTTGTATGGATTTCAACTCTTTGCCCCACCCTACACCTTGCAACTTCTGGAGCCTGACTACTAACTTCCCTGTTTTATGCAGATGCAGTGGATTTCAACCTAAAAGAATAACAACCACTCATTCATTAACATCAGACATGCAAAACAAATTTAGCTAAGCTGATTACTGTAATGTAGTAGCCAAGAGCACTGTTCAAATTGACATGGGAGAAGAAACGCCTTTGATACTCTCAGTACAACGAGCTGTCTATTTTTGTGAAGTCTCATGTTTCCTAATTACCTTAATTCTATAAGAATTAGGAAATACCAATGTACAATCACTCACACTGGACTGGGTTCACAGCCTCCCATTCCACGGTGCTTACAGGGAATGCTAATACGAGAAGTGGCTGCAACAGAAATGGTGTCAGGCAGCTTCTTTGCAATAATCAACTGCACCTCAGGATAAGGAAAACCTTAAAACACCACAGGGCATCATTCACGCTGGAGTAAAGGAAATGCTACAGGCATGCAGGCTACTGCAGATACATCCTCCTGAGCTGTGCCTTGACCCCTGCCTTGATAAAATCTTTTTCAATGACAGCTGCGCTATGGAGTACTGTCCCCTTACCCCTAACAGTCCCGTCCCCACACTACCACAGCCAAAAATTAGGATGAAGCATCATCTTCCCTCGAGTGCTGTGAAAGCAATCATACTTTCCCAGCCGTGCCTGTGCCAGAAGATACCTAACACACCCTCTCGCCCTGTGCATCACCTCCATAATCTGCATGCAACCCACACAGACTCTCAGTATGAACCTGGCACAGCAAAATAGTGCAGCTACGAAGGTGTCCTGACTTAACCTGACAGAAAGGGAGCCGTTCCTGGAGAAGGTTAATTTTCTATTCATCCAGCCCTTACCAGTATCACTCAAATTTGGACCTGAAGGAGTCGCATATGTGATGTTGGATGTCAGGTACAATATATGCTGCAATAGCTGAGCATGTCAGTGCTGGTAGACATGAAGCAGGACCTTCTGTGCTAACCCCAGTGTGTGCTTCACACCTCAGTATTTTTCTGTGTGTTTATTTATGGACAGACTTTGAAAAACAAAGCAAAGCGTCCTAAAATGGGAACAGATGGGGTCTGCCTATTATCCCAAATCATTCTATGACAGAGAATAAAAACAAGCAAGTCTCATGTGTGGCAACCTGCAGTGCAAGACACTAAGCAGACCCTGCTGACAAGCAGTATCTTATTGCTGAAGAGACCCAAGCTGGCTCCCCTTTCATGTACTTCGACAGACTTCTAGTTTGCAATAGTGAGAGTAAGGAAAGGAATCAGTCTTTGTGTGTGACAAACGCAGCTGAGACTCAGACTCTGGCTCTTGGGCATAAAGAAAACAGAAAACCAAGTAGCTAGGAGCAGTGTTAAACTTTCCACAGCTACAAATTGCTCTTTCATGCATGATACGTACAATTACAGCATGCTTAAATCCTGGATTATTGGGACAATAGGTTGTAGCAGCTTTAATCCAAGTGAGTCATTAAACTGTGCCACTTCAGTAGGAATCTGCATACTTAAAAAGTGTCTGTGTATCGTACAGTCCATCTGTGTAATACACAGTCCATACAGCCCAGCTCCAGTAATTAACTTAACTACACTTCCTCATGAACATATTGCTACCATGTGTATACATTAGCATCTTGGCAATATTTTCTTTTTGTGAAAAGATTGAAAGTATTAGTGCCAATGTGGTAAATCTGTCTACGTCTGTCTGTATGTCTAAGCCTTACGGCTGTTCACAGGGATTGTCTCTCTCTCTCTTTCTCTCCCCTTGTGTTAGACTACCAACTGCTTTGTAAACTTCTTTTTTCATTTCAAATGCATTTTGTGCTTCCATATTGAGATAAAAACCCCAAGAGATGACAAGCAAGACTCCTGCATCTGAGGCAAGGCTAACATAGGAAGGCTGTTAGCTGTTGATGATGGTGAGTTTAGCTGGAAAGCTTACAGGGTAAAAAGGCAGTTACCATCCAGTGCAAACCAGGTTGTCAGACTGCACACCACAGAGAGACAACCATACATGTCTGCTGGGAATCTTCAATGGCTTATCAGCCTTATCAGATAACCCGTGAAAGGCAAAAGGAGAACCCAATAGGGAAGGAAGCATGCTAGCAGTTTTAGATTCACAGTTCAGGGCCGTACTCCAAAACTTGAAGAAACCTTGTCAAAACCAGACTGTTCAAGAGACTCTGACATAAACCCCAAAACATTGAAGTAACAAGAAAAAGCTGAGGCAGGAAAATTAACTCAGCTTGTTCCTTTGGTCTGAGAGTGCACTTACACTGCATAATGGATGAAGACCCCTAAAAGCCAGTTGCCAACCTGAACTGGTAAATCCACACATCACAGCACACTACAGTGTAGATATACCATCTCAGACCAGTCCTGCCTTGCAGGCCAGCCAGCTAAACTATCTCCAGCACATTGCTCATGCGTTTCTGGGAGTAAACACAGTAAGAGCCTGTTTGGGTATCAAAATACAGACAGTCTATTTCTTATGCTGTACAGAAAGACTGGTATAGGAGCCTTTGTCAAGCTTGTAGGTGACCTGTTTCAGTATATATCATCCTAGGTAAACAAGCTGCAGTCTGAACAGTCCTCTGAAAAATATGCCTACTCTGCTTGGAGAGTCTAGAGAAAGTAAGCCTAACCCAAGCTGTGGAAGACACTGTCTCAGTTGTATGAGAAAGTCCTAAACAGAAGATATACACCTCCTGGTGCCACCCATGAATGTGAGATGCAGCTGCCTGGAGCCTGCTTCAGTTCAGGAAGCTTGGGAGAAGTGAATGTGTGGATCCCAGATATAGCAATGTGGTCCAGACCCAGCTGCAGGGGCTTTCCCAAGTCTGTAACACCACTATCTTATCCTCTGTTTAAAAAACCCAAATATTACTTACCCATAAATGTTTTGCCATAGAACTGCCAGAAAGCTTATAAAAGCACAAATGCAGCAGTAGTCATGCTGTTTGATTATATAACTGCAAAGGATCACCAAAAAAAGAGAAATATCTAAACAATATTTGGTTCATCATTGCTCCCAAGATACAACTATACATGCCAAGTTTTACCATTAGGTAATAAATGAGAAAAATGCATAGGGAAAACCCAAATAGACCCTTCTATAGTTTTAGTAAGCTGTGCCAGAATTAGGATTTGACATTACCTACTATCGGTGCTTTGAGAATTTCCTCCCCCATTCCATGTAATATCTCTAAATGGAAAGATGCACCTTAGGAAAAATAGTTTAATAAATGGATTGCTAATTAAAATCAAGTTTATGACCTGAAGGAGTGATCTTGGATTTTTACATGTAAAATTACTAGTCGATTGCAGATTAAAAAAATATTTTTTGAATTTTGTGGAGTCTTCAAATTTGGACAAAAGGCAAAATATAAAACAGTTTGCAGAATTAAAATACCACACTCCCCTTACTCCCAAAATAAATTAAATGTGTGTACATATTTATTTTTTGGAAGTCTATCTTGATGGTGAGACATATCCATGTGCCTTTGGGGAACTACAATGTCAGAGCCTCAGACTTCAACTCTCCTGACAAGGCAGCACCCATTTGATCTGCACCTCCAGCCATGGACAGTAATCATGGGACTTCTACAGAGTCACAGTTGGCATAAATTCTTCACTCTGCATCACAGGAGATATAATCCAGCTAAGGAAAGGACCCCAGGATTTGATGGATGGGCTGTTCAGTGGATGAGGAATTGGTTGGATGGTCACATCCAGAGGGTAGTGGTCAACGGCTCAATGTTCAGATGGAGATCAGCGATGAGTGGTGTCCCTTAGGGTCCATGCTGTGACTAGTACTGTTTAATATCTTCATCAGTGACATAGACAGTGGGATCAAGTGCACCCTCAGCAAGTTTGCAGACAACACCAAGATGAGTGGTGCAGTTGACATACCTGAGGGACAGGATGCCATCCAGAGGGACCTTGACAAGCTCAAGAAGTGGGCTCATGTGAACCTCCTGATGTTCAACAAGGCCAGGTTCAAAGTCCTGCACCTGGGTGAGGGCAATCCCTGCTATTAATACAGGCTGGGCGATGAAGGGATTGGGAGAACCCCTGTAGCAAAGGATTTAGGGGTACTGATGGATGAAAAACTGGACATGAGCCAGCAACGTGCACTCACAACCCAGAAAGTCAGTGGTATCCTGAGCTGCATCAAGAGGAGTGTGGCCAGCAGGTCGAGGAAGGTGATTCTGCCCCTCTGTTCCACTCTGGTGAGACCCCACCTGGAGCACTGAGTTCAGCTCTGGAGTCCTCAGCACAGAAAAGACATGGACCTGTTGGAGTGGGTCCAGAGGAGGCCACAAAGACGACCAGGGGACTGGAGCACCTCCCTTATGAGGACAGGCTGAGAGTAATGGGGCTGTTCAGCCTGGAGAAGAGAAGGCTACAGGGAGATTTTATTGAAGGCTTTCAATACTTAAAAGGGGACTTATAAAGAAGATGGGGACAAACTTTTTTGTAGGGTCTGTTGCAATGGGACAAGAGGTAATGGTTTTAAACTAAAGAGAGTAAATTTAGACTAGATATAAGGAATAAATTTTTTACAGTGAGGGTGGTGAAACACTGGAGCAGGTTGCCCAGAGCGGTGGTACATGCCCCATCCCTGATAACATTCAAGGTCAGGTTGAACAGGGCTTTAGGCAATCTGATCTAGTGGAAGATGTCCCTGCTTATTGCAGTGGAGGTTTAGACTAGATGAACTTTTGACCTTTAAAAATCTCTTCCAATCCAAAATATTCTATAATTCTAAAATATCTTAATTCTATTAAAACCAACATGAAACAGATTTTTTTTCCCCAAGTTTACTTGGGAAAATTCATCACCTTTCTACTTTCAATCTTATAGTAATCCTGCTGAAAAGTGTTTTGGTTCTGGTTTGCTTTAGCATTTCCGGAGGAAAGGAAAAACTACACTACCATGTAGACTGAGCAGTGTTTACATCAGTAAAAGAATTCAGAAGATGGAAGAATTAAAAAGCGGTAGGGTTAGCATCACTGCTTTTTAGGACTATCTCTAAGGACTGAACACTGCTTACATCCCTGTGTCATGCTAGGAAGTGAACTAAGAAAACAGGGCACTGCACGCAGTACCTCTGAACGTCCAATTTCCCAGGAAAGGAATCAGATTCTGTCCTTAATAAAACAGCATGGCTTGCTGGAGGGTGCAGCCAGCTCTGCCTCTGTGCACAGGGTCAGGTTATGGACAGTCTGTCTACCACCATTCCCTTGCACAGTAGTCTTGGAAAGGAGTATCACAAATATAATTCTATTATTCCCACGCTCTTAACCCTCATCCCTGGGTAGTTAAGGGTGCTGAGGTGTGGGGAGGAAGAAACAGCAGTTGACTCCCAAATTCAGAGAAAATAGTAAACTGAAGCCATCTCTGGGCTAAAGTCACAATAGTAATTTTTGTATTCGAGGCCCAGAAGACCTGAGGCATCTCACTGAAAAGCCAAAGATGAGCATTTGCACTTCATTCTGGATTCACACCAGAGGAAATCTCTCATGGAAGCAGTTGTAAAGGAGCATCGGCATTGTCGGGCTGTAGAACAGAAGCCAGATGCAGGCCAGCAGCTGCCACGTGGCTTGACCATGATACCACGATGGTACAGGCATTGGATTGCAATTGCCTGTAATTGAATTCAGAGCTTTTTGCCTCATTTTGGTTTGGATAATTTCACACCCCTCAACTATTTTGTCATTTTAGCAAGTTTACTGGAATATCTGGAGGTTTTGCATGAAAAAGCACTAGGGAATCTGAATTTCATGTAGAAATAAGCCCATTTTTTGTTTTATAGACATTTGCTCTGAAAACTGGAGTTTAGAAACAAAACCTCTTACTTATCTGAGCTCACAGGTCTGCAGTTTACAGTTGTATACATTTTATTTCAAATACTCCCTTGAACTCTGACTTGTTCTGCTGTTAGCAGTGAGGTCACACACTTTTCAAACCTTGATCCCCTGAAATAAGGCACTCCTGACTATCTTCACAAGAGACAGGATATATTTTGGTCACATTCAATAAATATTTTGTATCAAAAGTGTGTTATCTGTAATTTCTGTAGTCATCAGCAGACTTCATTCCTTGATCAACAGTACAACACTCATCCCGTTGAAGTACACCTGCATTTCCAAAAAGCAGAAACCAGTCGTTGTCGCACACCAGGTTTGTAAGCAAAGGTGAGCCCACAGCACTGGGACCTCAACTGGAATACGTTCTTACATAGATTAGTGAAATTCACTATAATCATGGTGCAAAAAGTAATTTCTAAAATGAAATCAACTGTGTTTAATTTCTACAAGAATTTAAAGAAGTTCACTTTGATATAAAAGAACGAATGTAAGAGAGATTTGTTAACTTTCCTGAGCATCACAAGGAACAAAAGATTTCATTTTGATAAAGTAATCTGGGCTCCCTTTGAAAATCAGCACAGCTCCCATTATCTCAGGGCAGAGGGGTATAGAAACAACATAGATCTGTTTGAAGTCTGGTTTTTGCATGGACCACTTCACTAGGTGTATATTCAAGATAAGAATAGTCTTTTTCTGAAGCAGCCAGGCCAACATCACCACAAAGCTGCAAAACAATGACCACGATACAGCAAAAGCCATTGCTGACTTTGCCAGAGGTTTGTAACCCTAACGTGTGTTATTTTGGGTCTTTCAGGTACAGCATATTTATATGTCTATCTCCAGTCATCACAATACTCATTGCCACTGTTGATCCACCAATTCTAAATCACCTCTTAGGCCTCAAATATTTGATACTAAATATAAAACACTACAACAAAGAAGAGTCCACTTGTACAACTGCACCATCACTTCCCGCTGAACCAGTATCTGAACATAACTGTCTCCTTGTTTATGGAGCGGAGGCAAAATTTTTGCACACCTACCTTCTTTGGCAATGACCACTTAGCCTAGAAGGCAGAAATAGAAAACTGTGCTGAAAAAAAGATTACAAAGGAGGCATATTGCAAACATGCAAACAAAAGTCTGGAATCCTGGCAGGAAAAGAAATAAAACAGTCAAGAATGAAGGGGACATGGTTAGACAAGTCAACAGTTTGGGAAGCAGTTGGTAAAGTGAGAGACAGATTTCAGCATAGTAAACAAGCTATAAAGTTCTCCACAGGAAGAGCAGACAAAGCACCCTGGCTTACTGCAATGTCTAAGCCATTTCTCCTTTGTGATGATTTTCTTAGAGAAATCTTGGTTTTCTGCCTATTTGTTTACAGGGAGACACATAAGTGGCTGTCTGTTTTGGAATGAGACTTTGAAGTCAAATGCTGTAACTTGGACTAGACACATTCTAACTTGTGATGAACACGCTTCCCACTTGTAGAAAGAAAACAAGGGTTTCCAAACAAAGCAAAAAAACACCTGGATGGGTTTTTTTAAGCTAGGCTTTTCTATTTTGAGAAGAGTTAGACTCTATCATCTACAATTCCAAATACAAAATTGCATAAGAACTTGATAATAACTGAAGGTTAGACCAGCAGGAAGGATATACCCATAGAACCTTACTTTGCCAGCATATTGCAGAAATTCCAGGATATAATGACAGGCATGTGATCTCCCAAAGATGTATTTTATGCTCCACATTAATGGTGTAGCAGCACATGATGGCTTTGTTACCTTCTGCTCTGGCTTCTTCACACAACAGCGTTGTGATCTTAGTGTCCCCTCAGCCCTCATAGATGTGGTGTATCTGGAAAGCACATATTCAATGGACCAAACAAGTGAAATTTCTGTGGAGATTACAGTGAAGAAAGCCATCTGTACCCCATCCTAGCAGCTGCAGGAGGTCTGTGACCACAGTATCAGAGCGGCTCTGTTGTACAAAGGGTAATATTGCCATTCACAGATTTGGACAAAAATAAGGTGTTTCTCAGTAGTGGTGTTTTCAACATGATCCCTCACAGATCTTCCATCCAACCTTTTGATTGACAATAGATACATCAGCTGGGTACACAACAGGCAGGCAACTATCTGAAGAAGCCAGTGGGGAGAAACTATGAAAACTGACTTTACAACCAAAGGAGAAAGATACCTCCTCAGAAATCTCCCTGACAGAAGCAGCAACCTGCCACTCAGCCCAGACCTTGATTTTTTGTTTTGGAGCCCTAGATGTAAGCCTCATGCCTACATTCCATCTCCTTATTCAGATTAGTAATAGTCCACACAGACCCAGAGGAGTCAGGGAAGATAGCAACATCTTTCATGTTTTCCTGACAGCCCTCTAACTTCAAAATAACAGCTTTGGAATGGTTCATGTAACCCACCTATGTCTGAACCCATTCAAACCTCACAGGGAGAAGAGAGAGAGCTTTTAACAGAGATAATTATAGTCCCTAGGTGGATGGAATTTTGCAAATTCAACATCCAGGTAAAGTATCTGCAGGCTGCATGGTTGTGCCAAAACCCTCATCTGTCTTCCCAGAAATCAAAGGGCTTGCTTAACAAGGATATTATCCCTGAAATTTAGTTTTATTGGAGTTACTTCATTCACAGAGGTATTGCAGCACTAGCAAAAAAAAGTGTAAGGGTGGAAAAAAAAAAAAAAGGCCTCTTCTCTGTCTCAGCATAGTTGTTTTACCACTTTTAATACAAAGAGTAATATTGTGGAGTTGAAAGTATTGTGGAGCTGAAACTATTACTGCAGTCACTGCATGTGAGCAGGTCCCACTTAACACTGATTCCAAGCACCGAGAGAAAACTCCTCCAAGTAAATTTGAAAATAGCTGATAAAGTTAGTTTTTGACCCAATAACCAGCTCTTTGCTCATTCTCTTACTGGCAGTTCATTCTTCATTCATATAGAGGCACAAATATTCTCACTTGTATTGGCTCAGACATAAAAGTCCCAATTGACATGAGGAAGGAAAAAAGGTCTTTAAATGTAAAGTTTGCTAAAATGCACTTACCAAGAAGTGCAAATGTGTGCTGATTATAAATATTCACTGAATGGAGTAGAAGTAATAAATTTGATATGCCTACCAAGGGCTGTATATTTTCAGCTGATTTTATTCTTTCTGGAAGGCTTTATAACACATTTATGAAGATATGCTTACAGGCAGGATTAAATCTCTCCTGTTTGCACAACTATAATGCAAAATATGCAAATATTGTGGCAAATTAAAGCAGTTGTTGTTGGCTTTTCTCATCCAAGGAAACTTGATTGTGAAGAATTTTTTCCTTCTCCTGTTTAACTTATTAAAGTAAAAAAAAACCTTATCCCATAATTTCTATACCCTAAACCCATATTTTCCTCATGCACCACCTTCCAGATAAGCTATTGTGTACTTTGTCCAGGAAAAAACTGCAATACTTATCCTACACTGGAGTGACAAGCACGCAATGTTAGCAAGCCAGAGCTTGCACTGAGACAACAAGAAATAAAACAACTTACATTTAGAGATTTGATACAGAAACCGATCACCAGAAAGACCATTTACTGTATTAAATTGAAATCCATGAATAATTCACCAGTTTCAGCTGATGACAGACCCAGAAGTGGCAGAGTATTTGATGATCAATAATTATTTCTGAGATTTTTAGGAAGTGTGGCATCTTATAACTGAACAATTTAATTAAGCACTAGATTTGATTGTTTAATTGCATATGCTGTATCAATCTCTTTTCCTTTTGAATTTTGTGCAGGTGCTAAAAATAGTCCCTCACTTCTCAAACAAATGCATTTCTCATCCTGAATTACAAACCTGGTTCTCTAATAATAAGGTTTTTAAATATCACATTTTGTGCTATACTTCCCCTCTCATTGAACTGCTAATAGCCTTCAAATAATAAGTTTACTGGAAACCGTAGCTCTAGGTTCACTAAAATCATATTTGAATCTCATCTGTTGCTGAGATATATAATAAGTGACAGTACTAAGACTGAATTTGATTTTGCTGTGACCTTATGTCCAGCGCTGTGGTACTCCAACAACAGATAAAATTTCCAGTGGTCAGATCCACAACACACATACAAGTTGTCAGTTTGGAAACATTCTACAAAAATGAAGCAGATCCATACATTTATCTAAAGAGCTCTTCAATCTTCTCTAAAACATCATCTTTTAAAATGTCATATCATTAGTTTTCACACTGAGCCAAACTCACAAAGTGCCAATCAAATTTATTCACCGACAGTGTCTTCCTAGGTCTGCTGGCTTTGTGCCATCAGCTTGGGATGCAGAAAAACAACCTGTTTTTTCCCATCAGGATAAAAGGGATTTATTGAGCTCCTTACTCTGTGCCAGAGTAGCAAGACTTCTCCACTGTGGATTCCATCAGCTTTTGGGTTTTAAATACCCCCTAGGATGAGGATACTGATGTTTCTCCTGAAACACTATGAAACCATTTCTGATCTCTCTCACTGTGAAACCTTTTTCTTTTCTACTTGCTCCAGTTTTCTTTTTCTTCCATTACTCCAAGTTACAGAAAACTTCCCTGTGCTGCAGTGAAGGGTTCTTCCTCCTGAAAACGCTCAGGTCTACATACATAGGCATGTGCTTCCCTACATCATTTTCGCACCTTTGAAACCATTTTCTCTGCACCATTTTCAGAAGGACGCACCAAAAGTGTGTTTTCCTGTGACTCTAGATCCCTAGTCAAAACCAGATGAATTTTATAAAAACTTCAGCAGGATTCTGTTAAAGATCATGGTGTGCAACTACAAATTTTGTCTTTATGATCAAGTGCTTCTGAACATATGTAGCCCTGACACTTTTGAAAAATTTTTCATAAACAATGGTTTCGTTCACTGCCATCTCCTTTCGTGGCTAAGTTAATTTTAACTTTCAGTCAAGAACTAGCATTAGCCTGTTACAGAATCTTGCTGGATACTTCTCAACCAGATCCATAGCTTTTATTGAAACAGACAGAAATAAAAAGTCAGTTCACACTTGTACATGCATCTAATTCTATTGCATCTCTCTGCATGGTAGTTGAGGTTCTAGAGCAGCCTGAGACCCTTCTAACTAACTATGCACTCTAATTGTCCTTGGAGTTAGCCAAAGATTAAATCTTTACAGAAGGATCCGAGACACTTTTTTATTAATCAAATGAGACAGTCAGAAAATGCTTCTTGATGTAAGTAATGCAAGGTCTAAGCTTCAAAGAAACTCTAGAAGATCATGGAAACCCTTTAATAGTCTTTTCACACTGAAAAAATATTCCAGTCTGGTCCCAATTTCCATGAGTACAGTGCACCTACGGTTCATTTTCTTTGTCATGAGAGCTCATGTAAATTATGTCTTGTGTGATCCTGAAACCAAGCTGATGTACTGTAAACTATTATTTCTGTCTTGGTAGAAATAATTTCTTATAGCTACAGTGACACATACTATCCCCACTGTGAAGAAAGCTGTAGTGACACTCATCACTAGGTATCCGGGTGCTGAAACAACAGACCAAAGATACAAAAAACCCAGCATTCAGAGAGGTTTTTGCTATGTATATCCCACACTGCCTTTCAAACTCCAGTAATTTCTGATGAGTTTAGTTTTTCTCAGTTTGCTTTGACCATTCTCATAGGCCTTCTTTGTCCACTTTCTTAAAGTGTTCTGCCTCTTCAACCTTCACTAACGGGACTGTTCTCCAAAGCACGGGTTATTACAGTGCAACCATAGAACAAGAATTATAAATGCACACATTTGCCCCAAGAGCCGCCTGTATGCAAGGCTGGGAGCAGCCCCATTCTGAAGGGCAAGGACTACAGAGCCATGTGGTGAATATCATTTCATACAGTCCAGAGTGGGTAGGCTATGCCAATTAGTAGTAGAAAGAATGTTTCATCCTTTCAGCTCCCAAGGTGAATCCTGCCTGCAGTCAGCATTATGTTCATATGGTCTCAGCAGACATTTGATCTGCCTAATCAAAAGAATCCATTTTCTGCTACCCAAAGAAGAAATAATGCAGTACACTCTGGAAAAAAATAATGCAACAGTTCTACACAAACACGCTGTCAAATCATACTTGAATAATTATGGCTCCTGTGGCACTTGTTCATGAATGGAGGAGTTCAATCAGTTAATGTATAACTCCTTACAAAAAAAAGAAAAGGAGCTGGAAACCCTGAAATTTGAATAATTTTGTTCAATCCATGGTTACAGAATAGAAGAACATAGTTAGGAATACCTTTTTGGAAGTTTTAGTGGACACATTTCCTTTTTAACTGCTAGAGATCACTTAAATTTATCTGGACATCACTATCTAATCTGTCTTAATGCCTTTGCTCTCTAGCTCATGTATTTTAAGGTGACATTTAGAATAGTCTTCGGTGTTCTGCAAGATTGGGTTTAACTTAAGTCTTGTGACACATGTACATATTTCTTAGTCATGACTCAGTTATGCCAGTACAAGTAGGTTCCTTAGCAATGGGTGACACAGCAGAGAAGTCAAATCAGCAACTGGGGAATACTAACATTATAGTGACTGAATCCATATTCAGCTTCAGAATAACAACATATGAAAGCAACTATTAAAACTACTCAGCTATCACCTGAGAAACAGCCTATCATTCTGGATGATGCTTCAGAGGTATTGCTCCATATGTATCACGCCACCAATATATTACCGTAAATCCGCCTTGGCAGACCTTCCAGAGAGTATAGCATGTACTACATGACCAGACAGATAAATATCATCTCACAAACCTTATTAAGCAAAGCCGCAAGAACACTCGCTTTTAGACTGAGTTTTATCACAAAGCAAGATTTTAAACGTCCTGTGATTTTTTTGCCTTCAGCTGTTGTTCATTTTTTTCTCATAGTTCTATGTACCAACCAGTTAAACCAATAAACTGCCCTTACTTCCATGCCTGGAACAGCCACAGCCCTACAAGCACTGTAAAAAATGGGCTTTGGCTCCCATCAGTACAAGACAGAGAATCTCTCTAACATATCAGCATTCACCAGAGAATCGGTAAAGATATGACAAACTTGGGGTATTCTATTTAGCAACTGTCTGCATGCCTTAAAACAGCACTTCACAATCATATGTTATATTCTTTGCTTTTTAGCTATTTCTTTACAAAATGATTGTAATGACACTTCTTCAGCTGTAAGGTGCCCTAAATACGCTATCAGGAACTTCTTTTGGTCGGGTCACAGGACAAGTCACACTAATTGTCTGGATGAGTTCTTAACAGGAAAATGACCTGGTCTGCCACCTAACAGGTTTAACAAAGTCACTACGAAGTTAATAAAAAGGCTGGACAGCAGAATTAGATGCCAGGCTACAAAGATGGAAGACAGGGAAGACAGGCAAACTCCATTCGCCTGTCTCAACAGCTTCCCATAATACAGCCACTTTGGCATCTCCCAGTTGTTCCCACTACAGTTTCTGCTACAACCATTCTGCAGGGTGTCTGTAGGCACGCTGCTCTCCTGGCACACTGTGCAGGGCAAAGGATACTCTGCAGGACATTTTGTGATACCACCATCATTCTCCTGAATACACAGAGGAGAACAGCACTTGTGTATTATACATGTAACAATTTCTAACCAAGCTTCAGCAACGGTTCCTGCAAGAAGGACAAGAAACTTCTACAGCTAGAAGGCTTTTCCTCTGCTGTATTTCAAAGTTGTTAACACCTGTCAAAAAGAAAAAGGGAGCGGAAATCTCTCCTGATGGCATCTCAGGAAAACTTGAATATGGGGATCACTATCTTTTGACTCTCTACTAAAAACCTCCAACTTTTCAGCACTGATTTGCAGTTGCTTGTCATCTGGGCTTATCCAAAAGAGCTTTCTAGCACCACATTGTAAGCATGTTCTGGATGCTCCATGAAATAAATAGTTATTCAATTGAATCTCACCTTAAAATATACTCACTCTTGAACTTGTATAGTTAGTCTCATGGAGAAATTTGATTCTTTTAATCTGTTTGAACCTTAACTCATTCGTCTTTTTGTTTGTTTTTCTTTTTTTTGTATCCTTTGTGGTTTTGTGTTACTTTTGTTAGTATCATAATAGCAGATTATTAACAGAAATTTAACTCACTGATTATTTCACTTTTATAACTAGCTTGTAGCTACTGTTTTCCATTTTGAATGGTTACATTTTGGAATTACTGGAACTTACTTAGCACCTCTGTATGAACCAGCTCTTCCCACATCTACTCATGCAACATTGTCCATAACTAATCCTACTGACAATAGCACACAGGGCTTCCTTCTGCAGCATGGTGAAGATAACCAGCAGTAAGGCGCGTGGCTCTTCACTAGGGTTTTCTACACCACAGAAAACAGGGTGTTCCTCTCAGGACCGTCCATGAAGAATGAAGTTCTATCTGCTGTCCCCATCTGAACTGGCCTTAGTGCCGGGCCACAGAAAGACTACGAACTTATCTAAGGACTTAGTAATGAATTGCTCTACAAACTATGACAGCAGCAAAGTCCTGCCCTGGCAAAACCATGCCCTGCTAGAATTTCTGGTCAGTCTGGTCCCAAAGAAGACATTGTTCAGTCTTAATTAGGTACTATGTCTGCTCTAGTGAGGTTAATTAATTGAACTATAAATATTGCTACCATAAAAATCCAGTGTATTATATTATATGTGAATTTAAGTGAAGTGCTAGGACACCTTGAAAAAACAAAAGATAAATTAAAGTTATCTTTTTTCTCACATCCCCTGCATAATAAGAAAAGCTTTTTCTATGAGATCGAGTTTGCTTTTTGTCTCCATTGAACAATTATCAAGTGTCCCTTAAAAGCTCACTGTAGTTATATTGGCCTTGAAAAGAACACAGTACTGAGGTCAAGGTGTCCAATTCTGCTATAAAGCAAGTGTGGAAGTGAACTTTGGTACACCAAGGGTGGTCGTGGTGGGTAGCTAACGCACCCTGTTTAACTGGAGAAGGTGAGAAGCAGAGCTCAGCATTCCTCTAAAGTAGATGGAACAAACCACCTGTAAGGTCACTCATTCATGGGTCTTCAGTCCTCAATATTTGTCTCGATTTTGGGCACTCAGCACCATACAAGTAGAGACTCATCTGTCTTCCTCTGCTCAATACATAATTAAATGTGACACACATACATTTTAGGAGTTTTGGTTTGCTTTTTATCAGAAACTCCAGCACTGCCATTCATCAAGTTAATACAAATTCCAGGTTTCAGACAATACACAGATATTATGAATGACATATCCACTCTATCTGCCTTGGATTTTTATGTGCCATCCATTATGGAACTCCATTTAAATAGAGACTATAGAATTGAGAGAATCAGGAGAAGCTCTCCACACCCCTGTGATGATGCACCAAGAAAAGGGGAGAGTTCTGCCTTCCCACAGGGGAGCTGGGAGCCACTCTGTCTCAGAGAAAAAACATCTTCCTGGTCTGAAGGGAATAAATCTATTACTGCAGTCTGCTTCCCTCTGAGACAAGAGTCTGGAGAAGACAGTCACATTAAGCATGATTTAAAAAAAAAAAAAAAAAAAAAAAAAAAAAAAAAAAAAAAAAAAAAAAAAAAAAAAAAAAGACTGATAATAAATATAAAGCTTCACGTTCCAATCTTAACCTATTAACTGACAGAAGCTAGGCACGTTGCATTGTGAGTTTGTATTTTCAATCCATCTGCTACTGTCCAATACTGAAAACAAAATATTGAACTAAATGTGCAATTAATCTAGTCCAGCACAGCAATTCCTATATGTTTCTTTCCATCTAAACACACACCAATATAGAATTATAAACAGTGTTGGAAATATTTGAATTTGATATACTGAAGGTCACTGAAGAGCACACAATTCTCCCTTCCTTCATCTCCATTCCACAAAACACAGCGTGCTTTGTTTTCCCAGAATTAATTTCTATATCATAAGTAAATCAGCTTTGAGATAACTTGTTACTCCAAAAAGAATCAAATACACACTCAAGCCTACAAAGTTTAGTTTGGTCTTTTCACTACCTAAAACCAGCATGGTGAAACCTGATTTCAAGAGCAAGACACATAACTCAGAGTTCAAGTAGTAAAGCAATTCATCTTCAACAGAACAGCACATGGAAGCTCTGAAAACAAAGCTCTAAATTCTGACAATCATCCTAAAAAAAATTAACACAATCTCTTTTTTGTTAAAACTCAATAGAAAAGACCCATCATCTGCTCACAAAATAAATGCAAATCCTTACAAGGCTGGATAACCATAATATGGCTTCAGGCATATCTTTGGTTCTTTCTTACTATTGGTTCCTATGAGAATCATCATATTCCCTGATGCTCAGGGAATGATGCTCTTTAAATAGTTGCTTTTACCAGTCTCTTCCAACACACTCGTTTTTTAGGCATCACCTCTTTTCTCTTTCACATATAACACTTCCACTAATGACTAAGATCAAGAGTTCATGTTTTGGTGCATTAATTCAATCAATTTTCAGCTTGTGATTTTCATGTTGGTTTATAGTTTATAAAAACTAAACAGCAAACTAAAGAAATAAATTAAAACTACACTGTCAAGGTAAAGTCAGAAAGAGAATTATTTACAGTCTGTTCTTGAAAGGGATTAAGCTCACTTATGACTGAAGACTACACCAGTGCTAGCCAGAGCAGGACCCACACATTTCGATGTTCTCTTCACACTGAATATACACCCAAGACAGCAGCACTCTCGATCTTCTGATACACAATACACACATTTGCGTTCCAAATTAACCTTTGATTTGAAAATTGCCACAATCTCCAAACGGCAAAGATGACAAACCCCAAATTTAGGTTCCTTTTCTCACTGACCCGATACATCACCCTGTTTTCTTGTCTGCCCTGAGTCTCTTACTTATGTTGTTGGGATCACCTTTGGGACACGTGTTTCACTATACAGGTGCAATGGCTTTATCCTAGCTGTGACCTAGGAGTAGGAGTTCAAAATGAAGTTTCAGCACAAAACAGTAAAGAGCTAAAAGGCATTTCTCAGTCCAAATTTAGAAACAAAGCCTCAGCCCAAAGTCTAACATAAATTACTTTGATGGATTATGCTAATTCACATCAGTGAACAGGTCAACTATTTTTTCTTGGGGCAGGGGAGGCATCTTATAGGCAATATTTATTTGACATTTACTACTCCTTACATGAATTCACCCACCTACATACCTTGCCCCAACTAGAGAGTCTAACAAAGTGTACCATGGCATGTTGAAATTCATCTCATTCTTGTCCTTAGAGAAATGAAAGAAAATTATTCAGTCTTCCTTCATCAGCCATGTTTTCTTACTGTGTTGATTCCCATGGACTGTTCCCCTGTTTTGTCTCCTTTCTTAAAACAGTCTCAAAAAGGGTGTTCCACACTTTATGTTACATCGTATCTTAACATAGTATGTGCTCCTTCATAGATCACTTAGAAACCTCTCTGCTGTGCCCAGCCAAAAAAAAAAAATATATCAGACTTGGACTTTTCAGCTGGAGTTCTTGAGAAATTAGATGTGCAAATCCTTTTTAAATAGTGATTAAACAGACAATAAAGCTAACTCTAGTCTATAGGATACTGTTACAGGAATGAAACTTTAAATCATGTTTTTAGATTGCCTCTATTTGCATTAAAATATTGCTTCTTGGCTTTTATAACTTTATACATGTTTGTGAGAGGGCTAGTAATCTCTGCAATAATAAAACAGCATCATGTCCAGTCAGTCACACACTACTGCTCCAAATCAAATAAAAAAGGGTTTCATGCTTATAACAAGGGAAAATACACCAAATGCAAAGGTCAGAAACTAATGAAAGAGTTAAAAAGTTGAGGAGAGAGGAACATTCCAGAAAGGAGTGTGTGTAGTTATAAAACAACTATCGCTCTTCTGTGAGACTATATTATCAAGACTTTTGTGAGGGTTCAAGTGGCAAATTACTATTAAGAAAAAGTCTTGAAACTCTGAAGAGCTTATTTTAGTAGGCTAAATTATTTTTCTGAAAACTCCACAGAAATACATTTTTTATTATATACTATCCACCATGAGTTCCGTTTAATGTTTTCCATTCAATGGTAAGAAAATGATGTGGCTCTTGTTACCCATGAATCCCATTTAAGTGAACACCTGGCAGTTAGGGAAGTTTGGGCATAATTATTTTATGCTATGAAGACCAAAAGAAATTATAGAGTCAAAGCTGGAACAGGCCAAAAATCTATGTATGTATTATCTCCCTGGCAGATATTTAGGGAGACAATATATAGAATAAGGCAGCTATATATGGTTCTTCTCAGGGAACATTGTTCCCAGGTGCTGGGAACCAGTGTTTTAAAATCCTTATTCATAAGACCCACAAAAGAATCAATATAGTTTTATTAGCAAAGATGTTTGACTGCAAAGAACTGCCCTGGAAGAAGCCAGAGTTGGAAGGGTGTTTATCAGATTGTCTTTTGACAAAAGATGGTCTGTTTGTTTTGTTTTGTTTTTCTAAACTGTCTTATACATATTTATATTCTTATCACCATGTCTGCAGATGATCTTTGGAATAAAACTATGTCAAATATCTTCTTTCATTAAATGTCTCCAAACAAATTAATATATGGGCCGAGAGATGTGGGCAACATCTTTCAAGAGAAACAAATTGCCATTGTAACTTATAACATGCAATTAGTCATGCAAAAATGAAATGCTCTGGAAATACAGTCTGTTTTATAAATGTTTCATTATGATGAGTAGATGATACTTCAAAATGCTGGTGGAGCAATACGTTCTTATTTGTCAACATAATATTCCCATATGTAATTAAAAAATTACATATGTGCAAGCTGACCACTTTACCTTGCTCCATTAGGGAAATGGACCACTAGCATTAAGAATACCATGACAAAACATCTATTTTCAACTACAGAATGAAAAAGTATTCCAGTCACTAAGTTACTTTCACTTCTTTTCTCTTTGACATATTTCATCTGTGCCCTTCAACCAAACTCAAAAACTCAAACCTTTTCCCAAGCCTTCCAGGAACAAAAAAGTTAAAATAAATAAATAAATGAATATGGTCAATTATCCAATTATCTTCATGTGTTTACTAGGGTAAACAAGAAGAATCAGCTTAATTGCATCTAAAAGATGCAGTCTGAGGTCTAGGAAAAACTTTCTACCACTAAGCAGCTAAGAGTAAGACTGCTGAGAGAGGTCATATAATCCCTATGCATGTAATCTCCCTACATGGGTCTGAAGGTTTTTAACAGCTGCAGAGGAGATCCGTACTGTGTCAGAGCAGAGCACTGGACTCACTCAGCTACTTAAAGTCCTTTCCAGCCTGACATATCTATTACTTTCTGCTTATATGCACCCTGGCTCATAGCTGGACTGCTGCACTCATACAGCTGAAGCTGACAGAGCTTGGCATAAGTATAGGGATTCTGTCACAATACTGATACTTGCAAGACCAGAGCTTTTCTTAACACTCCGTGATCTTTCATTATTAAGATATGTGTGAGACCTCTATATGCTTCAGTTTCCTGAGGTCGCTGCAGCATCTTTTTGATTAACTGATCAGTACCGCTTGCTTTCTTTGCAACTGCAAATAAAGACCTTCCTACGTAATATCAAATGCAGTTTTCATTCCTGATGAACACAGTGGCATAGGAAACGGAGCTTATAACGAGACAGTTATCTAAGACAAGTAAGAATTAGTTATGTGTTAGTTGACATTAAACGGCAAATTACAGCAAATGTTAGGCAACAAGAAATTAAAAAAAAAAAAAAATTCTTGCCATAGTTAAAAATATATCAAATTCATAGTGTAATCTACCTTCAAAAACAGTCAAGGCTAGGTATCACGCTGGTTACTACTTTGTCACCGTCTTTCAAAAAATCATTACATCTTTCCACAGCAAAACGTGATCCAATCTGAAGATAATACATAAAAACATAGAGAAATTGTACTTGGTTCAGAAGTGATCACATTTTTAGCCATATTCTGGATCTCCACAAATTGATGCAAGTATCCAGTTTGCTTGTTATTTTAACTACGGTCATAAACTAGACTGATGCCCTCAGGGAGGTTTCTGTAGCTGGCCCACCAAATACTATTCCTGGTCAGTATAGCATGACTGTTTCCTTCAATACATACTCCCTAGTTTGCTCCATTACCCAACAAATCACATTTTTTCCACTAGCCTGAGATAAAAATCAGGTAGCAGTCATGCAATCTGATGGAAAAAAAATATGCTTTATGTAACCAGCCTTCTATGTTCAACAAATAAAACATACCGCTATTCTAATGTGTGCATAACACATAAAGGGCCAGTGCAAGCAAATTAAAGAGGTTCCAAGGGACACTGAAATGGAAAAACTTTTAAGAATTTCAGAAGGATCAGAGTATGCTGGGAGCATTATCTTCTTATCTGAAACAAAGCATTCTAAGTTTGATATTTCAAAGCGGGTTGTTTTTTTTCCTCTGTACCAATGTCTGCTGAGTACAGAAGCGTGTGTAGGTAACAGGTGCCGTCGGGGAGACTATTTCTGGTATAACCAATCAGTTATCTCTCATTGGTACTGAAACACTGTTTGGTACTGAGCACATCAAACAACTGTTCTGGGGCTGTTTTGTTCTATTCTATTGACAGCTAACATAAGCAGGATTTCACCTGACTAGAAATCTTGTCTCTTTTAATCATGCTAAAAGAGTCAGGCAAGCTTGACAGGCATTAGAAAGAAAACATCATTTCTTCAAAGATGTTACAATCAGATTAGTTTCCATAGACTAAGCCATAATATCCATGAAATCTGTGGTTTATTAAAGTCTAAACATAAGACAGATACACCTAAACTCAATTTCAGACTATCCGTGACTACGTTACAGGGTGGTCCTTCTTCCTTCTCACTACATGTAGCTCATGGTATTTCTTTCACTTATTACCTAATATATGCTAAATGAGGTGATCTCTGGTGGTTACTATTTGCTATACATCCACACAATGGATTACAAATACTCTTAGACCAGAATCAGGCTGCTTGGGCCATATGTCTGCACATAGAAGAATAAGCAGCATCACACAGTATTCTTTCCTGAATCATGTAAGACAAAAGCAAAAAGACTGGACAAAGCTTTATCCCTACTAACGTAGAGGTACACACAGATTCTTTGGCCAATATAGACAAAGGCTCGGGAACTTTCCAAGGGAAAAATCTTGAATTCTTTTCAAGGGAAAAAATATTACATTCTTTCCTCAAAAGTGGTGTAATATGCCCTGCTCCTTATTCGGGACAAAAATCAGTTTCTGTACGACAGGTTTTGTTGTTTCTCTAAATTAAAAAAATTTAAACATACTAACCTTACTCAGCTAAAGGCTTCATCTGTTGCCTTTTCTCCCTTTAATACTAAGAGATTCCTCCTCCCCTCTACCCAGCTCTGAACAGTATCTAATTTTTGATAAGCATGTCCTCTGCTACTAGGTCTGTTTACTTGTCTTAGCCTGACCCTTCCAATTTTAGCAAATTCACCCATCTCTTTGACAGGCCAGATCTCTTCTTTTTCTCTAAATACAAAAACAAATAAGCAAGTTTTGTTTTGATTTTTCAAATAAAACAAGTGTCAGCTGTTTCTTCACTCTCCATCTTCAGCTCTGCCCTCCAGCTCTCCAGGGAATCAGTTCTCCACATACCTACACACCACTGTCAGTGTATTTGGAAAACCCTTGACCTCACTTTAGGATGCACTGCATGGCTCTCCATGTTCAGTTTTCATATGCAGTCTTACTTATCTCTAAACCAGGTTTGTTTATACAGTCAGCTCTATGTTGAAAAGCTGCACACTTGTTTCTTACATCCTGCCTTGAGCCGTTTTCCCACAAGGGTATCTGGTGCCCTTTTGCCCACACATTTACTCAGTGCAATTGGGATGAACATCAGCTGCAATATCTCCAACTGCCATCCCACACTTGTGCTGTAAACTGATGAATTCTAATCAAAATACCTCAGGGCACTTTACAGTCTCTCAAAGTCACTTTTGTGTTGCTTCATCTAGTGCTCTCTCTTAACAAGTATTTCAAATTGGATGATGCCACTAGAAGGTTTTACTCAAATACAAGAAGTACCCATTTTCCAGCCTTATTAAATCATAAAGCACTTGATTCATTTCCCAGGATTAGGTCCAAAATATCCTCTGGCTATATTGACCATTCAACAAATTACATTATGAAAGCAGCACTACACTAGAGTAGTTCTAAAAGCCTTCCTTCCTTGGATTTTGCATGGTTATTATTCCAATCAATATTAGAGTGATTCAAATCCCTTATGATCAATCTCCAAGGCGTCTTTTAGGTGCTTTCCTTATTGGTACAAACATTTCACAAATAATCTTTGTGAACAACCCTCAGGGTCTATAAAAACAACCAGCTTTTTCACCATCAACTTTTTTCCATACTATCTTTGGTTTATGGGACACAATACTTGTCTCCTGAGAAATAGTTTGCCATCCTTCAGTGTTAATGCTTACCATCAGAGACAGTTTTATATTCTAAATCTCAAAACCTTTCCTGGTTGGTTAGCTAGACATAACACCTCTTAAAATGTTTATTCATTGAAAATTGATAGGCTACTGAAGACTAAAACGCCTCCTTACCAGCTCCTGTCAGACACTCATGTGGTTTGTGTGGGAGAGAACTCCCTTTTAAATATCAAAAGCAAGAATCAAAATCCAGTACTACATTAAATATTTCAGTCAGAACATTTTATTTCTGAAAATAAAATGCTTTTTCCCCACCAAAAAGCTGTGTAATCTGATTCTAGCCAAGAGTATGGTTTTTCTTTTCCCTTACTCTGATAAATTCAAACTTCTAATGGGAAGAAAATCTATGGTCTCTATACTGCATAGTCAAAGAGAAAAATTTCATCCCCTTTCTTCCCTCATCTGCAGAAATGCTTCTTTTAACATATGCTTCTAGAACACAACACAATGAAAATACATAGTCATTAAAATCTGTACTTTGTATGTTGTACAGTACTACCCCCCACAACATCTCTCAAATTGAGGTTCATTATAACCTCTCTACTGCAGGGGTTAAATCAATTAAAATCCAATGGAATTTCTTTTCAATGCTCTCAATAGTGTGACGAATTGAGAGAAAAGGCAGGGGCACATGAAGGGTGCACTAATTTCAATCAACTCTTTACAAGTGTGTGAATGCCAGAGAATGATTGGATCTCAAATTTCATCATACATGTGAGCATTGCTTTATTGTGAACATTTACATTAAGAGTTTAATCCCTTTAGGAAAAGAATACCGAAAATTGGTTTCAAAATGTTCCCTTCATTAAATCTGTTGCAATTTCTCTTGAAAGAAAAGGCACAGTCTGAGGTAGCGAGAACCGAACAGATGAACTGTTAGAAACATTAGATAAGGACCTCTCAACCCTTAAAAGGAAAGAAATTGTACTGTACATTTCCCAGCTGAATTGTTGCAACATTTTAACATCATTTGAGGGAATAGATTCTTAAGTAAAGGCTGGTAACATGTATCACATATTTAAAGAAAATCAGCCACAAAATAAAGAGTTTAAAATGTGTGAGCAAGCCACGTCCATACACAGACACTCATGCCTTTCTAAGCTTTCTTTTCTGCCCTTTATGGTAGCTTGTTCACAGTACTTCACTCTACCAGGAGACAGAATGATGTTGTACTACCATGGGAAATCTATCTCAGTTTTGTGCTTCAGCAAGTTCCCATCTCAGAGAAGATCTTGTAATATTGTCCTATGTCTTGATTTCTTGCATCTCATCCACTCAGTGTATCCCACATTGGCAAGAGAGATGTGTATTTGACTTCCCACTATTGTGTGAACATCAGCAACCTATCCATGCAAGGCAGGCACCTGCACTGGATACAAGACCAGATGTCAAGTGCATAGTTTCTTCTATAAATTGTGTTTTGGAGCAACCTCTTGTGGAAAGCAGAATTTAGTCCAGTAGAATTTGCTTTAATTAAATTTGTTCATGCTTACCTCAGTCCATGTGCAGATGTTACAAGCAATTATTGTGGCCTGATGTATGTTAGTAACCTCTTGGTGTCTATGTCCTCAGTCTTCTCCAAACCATATAAATAGCCAGCTATTAGCTTATTAGAAATATTTATAGTTTCAACCTTTGGATTAAGCAAATTCAGTTTGTCTCAGATTTGCTGTACACTACAAGCATACATGTGGGAACTACTGTAAATTAGCAGAAGTACTTGTCATTCCATCATAATTTATGAGGATAAGGCTCTAGTCCCTCCCCTGAAATGACTGTATTACTCAGCTTGATTTTCCCAGATGCCAGGGCATTTTGGGGTGTCTCACGCTCTCTCCAGCTCTCACAAAAACTAAACCAAGGAACATTGTGCTGAAGTTCGTCAGTTCTGTGAACAAGTTCCTATTTCAATGAATTCACACTTTCTAATCATATTATATTTCATTTAAAATTTCTGAACACACCTAAAGGCAAAACATTTCAAGCATTTTAAAAAGCTTCTTCTGTAAGTAGAAATTAAGGATAAGCATCTTACAGGAATTCTTTGCTTTTCTATGCAGAAATCTAGCACGCTGAATTAAGGTCATAAAGAATGTCATTGGTAAAGCATGTTTTGCTGATGAAGTGTTTTTCTGTCTTCTTTACTGAAACTTCCAATAATCTATTACTTGTCTTTCTACGCAAACTACTTACACATTATTAGAACATCAGAATTATTTTTAAAAATATATTTGACAAAAAATGCATATCTGACCCACACAGAAAAGTTACAGGAAAGCTTTAAGAGCTAATATATGAATGAGACTAAATTGGGCAGTAGAAGATTGATACAAAGGAGGAGTGTTTGGTAGTTCTGACTTAAAAAAAAAAAACAAAAAACAACAACTTACAGAAGCAACATTAAAAGTAGCAGCACACAGGAAGCCTTACACTCCTCCAGTTTCACTGCTGTGATAGTGATTTGGAAACAGGAAAGTAGGAGTGTACTTATACTAGTAACTGCCAGCATACTGGTAGCTAAATAAAACCCAAATGAGAGGGAATAAATAATCTATCGGAAACTCATGTCATGCACCTCTGCTGCCTCTTGTCTAAGAGCAAACAGGGCGTGTTAGCATTGCTCACAACAAACACCCATGACTTTAAATCTGGGAAGGTTAAAACCTTCTGCTGACCCATTTGATTGTATGACACAGATGCAGAATTATATTGATAACAAAAACAAAGAGGATAGCATTGAAACTAAATAAGGTTTTCCAGAAGCTTACTCTTGATATACTCTCTGGAAGCAGTTGTTTAAAAAGACAATCACAGAGAGAAAGTCAGTTTGTGTGGGTGGAACAGACACAGAAAACAAACACATACATAAAAAAAGAGACAATGAGACTCTTTAACCAAGTAATAGGTGATAGGACAAGAGGGAATGGCCTCAAGTTGCACCAGGGAAGGTTTAGACTGGATATTAGGAAGCATTTATTTACAGAATGGGTTGTTAAGCGTTGGAATGGGCTGCCCAGGGAGGTGGGTGAGTCCCCATCCCTGGAGGTGTTTTAAGAGAAGGGTCAACATAGCGCTGAGAGATCTGGTGAAGTTGGGAACTGTTAATGTTGGGTTGATGGTTGGACCAGATGATCTTCAAGGTCTTTTCCAACCTAGACAATTCTGTGATACTGTGATACTATTATATTATATTTGGTGGGTGATATTTCCACATTTTCAGAAAATGAGCTTTCTAGACTCAGTCTTCACCTGGAGACATGCAGTGGCTGGGAGAAAGCCCAGAAAACATTCCTGTGGAGCAAGGTCCCATTAGGAGGGGGCTACACAAAACAATATGCAGAAATCTCATTTAGTTTGGAAGAGCATAAAAGCTTCTATACAACCTAATTCCAGACAGAACATAGGGAGGCATTTGAACATTTTCTTATGTTCTAGCAAAGCATGTGGTTAAAGTTAAGCATTTAGTTTTGTTCTGTCCAGAACTACAAAGCAATGAACAGCACAGAAATAGATATGGTCTTTAGTCTTCATGAATCCTGTCTCAGTAAGGAACACCAAATCGTGCTCTCTATGACTGAGTCTATATACGTCAAATGCCTCTAAGAAGGCATCCCAAAGTAGGACTGCAACTCTTTAAAATAATAATCCTTAAATTTGCAACATACCATTAGCTGAGCTATACTAGTTCCAACCAACAAGAAACCAATTTAACAAAAACCCCTCAGAATATTCACAGCAAAGAAGGCATTATTTAAACAGCAATTCATGTAAATTGATTGTATTTTATCTATTCAGTATTGCTTTTTAGTGCCAGAAGTCCAGCATTAACTCAAAAATGGCTGGGTCTGTGCTTACACAGACACCCAGTCAAACAATTAAGAACCCAATCATTAAAGAGTTTAAGACAAAAAACAGATGTTCCAGCCAATTTTGTTAGAGCTGGGAGCCTCTGAAGAGAGACGTCTGGATTGTTTAGCTTGGTTATTTCTGCAGCACTAGAGATCATTCTCGTTACTGTGTTTTGAAGCGGTAATTTCTGAATGATGATCCTGGCAGAACTACAAACAAAGAATTACACTAATCCAATCTGGATGTTACTAACACATGTAAGACTGTCCAGATTTTCACAGGTCAAACAGGATTTAAACCTGTTCCATTAATAAGACAGAAAGACACTGTTCTAGGACTTTTAAAAGTGTCTTTGCCTAAAAAGGCACAGGGCTCCAGAGTGGGTTACAGTGTTTTGTCCTGCAACAGTTCAAGGAATTTATTTATGAAGACTGGGCTGCCAACAATCAAATAGCTTTAAACAGATAAAACTTATTACTCTAAATATTTGCAAAACAACAACCTTCCTAACACAGAACTCTCCAGGGCCTGTCCATGTACATAAACTGCCACTGAAACGCATAGCCAACTGTCAAAGAACAGTAAGCATTACATTCGTCATGAACTACAACTTTGCACTAGCATCAGTCCTCCCTTCCAAGATATCAGACAAGAGGACTGTGTGTTGATTCAAACCTCTCGATCCAAAACACAGCCCTTTGGGGTTTGGCTGTAGGTCTAAGCTGGAAACCCAAGGAAAAAAATTTATACCTTCAGTTTGGATATTACCTAGAACAGCTCCAGGAACTACTCAAATGTTTCTCTCTAGTTACACTGTCACAAGAAGAACTTACAAGACACTTCTTTTGCAGTTGAGAGCACATCACAAAAGAGAGAGTTTAGCCCAAACCCAAAGGCCAGAATTCACTTCAGCATCTTACCCAGATACTGGTAAGACCTCAATCTAAAAAGCATCTTTACCAACGGTATTGCAATGAAGGAAAAGCCCCTACCCTACTACCTGCTTGTGTAACTTAGAATTCACCAGGCTGCCCACAAAAAAAATAAAACATATTGAAAAGACACAAGTATTCAAAATTAACACATAGGAGACAGTGATTAAATAAGATTCCACAACAATCTGTGATTGCCACCATTCTGAGGGTCAGTCAAGCTAATGATGGAGCATCTGCCTTACCTTCAAAAAAACAAGGTCAGTAATGGCTTATTTATTTTAAGAGTTCTCCTGTAGTTTAGAACGTACCTCATGAAGATCAGACTGAGAATACTGTATTCTGTTAGTATGAAAAAATATTGTAATTGAAATAAAAGTATTTTCTTGACAGAAATAGCAAAACACCCACACAGCTTTCTTAAATTTCCTGGTCCTTTTAGTAAACAAAGGAAATAAGTATCTGTCTTGCCTATGCATTCCCTCATTAGATTAAAAGCTAAGTAGCCACCAATTCAGTACAGCTCTTTTAGGTAAAACTAAGCTGAAAGTCATAAGGAAATGAAAAAAAAATTTTCCTTTCTAAGATGCTTCTGGCTCATTAGAACAATCACTTCATGAGAGCAACTCTGAGTACCAAAACAGTAAATTAATGGTGATATTAGTGGGCACCAAACACCATATTGCCAAGGACAGGTCTGAATTTTAGGAATTAAATATTTTCTTTCCAATTACTTAGGTCGATCATTCAAGGCAAGACTAAACTGGCTTTTGTAGCTGCATTTCTCACATCTGAACTAATCAAAATTCTGGACCAATAGTATCTTCCTGTTTATGGGAAGTATGACATTGACTGTAAAGCCTTTAACATTGTTCAATGCACACAAAAAAAAAAAAAAAAAAAAAAAAAAAAAGGAAGCAATAGGAGGAACAAAGTAAAAAGTCATCTCATTCATGTAACTTCCTCAGTGCTCTTGTCCAGCAGAGAAGACAAAGCCACAGAGAAGCTCAAAATACAGAGAAGCTCCATGTACAGTCCTCCCCAGAGCTAGTCATGGCCTGCTGCATTTTATATATTACCCCTTGACAAAGCTAACTTTCTCTCTCCATCAATAAGAAAGCCTTTGCCATTGAGTGCAGCTAGGTAAGCCTGCACATCTTTTGCTTCCTTAGTTTCCAGCCTCTGTCTAGCCAAAATAAACTGGTGTCACTTTGAGAGAAAAGGCTTACAAGCACAGCATCTACTAAGACAGCTATCCTTTTTCACATCTGGCTCACATCTGGCCAAATAAAACCACATGCAGAGTAAGCATGTTTTCATCTGTTCCACTGCATAGGTGTACCAGTAAACCTCACTAAAGACAGCTCCTTCTCTGCCTACCTAATTAGGTTATTAGCCATTTTAGGGCTCAGGGTGCAATTAAACAGGAAGCTGGTGGATTTAGTTGCTTCTGGTTTTGCCCCCATACAACAGCAATGAAAACCAGAAACCTTCGAAGGTGCTTAAATTGGAAACCTTTAAAGGTTTCCAATTTTCAGTCACCAGAATTTCCTGCCAGCACAACCATAAGCTGTATAATTAGGAGATTATTAAAGACCTGGAAACAGATGAGAAAAGAAAAGACAGAAAAAGTAAAAGATGTTATACCACATTGAAATATAGCAAGGAATCTAACCTCAGGATTCCCATTAGCCACAACCACCTCAAAAAACCTGGAAATGGGTAATTATACAATAGTATAGCACTAAATTAGAACTCAGTGGGGGGGAAAAAAAAAAAGGGGGGGGGGGTTAG
>NW_020799101.1:10758438-10865669 GCF_003259725.1 Athene cunicularia
CGGGGGGGAGAACCACAAAAAAAAAACACTCCAGCACAAGAGGCAGAGTTTCTCCCTGATCAGCAGGAAACTTTTCCTCAAGCTCAATAGTAGCTGGATCAAGCCTGATCAGAAAAAAGATAATATTCACAATCTGTTTAGAAGATATCAAGTTTATCAGAAAGAGTCAAATTGGTTTTTATCAGAGCAGAAAAAGGGATGTTGCTGGCATACCTTCTGCCATGTCCTGAAGGAACATAGCCATGTCTGACCTAAGCCAAGAAGCCCCTCAAAGCAAAGATGATGATCGTGTAGAGAAACTCATGAAGGATGGTTCTCCCCAAGCACTCCAAGCAACCAGCCAAAAACATTATATAGCTCCCCAAAATTCTATATACAGCATTCAAATCAACCACACCTAGCAGAGTTAAAGCATACAGGTGCAGTGCAGTTTCTATTAAATGTACCATAGGAGCCACAGTACTGAAGTAATTTGGAACGGCAAAAAACATAGGAAGCTTCAAAAGCCTAGGAAGTCTGAAATAATACTAAGACTGGGAAAAGGTCAGACTGGGGAAACTGGGGAGGGCCTGATGGGTAGAAGAGGATTTTTAAAGTAGACAGCAGTGTAAAAAACAAGGAAAGTGCATGACATTTCTGTAATAAGCTGGATGCATTTAACATCCCGTGTATCGTTTCAGTACACCATCAATTGTGTGTGCCTATACATGCTGGTAAGCAGGAACCCAGTGCCTGAGCTGAGAACAAGCAGCTTCCAATTTCTATCCCCACTCCTCCACCCCAGAAATAGCAACTCATATATGCTCCAGCCTTACTGGAAAAGGCTAGAAATATATTTTTAAAAAAAAATGCAGAAGAGGAAAAAAAAAAAAAGAAACAAGAAGACATCAAAGTCTTCCACTGCGTACGCCAGAGCATCAGTAGCCTGTGAAACGCACTGCACATGATGCCTACATGGCTAGAGAAAGGAATTCACATACACACGTTCAAAATGCTTTCAAGTCAAGCTATCCAGATGTTTGTGCGCAGCTGCATGTTAGTAATGTTCTGTGGGCAGAATGCAACAGACGCAACAAGCCAGTCTTGCTGTGCAGAACATCTGCAGGAAAATGAAAGGCGCAACCGTAATTCACAAAAGCTAAAATTAACTTCTCTTGCGCATACTTCATAACTAAAACTCAGACAACATGCATGAAAGAAAATGGAAAGGTAACCCAGATTAAGACATCTAAAGAAAGAGGAAAATATAGCCTTGCGTTGCTTTTCAATTTGGATTATAATTACAATTTTTTTTTCAGTGCTCTCAGCAACCATTTTCACATTCTCTCCCCTTCTTTTTGTTCTTTACATTGCTGATTTATGCTCCTTCACAGAGGAACTTAATCACTTGGAAAACTTCAAACCACAAAAACTCTAAAACACAAAATACACAGACTGGAATAGCAATGAATGGCTCAGTTCAGAGAAATTCTGACCGTACAATTTTTTGTCAAAAGGTGATGTTCTGTAGAAAGTTACTGATTTTAATGATATTTTTGATTGTAGATTTGGTGAGGTCCATGATGACATTTTCACTTATTTTCAGAGTCTCTGAGAGCGAAGCTTTTCTGTGAAACTGAAGCTTCAATCCAACGTCAGTTCGCACAAGAAAAGATACATTTTGCTCTGCTGTAAAGCAAAATAAGCTTTCAAACGTCAGAATTTATTCTCTGACCAAGATCAGTTTCTAATACCTGATCCAGAATCAGCTTTGTGAAAAGCAGAGACTTGGGTACTTGAGCATAACAGGACTTCTGTGAATCTTGGAAAAAATTCCAGAAGCCTTCATTGCTAAGAGTAATTGCTCAGGTAGCTGCTCAAGTTGTACGCATTTATGTTTATGATAAAATCATCAGAAGCAGTTAAACTAACAGAGTTGAATCCTTGCCTGATATTCCATGAACTTGAACAAATATGCACTGCTGCAACTCTGCTAAAGATCTGTTCAGAAGACTGCATGCTCCTCTTATCTTCAGATCTTCCTCAACTGTGGGCATTTTCAACTAAAACCTCCCCAAGCTACTATAATCTTCAGAACTCAACTAGTGATAGCAACAGAGAAAATCTGAGCATATGCAACATGAGCATTAACTCAGTCAGGTTTTCCAGGCATATTTTCTGTAGAAACCAGCTCCATGGCCAGAGGTAAAGAAAGCAATTTACTCTAGGAAAAAAGCCTAGAAACTTATTCCAACATATCAGAGGGAGCATGAGGGAAGCTCAGGGTTGTTGCTACACCTGTCCTTTGGATAAACAGAATCCTCCTGGGTTATCAGTTGCTATCAGTATTAAAATGATACTTTGCTTTAACAACATGGGATTTGCATTTTAAGTGGCTTAGAAAAACTCTTTTCTCAGCGGGGAATTTTGCAAAGGAAGCTACGAGTTTGAGAGACCAGCCCAAACCATAACTCATTTTCACTTAATCTTGAGCATAAATCTGCACAGGAAAGAAGGCTCCAACTTCACTTGAACTCATAGTCTATGCATTTGAGGTAACAGATTATTTAGAAAAGCCAAGGATGCTCATATAAATTAGACAACCCAGGGAGGACATACAGTCCAACAAATGAAACAACAGTGTAGCAGCAACAGCAAGAATTTTAATTACTTCAATACCATGAAAAGTAACTGATGACGGGTCTCATAACTTCATTGCCTCTCACAAAAACAACTCTATTTTAAATGAAACCCCAGAATCTTAAAGGCTTGAGACAAAAACTATCTGAAAACTCACACTATCATGATCTTTGGATCAAGCCTTTGGACTGCCAGGTCTTCAAACCAGTTATTGTCTTCTGCTGTACATCTTCAGTACCTAGAACAAGCATCTTCTCCTGCCATCACACCTCCCTTCTCATAGAAACTTTCCAAAATCAGTCCTCACCGGCACCTCGCTTTCCATTCTTTCTCTCACCACACAGATTTTTCTGGACTTCTTGATTTTCAGGCCCTTGCTTCCACAGTAAACTCCCATCTCCCTCATGCCCATTTTCACCTCATTTTTCCTTTTATTATGAATATCTCTCCCTATGACATTTTCTTTCCCCTAAATTATAAGTATTTTAATCTCTTGGTCTTTACAAAATCAACCCTTCAATTCAGTTTACTATAGAGCTACCAGCTCTTTTCCTTTTGTTTTTAAATCTCAAAACATTAACTGTAATGTCTGCTCTGCCTGAAGTAGAACTAGATGTGAAACAGTTTTCCCATGCCATGAAAGATCCTGAGATTTAATTTCTTTTTTTTTCCTGTTTCACAATGAGATAAAACTGATATTGTTTGATATTTTTATTAAAACCAGAGACGGAGATGTCTCAGACTAGACAATAAGTCTTGCAAAGGTAGTCATATGGGAAAATTTCAGTCTACCTACTTACCAGAATTTTTTAAAAGTCACCCAGATTAATGTTTTTCATATTGTTCTAAGGGCTGTAATGGGAACCTAGCGCCACTTCACTTCTCCCAAAATTTAATCTTGAGCCGGGAAAAACCTTCCAGATTAAATCCTTCATTGAGATGAATATGGCCTCATGAACAGTGTGATTTCAGAAAACTGTGCTAAAACATTTATCTGCTTTAACCTGGATGACTCCCCTACAGCTCCTCTCCACTCAAAGAAGTCTCCAGCAATTCTTCCCAGATAAAGTTTTCCTGAAGGTAGCTGTCAGGTTTAACACCTCCATCTGGAATCTGGTCCTCACAAGGCATCTTTGTGTCCAAATTATGCTTGCCTTCTCCTGCCTAATCATACACCATTATATCCTCTGGAAGATCTTCACTGTATGGGAACCACAGGACTGGCTTTGGCGGACTTTGTATGATTGCCAGAGGTTGATTCAAGGAGTTAGGCCAAGACAGATACCTTCTGATGAACTTTGGCTTTGGCCATTTGAGATGTTGTCACCCTCAACTGTCTGTCCCAGTCTTCTGAGCATGACCAAGTGGGACTGGCACATATCAGACACCAGCACTTGGTCCAGTGTAGCATCAGCAGATTTTATAAATAAATATATATATATATATATATAATCAAGGCTACACTGAAACAGATCAAAGAATACCAAGACAAGTAAATCTATCATCTCAGGTGATGGCTGGTAGTGGATGTCATGGGAACAGCATTAGGACTGAAAAAATGTATAGTCAAAATTCTCCAATTTTACTTTATTGTTTCCTTAACCGGAGGTTTCTTATCCAGTTTAACAACTTTTATTAGATATTTTCCATTAATTTATCTAAATATTATTACTATTTTGAAGCTCTTACATTCTATTTCTCACCTGTCTTCTACCTGAAATCATCCCATGAGCCCATCTAACACTCATTACTGAGCTCTCAAATACGCATCTTTGTTTTCCTTTATGAAGCACCTCATGGCTAACACACACTTCCTTTAATTTTTGTGACCATGCCTGTGTAGTGCTTGACAATAGCCTGCGGCTACAGCTGGGTCTGCCTAGAGCTGCATCATCATTTTGTTTGCCACTGTCTCTTGCCATCTTGTACTTAACATAGACTTGAGGCAAGGATATCCTGTTCTGTGTTTGTATAGCAGCCAAAAGAGCAGGATCCTGGCCCACGACTAGGTGGTATGACAATAAAAAACTACTAAAGCATTGTCACAATAAGGGTTTCAGCACAATCATCATCTTTATGGTTAGCCAAGCTGTAGGACTTTGGGAGTGGGAGCCATCATTTGTAAAGTGGTTTGCGCACATCCTGGCATGAGTCTGCCTCTTAAATCAATTTGCCTTTGGGGAAGGAAACTCTGGGTCCTTGCAAGGAAAGGTCAGGCACATTTATCTGCCAAAAGCCAGTCTCCCGGTGTCAACAAAATGGCAACTATCCACACAACAGGTAAATGTAGTTAGAAGGAGTTCCACAAGTAATATTGGCAGCTGGAGTGAAGATGACCTCAAGCCTGCCCTTCAGGCCATTTAAGAATGGCAGGTAATTTAACAATGAAAATCTGATCACATTAACGCAGGGGAGGGAAAAATAATCAAAATAAATGTATTAATCCAAAATGGAAACCACTGCTTCTACCAGATCTTTGCCTATTATGACAATGTTACCAAATCTTGATATTTTAGTGTGTTTCATGACTTTGGGGACTATTTTTAAGGATTATTTTCTAGAGAAATGTTTTTGGCATCAGTGCCTTAGTTTTTACATAAAAAAAGCATTTCAGCAAAAGCTTAAGGACGTGAAAATGAAAACAAAGAAACCAGAATATAAATAATATTTACTTGGAGGTGGAAGGCGACAGGCACAATGATTTGGAAGGTCTCTCAACAGTTCAGACATCTGACTCTGTGAGATCAAACCTTATGAGGAAGTCTTTACTAAAATCTACAAGATCTACTGTCCTTTTCCTGCAAAAAAAGCTTTCATTAAAAATGGACCTGAAATTAAAGCTTGAAGAAAAATAAAGTTAGAGCTTGTGTAGGGTTTGGGAGTGAGGAAGATCTGGGAGGAGTCCAGGGAAGGGCTGTAAATAGGTTGAATATGTAACCACTTATAGTCAGAATTATCCTGAAGGATGTTGAATTCCCACAATTCCTGTCTCACCACTAGCCTGTGTTTCTTCTCCAGGAAATTTTGTAATTTCCCCCTGGTTTAATTATCCCCTTAACTGAATTAGTTTGTCAGTATGCAGAGGACATAAATAAAACTAGTCATGGGCGATAAAGCCTTGCAAATCTTCTATTGTACTGCTCCAACTCCCTATCATCCCTCCTAATTTTTAATTGAATGTTGCCATTAAGCAGTCCCCTTTAATATGCAGCCAGTGAGGTTTCTTCAGCATGCAGACTCCTGTACTCCCAGAATAAGCATTACTGACATGACATTTCTAATTCTAATTATTTTAGATTATTTTCTAAGTCATTAAAAATAGAAGGATTTTCAATATTCAATTAAGAAATAGGCCAACAGCCTAAGAAAGAGCCTTAGCAAATATACTGAAGGTATTCTCAAATATTAAAAAACTGCTGCCAGAGGAAATGTGTATGATTTCTAAAGCTGCTTTCTGAAACTGCTGCTAGAGATAGCAGGATAAGCTGTTGTAATCCTAGGTCTGGAAGCAGGGATACCACATCTTTCAAACTGCTGTAGGCAGTAACCAGGAGACCTTTCCCCCCTCCTTCCCCATGCTTTAAACCTGTTTCCAGCCCACTGGAGTGGGAAATACATGCAGTGATACCACAGCCAGTTTCTGCCACCAAACAGATGGTGACTGCTGGAAGCCAGCAACACAGATCCTAGTCACTGAAACTTTATTGGGAGCACCCACCAGTGTGAATAAATGTCTTTAGACGGACTAATTAAAAGGACTCTTTTCATTAGTTAGGACCATCTGTTAGGCCACAGACCTGGTGGAATTGCATACAGGTGGACATTCCTAGGTGGGAATCGGCAAAAGAGCATCTCATGGCTTGTAAAGATACTGTGTCCCAGTAACAGGCTAATGAGGTTTCACACAGTGTGCTCCTTCAATCTCTGTCCACAGAAAGATTTTTAGCCCTCTCTCACCACTTCACCTGCGTAGGTACTGACTGGTGTTGAGCACCAAGCTCAAAAGCAGCTTAGTCTTCCTGGTCAACTGTACCAAACATTTCTGGATGTATCTGTACCCTCCCATAATTATCCTGGTGTTTGCATCCAGCAGAAAAAGGAAAAGACAACAAATAATTATTTTCCACTCCCCTTCCCCCACCTCCCCAAAAAATAACAAAAGACCAGCTTGTAAAAGCTCAGGAAGATTCTACAAGAATGAATGTGGAATCCATGATAATAAGCTTTGAGGCAGAGAGGATAGAAGTAGAAAACATTTCCAAGCTTTTGCTTGAAATCAAATCTTTCCCATAGTACAAGGTAATTCATGTAAGACTCAGTATTATCATACACACTCCAATTCAACCTTCCTTTGAAAACCCTGTACATATGACATACAGTGCAATGGGACAGACTTGCAGTTTTATACTTATTCTTGCTTGCCCCTCACCCTCTGCACCCCTCAGTGTTTATACATGATCTCATATTCAAAACTATTGGCAACAGAACTCCTGCTGAATCCCGTATTTTCTGACTGCTCAGGGCTTTAAAAAAGCCAAGCCAGCTTACTCCTGTGAAGCAAAAAGCTCACATGTAAACACCAAGTTGTGGCTGTGAATCACTCCTGGCAGTTGCTCACATTGCCTGGCACGGCAGCCTCTAACAAGGTACACTATTATTTGATATTTGCTTTTCTGAGGCACCTGTAATTCTCAGATAAACCAAAAGCTGTACAAAAAATACGTGGGTTAAAAATTCAAGTCTAAACATGGTAATACAAGTGCTGGTCACAGCAATTCTGTACTATCCTATATGCTACCAAGACTTCTAGGGGTGAAAGCTGGACAGAGGAAACTTCATTGCTAAAATAAGATAAAGGTCTGAAAAGAAACATTTTCCAAAAAACAGTTGTTTCAGGCCTTAGTATACATAAAAGGTCACCAACAGTTTATTTTTTCCCCCTTATACATCACCTTTAGACAGCCAAACAGTTAAGGCAACAGACATCCAGGAAGCTGGCTAGCCAACATACAAAGAGCTTTAAAAACAGCAGAAAGGCCAATATGCTCCTATTTACAATATTTTGTGACCCTAACCTAATCATCATGTTTTATTATTTCCTCATTTTATAGCTCTGCTCTTTCAAGAGAGCCAGCAGCCAACATTTCTTCTCTGCTGGTCAAAGGACCAGCCAAGTGTCTGCTTCACAGCCAATACCAGTTACTGAGCCATAAGCAGCTAATAGGAGGTTGTGAATGCACAAGGTAGCAGCTGATGCCCTTCTACTGGAAAATTAGACTTGGGTTTTAGGCACCTAAGGATTTTTTTAAATAGACTTAATTCATTCTGCAACACTGTTTGAAATTATTTGATCAAATTTCGATTTAAATTAGGGCAGCCAGTGGAACTACACTGATTTATGCCAGCTGAGGAACTGACTATATTTTAATGCTACATTCTCTTGGTTTTGTGAAGAATAAATGGGCAAGAATTCAGGCCCAAAGAAAGTAAAATACCATTGTGTAATTTCAAGACCAGATAGAAGCATGTGTGCCGAAATCAGAAACCTCTAATTTAAAAATTAGAAAACAGAGATGATTTTCCCAGTAAGGGAGTTTACAGATCTCAGCAGAAGGTCTTCTAGACTCAGCAAGAAGAGTCACTTATATCTAAAGCCAGATAAAAGCATTTATGTGGTGTATTCACTTACAGCCTGATGTAAACAACAGTGATGACTCTTGGATTCCTTCAGCTGACACCTCTACAAGCAACCAAACCATTTGTAGTTAAACTGTGTAAGATGGTAATGGTTCATTCCATTACCTGAGAATGGCATATCGCTTCACAGAAATGCAGTTCCTTTACAAGACTCTCAGCCCTAACGATGACTGGCATTCTTCTCCTTGTAACCCTGTCCCTGAGCATAGCTGTCATGCAGAGGGGAAAACAATGCACGAAACCTATCTGAGTTCATCCTATCTGAATTCATGAGACTAATGCCTAGAGACCCAGATTTAAAGACGATCTCACCCCAAAGCTTTATGGCCTCCTGGAAGCCTTGCACATGAGCATGCTCTGAACAGATTTGTCTTTGGACATGGTTGCTCCGCCAAGAGATACAGTGGGTGGAGTTCCTGTCGCATGGAGAGTCCAGTTATAAATTGTCTATAGCTAGTGATGTGTCCAGATAAGGTAGAGGCTGAATTCAGATCTTGACAAAGTTTGTGTTCTCTGTCTTCTGAGGATAAGAGCCCCACTTCACTAAACTCATTAGGAATTTTATCTAAGGGTTTAAATTGTACTTCAGCCCTCAATGACATTTTGCATAGGATCAAACAGTAGTCCCTGAAAGAAAAAGCCATTCCAAAGCATGAGTCTTATACAGAGACAAAAATTAAATTCATATTTGCAAGGAAAAAAGTGAGCATCCCAAGAAAACTGCTTTTTCAATATCGAACTCCCCCTACATATTCAACTCATACGGAGCCTGATACATAAGCCACACAGAACTCCTAAATGGGAACACTGAAGTACTAAAAAAGGGATTTCAAACTTTTGTAAAATATTAAGTAGATTACAGAGAACTTGAAGGAGCTAAGACGTATGTAAAGCAGGAAGATGCTTCAGAAAACAAAAATTTATTCAATTGGTTTAATAGTATATTCTTACAGCTATGCAAACAGATACAATTATCCTTAGAATTCCATGTTAGCCTAAACATGGACAACTAGTTCAGATCAATGCTGCAATTTCCCCTTAAAGAGAAATTCTTTTTTCAGTATGCATCAGAAATGCCAGTCAACACATGACAGGCAAGTTTGTGTTCCAGCACATAACTTACAAAGTGTTGTTTTCTGACAAATACCAAAGAAAATCTCTGCCCAGGGTGCTATAAAATATTTTTAACACTTTGAAACTCTGATCCTACACCAAGAGTAAAACCAAAAAATTCATAATTTCACCTTTACCTGGTGCATTGTCTGTTGAGGATACTTCCTTAGATACACAATTTGGCATTTTCTAAGTATCAGCTCCATTCTGTAATTCATCAAGAAATATGGAGAGGAGCCATTAGGCCACAGAGTTATTTTTTCCTCACTTGACATTAGGGATTCATAAAGGAAACATTTCATAAGACAATTAGTTGAATTTCCTCATCTGCACCGCTGAAAAGAATTTTAGGGGATGTATCCCTACAGGATCCATACGTTGGTTTTGCTTTGAGAGGAATTTTGGGAACAGCACCCTTAGCAGGGTTATTGGTATTTTAATGTTTTTCTATTTCTCCATTAAAATGCACCTTCTTGCAGAAACATGTCTTTTTAACAGCCTCTGACTACAACAAACATGGGAAGCACCCGTGCAGCAGCAACTAGTGAAATCTCAAGCAGGCACCTACATTTGTCAGTCCCAGCCCAAAGGGAAATCAAATAGCTCTTCAGTAAATCTGGTAAAGAAAAACTGGATGATAGTGGAGGTCTAGAGTATCTACCTTTTTGACATACTCCTAAAAATTATTAAAATCAAACCTGCATTTAGAGTCAAATGAAGATTTATAGACATTTTTTCACTTATACAAAAAGTAAGCAGCAACGCACTTTTACTAATGCATCAGCATGAAATTTTGCAAAACTTAAATTAAACCTTCTGCTTTGAATCCCAGTATCAGCAGCTTTATCCTTAACCCATAAGGAACAAAAGTGTCCTGGATCACACAACTAAGGATATAGGTTAAAATCTACTCTACAAGTTACCAAGATCAAATTTTACCCATTACACTTTTAACTAGTCTTCTTTGTCCTCCCATTTACATTTCATTCTTGTTTTGATCAGAAAGCAGACCTGTTAACAGTTCATTCATAATCAACACTGGGTAGGTACAATCAGTATTGGTCCAACTTTATCCCTAGAGACTCAACATGTCACCTGTGGGAAATTTAAAACCTCTATTGGCCCAAAGATCAAAAAATAAAATTCCATTTTTCAACTTGCAAATCCTTGAGTGCAAGTAGCACTGAGTCTCTAACATTTTCGGGGAGCTATAGCTGATCATTTGCAAAGATGATTAATGTGCACATAAAAGTGAGAAGAGGTGGGGATTAAGGCGTACAGCTAAGGTGCAGCAGCAAATTGAGGAAGAACAATTTTAGAGTAGAAGTTAAAGAAGAATGAGAGATATTTATAGTTACTAATCACGCATAAAGCACCACAACTTGTCATCCTACAGAAAGGCTGGCAGTAGAGATAGGGGTCTGGGAACTGTCATGATTCGTGTACTGGCTAATGTATATTGTAATAGCATCCTGAAACTAGTGGCAACAGCAGAAGCACGGCAAAACAAGCAAGACCACTCAGCTAAATATGCCATTACAATGCAAGCACAGTTGTTTTATTATACACAGGCCAGTAAATTACTAGTCATCACCTAACAACGTATGATTAGGTTGATTTCAGAAGCAGACACAGATGGGCAATGTGGATGTCCACAGGAACTACAAGCAGTGAAGCGCTACGTGCATAGGAAAACTGGACAAACTTTGCCCTCTGACAGATGATGCACATGGATAAAGACAAGCTCATATTTTCCCTCACCACATGTCAGGGGATAAAAAGGTGTTATAAAATCTTCATTCCTTGATTACACACAGCCATAAATGCCAGGTTGTTTTAATTAAAAGGATGGAAGATCAGCATTTAAGAAGGTTTAGAAAAACTGTTTAGCAGAGAACTTCCATTTACCCTTCTGTAATATGCCACTTACAGCAACATACATTCCCCCCCACCACATGTGAAGCTCATGTTTTTCGGCACTGCTATTTGGGACTCCCAGCATGTTTTATGAGTTCTACACAAATTAAAATAATGGGCGAGATGATTCAATACCAACCTCTGTTACCTAGTCATGGACTGATTGCATTCCATTTGCTTCCATGGTGCTGTAGTCACTGCCTCTGAGCAATTTTGTCTAAAATGGTTCCTCTAGAGCAGAAAAGATAAATTTCTAATGTCTGAAGGAGGCTGATCCTAGCCACCAGCCTGACTGTAAATATTTGTTGTGTATTGTAAAACATCATTGATCACCATTTCCTACTGTAATGCTCTTCATTACATGAGCCTGTTTTCAGGCCTTCAGTCCACCATTAAGGTTTCCTTTTAGCTCAGAGATGATATACTTTTTCCTTTTTTTTTTTTTCAATTAGTGGGTTTGGAAGTTTGACAGTGGTAATAAATGTAAAGAGCTTAAATTTAAGGTATAATTCCGTGCTCATGCTATTCAAAAACAACTTCATTATAAATAATAGAAACAGACAAACCACATGAAATAGCTAATTATTTTAAATCTTTTTTTAAAAAATCAAAATAAAACAATTTTCACAAATTAAACAAAGGCTGCAAAAGCCAGATCTTCTGCAGCTTGTACAATAAGTTTAGTATTATCCACCCTCAAACAAACAGACCGTATGAATCGTGTTTCCAACAATCAGGAAGCAATTAGTAATGCCATCACTGTTCACATGAGTTCAAAATTGGTTTTTTGAGTGGTTTGAACCACTGTTTCAAACTTCTTACCAAAAGGCTAAGGCAAGAATCTTAGGTATTAACTTGAAATAAGGTGATAGGGCTTTCAGATTAACATCCGATATTAAGATTCAAGATGAAAGCTGAAAAGCTGAAAATACCAGTGCTTCCTTGTAAGAGGGAGAGAGCTGACTCCACTGAAAAACACAGTCCATGTTACCATTTCTGCAGTCAAATAACATGCTTTCCACCTGATGCTCTGAAGATATGCTTAGGAAGCAAATCTTCAAGTATTAACTCCCACTCTACCCTTCATTTCAGGCAATTCACCCAGGTGCGTACAGCAAGAACAAAACAGGATAACAAAATGGCCAAATTGGCAGCCAGCAAGTAGACCATCACCATTAACCAAGTAGGAAAAGTCTTGCTTTTCCCCTAACCTCAACCCACACACAATAGATTTAACCATGACATTATAACTGTTTCAGGACTTTAAGTGCTGAGGTTCAGTGCTTGTGGCAATGAGTGCTGCAAATCAACAGCAGGAGTGAGGTAAATCAATTACCTACTGCATATAGTCTTGCTTATCTGTACATAAATACATATGCATATCTACACATTGGCACAGCCTCCATCATAAGACACAAATTACTGAGAACTCAGTGCAATGCAAGGAGGGTAGTGGTGATGCTGTAGCACACCACAACAGCCCCGAGATTCCTCTAGCACATCAGCCTATAATGACACCCTAAGACTATGACATCGCACACCAGATGCATTGGTACAAAGCATATACCACCTTCTTCTTGTCTATAAACACCCCCTTTGGCTCCTGAGATTCAACCACTTCCCTGCAGAGCCCAGAGGGCCACTGGAGTTATACTCACCATCTTAAACACCTGCAGAGTTTATATTTTTTCAATACATTTTTAAACAGAAAACAAGAATAAAGAAATTTAAAACCATACCTACATTTGAATAATATTAAAAACAACTTAAGCATTAAAGCAACAGCAGGCAGGAAATCATGAGCTAAGACTGCTACTTGGTTCTTTCTGCAACTCATCGCAGCAGCAGCACTCCTTTCTGTCCTCTCTAAATCAGATGCATGGTTATTTAGATGTATTTATTTAATTTAGTTGTGCATGGCTCCTTCCTCTTGCAAAGCAGATAAAAACCAAGCAGGCAGTGATCAAATACTTTAAAAGATCAGCAGTCAGAAGGACATGGCTATTTTATTCTCCCCTCTCTCCACGCCTAAAATTGTAGAGGCTTACTGAGAACCAAAGAGAACTGACACTCTCCAGTTACTTCTGACCCTTTAATTAGAGCAGCAGGCAGAAATAAATAAACCTTCTACCTTTATGACCTTTGATTTCTGACATTCCAAGACAATGAGGAAACATTTTAACAACAAAATTCCCCATCTGAGGGAGAGGGAAAGAGTCTGATCTTCCCCTTCCCCCCAAAGGGGAAAAGGTTTGTCCCCTTTGTCAAACATATTTCTGTTTGACAGTTAACATCCCTTTCGGATGAAATGGCTGTTGCGTACTTTGTATTACTGCTCTTTAGGTAATAAGGGTGTCTTCCGGAAGAAGTCTGGAAGAAAGTTCTTCCTGAATGTTACTGTAACAGATGTGTTAAATATATGTTTTTTATAATTAAAAAAATCAGGACAAGAGCTCAAATTGTCTCAAAACAAACTATCCTATAATATTAGAGGAAGAACAAGTTTAAAAATTACTTATGGTTCAATTTCAAAGTGAATTCTTTTACTTAATTTGGAGGTAACCCTGTAAAGCTTTTCTTTGTTAATTTTTAAACTAAAAACTTCAGTTTTAGACAAACTGGAAAATCTTTAAATCTAAAAAAATTCTCAGCTATTTAAATCACTGAATATGATCCAAATTTGTGCCTGTTCTAGTTAATTTTATTGGATTTTAAGTAGATTTGATGATTTTCAAAAGCAAACCTGTCTACTTAATACAGCTCTTCATAAAGACTTGTTTGAAGACTGCTTCAACCTGCAGCAACTTTTATTGGCCTCTGTTCTTTTCACTTAAAATCTCTTTATTGGGATAATGAAAAATTGAAGACAGATCCTCAAGCTGGTATAAACTAAAAGAACTTCTCTGACTGTAGATTTATGCTAGACAGATTCTGGTGCTTCATTTCAGCAGCAGGCATTGCTATTATCATTAGTTCAGAAAATATATTTTGTAGACAAGCATACAACACTGGTTTAAAAAATACAGCTATAATTATCTAATGTTCTCCCACATGTACTAATCCAAATAATTTTCATCAGCAAGTGCATGGTTCTTTTTATATACTAGAGATTCAAGCATAAGCAGTGATAATGGGCCAGACCCATAACTAGCATCAAGAACTAGTGATTTCAGGAGATGCATACCTCCCCATCAGTTAGGATCAGATAATAATTCAGTCCAATAATCTTATTCTTCACTTTTTTCCTCCATGCAAATCCTGACCTAGGATACATTTTAAGAGTCTAACTTTCAACAGACTTTTAAAAATTATTTGGGCATCTTTACTGGCAATATACTGGAGGAATAACTGTAAAGCTTCACTTCTCACAGGGCCACCTAAGAAATAGATTTTTTTGAAGGAATCAGCCCTTCATTTCTCTCAGCAATGCAAGAAAGCCTCACTGAAGAGCTTCCTGCTATTCTGCAGGGTGTCTGAAAAGGGGAATTGCTGTTAACCATGCCTCTCCAGCTTCATTGTTATCAGCATACAAGATCCTCCTTTGCCCATTTTCCCCTCACCTTTTGCTATTTATATTTCCTCAGGCATAATTTCTTGCTTTTTGAAAACGGAGACCTATCTGCCTCATGAGATTTTCAGAGGTAGAAAAAAAAAAAAAATGGAGAAAAGTCATCTCAGGTTTTACTTATGTTAGTGTAACTTGAAGACACTTTTCTCCTGTATATCTACACCTTCATTTTACAATAGACAGACTCACAGTATGGGAGTAAGGCTGCATGTATCTCCCCTCCCTACTGCTAGCTCCCCACGAAGCCCTGAGACACATTTAGTCTGTCTCATACACCCCACATCCTCCCAAGGTGCCAGAAACCTTAGGGCTTGTTGTTATTAACATCCCCTTCCTCTCCACTCTCAAATGCTAAAATGAAGAGGGGTGAATAAAATGCAGACAAATCTCACTGGTCTTAGTTTTCACTGCTTAAAGCTGAGGCTTTTACCTCCATTATAATTCTTTGGGCACATCTTAATTAATCCCATTTAAAAATCACCAATGTGTTTACATTGTTTTCATATGAAACAGTAAAATAAAACAAGTCACAAATCTTTTAATTTTTCAAAAAATCCCAGTATAATGGGATTTAATGTAGACTGAATATGTCTGCTCTTCTTCTGGTATCACCACACTCAGCTGAGTTACTGGCTGCTGCAAAGCAGCTGCTTAGTCTAAATAACCACAAATGTTCAAAGAAAGGACTGATAGATGCCGGAAATTTCTGCTCCACAGAATAAACATTTCTGCGATCTGAATGACCAATTTCTCTGCAAGTCCAAACCAAAATTGTTTAGATATACTTTGTAGCTAGCATCTGACGTATACTACATTTTTTACCTTGGTAAAAATACAAGATCAAAAGAGTATAACCAAGGTGTATAATTTTCTCCTCCTTTGTCACATCCCAAAATGTTAAGTACATGTTCTTTTCCAACATCTCCACACAAAAGAATAAAACGAACAGCAGTGAACTTCAGTCTATTAAATGTCACCCCAAAATAGGTAATTACCATATGAACATTAAACTGATGCACTCCTCTTCTTATAAGGTTCCTTTTTACTAGCTAAAGATATTACCAGATCTTAATTGGTATGACAATAAACTCTCTTGGAGCTGCAATTCAAAGACCTCCAAAACTTCACCTACCAGCCTAAACAGTGTTGATAAAACTAGGCCAGAATAAACCTTAAAAAAATAATCACTAAGCACAGGTATACAGAGCATGTGTTAGAGCCAGAATTGCATGCAGAACTTTGAATTCATGTCGACTCATATAATCTACACAGGTCACTTCTCAGCCAGTAACTGTTGGTCTGTGTCTCTGTAGAAAGGTTTACTGGAACACTGTCTGTGTCCTTACCTGTGAGCTTCATGATGAAATGCAGATACATGAGTATCCGTATGTTGTAGACTATAGGAAAATAGGATACCAGCACCAGGTCAACTGAGCAGTTGAAATCAAAAGTTACAGGCAAACTTAGATTGCACATCAATCTAGCACTTGATTCATTCACTGAGGGGAAGAGAGGAAAGCCAAGCATTTCAAGTTCTTAAAAAAATTATCTCTAAAATTCAGAGTTGTTTAGAGACAATCTGATTAACTTCACTTGAAAAAAAATACTTAACAGGGAACCTCTTGTCTATGATAGTTCCTTCATCAGCTCTTTCCTAAAATACAGGAAAGAGAGAGAAACCCCTGAGGAGTTGACAGGGATCGTGAGAGTGGCTGCATTCATGTTACATCAAGAGCAGCCATGAGAGAAGCCTTAATATTAGGTAACAAAGAAGAAAGAATGGAAAGTGCTCCAGTCCAGACAGGCCAAAGCATGAAGCCATGGTACGTCACATTATTTTAGTTCAGGATGTCCCAGCCAGTTTTGTTCCTGTATGAACTGACACAAAGCTCATTTTTCTGTTTATATAGTACTTAAAGCAGAGGGTACACATAAAAACACCCTGACGCTGAGAGGCTGAACAAACTTCAGCATGTTTAAAAGGATGATCTACATTAACATTCTAATACTCGTCTACACCCTTCCAAATGTAAAGCAGTTGATGTTTACCATGAATGAAGAATTATTTTTTTTTCTAGAGAAGTTGAAGAATCTGAGAAGTTACTTCAAAAGGAAGCAAACAACTGAAAAGCCACATATACACATAAATGCTCTGTGATTAAGGTCATGTCATTGTTGATCAGTCCATGTAATCTCCATGTCAGTGTGAAGTCACATAGGAAAATCTTTCTAACAAGGTCTGTAAATCCCATATCCTTCCATGGACTCAGCACTTTCTTTGATGTTCCATACACAAACACCATAGCTTGTAAATTTTTTTTTCCCAAACCCACAGCTTTCCACTTAACTACAAATTTTCTTTAACAAGTGCCTGTGAACACCTGTGTGCTCATAGTGACAAATGCATTTTCTTGCTTTCTCACTGTAGCTTCCCATGTAGGAAACAGCACTGAAGCCCAAAAACTGAGGAAAACAGGGAAGAGGCATGTCGCAAAGCTGCAGCTCTCCAAAAGCTTTCAACACAGAAATGAGTTTTCATATTTCTATTCCAATTCGACAGTTATTTTCTCCATTTGTGTCAAAAGACAAGCCTCAACCACAGTCTCACAGCTGACACAGTCCAACTGGCACTGCTAAACTCACACAGGCTTGATGCACTAAGCCATGAGGCACTACCAACTCTGACATGAGTTACTGTCCCTGCTTCACAGACCTGCTTTCTGCCAGAGTGCCAGGGAAAAAAAACGGGGCACCAGCCTGCTTGTAAGGGTTTTAGGCATTTATTTGTTGGGATGATCACTGTCATCGTGTTAAACTGACAGAAAACTGGGATTGCTGATTTATACCCACAGCAGAAATATTCAAAAGCAGCAAGAAACAAAACATACAATTCAACAGTAGCACATAGCTTCTACACCCAAAACTTTATGGAGAGAGTTGTCTCATCTTACCTCCCTCCCAGCTGCCAGTCCTCCCCTCTCCAAGCTCTCTGTGGGCTCCTGGGCCCCCACTCCCTCCCATCTGCTTGAGCCTGTGGGAAGCTTGGAAGTCAACCCTGGACCAACAAAGATCTCACAAGCACCAGTTCCATATAGACTAAGTTTTACAGCTGCTCTTCAGGATCTAAGCCACAGCTTCTGAACTGATTCATCTGAGAATACCTTGCCAGCTCCTGCACTTGATTCTGCCTGGGGAGAGCAGCAGCAGCAATAAAAAAAAGGTCAGGACTGTCACTGTTCAGAATGCACATTTTACACGCTGAAATAGTTTTTGCAAGAGTTAGTGCAGAAAAAAAAAATAAATCCTTGCTCCAGGATGCTGGCAAGGAAAATTATTCCCTCTACCAACATGTTGGCAAGGAAATATTCAACACACACCCCCCTCACACCAGTGCTTGCAGATTGGAAATTTTCCTTGCATCAGGATGCTGGCCAGTCTAACACAGCCCACAGGCATCTTAAAGCTGACATTTTTTATTTGCCTAACAGCAACACTGAAATCTTTCAACACCAGCTTCATTAACTGAGTTAGACATCAGTAAGGATTACTTTCAAACGTTTATTTTCATCTCTCTCACTAGCACCTTCATACAGACAGATTTTTAGGAATATGAGCCATTCTATCATGAGGTTAAAAGAACATAGTTTTTGTTTTGTGATTGTGCAGAGAGATTAATTGCATACAGGATCTGTCAGTGACACATGCTGTCTGTTCAGATCAACTTTCTTCTCCAATCCATATCACAGTCTTAATTTTGAAGCAAGTTTTGCTACTAGCATGCTACAAGCCACGAGGTTCAGAGAAAAACAACATGCACTTCACATTGCTCTAAATAAAGGAGTATTTGCAAGAGCTTACTTTCACACCCAGATATCACCTGGCACAGCTCCTAGTTTATAGTACATACTTTCTGCAGCATTAGACAAGTTGCAGTGGAAGAGGGAACTAGCCTACAATTTTTCTTATCTTAGACCCAGAAACTGAGGCTCTTGTAGCCTGCCCCCATTTCCAGAAAGTCCATATTCGCATTACCACACCCCTTAAGTGTGCTGTATGCTACTGCTCAGCAGGGTTTATTGGATTAGGTACACCAAGAACTGCATGGCTTGGGACATGGGTACAGAGCCTTACGCATCTGACCATATTAACTGATAACTGTTTTATAGGCCTTGAGCTTTGCAGCATCTACCAAGGGCTACTTCTGACTTCAGGCAGAACAGTCATGGTGAGTTTAGCAGCAGTATTTCACAATCAAGGTCTTCCACAAACAGTTATGTTCTGCAAGATGAAAGCAGACTCCCTGGACAGGCAGTAACTAGCTCCCTGCAAAGTTAGTGCTCTATGCCCTTCAGATTAGGGAAATTGCAGATTTGTTTTCATTATGAGAAATAAACTGATTAGCAGATGGCTATTCATTTTTCCCCCCGTCTGACAACTCTAATATAATATAAATGGAAATCTTACTTCAATAAACATTCAAAGAGCTCTCAGAAAAAAATCAAAATTCCTTACATTAAGAAGTGTATGGTTTTTGCAAATTAAGTAAATTAATCTTTTAAAAAGGAAGTTTGTTTTTACATTTGACTGATAGCATACAATATAATTAAAATACATTGATCTGCAAGCTTTAAGCAAATGACTGAAGATTAACTTAGACATTAGACCCACTTAGCTAGGTTTTACCCAGTGAGTGAGTGTTCTTCAGGCTGCATAAGTGCCATTTCTTGTCTCTATTTTGGCTCAGTATCTTTATCAACATGGAAAATCATAATGGGTTGTTAAAGGAAAAAACTCAAGCTAGAAAGTCCCACTTTGCCCTTGCCACACTCTTCAGGGATAACATGTCTGATGTTTTTGTCTAGACTTTGGTTTCTCATTTACACAGCATGCAGTGCAATGTGCATTTCAAATACGCAGGAAAGAGCTTGTGAAGGAGGCACAGGAGTGTATGCAGGAAGGCCTGAGCCCATGGCTGAAAGAAGAGGCAGAGATGAGCTGTCACCCTGGATATGTCATTCCATATGTCTGTTATCTCCCACCATTTCTCTGCCTGCTCTATTTTGATTATAAACACGTAGTTGGGGTTGCTCACAATAGCCCAGGGAGGCCTCAGCCACAAGGGTCTTTCCAAGTACAGCATAATGTGAAAACAAACAACTCTGGAGGGTATTTACAGAACTATAAAAATACAAGAGAATGTTTTATTTCCCCTGTAAACTGTTGTTCAGAAATCATTATGAAAGGACAAAAATCAACATTATGCTGGTGCTGTCCCCTACCTGTTCAGCAGATGCTACTTTAATAAAACACATGATCTGGTCTCGCTATAAAGTTGTACAAAAAAAAATCACAGCATTTCAGTGTATTGCTCTCACGTTTTCACATAATTTATGCCTTCTTGATCCCCAGCTATCACCTGGACATCAGCAAATACATTCTCCCAGATCCAGGGAGATTAGGGAAAGTGCTGCTGCATTGGTTACAGTAGTTTCCTTCTCTTGCCCAAACCCAGCAGTCAGAGCAGCAGCACACCAGGCTCCAGCATAACACCAGTTAAAAAATATGAAAAGGTACTGAACTGTAGTAGCAAACACAAATCTGGACAAGATAGGAGAACTGTGGAACAATGCACATAGTCAATGGGTGCTTGCCTCTCACCAGGAATATACCTCTAGTCAATAAAGCACATAAACATATGTGTAAGTCACATTGCAGTCAGTGAGCCTTAAAATGATTAAGTGCTTTCCTGAACAACAGCTTAGAGGAAATAAAGTATTCGCTTGTATTTTTATAGTTTATTTCAGAAGAAGGTCCCTTGATTGAAATAATACTGTTCATGTTGTAACTATTTGACTCATGGCTTGTATTTCCTGCCATATAGAGTTTCCCCAAACACCTGGAAATGATGAAACAAGGATTTGTCTTAATGGCAGTTTCCAGTCCTGCAGTAAGGGCATCAATTATCTATTTCCTCCTAGAAAATGAACGATAAATTGTTATCTAAAAACTCAGATACTGAAACACATTCTGTAGAGCAGACTAAGATCTAGAGCTGTCATCCTAACCCCAGGTCTGAAAAGGAACTGGACATGAAATCCTCAGGAGCTCTGAGGGAGCAGAGGACCACAGGGCCTCCTAGTTCCCCTCTCATTCCAGTCTTACTCTGATTCCCTGGGTGGTAATACAATTGCTGTATCTCAGCTGACCAGTCCACAGGTCTAGACCCTTTTCCAAAGACAGGCTTACCTGCCATCTTCAAAGTGTTCAACTCCTACCTCAACTTGAGCTCCACAGCTCTCCAGGAACGATAGAAGAAAGACAGGCTTGCTGCTGTAACCCAGCAGCCACCCTTTGGGTAACTGTTTAAAGCAGGCAAGCAGGGCTGAGCACGCTTCAGCTCAGTCCAGCAGCAACAGCACTCAATCTTTCCTAAGGAGAGGGCGAGCTCAGAGCCCAGATCAGTCACCCACAGGGAGGAGTGTTGGGTATGGGACCTGGCTCATGGTCCACATTGCAAAGCCTTTTCATCATATGATGCAGACCCTCCAGGACTACTTTATCACCAGGGATCTTTACAACCCTCTGCATTTTGCATGGGTTCAAAACAACAAAACTTCCTCATTATTTCACACCAAGAGTTAAAGAATTTTAAAGCCAAGAGATTGGATTTTTACTGTGTGAAATGAATTCAACCAAACACAGCAACCTAGTGGAATCCCCAGACCTCTTTAAATCAGCCCCTACAGCAGATAATCTCTTCTTAATCAGTTTGATGCTCTAATAAATTGGCTCCTATTGCCTAGCATGGGAAGAAAAGGAGCAACTGAGTCAATGCTCATTTGAAACAGAGTATTTTGAGATAGAAGCTATTTGTATATGTAAATGCCAGAAAGCCTCTAATTTAGAAACACAGGCAATTCATTCCTATTGCAACTCCACGAGTCTGTTTATCTAATCCTGGGATATTTTGAGGGATTTTACGTTAGCCCATGTGCATATCATTCCGCTTGCCTGCACAGCAAAATTTGCTTGAGTACACAAAACATATAGCAACTTGTTGGGCTGAGTAATAGTAATAATCCATCTAATCACAGTCAATTCAGCTGCTGGTTGCTTATGGGCATCTTTTACACATTAATTTAAAGACTGAATAAGCAAGATCAGAGCAGCTATTTAACAAAAGCATGCTCATAAAGCTCCTCTAAGCACCCAACACTCATTTTCAGAGGCTTGTGATCTGGGAGCATGCTTTTAAAATAAGTTTACCAGTTTTAACCTTTCTGCCTGTCATAAAAACACTCTCAAGTTAGGAAATTCTACTTCATTTGTTACTAAATAACACATATTTCCAATCACTAATTTGGACATTGAGAAAAAGGACACATACGCAAACAATGTGGTGGGTGTTTTTTGGTTTAGGGGGTTTTTGGGGAAGGGGTTGGTTTTGTTCGAAGTTTTTTGTTACATAAAACATTTATTGGGCCCATTCTGCAGTCTCAACTTGCCTTATTTTCAATGAGTTACACTCAGCCAGGCAAAATTACCCCAGTGAGGTGATCGGCAGTACAGGAAGTCTAGGTGGCACAAGCAGTTTCTTTGTTAAGAAATATTTCTTGTTTAAATATGTTTAGGCAGGGATGCAATGTGCTCTAACTGGTTGAGGTTGTGACCCATGATGGGTTGCCATTTGTTTCCAGCTGCCTCACGGCAGCCATGGTGACCAGTATGGAGCAGTTCATGGCCTACTCAAACAGGTCACCACTGCAAGCACTGCTTGAGCCTGGTGACTGGTGGTCCCTTACACTGTCATAACAGGGAAATAAAGTAGTCCAGTAGCTTGTGGCTTCAAGGTTGAATGTGGAAGAAGTAAGGGTCAAATTCTCTCAAACATGGTGGACATTCCCATGTGGAACAAGGAATCCCTGATCAGGGTGTCAGGAAGTGGTATTGCAAAGCACACAGTTAAAAAGTATGACTCCAGAATTCTGTCCCAAATTGTGCCAAAGCTTGTTCCAATCCATGGCACTGTAAACAGGATCCAGTCACTTGGACCATGGTGACTAGAGACGATACATCTATATCAATCTTAAGTGTGCTGCAGGAGTAGCTTTCCTCAATCACAGCAACCGGATCACAGGGACATGTGTATTTCCTGCACAGGTGTTGTTACAGGCAAAGGTATTGGAGAAGATCAATTAATTCCTCCCCCACGACAACAGCACAGCAGTTTGACTGCAGGAGAAGGTGCACTCGTTGCTTAAACTCAACTCTAAAGTCACTAGAAGTCAACTACCAAGAGGACAGAAGCTCCCTCTGCCTTTACAGAAAGAATATCAACAATACATCAGAAGTGGGTTCTGTGAAGCCTTGGGTGAATATGCAAGGGGCTAAGGAGCACAAGTATTCAATGAGAAAGAAATCTCAGCATGTGAGAAGCAAGAACAGCTCTTCCTGAGAACTTTTTCCTGGCTTTTTGCTTTAAAGTTTGAGGCACTGAATGCAGACAAAAACCATGGATGAAAAACAGATACCACAGCAAAAAGCAAGTAGTGAAAATGCCAGTGACCACAGATGTCTCTACCTCTGCATAGCAGTAGTTCGGCAGAGTGCCTGGAACACTCCCAGCAAAATGCCATTCAAGAATCAGGAGGCTTACTAACCACCATTAAGCTTCATAATATTCCAGTTAGCTGTATTTAGTGTACCAGACATTGCAGAAGTACACAAAGATTGAGAAGCCAAGTGTCTTAAATAGTCTGTGGCAGATTCAAAGTGTGGTTTATAGTAATGAAAAGGAAGGCTGCTTAATAACTAAGCACCAGATCGATACTTGGGAGATCTGAAGTCACTTCTTTCCCATACACCTTTTGTCTTGTGGCTGGCATGCCTCCAGATATCTCCAGGTTCATCCATAGTACAAGTGGGTGAAACTAATTATACAGGAGAAAGACCTGGGACTCCTTAGACAAGGACAGAAAGTGTCAAGGTAACCCAGCCACACACAGCATGAGCTAGTACTGCTTGTGCAGTAATGTTGTTTTCCATATGAAAGAAGGGAGAAATTTCTCTTTAAACTCCCAACAGCTTAGTCTTAGAGAATAGTAGCTAAAGCACAGGTTAATCCAAGGAGGTTACACACCACCCCCAGTGCAGATACACATTACACAAGGCATCTTATTCCACCTTTTGTTTCAAAGTATAAAACGACTTCACATGAAGGCAGTCTTGAAGGCCAAGAATGTGGACAAGTTCATGCTAGTGATGCACTGTAACTGCACATCCCAGCTTACTGCTCATGCCTATCAGTGCCATATAGACTACACTACAATCCTTTGTGATTGTGAAGCTTCTGTTTCGTGGCAGCTGAGTCATCCAGACACACAAGTGAAAACAGAATACTTCACAGGAAAACTTGTAAATGCTCATGGGACTCAGCTACCCTCTCCCAGTGAAAAGGAGAGAAGCTATAGGATAAGTATTCATTCCTGTGTTCTTCAGCACCATTGCCACCACCTGATCTCACACTAACTGGGGAAAAACCGTGACCAGCAGTTTACAGAAGCAGCAATATGGATCTGTCTTATAGAGTTAAAGATGTGAAAGCAGAGACATAATGGAATGATGTTAGCTTTGACTTCATAATTCCTTCAGTTTGTGCTTCAATAGACTTATTCAAAGGCTTACTTAAGAGCACACCTTGTGCATATGGGCTCTTACTATACTACATCGACTTCAACTTTTCTTTGATATGTTCCCAGGGCCACGGCAGTACAACTTGTATCACAAATTAGCTTCAACCTTTTCATTCTATCAACCGTAAAATACGTACTATACATTGAAATATCTTTCCTTCTCTACAAGAAAACAAAATTTAGGATTAACAGCAAAGACCCCTGGGTCAGGCTTAGAAAAAAGGTACTAAAAAGAGCTGGATTTTCAAGCTTTCCTCTATAGCCTGTGTATGTTCTTCTACAACTCTCCCAGTACCAGTAAGTCTGTTCATCTCAGGGGAATTACATTTGATAGCATATTTAGTTCACAGGACTAGCACAGTTACATTAAACAGAGGTTGCTAATAAAACATTACGTCTCCCTCCCCCTGGCACTCCATTTGCCATGATGTAAAAGGCAGACACCCCATAGAGAAATTAATCAGAAAGAGGAAGAATGAATCTAAGGAGTGAAAATTAAAGACCCCATGACATCTACATCCATCTACTACATCCAGATGAAACATTGTCCCAAAACTCAAGGATGTATTAAGATCCTTCTGAGAGATGGAAGTGGTTATAGAATTCAGCATATTATCATCAGTATAAATTATAGTTATTTAAATTGAAAGATTTCTCTTTGCTCATCACTGAAGCTCCACAGAGAACACCGTATCTTTTAGACGAAAGCACACCTGTTTTACTCTGCAAAGTGATGAAAAAGACTTAAAGCTTAAAGACAGATCCTGTAGAGGCAGTGTCACTCTGACTTCAGTAAAGCTTCATCTCCGCTAAGGATATAGCCTAAGAATCTACCTTTCTCCCATAATGAGAAATCTGAAGAAGTATCTATGTTGAAAGAGACATAATTGGGTATCCCCAAATCCCAATTCTTCCCTGGTTGGTCTAACTGCTCTCAAAGCTTTTCAGCAACAGAACTATTCCAACATAAGTAGTGCCTAAAACTGTCTTAAGGATGTCTTCATTTCCATTTAGCCCTTAACCAAATAATCCTCTATTATGATCCCTACAAAAAGATGTTTGCAGAATCTATCAAGGCTGTATATGGGAAGGATCTCAAATGCCTGGGCTAACAAATTTGGTTGAAATGGATTAGCCTGGATAGAATACAAAAGAAGCAATCTTGGCTTTAAACACACATGCACTACTCTAGCCTTTAAAGATCTGAACTTGCAGCACTGGGAACAGCTTTAAACAGCAAGGGAAATAATAAAATGTGGACAAAAGTGCATGCATTATGCAGTATGTTTTAAACAACCATGCAGGTATACAGATTTTGCAACACCCTAAATGCTGGGATTTAAATTTATGACATGTGAGCAAAAGTATATGCAAGAAAAACACCTCATAAACCTTAGATCTTACAGACAGTACTACGTTTATGAAGCAATACCCAGATTAGAGCTTCCTCAAAAAGGAATTCAGTAGCAGAGGGTGTGAAATGCTACTTCTAAATTTGTTAGGCCTGATTCAGATAGAAGACCTGAACTTGGAGTGGGGAGCACGAGAGAAAACCCTTAAGTAAATAACATCCCTCCACAATACAGGATACAGAGTAAACACAATATCCTTGCTCTATATGTTAAGTTACATCAGGTGTTTTCAGATGTATAAGGCTGAATCAACCGTGCAAGCCTAGTTTTTTACCAAATGCTTTATTTTTAACCAATGTAAGAACTTAACCTTGTTTTAAATTTAAGCTCACCCCTTCTAGACACACATAGCAACGTTAAAACACTTTAAGGGAGATTGCAAAAATCCCAACAGGACAAGAACTTTAAGTATAAAACTTCTTCTATTCTCGAACACCGAGATTATTCCAATCTTGGCAGCTCTGAGTCCAAGATCACAATTGGTCCTGGAGAGATTATTAAACAAGTATTAAAGTAGGATGAGGACTATATTACATGCTCTTGCTAGACACCCTCATACGGCCTGTGTCACAAAAGCTGGTACTTTGAAGCAAGTGGCTGCACACCAGAAGGTAGATAGGAAATGGAAAATGTAGTTGGAGCTGACTTTCAAAACACGCATCATAACTTATTCGGCATGAAAAAAAGTTTCTTACCTCATGCTTTTGCAGACTGCTGAGTTGAGGAAAATACAATGATCTCGCCTCCTCTGCATGAAGGATGGTAGCGTCAGACCGTCTGAGGGTGGAAAGGGCATTCCCACATATATAAAAGTCCTGTTCAAACCCACATTCCAGTAAAATCAATCATGGTAGAGACTGCAACCAAATAACAAGACAGACAGCAGTCCCATTAGTTGCTATCATTGCAAACCCAATACTTGTCAGAACATCTTTGGTACAATCCTGCGTAGTTACAAAAGACATTCCTCAACTCCTGCCGTGAAAACACCAGAGGAACAAACAGCAGCAGGCAATTTATTCTGCTACAAAATACAAGTCTGCTTTTCTCACTTCATCCCCCCAGATTTCTGTATTTCTGTTTCTTCCATCTTCACAAGAGCTTCCTTAACTTTCTACCACTGCATATGCAAACAAATGCCAACAACTAACCAGTTTCCCAGGTCCTGTGTTTTTCAGAAAAGCCCCTCTGAGCTTCTCAGCCCCTCTGCTTAAACTTACCAAACAGCTTCCTACAATGTCACTTCCAGTAAAAGAATGCTACAAACATTTCATTTAACAAATTTCAGTAGGTCATAGAATCATTTAGGTTGGAAAAGACCTCTAAGATCATCAAGTCCACCACTAAACCATGTCCCTAAGCAGCACATCTACACAACTTTTAAATACCTCCAGGCATGGTGACTCAACCACTTCCCTGGGTAACCCTTTCAGTGAAGAAATTTTTTCATAATATCCAATCTAAACCTTCCCTGGCACAACTTGTTACTTGGGAGAAGAGATCAACACCCACCTCACTACAACCTCCTTTCAGGTAGTTGTGGATGGTGATGAGGTGTCCCCTCAGCCTCCTTTTCTCCAGGCTAAACAACCCCAGTTCCCTCAGACGGTCCTCACAAGACTCATTCTCTAGACCCTTCACCAGCTTCGTTGCCCTTCTCTGGAAACACTACAAGAAAGACATTGAGCTGTTGGAGCAACGGGCCCAAAAACTGAACACAATATTCAAGGTGCAGCCTCACCAGTGCCAAGTACAGGGGGACAGTCACTTCCCTGTCCCTGCTGGCCACGCTATTCCTGATACAAGCCAGGATGGCTCATATTCAGCCTGATGTCAACCAACATCCCCTTGTCCTTTTCCACCGGGCAGCTTTCCAGCCATTCTTCCCCAAGCCTCTAGCGTTGCGTGGGGTTGTTGTGACCCAAATGCTGGCACTGAGCCTTGTTGAATCTCATACAATTGGCTTTGGCCCATCACTCCAGCCTGTCCAGATCCCTCTGTAGAGCCTTTCTACCCTCAAGCAGATCAACACTCCAACCCAGCTTAGTGTCATCTGCAAACTTACTGAGGGTTCACTTGATCCCCACATCCAGATCATTGATAAAGATATTACACAGAACTGGATCACTACTTGCTTATAGATCAAAAATTTGATAGTAACAATTTTTCCCAGTATTATGTTATAACAGACTTCCAACAACACGATCAATGGAACAACAGCAAACCACATGAAAGCACCACAGCTATGTACAAGACTGTCCCAGTACTTAAGTGATGAAATTTATCTTGGGCTGTGGCTGAGATAACATCTGCAATACCAAGATATCTCATTCCACCACTGCAGTGATGATAGCAAGGTGCTATCCCGCTTACATGATAGGAAAGAGCAAGTACAAAGAAGTACAAGTAACATCATTTAGTAAAATTATTTATGCTACAAAGTCTTCCAGGAGTTAAGAAACATCCCAAATACATCCTATAAACCTTATGGTGCTGTCTTCATGAAATATAGGAGGAGAAAAAATGAGAACATTTGTAACAAATGTTTATGATCGATTGAGTCAAGATGACTACTTATGCTTAAACATTATTTGGAGGATGCTGGTTTATTTACCTGGTAAAAGGCTTAGCTGGACTAGATCTTAGTACTGATCAGCACTACACATGCAAACACTCTGCAAAATATTAACTAAGTGAAATTAAGTGCATTGAAAGTTACCATGTGTTTCTGATTGTGCAATGCCACTGGCTTACTCTTGCCATTTCCCTTGGTTATTTTCCACTACAGCCTTATAAAACAACAGGCATTATTTCATTACTATGTTCAATACTATAGTTTCCTACCTTCTTATGGTACCATCACAAGAACAGTAGAAGGAGGGCTGTTCTCTATATCTTTTAAGAAAAGGGTCTGGTCCAATAGGCACTTGATGAATAGAAATTAAGAGGGTTTTTGGCCTTGGCACATTAAACCATGCCCTAATGCAGCAGGCAAATTATAATTGAGATAAAGGCTTAGGTATATGAATAACTTTCACTACATATTAGACTGAAGTCAAGGGTAACTTCACTCAAGGGTTAATAATCTGCCCAGGGTTAAGGCCTGTGTGAAATGTCAGGGTTTATCTGAAGCTGTAAGGAAGACTTGTTCTAGCTTTCAACACCAGCAAATAAAACACCTTATTTTAACAAGTTCACAAAGCAAAGCAATGCAATTTTGTTGCTACTGCAGTTTTCTACCCCAATGTGCGTCTGAGCATATAATAAAATGAATCATTTAGTCCACATCAACTTTTCCCAGGAATGTGACAATATTCAATTGTAAAAATATCAGTGAATTCCCACCTGAGGCAAGTTAAGCAGAATTCAGATTTTCTAGTTTTACACTGATGAGTATCCTTTACTCAGAAGCACATTTTTGTCCTGTAAATAACATTTCTGCATTTGATTCATGATGTTTGGGCAGGTCCAGGCAATATTAGACTGGTAGCTCTGGGATGTGGTGTATTTTCCAAAAGGAACAAGGAGCTGAGTCTACTACCAACTAGCCTCACTGACATGGGTGCCTTTGCTCTTCCTCAGTTTACCCTCAGTAGCACTCTTCTAATAATAGCTTGCTTCGATGTTTGCAAAATATACCGAGTGCTAGGCACTGTGCACCTAAATACATATCCTAATGATTTCCCTTCACAGCAGGGTGCTCAGCTCTGAAAATGAAGTATTTTGTCCTGCCATAAAAACATGAGAAAAGGCTCAACCAAAAACCTCTTCTCAGACTAAATGCTTCAGTTTGGGCTGACAATTTATGTTGGAAGAATTCACATCCACTTCAGGCTAAGTTGTATTTCAAACTAGCATAACTTTTTGCACTGTTATGAGAATAAGAGAACTGCGGTAGGAAATACGAACATCAGCACTTTTTTCTCCCTTTAAGCACAGTGCAGGCTTTGATGTAGCAGTAAATGAGAACAGGTGTATTTTGTAAACAAATTTCTACATCAACTTTCAAGATTACCATGTAAAGTGATTAAAAGACTCATTATCTGCTTTACTGTAAAGAATAACATAAAATAACAATTATTCTCTTTTTTTGCAACAATATTAGGTTGATCAGTTAGGCCTGTTGCAGTAAGACTTGAATTAGTCTGATTAGTCTCAGCTACTTAAATTCAGAAACAGATGCCTCACTTTGCAAGACTGGCGATTAAAAGGCCACATTCACCAAAAAAATCGGATTATACACACTTAAGACAATACCTACTATTTTTCAGCCCTCCCCCCCACAGCAGGTTGCCTGTACAATTAGTGACTCCAAAAAATTCTTAATAGAACCCCTCCAAAGCTGAGACATGACTGCCCTCACTTCTAAGACAAAGGTATGCATAACCAAGACTATTTTCAAATGTTCTCCTCATATCAGGACTGGTCACAGAGGTCAAGAAATCCATTCAAATCATTTACACAAAGGTGCAAATCAAAATACAATCCTTGCATGTTCCCAAAAGAGTCACCCATATGGTTATTACTAGCATGGGAGAGGCAGAATAATAATATAGGCGACTTGGCAGCAGATAAAAACCCTCATAACGCTCCAGCCAGCACAAGCAAGTGAGAAAGCCAGGACTCAGAGACACAGAATGTCTCATTATCTACCCCAGAAGGCACAGCACTGCCAATGCTGCTCTTTATCAAGTCCTTAACAGGTGTAAAATTAGCACTTGTTATTAAAGACAATGGAGTTACATGTATTGCCAGCAGCTGAAGAAATGTGTTAGAATTGTTTTCACCTCCAGTTAATTCGCTTCCATTCAATAATGCACATGAAGCCTGTAAATTAGAAAAGTGCTTTCTGAAGCATGGCAGTGAGCTAAGCCAGTGTGTAAGCATCCTTTCTAAACACAGGTGCTTTCCTGAACGAAGGCCTAAGGACCAAATCCTCTTTTCATCAATACTGATGTAAGTTTAAACAAATGAAATTTACCTAAGTGTACTCTCAGGTAAAGATGCACGGATGTGATCTGTAACCAGAATCTGGAGTTGTAACAAATCCTCGTAAGCAAATTCCAGGACAGTTATTTTCAGCGTTTCTAACCCCACTGAACACAGATCGACCAGCTGCACTGATATCCTCTCTTATCAACTACTTAGAATTCATTCCCAGAAGCAGAGAAAGGCATTATTTACTAAGAAAAACCCTATTTCAGATGTATCTCATTACAGGAGATGACTTCAGGTTTAGGACTAGAAGTCACTAAATCACTCAGGAGTGTGTAGCTTCATTGCATATTTTTCTGTTTTAATACTATGCTCAGCTTTGAAAGCAAATTATTTAGATTCATACTGCACATAGTAATTCCTCTAACTGCTGAGCCATTTTTATTCAATAGCACTGTACATCTCACCACTCTCCCCCTTTTCCCCAGTAACTGGGAGGAGGGTTGGCCAACATCAAACAAATCTGACCAAGGGCAGAAAGCTCAGTGATAATTACATTCCCACAGGGTTTCATGAAAACTGGCAGCGAGATAGAGGAAATTAACTCCTCCACCAAGGGAAGGGCAGACACAAGTCAGGCATCATGCAGCCCCCGTGGCAGCAATTGGCCAGGCAGCCAACACACGAGTCACTGCACTAGCCACAGCACATGCTGCCTTTTGTCTGCTGGGGTTGTGGCTGGGAACGTGTCAGGAGGTCGAGTTTCGTGGGAGGGGATGGAGGGAACGTGTTCATAAGTCTGTAAGAAACCATGCTTCTCTGCTTCTCCAGCCAGATACCATGCACAGTCTGAAGTGCAAGCCATGGGGCAAAGCTCTCTTGCAAGGGGTGATTTAACTGTAATCTCTCACAGCAACAACGCTCTCTTGCATTAATATAGTCTGTTACTGGGGGGAAGGTGGGGGGAAAACTGGTACTGGTCTAAGGGAGAACAGTAAACTCAGAGTTAGTTACTAATAGCAGCAGGTTCTCTTCAGTTCTAGCTGTTCTGCAGTTTTCCTACTGTCATTTCATTGCGCAGTCAGAACATGTCTGAAACACCCAATATAAAAAGCAAACTGTGTTTCTATTCAAAGGCCTCTGGACAAGTTCAAGTTTGGACAAAATGAGGAAAAAAAAAACCTGTTTGCTAAGGTATGAAACATCTTACCACTGTCCTTAGTTCATCACGCATCTTAGAAAAGGCAAAAATCAAAATAAGGCAAATAAAAAGAGCAATTTGTCTTTACACAGAGCAAATCTCCAGCTGTTGTTGGATTGCTAGGTGTGGTGAGTCACAAGCACACTGCCAGGGCTGTCAAGTCGTCACTTAAGCTGGCTACAGTACAAAGCTAAGTCCTTCCACATGGTCACCGCTCCCCTCTCTGTGTGCAGAAGAGCTACAGAAAAAGACTACAGCCTTTTCACTGCTTGTTCCAAATGCACGGTGAAATGTTATTTCTTCATCAGCCTCACATCCCCCTGGGCAATAGGAGTGATTGTTATCTGGTGCATGTAAATGCTAACAAAACTCCCATCTTGACAATAAGTAGTTTAAAACTTAAGGTACAAGAAACAGCAAATGCAGTGCAGTAAGGACAAAAACTGGACAGGTTCCAGGTGGCCCACAGGGCCCTGTCATGCTGGCAGTAGCATCTGTGACATTGCTAAAACTAGACCCGGGACTTCTCAAAAACTGGAAAAGAGCAGGAGAACTTGAGTTATAGTCTGGTTTCCACAGATACTCCTGTCAACCAGTGGAGCTGCTCAGTCATGCACTGACCCTCTCCCCAGCCTACACACGTGCACTCCAGAAATGAAGAGCAGCAACAGGTCCCTTAGAAGAGTGTGTGCCAACACGCTGCAGACTGGCAAAGCACATCAGTCATTCACTCTGATACGATGATAGCACAACAAAGGCAAGGCTGATGCAACACATTTGTAAACACAAAGCCATGCTGGCTGTGTTGAAGTATTGCCACACTTTAAACTTATATACAAATAGCAGGACTACTGCCTGTGCAGATTGTTGCTGTGGGAGATTAGCAACGTATTGGGAGCTCTGTGTAAATAGCAACACAGTGGAAGACACTTGAAATGCATGCAACAACTTGCATGTGTCCTACAGTGCTAGGAGCAGCCCTACATCTTCTCAGTTACCGTCAGCTGGAAAATTATTAACTAGCTGCATATATGCAAGGGGCAGAGAGAGACTTTTGCCAGAGAAGGGAAGGCAGGGCGCTGGCATTTCCAAAGGTTCCCAGTTAGTTTGCATATGGTGCTGTCAGACTGCTGTGCTCGTTTCCAGCCTGATTATTAACACTGCTAATGGGAAAAGGCCTTGGAGGGCAAGGACTGCACAGCGGCATGCCTGGTGCATAAGGAGCCAAAATTCCTGGCCATATTCCCAACATATACAGACCCATCTATTATATTAACTGACCTTATACCATCAGTGACTCAAATATCGCATCAGTACCATGAGCGCCATGAAGGGGCAAATTTTATGAAGATTTCAAACCTGCATTTACAATTTACACACCTGAAAAGGGATCTTTAGTCCCTGTGGCAAACCAGTCAGTGTGTTGTCAGTACATCTGTAAATCATTCCTGACAGAGTTAATCAGAATAACTTCCCTAGTTTCTGATTTTAAGCAAAAGCAAATGAGATGTGTCATTGAATTTTAATGTTTTGATGCTATTTCAGGGCTTGGTTTGTGTTGGGTCGGCTGTCTACCATGGACAACCCCCTCAAGTAACTTCAACATCCAGACTGGAGAAGGGAATTTTTTCCAAAGTTACAGGACCTTTGAAGAGAGCTCCAGGGCAACCCAAGAACATACCAGACCTTAGCTTGCTGATCCACTGCATTTTGGTTTTTTTCCAAACAGTAGCTTAATAAGGCAAAATAATCAGCCCTGAACATGTAAACCAAGAAAAATAGTTGGTTTCCACATTCAACACTTCCCTCAGAAGCCTACTGGATATTTTATAGAGAAGTCCCATGCAAATGGTAGCTGTCTTGCTGGAGCTCTTTGGAGTATGGGTATGTGGTGCATAGGCATTTCAGTAGTTGCCTAAAAAGTAATCTTTAAAAATCCTAGCAGTGTGAAGTTCTGTTTTTTTAACTTGGGTTTAGTACTTACCGTGGCTTGATGGAACTGATTCCCAGTTTTTCTAACAGGCAGCTTTCCTTTACCAACCCTTCTCTTCTTATGTTGTACCCTCTCCTGGCAGGGGCCAGCTCCCATTGCACAATGCCTAATGGCAAACTGCATTTACAGTCAGAATATAAGTAAAGAAGAGATGGAAGAACAGGTGGAGATACTTTAGATATCAAAGAACAAATCAGAGACCAAGCGAAGCATCCAAAGAGGCAACAAGCAAGAAGAATAGACAATGCCCTACAGACCACTAAGAACTGGAAAAAGGAGAAAACAGGGAAACCTTGCATTTGCAGAAGTGTTTTATAAAATTACTACATCAAAGCTACATCAAAGAGGTTTGTAAATTATTTGTTTGGTAGGAGACTGAGCAGAAATGTGACCAGGGTATAAATGGGAGGGGGAGCAGCACACGGCTGCCCTCATTCTTGTCCACCCCTTTGTGCCTGTCCAGAATGCATGGCTTTAGCAAAGAGGCGCACAGTCCGGGCACTGGCATTTTCTTTCATAATGGATGTATTTGTATACGTTATTACATTTTCCTTCTTCTATTCTCACCCCAAAAGCTGAAGCTTTTGAAAGCTTTTTTGAAAGCTTTGCTTTCCCTCATTTCCTGTCATACAAATAAATAACATGTCTTTGAAAACTGAGCAGTTTGAAAATGGCATCCCATCGGAGCCTGTCTGCAGTGTTTCAGCTGCTGTGGCTGGAGGTTTTGCTCTGTACCCAGCAAAGAACTTTGTGAGAGACATATTTTTAAGAACTGCTACATGCTCAATTTGGAGCGAAACACAGTAGTCCACTTTGTCCTTCCCCCTAACACCCTGTCTATTTAGGCTAAAAAATTGTGTTTGTATAGCACTTAGCCCCATGAGACTTGAAGCCTTTAGGTACAAATGTAACTCATTTAAATGGTAATGTACAACAAAATGAGTGGCACCCTTCAAAACAAGTGGCATTTGTAAGTATATCTGTGCCAGGTGCTGACAAATGGAGGGTCACTGTTAAAGACACAAGGAAAGGTCTTGGTGAGCCAATATTTAAAAGTCAGTTTTTCCAGTCAAAGGCGAAACTCTAAAACATCTGCTTATTTCTCTGCTGCCTGTGCCCTGGAGCACCATGCCTGCCTCCCAGAGAGCAGCACATTTGGGCTCCTAAGGTATTTCCCATACAAGGTCAGATCAATTAAAATGTGCTTTAAATACAGTCAGGTGAGCTGTGGCAGGAGCTCTGTAGCCCTGATTAGGTCCCTGACACTCTGAAGGGCAGAATCTAAGGCAATCTGCTGACCTCGGGTAGGAGAGCCAGATAACAGGCATGAACCTGCTTTTTCACTAACCTGGGACTGCAGGCTTTGCTGGCCACATAATACTGCTGTAATACCAGCAATGCCAGGAGTTAACTAAAAACCGTGTTCTTCTCCTACTGAAGTCAATAGCAAAACTCAAAAACACAAGTCTTCCAAAAGTTGGGACAAGCTCTTTCAGCTGTCCCAGGGAGACTGGGCTGCGCAGTGTGTGCTGCTGCCTTCTTTTGCCAGGCCTGGTAGGAAGCTCCCACAGAAATGTTTACGTTAAAGAAATAAGTGAAGCAAACCTTTGCAGAATGAAGCTGCACTGGCTCATGTCAGGACCTGGACTGTCTGCTTGGAAGACAGATCAATGAAACAAAAGCATCTCAGAGAGAACCTCCTTACCACCAAAATTTTAATAAGGTCCTAATCTCAATATAATATATTAATATACAAATACAGCATGAATTATGCTGCTGATGCAGTGGAGAGAAGGCAGAGATGTTATTTGTATCTACTGTAAGAGCATCTCTTTACTGTCAATCCTCCAGTAAAATGTAGCCAAATGACAGTTGCCCTTCCCCCTCATCTGGGAGCTACAGGAATATACCCAGGAATGACCTGTCTCAAGCTGAATGCAACAGCCAGAAGCAAAAGACATATAAAAAAGGTAAAACCAGGCCACTGAGGAAGTGTGCATCACCTGGAGTCTCTGTGGGGGTTGCTTTGAAAAAGTTCCCCTCCTTTTGCCACCATGTTCCTGCTGTTCCCCTCCAGCTTGAGGGGAGAGTCTTGGGAAGGGAAACAGTCAGTGAAGTAATGGGCTTCTGTGTAAGCTGTTGTAAGGTTACTGTCATGCCAAACACAGCCCATCATCAGGCAGTTCCCCTGCAGGTCTGATAATAAATCTCTCTGAACATCTACACTGTCAAGAGTTATGTCTTATTCTATGTATTCCACAAACGGATTTCTGCAAGTCAAATTCTTCATGAAGCCATGAGATGTTATACGGGAGCAGCCTGGGAGGCAGTTTCTGCTTTTTAATTTGCACTTGTGATATCATTGCACATCAACAGAATTATTCTTTTCTTTCTCCTAAATACCACTGATAAGTAAAATATTATCAGCAGGATCTTCATCTGGTGAAAGTCAGTGTAGCTCCACTGAACCACTGCTAAAACAATTTACACCATCTGAAGCCCTGGAGCAAAAAAATCCAAGTCAATGGGATATAAGCCAAAATTGGAGTGTTTTGCTGGATGCAAACCAGATTTACTTGCTTGCTTAAACAGGTGCCTAAGTGCTCTAGTGAATTGGGGCCCAAATATGGCACCATTTTTTATTTGTGTCCACTTCTGCCAGCTTGGACATCTGATACAGAGGTCATCCTATAGCTAACATTTTTGCCTTAAACCCTGCCTATAGCTACAATATAGAACAGCTGCCTGTGGATTTATGTTCCACACATAACTTTAAAAATAAAATGCAAGCGACTGGAAAACGTGAATTTATAACTAGAAACAGAATACATGGGTACCTTGAAATAGAAATAAATGAAACACTTTCTACATGCTGAGAAAAGAACAAATAATCTCATATTTCTATTGCATTCTCTTTTAGTACTGATGTTTCAATACTGCAGTTAGAGTGTCCTAGAAATGCCTTAGCTGGAATTGGTTATACCAGAAGCACTGTAAAAGGTTTTACATATACATTAAATGAGTTTTTACCTACACACCATCCGAGTTCTCCATAGGGAATCTATGTAATAACTGCATTTCCAAACACTTCCTAGCAATGTAGCAATGTCCCCACAGATTCAGACTGTTTAGTACATGGTTAGCAACAGCACAGCTTACAGGAGTGGCTACTGACTTCTCCAAGTCATCCATCCAACTTGCAAATTCTGACAAGTGAGCTGAAATCCCACCTCCCAGGAGTAATTTTATATATTGGACTTTTGCCATGGTCCCATGATAGGAAAATGCAAAAGTGGAGGCCATGTCCAGAATGCAGATTCTCCTCATTTTACTGAGTCTCTGGCCACTAGATAAAGTCTTGCTTTCTCACTTAATTTCTTTTGCAGCCCATACTTCATCTCTTCCCGGAAGATGCCTGACCATGCAACCGAGGTGGTGGGGACCTCTCCTCTCCCTGCCCCTCACACACAGGCAAGCTCACCTCTGGCCTTCTGGTTAATGAAACCTGACAAGAGGTGGGGTTTGAGGAAAAGGGAATTGATGTCCCACTTCCTGAAATTTAATCTTTAGGTTTTATTTAGAGTCATAATTGCATTGGCTTAAAAAAACAGTAGTTGTCAATACTGTTGCCAGGAGATAAGCGCAATGTGAGCTGCTTGGTAAATTGGGCCATAAAGGGATCCAGAAAGGGTTGCCTCAGCAAGGAGAAGGTGAGGGATTTCATGGGAAGATCTGCAACCAAGGGAGAAAGAATTCTAGTTTGAATTAGCCCTGACAAAAGTAACTCAGGCAGTTCTCCAACACCAATGGGTTTCTAAGGTTTTGATGCTGTAACAAACTCAACAAGATCACATCTTTAAGTGTGCAATTTGATGGCTATTTTAAATCATTAAATCTCAACAGAAAATTAATTAAATAAAGCATCCAGCTTAATTTTGTAATTAGCATTTGTAAACTTATATAATTAAGCCTTTTTCAAAATAGGCTTGAATCGTAAACTAAGCATATATTTGTATAAATTTTAACTGGATGCAACTGCAAAAGTAAATAAAAGGAAAGGAATATTACAGACTCTCAGGTCTTGAGATATGAAAGATAATTTACTCTCCACAACTATGCATGTGCATAGGGAAAAGTCTGCTATTTCATCCGTCACTACCTCACCTTATTTTGCATCTCAGGTTTATTTTGTGTCTCCAAGCCAGAGGCTAAATGCATTTAATGTGCATGCTATTACCATGTTGACATGGAACTAAGCAGCCCCCAAATGCCTCTTTTCCTACTCTGTGGCAAATATAACCTTAGTTAGAAATTAAGGAGAAAGTTTCAAAGGATGTGGACCTGATCAGGAAACACTATATAGCAGAATATTTAAACAAATTGTCAGGTTTCTAACAGTTGGAATGGATGACTAGTGGCTTGATTTTTATTTCAGAGGATTATAATATTGCCAGAGTGCGGGAGAAACAATGAAGACCTCTGAGAGGGTGAAGTGGCTGGCAAATAAAAGAAACATAAACTCTTGTGTCCACTCAAGAGGGGGTTACAGGATACCTTGAAGAAGCTATGAGCCCAGCACTGCTGTGCTCAGAGGCTACCACAGGTTGACTCACCTTGCAGCAGCACCAGTAAGATGTGCATCTCCAGAGGACAGTGTAACGGCACCAGCACAAAACCTAACACTGCAGTGCAGAGCTCTCCATCAACATATTCTCCTTCGGCCCTCTCATTTAGAGGTTTTCCTCTTGGCTAACAAATACTTGTCCCTCAGCATGCTGCTGTCTTTTTTATTTTCATTTTATTTATTTATCTGATCCTTCCTCTGAAAAAAACCCCACAATGTATTGAATCACTGCATGGTTATTCCATCTTCGGAAGAACTATGGCTTTCTGCACACATAAATTAAATATAGCAGGAATTTACAGCTTAATAAATATATCTGGTATTCAAGGATATCGGCAAGGGGATCCTCTAGAAATTCTAGATGCCACATTCCCCTGCATACAACACAATGCAGTGCCAAATGTCAGTAAGCAGACATGGTGCAACCTTTTCCAGGGATAAATCACAGAGAAATAGGTAAGAGCAGGGCATCCTTAGTAACTTACGCAAAGTCACAAAGATATCTAAGCATCAGTCTCTTCCTCTCACTCTTCTACCTCTCCAGCTGCAGAATGACAGGGAAAGCATTTACCCCCTCTCACAGGCCTCTTGTGACAGTAGGAGAACTCAGTGTTTGGATGCCATGCTGTTAGGGCTACCTGAGGGGTGATAGAGGGAAAAATTTCACACATTAAAGACCATTTGGCCAAACAGTTGGAAAATACTCAAGATGGTGTCATTAGAAGCACTAGCTTTACATTAAATCTGCCTGGAGTTACTCCAGCCACCATCAGTGAGAGATGAGAGGACCAGGCACAGCCACTGCCTAACCAGAGAGCAAACAGCATCAGAGAGAAATGAATGTAGTCATTTGCTACGATGGACCTACAGGGCCTAGGGCCTGATTCCAGTTACTGAAGTTTTCTTGCATTTTTAGACCCATTTTTAATTGCTTTATCTCATCAGGGAAAACAAATATGTGAGCCGCAGGTCTTTGTTCTGTAAACTATGAAGTACTAAGAGAATATAAGTATTACCATCGCTATTTATTTTATCCCTTGGTGTCTTGTCTCTCTTTCCTGATTGGTTTATGATGACTAATGTCAAAACTCTGCTCCCAGTTATCTCTCTTGGGCAAAGAGATAATACAATATGACACTTAATACAGTATACCACAGGTCATCCTCCCTCTTCCAAACATTAAAATCATGAACATAGCAAGAAGCAATCATAACAATAGATGTATCTTTTATTCACAGATAAAAACTGAAGCAAGCTGTTATAATACATATTTGTACAAAGGATTTGAAAAAACCATAAAAAGGAAGATGATTAGAAAATATGATTCATTATGAAATGTGGTATTACATACACTATTAAACCTTTTCAAAAGTATTTGTTTGGCAACAATTTATCAATAGTTCCCACACTTAAGTGGCCTCCTTCAAAAAAGCACAAAATCTCATGCAGCATGTATAAACTTGATCCTGAGGGTTTGCCTTCCTTAGAAAAACTGTAAAAAGATATACTATTTGTCTTAAAAGTTCAAAATGCAAATGCTATATTTATAGTCAAAACTATATAAAAATATGGACCTAACTTAACATTTACAAAAACTTTTTGTTCCTTTTTTTTTGTTTGTTTTATGGTTTTGGTAATAAACATAATTCTCAATTCCTGCAGTCACAGAGAAAAAAAGAAAACCAAAACAAACCACAGTGCCCTTTGTAGACTTCCTCACATTAAGTTTATGACTCCAGAAAGACAAGGTCTGTGATAAGTGAGGTTAGTAACCACGGAAATAGGTAAGCAGTTAATATATATCTATATATGTATATATAAAATGGAAAACAAACATTTATTTTGATCTGAAAAAGTAATAATACAAAACCTGAAGGTAAAACAATCATCTCAAAATGCCATAATACACCTTTTCAATAGATAAATGTTCATAAAAATATCTTGAACCCTAAACAAGAAAATTATAATACAATTTTAATTCTGCTACATAAAACAGCTTTTCTTGAAACAAGAAGGCAAGTTCAGGTATGAAAACATAATTTACTTATTGCTTTTGCTACAATGTTGTTTGTTTTTTACATATAGTCATAAATACACTATACAGTATAAAATATTTCATAGGAATACATTTTGTGGTCTGCTTAGGTTTGCTGGCTTTAATTCTAGCACCAAATACAAAAATGAAATTCAAATCAACTGTAAAGGCACTTCCATTGTACGCTTGTTTGTTTGTCAATTAACATCTTGGTTTGTACAAAATTTCTTTGCTTCCCTCTGGTAGAAGCAATACTTGATCCTACTTTTATCTTTGTACAGTTCAAGTCACATTGAGGCACCAAATGATTTATGAACATTCCCATTCCTCAGCTGTTTCCTTCTCTCACAACATTCATTGTTGCTTCTTAATCTTCACCATTCCTCCTTCACTTCCCAGCTACTTTATCTCTTTACTTCTTCATGTCAGACAATCCAGCTTCACTTCCTTCAGTCCCCTGAAAAACCTCTCTTCAAACCTCCACTTCCCTTACTCCATCTTGCGCATCTGTTATTCCAATATCAAAACACGTCACTATCATGATATGTGACTTGCACAGATTAACACACTGCTCCAGTTCCTCTGTCACTTGTTCAAGTGCCTCCAGGTACTCCTGTGACTCCTTATCGAGATCAGGATCCACTTCAACTGCCAGACAAAAAAAATCAGTAAGAGAAACAGCTCATAGCAAAACTTTGGCACAAGGGAGCCAATAACGTAGAGTACAATTTTATTTCTCTTGAACTAAGTAATTTTTTTCACTTTGTTCAGCAGATGCAAAACTCTACCTTGAGGCTCCAGTTAAGCACAGCACTCAGTCTGTGAACAAATCTCATGCCTCAGTTCCCCAGCTGTAACATGGATATAGAAACATTTTTTCCTTCTTTGCAGAGGATAATAAAAGGTTATAAACATATTTAATATTAACAAGCATCCCAGTGAGTCTCTGCATTGTTTCGACATTCTCTTCTGGCTGTTTTGGAGGGGGATTTTTATTCATTTCTGGTACTACTTGGCAGTTAACAAATCCCGTATCACAGAAACATGAATGGAGTCACAGAGCATTTTAGGGCTCAGTTCAGCAAAACATCTTAGCAAGTGCTTAACTTTTTCAGTGGGACTGCTCACATGCTGAAAACTTGATACATGCTGATCATACTGCTGTTTTCACAAAATACTTACACTCTTCTTTCCACTTATTTGGATCCATCATCAGCCTGCACTTTGTCTCTTCCAACTCTTCCTTCAAAAATTCATGCTTTGCCTTTACTTCTCTGATTCGCTGCTGGCGCCTTTCTAGTATCTTCAGCTTGGTATGGAAATACATCAGACCCTTTTAAGACACAGAAAGACCATTTCATGAATTTGCCTGTTATGAGCTGACCTCCAACAATTTGACACAAATTGCTCCCAGCACATTATTTGTAAGAGTTAGCAGATCCATTGTTTTGTTTCATTATGGGGTTGGTGGGTTTTTTTGGTTTGGGGTTGGGGTTTGTTTATTTGACGTTTACATTAATGGCTTCTAACCTAGAGGAACAACATGCTACATCACTTAAGCATTTGTTGCACTTCTCTGAATTCGCAAACATCTCTTAATACATTCTGAAATTACAACTGTTTGTAGAGCAAATTTTTTTTTCCAGCAGTGCAAATTATAAACACAGCCTAGTAATAAGGTTAGAGCTATATTTAATCCTAAAACATATGAATTCTTATTTTCTTAAAAGCATTCCTACCTTCTCAACATCCTGGAAAGGCTATTATGAAAGAAATGGGAAAAAAGCATCAGAAGAATATAGAAATCTGGTCTCCAAAATAGAATTAGCTGATTTTTTTGCTAATTACAACTAAATTAAAATCAGTGTAGCCCTGATTTAATAGAATCCTGTCATCTACATAAAGAGTTAATGACCCTATAGTTGAGGAAGCCTGTAAGGTTTCATCATCCAGGCATAAAGTCTTCTCATAATGTATTCATTGGTAACTTCCATTTACACCATCAGTCATGTTAGACACAATTAATTTTAGACAGTAATCATTTTCATTTTCTGTGTTAAGGGTACCCCAACATATGAAATGTAAAATTAACAATTATAGTGCTTTAATTGCAATCAATTTCCTGAACACCATTCTGGCATTCAGGCAAGGACTCTGCCTGTATACTGTAATTTAAGTTGTCTACAGTTGTTGTAAAATATGTGCTGACCTCAGTTTCCTCTTGTCTGTGTCGCTGTAATCGTTCCACATCATCAATCTCATAAACTTTAATTTCAAATGGCTCTTTTAAAGTGCCTGGCAAAGGTGGCAGATCAACCCATTGGCCAGTGACGCTGGGTTTTCTTCCAAGGGAGGCAGCATCTGGCAACGGAGCAGGAATCAGTCTACGACGCTGGAGGCCTAAAATACAGAAGACAGGTGTTCCTCAGGCTGTAAGAGACTAGCATACTGCAGAACGTACTGCAGTGAATTAAAGAAAGGTCTAAGTTCTCAGGGTACTTAGGAAGAAATGCTTTTCTTGATCTTTTCATTTTAGTAAAACACCCCCAGGCTGCTAATTGAGTTACTGTCTTGACAAAGTACGTTTCACTTGGTTCACGGATGGGAGTGACAGCAGTTCCTCTCCCAAAGCAGATGTCTGAGTATCAGTTCTTTATTCTCTCCCTGCAAAAATATTTTGCCTGGATTAATTTTTCTTTGGTGGGCTACAACGGTATTTAATACCTTACAATGACATTGAGATAGTGAGTAATTTCAAACCAATACTTATAATGGAAGATGAATCTGGAAATCTGCTCCTCCAGTTAAAGCCAAGCCAGACTATCTAAGATGCCTCTCATTGTACTACCTCTTTGCAAACAGTTCCCTCCAGAAGTACTACTAATGCTTTAAGGTGCTAAATACCAACAGTCCCCATGGGATTGAGAAGCAGTAAGGCGGCAGCAACCAACCAAGATGCAACCTGAGCCACCTCTAATGTCTAGGCTTATCACCACCCGTTTGCACGAGCACTCAATCTCAAAGCATCACAAAACTCACCAATTTCTCAACAAGAGGGCCCCCAGATTTATGAACAAACAGCATAATGCTACCTTGATGCATCTGCTAGGAACCAAATTTTGTGAAGCAGAGACTTATGTCCTTCAGAAATGCTGGTACTTTTGTATAGAAGAGTTGGCACTCTGGTGTCGAGCATTTTTTGCGATTATAAAGTCTCTCTTCATTCTCTAAAAGCTGACCTTACACTACACGTGTCAAGGACGAGTACGTGCATAGAGCTGGTCAGGCAATTTTAACAAGGCTGCAGTCCAATCTCTAGGTAAACAGGAGGGCTGAAGGCCACCAGAAACAAACTGAAATATCACATGGTAGCAGTGTATAAGCAGCTTTTGGGTGAACAGTGACAATAAATTTATGCCTAATTTCCTCCTCTTATTGAAAACCAGCTCAAAGATAAGGAGTCTTATTCCTTCTGGTCTTACAAAATGGAGCACATCAAACAGACAAGACAGTGCTGCTCAGAGGACAGCACTTCAAAGTAACTCCTGGGCTGAGACCTCTACAGAGTACAAGTTAAGGCTGTCAGGTAAGCCCTGTCACAAACTTCAACATGAAATGGAGACAAAATCCCAGCAGGTACCCCAAAGCAACACACATCCATAGATACCTGAAGAGTTACCTGCTTCACATATTCTTAAGAAAAACGTCCCAAATTCTTATTTGCATCCTTGCTAATTTCTAAGTAACAAGAATAGTCACAAGAAGAATGTTCTGGAAAGGGGAACGCTTGATTCTACTTCTACAACACCCGTTCATGATTCTTACCATCCTAATTCATTTAGCCTGAATCACCACTATACTCCTGCCTGCTGAAATCACCCACTGTAATTTTGATCATGTAACCACTTTGTTGACAGCAGGATCCATCTGAAGAGGGCACTGAACTGATGCAGTCAAAAAACATATACTAAGCAGACAAACTTAATATCCTTCTACTACACCAACCAGGGTCAAGTTAATTTCTCCAAGGATGAAGTAAAAGGATAAGGGGATAAGGTTTCCAGTGACATAAATGGGAGTACAATCTGCCCTTTAAATCCAGAGACGGCAGGACTCCAACGGTTTGGAGCAACATAAGCTACTCCAAGAATCTCTAACACTTCGCAAAGGTTACAATATATTTTAGGCCAATAATAGGTCTGCACCAAACATTTCTTGTAAGAAATATTTCATGAACTTCCTAGAAAACTCCATTTCATGTATAAAACACATTATTCTCTCAAACTCTACAGCACTCCAAAAAAGTAATACATAATTTATTGATATAGAGCAATTTCAATTGGAAAAAGAAATAGTTCGTCATCTGTAAAGACCTTATGAGCATTTCCTGGAGCAAAACCAAATACAAATCCATCAGTGTGTAATTCCTTCTCAATATGTGTGCAACTTATACAGCTGTTAATATTGATTTATAGGAAAAGTTTAAGAGGTTGATATGCTATGGAAAGAGAACTGCAGCAAATGTTGCCGGTCACGAGTTGTGTCCCCCAGGGCTCGGTTTTGGGGCCACTCCTGTTTAACATCTTTATTGATAATCTAGATGAGGGGATTGAGTGAATCCTCAGTCAGTTTGCAGATGACACCAAGTTGGGTGGGAGTGTTGATCTGCTCGAGGGTAGGGAGGCTCTGCAGAGAGACCTGGACAGGCTGGAGCCATGGGCTGAGGCCAACTGGAGGAGTTTCAATCAGGCCAAATGCCGGGGGCTGCCCTTGGGCCACAACAACCCCCAGCAGCGCTACAGGCTTGGGGAGGAGTGGCTGGAGAGCTGCCAGTTAGAGAGGGACATAGGGGGTGCTGATTGACAGCCGGCTGAACAGGAGCCAGCAGTGTGCCCAGGGGGCCAAGAAGGCCAATGGCATCCTGGCTTGTGTCAGCAATAGCGTGGCCAGCAGGGACAGGGAAGGGATCTCACCCCTGTACTCGGCACTGGTGAGGCTGCACCTCGATTCCTGTGTTCAGTTTTGGGCCCCTCACTACAAAAAGGACATTGAATGACTCGAGCGTGTCCAGAGAAGGGCAACGGAGCTGGTGCAGGGTCTGGAGCACAGGTCGTACGGGGAGCGGCTGAGGGAACTGGGGGTGTTTAGTCTGGAGAAGAGGAGGCTGAGGGGAGACCTCATCGCCCTCTACAGCTACCTGACAGGAGGGTGCAGAGCTGGGGATGAGCCTCTTTAACCAAGTAATAAGTGATAGGACAAGAGGGAATGGCCTCAAGTTGCACCAGGGAAGGTTTAGACCTAGGATATTAAGAAGTATTTCTTTACAAAACGGGTTGTTGGGTGTTGGAATGGGCTGCCCAGGGAAGTGGTGGAGAGTCCCCGTCCCTGGAGATGTTTAAGAGAAGGATCAACAGCACTGAGGGATATGGTGTAGTTGGGAACTGTCAATGTTGGGTTAACAGACTAGATGATCTTCAAGGTCTTTTCCAACCTAGTTGATTCTGTGATTCTATTGCACTAAGTTTCCAAAATGACTTATCACCTGCTGAAGCAACTCAGTTGCTTTGACCAGAAAGCACCATGAGATCTAGGTCAGTTTAACTCATTTGGTTTTACTGCCAGAATCAAGCATCATGGATGTCTACAGGGATTACAACAATTACCACTTTCCAACCAAAAGCTCAGATTGAGCGCATCGCTGATATTAGGTCCTACTACATTTCCAACAGTCACTGTGCTTAGGCTGCTGAATGAGACTGCTGGTCATTAGCTACACGGCACCAACTGCCACCAATTCTTTACAATACTACAGGACTTCAAGTTAGATCTGTAAAAACGAATACTGTAACAGCAGTCAGATGAGCATGATTTTGAAGCTACCTACAACTGTCAGCTCTTACATGAGCACCACCCATGAAAGCAAAAAGGTAAGGCACCAAAGAGCAGGAAAGGGGACCTGGTTCTCATACGCCCACCTCTGCATGGCATGGTCAGACACGTCTACCTTGGCACAGTACATGAGCCGGAGACACCTCTTCCAAGCAGTTCCCCCGGTTGGTTTCCTATTGCTTATAGTATCCACATGTACCTTCTTAAATTTCTTTATAAAAACACTATTACAGTGCAATACAATAATTTTGCAATTCGCTGGTAACATTAATGTAAGAGTTGCTACATCTTATGTACGCACCCTACTGCTCTGCCTCTAAACTAAGGTTTACCTTTAGGTAATCCAAGGCACATTCAGCAATCTTTGTTAATTCACAAACACTCTTCTCCCCTCCAGGCCTATTCCCTGGTTTCCAAACTACAGTCCCAGCCCATCTCACTGAAATTCCTTCACAGACACCTGGCAGCAGAGCTCCTCCTCTCCTCACTGCCCTTCTCCCACCAGTCTTCCCTAACTCTCAATTCTCACAAAAACTCATCAGCACTCACCCAGCATCCTTACTCTTCTCAACCCACCTGTAAGACCCTCCCATTTTGGGCCACCCCTGTGTCGCACTCACTGCTGACCCTGCTGAGGGAGGAAGGAACGTCTCCCAGTGTGCCGGCAGCCATCTGCTGTCTCCTCCCTCACAGGGAGGCTGCCGGCGCCCCAAGGCACCCAGCACCTCTCCTGCCCTCTCCACTGCAGCACCTGTGTCACACCTGCAGCTTTGAAGTGAAATAAATGACAAGTAGATGCTGTCACAGCAATACGTGTGCACACGCAAGCGCATGCAGGCAGTCTACATCTCCACTTTGAGTCTCCCCCAAACTTCCTCTCCCTCTCTGCCAGAGACACCATGAAAACCCCTCATCCTCAGGGACACAGTGGAGTACCAGTTGACACTTAGCCGCCTTCCCATTCATTTCTTACCTGTTGATCGTTTCTTGGGGGATTTGAGGCTCCTCATCCTGCCTGGTGAGGACATCCCGCTTTCGCTCATGGAGTCGTGCGCTGAGGAGGCACTGCCGGTGGCCTCGCTGTCCCGAATCATGCTCTCATAGCCGCTGCTGCCCCCACTGTGGTAAAACAGAGCCGTCCGCCCCATGGCTGGTGGCAGCTCCCCACTTAGGACACTGCTGTTGTCACTTCCGTGCCCACTGCTGTACCGCTGAGGCCGCCGTGGAGCCGTTATCTTGCTGTACGGAGACGGCAGCACCGGGATTTGTGACTTCTCGTCGCTGAGGTTAATGCCACTGTCGTTGCCGCTGTCGGAGTCGGTGGAGCCTCTGAAGTGGCCCACCTTGGCAGAGCCACCTGACACCAGCTCGTTCACGCGGCTGTTGGCCGCCCTCATGGCCTGTTTGGTCCCCATGATGGTCCCTCGGCCAGGTTTGCTGCTGACAGGCTGCACGGAGCGGGGGGCTGCCTTCCCACCAGGGGCCATGCCAGAGCCCTTCCCTGCAGGCTGCGCCAGGGACTTCACAGAGGAACTGAGAGATTTTGATCCACTGGCAGAGAGGCCACGGTTTTTATTCCCGTTCGCTTGCACCTTCTGATTAGCTGTGGGTTTTGCCTGGCTGTTTTTACTGGGTGCAGGGGCAGTGAGGTGTGGTGGTAAACCCACACCAGAGGCAACAGGAGGGACCCCCAGCCTGGGGACAGAGCGCCCTGCCCGGCTGTTGCTGGCACTCCCATTCTCCCTCGCCATGCTTCCTTTAGATCCAACCGATGTCAGGCTATCACACCTCTCCAGGGACATGTGGCTCCCGTAACGGTGCACGGCTTCACTCTTCGATGCCTTCACCTTTAAGCTGGATGTCATCTTGGGCAAAGAGTGGTCGCCCTTCAGGTTCATTTTGCTGCTGGCACTTTCACTGAAGTAAGACCCAACTTTCAACCGCAAATCTACTTCATCTTCAGCTTTTAGCATGGCAGCCCTGGCAAAGTCCAGGCCAGAGGCTTTTCCTCCACCGTTGCCCAGACCAACGGGTTTCTGCTCCAGGCTTGATTTGCGTACAGGAGGTGTTGGAGGTGTTGGCCCACCTGGCCTGGGCAACATTGTCGACTTCTGTGGTGCGCTCTTCTTTCCCAGTGATGATTTCAAGCTGCCAGTGGCCAAGGGAGCATCCAAATTCCCTCGGGTCACTGCCTCCGACAAAGTACTGTTAGCATGTGACACTGGCATCACTCCCAGTGTGGTGGCTCCTCTCTTCAGCTGTGGCATCTTCATCGCAACTTCTGACTTCTTTGTAGCTCCGCTGGAGGATTTGCAGGCCATTTCGCAACCATCCACAACCCTCTGCGAACAGGCAAGCATAGTCTGTGACTTTGTTGGCCTGGATACTGCACCAAAATACTGGGCAGCTTTTCCTGGCTGCTTCTCAGTACCAAATGCATGAGATTTTGGAGACAGAAGCGAGTCTGCAGGTTTTGCTTCCGACTGATAATCGGTACGCAACAGCCAGGGATCTTCAAATATACCATGTGGATTCTGCAGCTCTTTATAGCTGAGCACAGTATTATTGTGGATTGGAGACGAGGTAGTTTTTGTTTTCCTAGGAAGACTAGAATGTATTGTTTCTATCACCGGTGAATCACGAGAATTACTAAATTTTATTTTTATGGGTTGATCAGTGACACAAAAAGCACTTTTTATCTGAGATGCTTTGGTAGTTTCAGAGGTTTGAGGGCTTTTGCTGAGGCCTGAGGACAGTTTGCTGGAACTCAAGCTCTCACTCTCTAGTTCAGAGAAGCAAAATCCACTGTCATTCAGAGCGCTTTTCAGGGGAACAGACAAATGGGATGAATCCAAGTTGAAGGGTTCCTCAGACTTATTACAGCTGTAAGATGACTGTGCGACGAAACTGTCACTAGACTGGGCTCCATCACTTTCGATCGTACAGATGCTGACTTCACTAAGCCACGAACTGATGGAGGACCGTCTGCTGCTGGTAAAGGGATCCTTAGCAAAGGGCACAACAATATCAATATTTACACCAGTAGAAGTCTCCTGTGAGGTATAAGCATCAAACTCATCATTTATGCTGCTGATAATACTGACCGGCCTCGAACCTGATGCAAGGGCCTGAAGGGAGCAGTCACTGTTAAAGCTAATGATACTGGAAGGTCTTCCATTATCCATAATCCCACTAATGGATAGTTCTTCCACCACAGTGAAAACAAGTTCATCTTCTCCATTTAGCTCAACAGGCTGCTGCAAAGTCACTGTGGTGGTTAGTATATCCCGATCAAAACACTTCCCTCTGAATGCTGACCTGAAGCTGTGTACCTCTATCGCACCTGATTGATTCTGGGCATTGCTACCAACCAGGAATGTGCTTCCTATGGGGTTTTGCTCAGGTTTGTTTCCCATCTGCTTGCTCATTCCCACAGGAGGAGTCCGAACTGCATTGCTATTGTCCAGCTCCAAATTCGCAGCCTTGGAGCTCAGTACGTGCTCTTTCTGCTGTGGAGGTGGAGGTGCTGGGCTTGGCAAGGGTCTCTTCACACATAAGGACTTTTCCTTAAGGACACATTCAGCCGTGACCTTATTCTGCTCTGGATTCCTTGAAGGGCTACACCTTGAGGACTGCAGGGAATCAGTGATTGTGTCTCTCTCTCCTTCCAGTATTGAGTCTATTATTTTGTTGTCAGCTCTGCTCTGCAGCTCTGTTTTCAAGTGAGGTGTGCTCTTTTCATGGCAATTGCCGTTGCCACCCCTTGGTGCAACAGCCTGGAAAGAAAGGTTATGTCCTTTTTTAAGAGATGCAGTTTCTTGTGGAATTGGTTTCTTAAATCCTCCAGAAGGAGAAGATATTTTTTCCTTTATCAGCTTAGACTGTGCATTTTCTGTACCTCCAGGGACTGGACTACAGTTGGACACAACAGAGCTCTCTCCACAAGCAAATCTGATGGGTTCCTCACTTCCATCAATGCACTCTAACCTTTCTTGCAGTTCAGCAAAAGTGTTGCATTTAAAATGGTCCTTGTCAGAACTCCTACCAATAGCAGAATTGTCTTTACTTCTCTTCTTGTTTAGGGATGGGATTATGGGAACAAACTCTGGAGGACCTTCATTATCTGTCAATTCCCTGTCAGACAAAGCTGCACCATTGGGACCAACATAGATGACAGTATCACAAGACTGTTCACTGCTGGAGGAATAATCAGGATCACTAGATATACTGAGGACAGGAAGGTCAGGGTCAAGGGCAACAGTTCGTGGGTGGAACGGCCGCAAATGGGGTGGTCTTCGGACATGCCCTTCTTCACATGAACTCTCTCCTCCAGAGGAGCTTGATGCATACTGCAAATGATCAATAAGGGAAAAGTTATTAATATTCATTGATATATATAAGTATATATGTACATATAATTGATTAGAAGGTCAGGTTTGCTATATACTCAGAGCTTTTCATGTACTATCACAACTACATCTAGTGGAAAAATGTTAGTGTGAATTAAAATAACAAGGTCATGCTATACAGATTTTACTGTATTAGGAGTAATATAACAAATCACACCTCTTCAGATCATTTCCATTAAATATTATGCATCTTCTTTCTCCTCAACAGTTTCCTATTCCTTCCTTAATGGTTTTTAATTAATACAAATTTGAGATAGTTCCACATATAAGTAAAGAAAGAATACATGTTTGGAACAAAAAGAAGGGAATTTCAGGGTTAAGGATTGGGGGCGGGATGATGGCTCAGTGCCAAGTCATTTGTCAGTTCCTCTCCTGAGCTTTTATGCATTTTGTATTACTTCTTACCACCGAGAAATCCCATGTTCCCCCACCGAGAGGTTAGGAAAACTCATTTTCAAATGAATTAATTTCTGCTTGTTTGTGAACTAACCTTGGATTTCTTCTTTCGCATCCGGTGAATTCGCGATGCAAGCTGAATGGTGGTGAGAGTTTCTGCATAATTGGCTGGAGAGTCAGAAATATGTGCAATCATAGTAGTTCTGCAGTTGATGTTCCCAAGCGATTCCCTCAATAACATTGTCAACTTGTTGTCCCTGGGTAACAAATGAGAACACTAGGATGGTTTAAAGAAATCACAATCTATTTTTGCAGATTTTTATACCACAAGCTGTGCTTTTACTCTGATAGGATATATGCATGTATGGTACATGTAGATAAGAAATATGCTCCTATTATTTGACCACACTTAAAATGTGTCTAAATGTACACATACAAAGGTACTGGTATTCTAAATATTTATCTGCCTCTGTATTTGCAGTATGACAAGTCATTTTATTTGTTTCTTAGACAATTGTGAAACGATTGATAAGTAGTTTGTTATTTCAGCTTCAGCTTGTACTACCCAAAAAGCTGATGAGTGCTGTATTTTCAGCTGAGCAGACTTAGCACCTGGATAGCTAAGCTCTGTGAGCTCTATGCAAATGATTTCAGTAATAAGGAAAAATTAAGTCAACAGGAATGATAAGAAATCGCTAAACAAATATAATAATGTCAGATATTAGGAACATACTATCAGTGCCACCCCAGCTAATCTAGTTTCCACTCTGCCGGCTGTGCTCTGCTCTAACATAGCAAATGGAAAGCAAACTTTCTGTCTGAAGGCTTTCCTGGTGATACAAGTCCTCTGCCATAGACAGCAAAGCTGACAGGACAGGTGACATTTTGTCCTCCACTGGTCTCTGAGACATCTCAGCTCAGGGCTCCCCGGAAGTCACTTCCTATGGTGCCCCTAAACTGGTCCAACAGGTGGGAACTACTGTCATGGCTGCTCACTAAACCATGGTAGGTGACAAAGTTGAGGATCTGCCCTTCCCTATTCTAACAAATCCATCCTCTACTCCATCCACAAACCTAGCAACTAGCCTGAGGAGATTATCTTTCTGCCTAGTACAGAAGGAAAGAACACCTGTTTGAGATGCAGCACTAGATAAATATGTGAAATGACATGATTGATAACAACGGCACAAAGTTATAATGCACGAAGACAAGCAGCAATTAAATTTAAGGACTGAAGGCCAAGTTCTGGTAAAGGTGTTTACAATGTGGCTGTTATCTTTAAGCTGGGCTCCCACAGGTGTGTTTGACATAATATTATTGTCAAGTACACTCCATAAAGGAACACACCTAAATGTTCACCTCTGCTAAACAAATGTGCAACACAGTGGTCTTTTTTTCTTTAAATTCAAAGATGTATTGTTTAAAAAGTCATACAGAAATAACAAACTTTGATAACCATACCTGATAAATCTAGTATTTTCTGAAATTTCAATATAATTTTTAAATTTGGAAAAATAAGTAAAATTTTGATGAAATTGTTCACTAATGTCCAGCTGGCTGAGATCAGTCTAAATTCCAAACCCAGGAAACAAAGAGGAGATAGAAGGAAAGAAAACACTTTGGCCATTTTCCCCTGATTTTTTCATCAAACCCTCCCCAACATTTCACCCAACTTAAGTATATACCAATATGTGTGTAATTTTTGGCCATGTAATTAAGAATTTCATGTTACTATGTGACATTTAAGAAGTTGTGTGTATGTACACGTATACACATAGACTGGTAGATTAATAGATGTATGTATCCGTAATATAGAAGTGACCTTAAAAGAAGACAAGACTCCTCCCTGACAGAACTTCCTTTAACTACGTCTTAGGTAAAGAATAAACTGTTGATGCAATTCATTTCTAAAGTAACACCAGCCACAAATTTAAGATAATGTAGACAATAATTCACTTACTTATATGGCACATGCTTAGCACCATTAATTAAGGCCAAAATTACATTGCCTAGGGCAGAGAGAGACAGACACAGAGAGCCTCCTCCGTCTCGGCTCTTGCTCAGCACTTTTTCACAGCTCCCTAGATCAATGAGATGCAAACGGCTGCGTCCTCCAGACACTAAAACAAAAAAGTAAAAGCAGTTGTACATCACATCCTTGCATGGACTCAAGCCAAACTTGGTATGCAAAGTGTATTCAGATGAGGAAAATAATGAATACATCATGAGATAATGACCAAATTGAATATTAATAGTAAGGAAACCAGATATTAGCCACAACTAACAAAGTTAAAGGTGACTTGACTGGCTTGAGGGTTTTCTTCATTTTTTCTTTTTTTATAGCAAATTATTGTTTAAACTAACCCAAAACCATGTCATTTAAAAATAAACAATATGGTAAGAAGATTCATACTTCCTCCTTTGCCACTCTTCTCCATGCGATACTGGTATATGTGAAGAGTAAAGAGCATATGTGAATTCCTCCTATCTTCTTCCTCACATTCAGGTTTGCTGGTACTTCTGGCAGCAATTGCAGCATCAAGGAAAAAGGCAGCTTTCTCTGCTGTCGGGGCCCTTAGCTCACTTTGGTTTTGAAGCTTGAATATAAAAAAGAAAATGACTAATTAGCACAGGGGCATTTGGTTTTTATTATTTTTTGCTGAACTGGCTAAATCTCTAGGGCACTAAAAGAAACAAATATGTACACCATGGGAGAAGGGCTTATAAATTAAAAGCAGTAATGTTTTTTTATTGTCTTAAAAGTTGTCATAATTTTTGGCAGATAAAAGGAAATAAAAAGCAGAAGAAAGTCAAGCTCAGAAAAATCTATGTTGTGATATCCATTATACCTGAGTTCCACATATTGGATCTTCTCTCAGATAAACCCCAGGAGACTGGCCATCCTGAAGGCTGCCAGTGGCTACTTCAGCTAACAAATCCTTAAGGTTTTCATCTTTGCCACTGATCTCCACAGCAGATACTCTAATAGAGAAACGAGTCCCAGTTTTTTCTTTACGTTCATTGATTAATTTGAAGAGCCAAGAAATTGCACAGGGGATGATACCAAGGCTTTGTGTGGAGTTATCTTTCCCAATCATGGTAAAAGATTTTCCTAGAATGAAAAGACAAACATGAATTAATTCACCTTTCTTGTACAAAACAGTGTCTCTTCATACCACAACTGTACATTACATGCAATGCCATGTGCTGCACAGATAATGGGAAAGAACAGATGTAAAAGTGTGAGGTATTTCATTATTAATCCGTTCCTATTTATTCAATTAGTCTTGCAATTTTTGTAACTCAGACCCACAGCAAATTAACGTTAAAAACATCTCTGATCTTTTGATTTTCATCACAATGCACTTATATAAACTTGCTCTTGAGTAAGCTAATCTGATGTTACGTTTTACCTTTTCAAATTAAAACTTACAATCCCAGTGTAGAAATAAACCATGATAAGTTTGCAAAGCTAATTAAAAAGAAATTCTAATCTATTCATATACTCCAGGTTTATTGTTCCAGGAGCTGACAGCATGTAATTACCAGACTGACATAGTAATTAACTGTAACGAATTTGGGAGCTCACCAAGCTTGACATGACCAAAGCAAAATATGCAACCATCTGCACCATTCACAACAGACTGGATTACTTCTGCTACTGTTCCAGAGCATACCTCAGCCTGAAAGAAAGATTGGAGACAAATAAATAAAAGAGCATATACTGCTGTGGTTTTCACTGTTCTTCTGTAATGAAATGAATGACTCAATATTTTTGAGGCACAATATTCTCCCCATTTTTATGGCACCAGTCCTATTATTTTAGTAACTATGCTATCTGAAAAAAATAATAAAATATGCTACTACAGCCTAAAATAGTTTTCAATTCTATTAAACCAATTGTCTTGGAATATTGATTCTATGACTAATGTAGCAAACTGAATGCTATCCAACCAGGCTTCCTGCTGGTATAATAGCTTAGCCAAGGCTATTCAGCAATAGTAGCAACTCCACTGAAATTAAGCTACTCAAGAGTGCTCACAGGAATTAGGCAGACATTCACACTGCATTAAGATCCCTGAATAAGGTTTTATAGTATCACATTTTCCTCTTCCAGGAGAAACATCATCATCAATAAAGAGAACTTGCTAAAATATTTCAGTGTACTAAAACCAGTTTATCCACGTCAGCAAAGGTTTCAAATGCACAATAAGATGATCTATTAAGTATGGCAACTGGGGGCAGGGGAGAGGGTTGGTGTAAATATGTAACTACAGTGAAATGAGAAGGCTCTGTTTGCAGGTGCATGGCAGCAAGCTTGCCTCAAGCAAAGATGCCTACACAGCAGTGGCTGCACTGGCCAATGTCAACCAGAACACCACAAACAGGCCACCCAACAGACACACCACAAAGACCTGACAGAGCCTAGAGCAAACCAGAGGTCAACAACCTGAAGGACAGGAGCAAAAACCAGGAGAGAAGCAGGCTGTGGCCAACCACCTTGCAGCACGGCTGGCAACACAAGAAAAAGCCACATCCAGGTCTGCACTAACGTTGAGATCACTGTTGCATTATTTCCACACAAAGACACCAGCTTATGCAGGATCTCAAAAAACAGCCTCCTGATGCAGTTTCCATTACTGTAGGCAGTGACGTGTGCAGGACATTATATTCCATCATTAGTGCTTGGTTAGAACTTGAACCTAATAGATACTGTCATATCTCTAGCTTGGAGCCCATAAAATTAAACAAAATCCTAGGAGAAGATCTGAGGGTGAGATTCTGAACTAGATCTTGGCATGTTTTCCCAACATTAATATACCATTTTCACCTTAAATGTTTTGTGGTGTATTCTTTACCCTATTTTTTTTCAGCAGTCCAAACTTGGAGTAGTTCTTCATATAATGCTGAATTTGTTCTTCTTTTTAAAGTTGTTGTAGGATTTTTTTTCTAAACTAAAAACTTTTCCCAGAAGAAAATTTCTGGTGTTTGTGAGGACAATCTCACCAAATATACCGCAGCTCACAATCCTCACAAATACCAGATATCCCACCTGTGTATCAGATTTCAGGTCTGGGGCTACTACTGTACAAATACTCTACAAATTTTGCAGGTCAAAAGAAAAGCATACACCGTCATCAGCACAAACATCAAGATAATCAGTCAAAAACATAGCATAAACAAACTGGAAAAGGCTAGGAAAATATAAAAGCTCCCTAACTGTTTCAGTATAGCATTCCCATGGGGTGAGCTGTATCTCTTCTCTTAACAACAGCATTTAGTTTAATGTTAAGCACATGTTCATTTCCCATTGAAAGCAGTGTGTAAGGACTTTATTTCCGTTATATAAAATGGGCTAAAGCCTAACTGGATGGAAAAGTGAATTTCAAATTGGCTGTGTGTCTGTCTAACAAGAGAAAATGCAGGAAGATAATTTAGTCTGCAAATCCATCTCCCCAGGTATTATTCCTTAATTCTACATCTCAACTAAACTGAAATGTAAGAATTTACCCACTCGTCTATTAATTACTATGTTTTTTCCAAGCATTAAGGCAACTCATTCAAATAAAATTCCCCAGAAACAGAAAGAACTCTTCAGGCAATCAAATGCAGTGGCCATGAGAAGACTCGGGAGGTTTATGCAAGCGACCCCAGTACCTGTGAAGCATCCTGGGGAAAAACCGCATCAAAGGCAAACATCTTTGGGACAGCAACAACACCTCTTCTGTGACCTGCATTGGAAGGCCCGCTTGCCGCTGGATCATAAAACGTGATTTGCTTTTTTCGCGGGTCTACCTTCAGGAAGGACATGGATTCAGATGTTTCATGTGCTCCTTGAGAGGGACAAATCCTTACCATCACTTTCACCTACAAGAATTCAGAAGAAAGCAACAACTTGAGTTCCCAGCTACAGATAAACGCATGCAAAGCATTCCTCCCAAACCCACTCCCCTTCCCATGACACATTCATTTGTAATGTTTAGGTGTGTCAGAACAACCGTGGGACAAAACCAGAGCCAGATTTTCCAGCCTGGTTTCCACCCTGGGGTCTTCACTGAACTAGCTTTTAAAGGTGCACTTTGTCTCTTCAGCTGACTCTGTTCCAGTTTTACCATTTCAATTTATAAATGTCTGATCCACAGGTATAATCTACTGTAGATGTAATACCATACCTAAAGAAAAGGCAACTCTAGTCTCCTACCCTCCGAGTACTCAATGTGACCTCAAGCACAAACCCATCCACTCTGAAAATCAGTCTGAATAACACAAGGCTCAGACAGCTAGCACATTCAAACCGAACTAAATCTAGAAACTTTCAATTCCTTGTTCACATTCTTCTAATGAAAAGGTGCTTCTCTTACAGATTTCCCAGGCAGAGGCCTTTATGCTGTCATTGCTAGGCTCTTTGGTGGTTAGTTGCAGATTTAATAGGAAAGAAAGAAAGGAAAAAGATAAAAAAAAAAACACACTACAAAAAAACCCCAACATTAAAAGGTCAAAAAGCCTGAAAAGAAACCACTCACAAAGTACATTTCTATTGCAGCATTGCAAATGCTGATTTCCTACACATGACATTTTAAGACAGCATTTTTAGAGAGCTCAGACATGTTGGCTGTGATTTCCAAAGCAGCTTATGGGAGCTAAGTGATCGGGTCTCATGAAAGTTCAGCAAAGGCTGCGCACCTGCTTCTTTTAAGCTTCCTCAAAATCATACTTTTACTTTGACAAAACTGTGAAATACTGCCTCACACCCACTTATGACCGTTTTTCCTTATGAAATGTTCCCACGACACAACCAGCATGTTTTATACACCTTGCGCTGAAGTAAATGACTATTACAGGTGCAACTTCAACTCTGCACTGCCCAGCAGATCAAACTTAAGAGAAAAGCAATGCTCAGCCAGAGTGACTTTCCATGGCCAGTATGAAATGTTTCAATAACAAGTTGAACAATAGTATATATCTCCTTACCCAACCACCAGACAACTTTCACAGCACCAGAGATAACCATCAGGTTTCAGTGGGTGAAGAGCCTCCATGCCTGTCACATACCACAGCCAGCACAGCTGGAACAATTTACATTCGTACTCTCCAAGAGCACCCATCAAGAGCTTCACCTTCTGCAATGCAACTACTGATCATCAAAACACCCACTCCTTTTACAGCACCTGCACCTGGTTTGGAAGGGGAGTGACAGATAGCAACCTCTCTGCTGCAGATCTGCCAGGTGAAGCCTCCAAACACAGACCATGCAGTTGCCGGCTGATGAGCTGGCACTCCATGAGGTGTGGAGGTGGTGAGGCCTCACCTCGAATACTGTGTTCAGTTTTGGGCCTCTCACTACAAGACACACACTGAGGTGCTGGGGCATGTCCAAAGAGGGACAACAAAGCTGGTGGAGGGTCTAGAGCACAAGTGTTGTGAGGAGTGGCTGAGGGAACTGGGGTTGTTTAGCCTGGAGACAGGGAGGTTCAGGTATCGCTCTCTACAACTACCTGAAAGGAGGTTGTAGTGAGGTGAGTGTCAGTCTCTTCTCCTGAGTTAGAAGCAACAGGACAAGAGGAAATGGCCTCAAGTTGCACCAGGAGAGGTTTACATTGGAAATTCTTCACCAAAACGGTTGTCAAGCATTGGAACAGGCTGCCCATGGACCTGGAGTCACCATCCCTGGTGGTATTTATAAAACATGTAGATGTGGTGCTTAGGGACATGGTTTAGATGGACTTGGCAGCGCTGGGTTAATGACTGGACTTGATCTTGGAGGTCCTTTCCAACCTAAATGATCCTGTAATTCTATGAGTTGGGCCCAACTTTTAGTCCTGAGCTGGATGTTGCATGGGGAAGCTAGGTTGGAAAGCATGCATCTCTGATAAGGAATAATCTTCTGTTTCAGTAACTTTTTTTAGCTAAATTTTACCTTAAATCTGCTAGAACCATTTGACTTCTACTTACTATGTTCCAAGAATTATGTCATTAAAATGGTGTGCATTTACTACACTGACACATTCTTTGTGGTTTTTTTTTAAAATAATGTGCTCTGAAATGGACTTCCCCATCACTCCTGTAACTAGAGAAATAATGGCAAAATAAGAACAAAAGCTGAAAAACTACTTCAGCAAAGCACAACATGGGAAATGACGGCAACAGACACAGACCAGATCAGGCTGAGCCAAACTCTAGGATTGCCCTTCATACCAGACAAGATGCAAAGGCAATGGCATACAGACTGAAAAGTTGTGCCCAAGCCAGGATGATCCACAGCAGATGGGTGGGTGCAGCAGTAAGCACCATGCTGAACTGTCCCTGCCTTTATCAGCTGGAGATGGTAGGTAATTTGAAGATTTCATTTAGGAACTCAACTGTTTCTTTTTTTCATCTCCTCCTTTCTACAGGGGCTAAGCTACACACAGGCATCCCTGCACAATTACTCAAGCATCCTCACAGAAAATATTTTCCACAAAGCGGCTATAAAAGCTTTTCCCCAACAATTTTTCCAAACAAAGAGGTTAAGAAACAACCGACCCTTCCAGTAAACACTGCAGGAGGCTCCAAAGTAGCAGCAAATTCTTCTACCTATTGACTCAAGCAGTCCCCTGATTTCAACACTTTCTTTTCTTTCCCCTTTCATAATGATATGAATATGAAAATACACTTACAGAAAATAAGCAAACCTTAGAATAAATGAAACAGCTGCTTCAAAAGCAAAGTGCACCAGAGGTGACACACTCAAGGCTGTTTCCCCATAAAAGCTCCATGAAGCCAGCTTTGTGTATTAGCCTGCTAGCTCAACCTTGACATGTTACCAAGGTGCTCAGAAAAATAACCTCCCTTGAGGAAAAAAAACAAAACAAAACACGTAAATATATATGTAAGTACAAATGCCCACTTCAGGGTCACTTGATTAAAATGAATTTTAAAATATATGCTGTTTTCAAAGCACTTCTCTAAACAGTCCTTTCTGTTCTCTCGTCCACCTATTATTAGATTATAGCATCCAGAGCTTGGATAAGAGGAAAATTGGTTTGCTCCCGACCTAAACAGCAAGTTACCTCCATCAAAGCACTGCTCCCCTAACACAAAGATGGCTTTACCCCCAGAAAAACCTTGTGTGTCAAATCAGCTTTTTGAGACCACCTCTCTGAAGCAGAAAGATACTAAAAGAGCTTCTCATAATGGATCAGATCCCAACTTAACAGGCCTCAAGGGTCATCTTCATTTTTACAGTGGAAGTGAGCTTTCAAGACAAAGGGGAGGGGGGAGAGAAAAGCAATTTGAGGAAGTCCCTCTTATTTTTTTGTGTATAAAAGCTGTTTTGCAGAGTAGAAACCCACCGATTTCAAATTTAGTTTCTCTGCTAAATCGATCTATAAGGGATGCCTACCGAAAACTGTAGCATTAAAACGTGTCACACTCATTCATGATGATGAGCCAGACTCAATTCACTTGGAAATGAAGCAGAAATGCTCATGAAAGTACCAACAAGGACAAAGATTACTCAAATATATCCCTTCATAACAGCAAAAACTAAGTGCAGGCAGATCCCAGGTGCATGCACACACTTCTAAGTATGTAAAAGAAAGGTTTGGTGTTATACTATTTATTCTTCTTATAATTCTTGCCCTCCTGTGTTTCAGGACCAATCTGAAGTGACAGGTTTATATTCTCAGCTCTGAAGTTCACCCCCGTACTCTTTGGGGATAAGCACTGCAGAAAAGGAGCCTACTACACAGCCAGCATGGGTCCTGCCTTAAGGATCTACTTAATTGCATCTTCCCTGGGTCTCTTTATCTAGTTCTCATACAAAAGGCATGCTCACCTGTAGAGAGAGCAATGTGCAGTGCAGGAAATCATCCAGATACAAGGGCCTGCAGTGAGGAGAGGATTCAAGAAAACACAGGAACCTGTAAATCTTAAAGTAACTTTGGCCTGTAACTAGGGAGCAAAGCAGCAATATCTGCACTGCACTCTAATGCTTTTATTTGCTTATGAAAATGAATTACTAGAATTATGTGCAATAACATTAATTTCAGGCCCACTCAGGATCACACCCTCTGTGGGCAGTTATTCAACACTATGGCCAGATTTCTGGTGGTCAGTTCCAACTGCAGCAGTACCAGCCACTAGGAACACTTGTGCAAAGCAAAGGAACACACGATAGGGTATTTAGAGGAGAATGAATGAAGAAATGGAAGAGTAAGACAAGTCTGAAAAAATAAGAACAGGTCCTGGGGGAAAGAGAGAGCTAAAAGGAATAGCAATAGCAGGGGAGGGAGAAAGAACACAAAAAATGAAAGAAAACAAATACAGCGATTCCAGAAAAGTCACCTCAAGCTCAGAGCATCTCTGCTCTGACCAATTTTAGACTTCTTTAAAGAGAGCTAAGATGGCACATCCATCCTGTGATGGGGGTGACCCTTCCTGCTAGAATGTGGGACTTCTAGTAACTTTTTTCCCTTTTTGTGTATTTCTTCTTTAATGTCACAGAAAGATACAGAGTAAGAAAAATATTACAAGTGCAACTTATCAAGGATATAAGGATTTGTACATAGTTGTTCATACAGACATTGAATATTGGATAGAGCCTCCATTTTAATGAGGATTGATAGAAAACGAGGATAGGTTTGTATCTGAGTTCAATTTCTGCAAATAAAAATGAAAGATACACAAACATCACAATACTTTCACATTATTAACATTCTTGTCACTTCCTGAAGACAGCCTAAATCATGCAAAACACTGAAGTATCTCATTAAATTAACTGACTCTAATCTGGTGAGCTTTGTATACTGAGGGTTAAGACTCCACTGAACTTTCCAAATTCATGTTTCTGCAGGAACCAGGAGGTCAGCAGAATTGCTGAAGGAAACCCTATTAAAATCAAAAGTGTTTGAGAAAAGAAGATGGCATATACACCCTGGATATGCCATTAAAAGATAAAGAATTTTAAAAATAAACAAATGAGCAAATAATTTATAAAAGCCATAGAAACAGCTGGCATAAGGTCAGAGGTCCACCCACCCAGCACAACAATGGTATAATTTTAGCCTTAACTGGCAAGGCTGGGAGAGAGATTCATAGCAATTTTTTATATGTCAGCCTACAGTGGAAGTCAGGGAAAGGAGAGGCTACAAAAGCAAACATCTGCAAGCTAGAATTAATTTGCTCCAGCTTTTAAGGGCAAACCCAGTGGATGGATGCCAAAGCATAAAAACAAAAATCGTACCAGTTTTATGCCCACAAAAAGAATTTTAAGGGAGACAGACTGCAAAAGAGCAGATTTCTGAACACAATGAGAGGGGGGAAAGTACCCTATGTGGAGGACAGTGGCTATGTGGAAAACTCTGAGGCAAAACCCCATACCAGTTTTAGAAACATGTGATGAGAACACTAGAGAACCACAGATCTATATAGTACACTCAAGTAACAGTAATATGTTGGACCAGACCTCTAGTCCTTGATATCTTTGACTCTTCTGAAACTAAAATCTAGATGCATATTTAACAACTCTGACCTAAACACTGAAACATCTCGGAAACTGAGGGATGTACATACTGGTTGGTACCAGCCCTTCCTCCTCCACTGCTACTGTCCACCCCTTTTCACACCTAAGAGTCACAAGGAGAGACCTTCTGCCCCATTGCCATGCAGCAGCTGCTGCTCCCATCCTGTGACCTTCTCCAGTAGTGCCGGTCCCACATATCCTCTTTGTGCAGACTTGTGATTTCCAGACTTACCCCCACATACTGAACCAGCTGGAGTTAAGAAGAACAAGACAAGGGAGTCACAGAAACTAAAATAATGAGTTCAGGACTGGTCAAGGTAGTGCAGAACATCAAGCATATGTCAATTCCAGAAAGCAAGTTTGGAAAAGTAAGACCAAAAAGCCGTGAAATCCAAATTTCAAAGCAACTCTCTGACAGCAAGACATGAATGTGAAACTGATGGCCAGAGGTAAGCTAGCAGTTTTGTCTAATACAGCCCATACGTTTTGGATATGCTTAATTGAATGCAGCTACAGCAAAGCCACATGTCAATGAACACAAAACTCCAAGACTAGAGAAGTAGGCATTGTCCCAGAAGAAATCACATCCAAGTCTGAATTTGTAGAGAAAAGAGCTAGTGATAACAGAGAGAATGACACAATCCTACACAATTTTAGACAGAAACAGCCAGGAGACTGAGACGGTCAGGTCTCACATTGATTATTACACCTTAATCAAAAGGGATGAAAAGGCTATCAACTCTGAGACCAGAAAAAAGGGAAGGACCATCAAATACTTAACGAATCAGATATTTGAATTCTGTTTCTAAGACTATCATGGACCTCTGCTACACGCTTTTGACAATGAATACAAAAATTACTATCTCTCTCTCTCTCTCAGAAAGTTGGTCATTCATCTTTCAGTGGAGTGAAGGTTGACAAATACTCTACACAGTTTAATTTGGGGAAGACATGTAGACAGAGAAGACTCCACTAATTCACTAAGTAATGACTAGATTCCATGGCATTTTGGATGCTGAGGAAATTAAGACCCTGACCCAGCCAAGTATGTTAGCCCTGGCATAACTGTAACATATGGTGCCTCCTTTGAAATCAGTGGATGTGTAGTGTTCATGCACTTTGTTAGCATTTGATATTATATAGTTGTCAAGTTTCAAAGTCAGACAGAATGAGAAGGAAAAAATAGAAGGAATTAATTAAAAAGCTTCTAAAATTTTAGAATATATGTGCTCAAGCCCTTTTTAATGAATTAAACTCCGCCTTTATCTGTCTGTATTTTGAGAAAGTGCTGGCACTATACTGGAATCCATTCTAAAAATGCTGGTCATATTCTGTGTTACAGCAGTATCGTAATCCCTAAATGAACAAGCAATTTGGTCTTTAGCAATAAATGTCATTATATCAAATTTGAACGGACACTAAATATTCCCTGGAAACGCACATCCTTCACAGGCATCGTGCAGCCAGGAAGTTAATTCTGTCCAATGTTCACAAAATGGCATATAACAACAGGTTAATTAAATAACTATGTTTAGACATCCACTATTCTGAATTAAGATTTCTCAGCAAGAAATTACAAAGAATTCACATTCAGTTGAATAAAGACCATTTTCCAATGAAATCACTTATTTTTCAACTACAGTGTAAATCAAATTACAAAAGTCCTAGTTCAGAGCCAATATTTTTCATGGATTTAATTGTAACTGACAGATATATAACCCTTGCTAAATTGGTTTACTGTGGGTAGTTCTTACAAGCCTTTCATATACTGCCAGTACCAATGGATGGCAAATTTATATGCAAAATTGCCATGCTAGCATAGGCCATCTAGCTCCCCTGGGAAAAACTTAAAAAAAAAAAAAAAAAATCACTTCTGTATTGTACTCTATTAAAGAAGAATTGATTTTCTACTCTCAGAAGACATGAAGAAAGCTATTTCATTTTTAAAGGTGAAAACAAAGTAGAAGAATTTATGTATTTATCTAATTTTTCCACGTTTTTGTTTAAGCAGTTCAAGGCATTTCAGCAGGGATGTATGTACTTTGGGTGATACAGGACTACATACATTGATAGAAGAGTACTTAGTATGATACATGATTTATATCAGAAATAACACTCCAGTCATTAGGAAACAAGCAGCAATAAAGATGACAAAATTAAGTACCTATTTGTTATCCGTCATCAAACCATCGTAAGAACCAGTGAATGGGACATACAGCACACTTAAGAAAACCCTGCAAGATCAGTAAATCATATTAGCAGTACCTTAGCTATGGCTTGGTAAAGCATAAATGAAAGTAAATGGCTAAAACACATAAATGGAGACCAGTATGTATATACCTGTCCAAGAAACGTGTCTGACAATCCAGGTTCTCTTTAAATGCTCCACTTCAATTGTCTCACATAGGAGGATTCTGTCATTCTAACATAAAAAATTGACAGGATCCTTGGAAGAGACAAGCACTTAAAGCTGCTGTTGTAAGTGATGCAGTATTATGAAGAATGAGCTGAATAGAACCCCAGAAAAAACATTTTACATTAAAAAGGCTTCCTACCATGCTAAAGAAAAATAGCAAATTAGAATGCTACACACAGCCACTGTAAAAAGGATGTCTTTTTTAATACCACAATATGATAAATTATCTTAAGTAGCACATTAATGTCAGAAATTGAGCATAATCTAACTTCTTTCCAGTGACAATATTAAATGGCTTTCAGACGTCTTTCCTACTATTCTGACATTAAATTTAATAACACCCAGAGAGACCACAAAAATGATTCAGTTACAAGAATCATACTGTACTGGATCATTGCCTTTTAAGTAGGATTCAGCTAAATGATTTGGACTCTGATGTTTTTGGCACATTCAAGAGAAAGGTATGAAATTTGCTACATAACATTTATCAGCAATGAGAAAAATTCCTTTCAGTATCCAGTTTACATTGGTAGTGGTATTTTCCTTTGTGCATGAGAGTTTGATTATTGTCACTTATATGAAACACTGGTCCCAGGCAGACCTACAGTCCTAAATTTTTTATTAAAAAAAAAAAAAAAAACACACCACACAAAACCCACCCAACATAAAACAAAACAACTTTTCCTTGCTTGGTATTCCTGAATATTGACAATCCCTGAAAGCACCCGTGAGAGTAACATCTGGCACTCTTAGTAAAGAAAATTAAGCAAAAGTCTCTAACAACAAATGTATTCAGCCATAAAATCCATATAGCAATTTCACCACAGCAGAACTGTATGATATGCATGGAGATGATGATGTGGGATTTAGAACAAATTAAGATCTTGGGCTCAAATAATCAATAATGGAGTTCAAGTGCAAGAACTGGCCATCTTCACATTCCTGCCCCCTCCAGCAGTTCTCACAATGCACATTTACTGCCTTTGCTATAGTCATGCAGCTTAAGAAAAGCCAGAATTCTAGTCTCTTGCCTTCCCTGTCCACCAAGAAGGCGCCACAACCAGTGACAGGACCTGTCCAATTCTACACACCACAGAAACACCCAAGATAGCCCTGATGCTTCCTATGCTCAATTCAGTCAGTTCCTTAGATTGAACTGTCCCTTCACCCAGTTCAGAATAACTCTTATTCATGTGTTTAACTTTGAAACCAATGAAAATAACAATGCATGGGGAAGCTCTCCACTGAATTGGTGATTTGGCCAAAGGGAGTTTCTTTGGCAGGATAAGCCAACAGTCATGGCAGGGCAGCTTTGAAAGTACGTATCAAATAAGGAAGGTAAAATTCCAGGTACCAATGTTAATTTGTTTAGTGAGGTCTTTTTTCCAAAGGCTTAGGCTTACTGGAGTCCAGGTCTATACCAAACCAACAGCAAAACACACCCTGCTGCTGCTGCATGCTGGGGTCTTAGAATCCAGCCCTTTCCTCGCTCAGCCACAGCAATAGCTCCCCTCTAAGAAGGTAATTTAGAGATAAATACATGGGGGAGGAGGGAAAATCTTTACATTTCTTCAGTTATTACCATCCTCTATTAAAGTTCTTTAAAGATATTACCTCAAGGAAGAAGGACAATAGAGAAAAAAACCTCAATGAGTGACTTATTTAAGCATTATAAGCCTGAAGAGGAACATGTGTTTATATCCCATACTGTTAGAGGCTCTGTAAAACTAAAGGTGCTTAATCTTCTTGCCTCTTGAACGGTCAAGAAAGTATTTTTTTAGAAGCTCAGACTTATGATAACAACCCCAATGCTGTAGCTTCCATGATGGCTGGTAAAATAGGTTACGGTCATGCCTGATTTCCTTACGTCTTATCGTTTGTGCACGCATAGTTAGAGCTCCTTCTCTTATGTACATTACCTTGTGTTAATCAATATGAAACTTCATCTGCCTCTTTATCCACCTAGTAACTTCAGTGTCATAGCACCTTTTTCCAAGTCTTCACAAACAGTTTTAGCTTTGGCTGCTCTGAATATGCAGCTTCACCACCTCATCCAAACTATTTAGGAAGAAATCGAACATCATGGACCTCCATATGACACCACGGCAACCTTTGCTCCAGTGTGAAATCAGCCCTCTTGTTTCCTACCAGCTATTAAACCACTAGAGAATACATGACAGCTTCTGGGTTTTTTAAGAAACCTAGGTCAGGACATTTGTCAAAAGCTTTTTCAAGATTCAAATACACTCCACCAACCCGAGCAACCCTAATCAAATGCTCGCTGACTCTTCCACAGAATGCTAATGTATGTGTTCCACCTGTAAAAGGTTCATCAACTGATCCCTACTATATCACATTAATCCCTTTCTATCTTTATTATTGTTTCAACCACTTTGACTGATTGCCTAGTCTGAAAGTCAGCCTTACAAAAGATTCCCTCTGGAACCCTTTTTTGCCTTTTGGCCACAAAATGACATCACATTTTCCACATTCTGTTCCTGTGTCTCTCAATGTATTGAATACCAGATAAAATACAACCTTGAGCATCAGTGGCGGGAAAAAGTTTAAGAATTACCATTGCAGTGGAAATACAGAAAGCCAATCATAGCAGTCATTGTAATGTTTCAACATGTACTTTGCTCTAAACTTTCAGCAGATTTACAAAATAAATGGGACTACCTAGAGTGTGTCATTACACATAATTAGTTGTTGTACTATTCAGGCCTTACAATAAATGGTATTTCCACACAGCTGATGTACCATTCACCTCTGCAGCTTTTCATAAAGGGAGCCACATTGTTCCCACTGAAGTATCTTGGGCACTTCATGGGTTTCAGTTTGTTACTCTATTTTTTATTCTCACACAATGTATATACCCTTCTCCTTAAATTTTATCTCTTCAGCCCCTTCACAGTAAGAAAAGGCATGTTTCTCTATGGTATCCTGTTCTGCTCTGAAATAAACCATTTGACAAGAAGGGAATTAAAACTTGTCAAGCTATCTGTGCTCAGAGAAATCACCCCCTTGAGGAGAGTAAGGCCTGGTCCTCAATGGGTCATTCTCAGCTTAGTAAGGTGAAGGTAGGTGGGAATTAGGCAGCCCATCGGCACTGCTATATACAGCAGAAGCCAGCAAGGAACCAGTTCTCCATATCATAACTAACAATGAAAGACAAGCCAGCAGCAAGTGGGAGGTGAGGAAGGAAAAGGCTGCCCCACCAGCTGCTTAACCCACTGTAACCATACAGTAATAATAGGGTGAGGGACACCGCTGACCTGGGGCGATCACACCAAGGAGAGCAACAACCACAGCCACAGATGCTGCAGTAGGAAAAAGTGACTCCAGAATCCATCACTGATTCTGTCCCCTCATACAAGAAAAAGCCAAGGAAAAAGATAATCAGGAGTGTAAAAAGGAGTAAAAAGCTGTTAGAAGAGGAAAGACTGAAGTTAACAGAGGACCATAGCACATCTGCCAGTGTTTGCTGATTGTTCTCTCAATTGCTATGATACTTAAAGCAGTGAGGAAGAAAGGTAATTACATTATTCCCATCATCCTCATAATGAGATACTAGCTGACTAAATCTTGATCAGCAGAAGCTGCTGAAGAGGAAATTATAATGGAGAATGTTACTGCACAGTGGGCTAAATGCTACCAAAAGGTGAGAAGGTGAAACTATGAGTGTTTAGTACCAAAAGAACACCTATATAGGACTGACACTTTTCTTTTGACTTCAAATTATAAGAATTAGAATATATGAGATTTCATTTGTGCTGACTCATCATTTTTACAAAAAACTACATTGCTGGAGGGATTTTTTATGGGCAAACACTGAAATTTATAAACTTGCAAAAGAAGAATGGGTTGAGACATTTAATAGGCATTGCATATTTTAAACTGTGGATCAGAGAAGATACCTAGTTACTTCACTGTTTGTGAAGCATTAAAACTAACAACTATCACATCCCATCACCATTCGGATGGTATAGATCTTAACCCAAGAACTAAAGGGCTGATTCAATTAGCAGAGATCTCTTAGCCTCTACAGCACAGCACAGGATTCTTCCAAACTGTGGTCAATAAATAGTCAGTGAGGAGGACACAGCTGGAACTCTGGGCCCAAACAAACAGTACCCTCAATAATGTTTCCAGCTGAGAGGCAAACAACAGAGATATTTGAGGGTCAACAGCAGCTTGTTGACCCATAAAGTCTGGAAATTCTTGGTGTAGTGTGCCAGGCAGAACAGAAATACCACCCACGTTGCCATCATGCTACACATAATATCCTTTGTTGGAGAAGCAGCTCACAGAGCTGAGCAGCATAGTTGCTCAAGGTCCTGCCATGCTCCCTAGCCCTCTGGTAGAGCTCTTCCCTTTGAAAGCCCTTTGCTGTGCTTGCTAATGAAGAAAGCAGGGAGACCACATGACCCCTACTCATATACTCTTCTGCCTTCTGGGATTATGCATTTGATCTTTATTAGACTTTGTTGATCTGTTTGATGACACCAGATAAGAGTTTTCCACAAGGCACAAGTCATGCTGGTAAGCTCCACCGGCCACCTCAAAGCACAGGAAAAAGGCTGAAGCCTCTTGGCTACAAATAGCTGCAGGCGCACAAGTGTCATGACGTGCAAAGACAGTTTTACTGAGGTGCAGGCACGAAAGGTCTTTCTAAGGCAAAGAGCCTCAGAAATGCCAGTCCCCATTATTCCTGGTGCCACTGCCAAGTGCTAAGCCCCACAGAGAAGAGGCAAGCACAACCGATAGGCTCTGGTAAAACACACACATAGAAAGGGTGTTCCTCAGCACACCCTCCTCCACCTGGGAATCTCTACATTGCTGTGCCAGGTTTGCAGTATTCTACCATTTAATACTACATCCTCTTTTCTAATACACTGGAAAAACAAAAGAAACCGCATTTTCATCTGTGAGTTTCCACTTGCTTAAAATAGCCCCAATTATTCCTTTGTTTTCCACTTAGCACAAACTCACTGTCTTAAGAAATACAAGGTATTCTCTGTGAGCAACAGTGTCAGCTATAGGTATTCAGGTTGACAATCTCTTCATGTTAATGCTGATTTGTATGGTTACTCAAGGTGCATATTTTAGCTCTCCTGTGCACATTACATATTTCAATTCTACCTTCAAACACCTATCTCGTGTAACCTATGTAAATAAGCATTCAGACTCTGCTGTGTGGGTGATTAAACAGTTATAAATATGAATAAAGCTCTAAATAATTGGGTTGTATTTTAATTAATTTTAAATAAAATTAGCACAAATTCTACAATTTGAAAGCTGCTGTATTTCCTAAGCTGAAGAGACATCTATTTCTCCCCTGCTACTTCATTTCCATACTTCTGATTTACAATGACATGTGAAGCAGAGGGAAACAAAACATATTTCCTTAACCTCAGCAGACAGACAGCACCAGCATCAATGTCTGAGCCTTGCTGGCAACACAGACACTAGTTCTGCCAAAGGTGAAGCCTGTATTGGTTTGGACCAATGATGTCAAGGAAATTTTGTCTCTTACTTTAAGAGAGGGAAGGACAAAACAACCTTTGTAATGTTGTTGTCAATGATGTTAACCGGCTTCAAGGCGGCTGACACTCTAGCACTGAATCTGCTCTGAGCTTGCCAACTCTTTCCAAAGAAAGTCAACAGGAGATAACAGCTCTCAGGCACATTCAAATGCATGTGGCTATCTTTCTATATCAAGAGCCTTCCCTTGAGCCTATCCAACCCTGTTCTGCGCTGAAATCTTCTAGCCCTGTTAAAATTAATCTAGAAAACTATTTTTAAAAATTGAAATCCGAAGTTACCTTTCCAATGCCAGGGTTGTCCTTGATTTTAGACACAGCTCTCAGAAGGCATGGCGGTGCTGGGGGAGGACAGAGCTGCAGGATGCCACTAAAGTTAGTAGCATAAATAGAGAAGTCATGTGTGTGTGGCAGGGGTGGATGGTATTTCTTTCTCTTCGAAGACAGGTTAAGCTTCTGTGCTGCTCTGTATAAAAGTAATAGCAAGAAAGGAAAATGTTACTAGGTGTTAATGGGAATCTAGACCAGACAAACAGATGCTCATTGTCATCAGTACCTGCTTAACAAATCAAGTCATTGTGTTCTAATCTGATTTCATAAGGACAAACCATCAGGAGACTAATAGAAGGAAATATGGGTAGAAAAATTACTGGCAAAATACTCAGTTAATTTCTCCCCCAACAGAGTTTCAATTATAATCTAACTCTCCCCTCTTCCTCCCAACAGCTTGACAGCTGAGTCCTAAAATGCTAAAATCTCACTGACGTAATAAAAGTGAAAATAATCCCCTTGTCACTGGAAGGACCAGATGGACTTTGCTGGTGATAACATTATGAAAGTGGTTCTTTGTACCCTACAAGTTACTCAAGGCACAGGATAACACTCCAAGTCAGCTGTGCTCAAGATCCTCTCTTGCTGGCTGCACTGAAAATCCTTAGATAACAAAGTATTTCCTTCAAGACAGATTGGTTTTTCCTCCTCAATTCCATTCTTTCACATTAAAAGGGAAAGCTATTAAAAAGACATGCTTTAATGTTCTGAATGATAATGATCCTTCTTTTGAAATGCAGAATTTCAAAACATAAAAGATGAAGAAGAAGAAAAAATTAAAAGGTACAATTAAAATTGTAACATTCTTCCTTGTGTATAAGGATTGGAACATAATCAGTTTTTCTGCTATTCCCCACCAGCAACACCAAACAGTATAGCAAGAAACAAAACCAGAAACTCCAGTCTTCATCAAAACCCACATGGGGGGGGAAAAAAAAAAAAAAAAAAAAAAAAAAATCACCCTGCAGAGTTAAGTAGAACAAATACCCGTGTTAATGAGCACACACTGGGCAGCTGGGGGCGGCAGTGAGGGTGAAATATCAGCTCTGTCAAAGCCAAGGAGAGCTCTGCCACCTGAATAAGACATGTGCGATCTGACCCCAAGACTGTCAGTAGATAGCCCACCCTCAGATATGTATTGTAAAAGCATCCAACATGCTATCTTTCAGCATTACTTTGAATGGCTGTTAAGCCAGCAAAAACGCAAAGCGTTACACTGCCAGAATCTGTGGGCAACCTGAGACTGTGCTACTGATGCCAACAGGTCTTATGGGGACAAATAACTATTACAGTCCACGCTTGTAATATAAAGGCTTGCCACTTTGGACAAGTTAATTTACAAATATGTAATGACAAAAAGTCTCTTTATACAATGGCTAGGTTTTTTTTTTTTTATCATGCTTTTCAGCCCAGAATCTCCAAATACTTTTCAGAGAGATCAAACTGGCACTACCATCTGTGAAGTATTATAAGCAACAGACATATGGAGAAACTAAGGCAGTGCTTTTGCTGTCTTACCTATTTCAGGGTCAACCTAGACTCCTAACCTTGCCACAAATCTAGTCATCAGGCAGCCTCATGCTGAGTCAGTTTAGTAAGCTGATCAGAGAAGGAAAAATCTTCCTTTGCTTATATTTATGGTAGGTTAGAAGCAAAAATGAACACACGAACACTGAGAGCAGGAGGGCTGCACAGTTTCTTCCAGCACCACCACTGGCTTCAAATGAATTACAGTACAAAGAACTGGTTGTGTCTGAGGAGCAAAATTACTCACTTGGGTCAAGATCAGACAGCCAGTCAGTACAAGGGGGAGGACTCTCAATACAGATCTCCAAAATTTCCAGTCCTACACTCTATATTCCCAAACTCATGTGTTAAACTCCTGAACCTTTTTACTTCATCAACTTCTAGAGATGCAGACCCCCTATGTGCTTCCTTCTCCCTCTACAAATGCTGCAGTTTTTGGGAAGACAAAGACTCATGTGATGAAAAAACTAAGGCTCTAGTTCCAAACTCAGAGGGAGCCAGAAGCCACTGTCTTGTGAGGCACAAGTTGGACTTTTGCTCCTGAGGAAAGAATCAGCTTTTGACTCCTGCTGCATCCTGAAACCAGCAGGAACTGGATCCCACAGCGAAGCAAAACACTGCAAGCATGGGTTTCTACAGAACGTCAGGGATTTGGTGGCAATGAGAACTGATTTAACTGCCTAAATCTCAAATCCCCTTGCTAATACTTCATTCAGTATAAAAACATATGCCTGAAATAGGACACCAGGCAAACAGTTGCACAACTTCACTATGGTTGCAGCTGCACATTAAAACCATAATGCCTCCTAAATTATATGCAGCTTTATTGTGAAGAAAAGAGTCTCTACCTGTTGGTATTGTCATTGTGGAACTCAAGACAGTCATTACCCTCTATCTTTAAGTACCAATTAAAAATTGTGGTTATTACTTAATCATCTTGTTGATTAATATGAAAGATAATGTTTATTTCCTTCTTTACATGCTATGATCTCCCTTGTTGAAGTGATAAAAACTCCTCAAGAGAATGTCTTCAAAGTGCAATCAAGATATACTTTAAATCCTGATGAAATAGTTATTCCTTCAATAGATCTGGCTGAAGGAACTCCTCTGAGAAACATATGTGAAAGAGAATGATATACAAAGGACAAATTTACTTAGGAATTGTGTATTCAAGCATCTATCTAAGCACTAACACTCAAGAAATAAATGCACCCCAAAAGGCCAAGCTAAGTAAAGTATGTAAACAAATAAACAGAAAATTCAGCCTTTTAAAAGTATAGCATCTCTTAAAATAGCTGAGTAACAGAGTTTTGGACCATTTCAAAAAGCGTATCTAAGATACCAAATTCATTACCAGTTGTCTTATCTTCTTCACCAAGAAAAAACAACTTTCAGAGTGATTCACTTCCAACAGTATTCACAAACTTTCTGCATCTTCAGTGTTCAAAGGACAGTGCCATATGCTAGCTAAAGCAATTAACTACTATAGTGCTGATAAATCCTCTTCCTATGAGTCTGGAGTGCCACGGTTTTACTAAGAAATTTGGCAAGGGGACTGCTGATGTCCTGTGAGATAACAGGAAACTGAAAAAGCAGAGGAACTGGAGTAGTTGTTATAGAAAATAAACAGTGCTTTGATAGGCAACAGGCCAACTGCACTAATAACGATGTATACGGTTCACATTTAAAAAGCATCTCTACTCAGGTAGCAGTGCACAAAGCTTAATTACAACCTCTCTGTGTTTGAATGTAAGAATTACTTTGCCCAACATTAAAATGAGGTTGTTTCTGGAGTTGGAACATCACAGACATCTTGTACCAGCAGTATCAAAGAGCTTGCTGGGTTTGGTTTTGTTTGCTGTTTTGGTTGTTTTTCTAAAAGGGAAAAGTTAAGGATCTAATGGAAAGAATAGGGCAATTTAGGCAAAACTAATCACTATGAAACTGTAGACTCTGAATATGAATTCAACTGTGATCCTCAGCTCCCTAAAAAAACACAGCCAGTTCTTTAACTACTACAAAAGCTAGCTGGACAGTAGCACTCATATGCTTTGCTTGTGGTCCTGGACTGGTCCAGATAAAGAGCACCACACAAGGACTCATCAATCCTTACGCTTCTTGCGGCAGCAACAGTATATGCTTGGTAGCATCCCAGTGAAGCAGTCATTAGGCCAATATATAGGCTAAGGTGGTTTGGACATGAGCCCAACTAAAGTTAAAAAAATCCAATTTTCACAAAACTCCTTATTTCAGTAAAATTCATGAGGGCATGTATCTACAGTGAGCCACTTCTGAGACACTCCAAAGTGCTGTATTTTCTGCAGTCCTTATCCAACAACCCACTACCAAATTTACACCTAAGTTTCCAGTTCTTTTCTTCCCCAGTATTCCTCTTCTCAGGGGGGAATTTTTCCCATGAAGACAAGAAAGGCAAATCTCTTGAACTGGGCCCGTTTTGCCTAGCACCAGAAAGTCAGAAGTCAGGCTCACACTAGATCACTTTCTGTAGGAGCTTAATTGTGTGCCATGCCTATTTCCTGATTTACTTCTTTTTCTTAAATTTAATCTTACACAGGAGGCCCTCACATCCATCTTCAGCATCACAGCAGACTGTCTGACCTTCTCCAGTATCAACTTCTGTCTCCTCACAGGGAAAATTATGACCTGTAGAGAATACTATGCAAAATTTAAGCATTACCATCACTTGTTTTTCTGGGCATTTTCCACACATTTTTGTCACAGCTTTGACACAGATTTTCACCTACCTTTGTTTTCCCCATTCAACCTCCACCAAGCACTCTTCTACAAAACATTCTTGCAAGGGGAGCTAAACTCCACACTCTTATACCTCTCTTCCAATTAAAGCATGAGAGATACCCATGTATATTATTTTTACCTCCGGCTGTGAGATTTACTGTCTGCGTTTTGCCTAACTCTTTCCATCTTTAATAGAAGATGTCTTTTAAGATGCTCTGGAGAGTTCTTTTCTCATAGCTAGGTGTCACGGTAGAAAATAAAACTAATATATGGCACATGCAGGGGCACTCAAATACCAAATGACAAGGGACAGTCTCTAATCTGCTCTTTCCTCCACACAATTTACAGATTACTAGGTTTTCTGCCATGCATGGATGAGACCAGTGAGGAAAACCATGACCAGATCAATTACATAATGCGCAGCACCTAGGGAATAAGACTGTGCAACAACAGTAGCTACAAAGCCTGCCTATTGAAAAACCCATATAATTTTTTATTTTAAATTCTGCCTATGTAATTAACATGACTTTTCGGGTATTCTAATGTACAGAAAGCTGCTTCTAGCTTATATTCACGGTACCCATTCTGCACATTATGGCTGTGAAAGTAAACGGCACAATTTAAATCCTTAAACAGTGTTCCTTCTGGGCATAATTTCTCAATGAAAAAGTACATTTGAAACTTTTTTAAGTATGAAAAATTATAGAGTTTTTTCTTAGCACTTTATGGAATTTATTAAGCTTCAGAAGGAACGGTGATGTGAAATATACTCTGGGACACATACTAGAAATGGGTCAAATAAGACAGAGGATTTAACTGACACGGTGGGTCTACATACAAACCATCACAGGTCAGAAATAGAACTGGGAGTCCTGCTTCCCATTATTAAGCTTCACTGACAAAAATAATAAAAGAAAACTTTTGCACATTCATTTCAGCATGACTCATTACATATTAACAGTTTTAGTGTTATTAGCCAGCCTTATCTTTCAGCAATCACTGCCATTATTCATACTGTGAGAATGCTTAAGGGCTTCACTGAAAGGGTCAAGGCCAAAGAAACACACAGTCCAAGCCTTAAATAACCTGAACTCTGGAGTTTATTCAAGACTACACTTACTCCTTTTTGTTTTGAATTTTTGTTTGACCTTGACAGACATCATGGAATTTTCATCCCGATTCTGAACCCTCTTCAAAGCTTGCAGAATTCTGGATGCAGGTTTACACTAGGAATCAGTTTACTCTAAAGCAAGACTTTTCCAAACTTTCCCAAACTTTCCCAGTTCCCAGCCCAACCAGGCATCACTCCTCTGTCACATAACCAATGGCCCAAAATTTTCCCACTGCAAACCAGCTCCAGAGGAAGCAGTGGGAAGGTCACAGTCTGTCATTGTATCTGCAGTTCCAGTTATTGTTTCCTTAATTACTCGTCAATACAGACAACAAATAGACGGATGTCCTACAATACACTCTCCAGCACTCCATCCTGAGCCTTTTGCAACTCACAGAATGAACTTGGTTGGCATTATTACATTTATTATTACTATTACTGTTTGATTTGTGGTTCTAAAATTAGAAAGGTAGCACAATGAAACAGTGCAGTTGCTTCCAAAAGCCCAGAAAAAATTAAAAATAAACAAGCTATCCCTTTCCACTAACAGCATTCTACTTGGAAAATAAAATCTGGTTCAGAAAGAGACATTTTTTAAGAGAAAAATGGGAATGTCTAAATCTGTCATGAAGGTCTAGAAAGGAAAGGCACCGTCTGTGTTTCTACCGTAAATTTTGTCCAAAGAGTCACTCAAAGTATATGTTGAATTTTGAGGTTATAGTCTGTTCTGCCCCCTAGAACAAGCTTACGAGGTTCCTGTGATGCATATATAGCTTCAGGATGATATAAAACCTTTCCTCACATTATTACCATTACACAAGTACTGCATCAAACCTTTGTTTGCTTAGCTGTTCCAGCAATGCCATTGAGAAGCACTGCCAGGAAGAACAAACAATTAATGTTCCTTATTCCAGTGGTTCAACTTCCTCAATAAATAATTAGTTGCTCTGGATCACAATACACAGCCTCAAACAAAAGTATTTTTATAATGGGTGATGGTAATAAAATTTCAGTAGAAAACCATTATTCTCAAACATTCCAAAATGTCAAACCACATCTAATATTATGGGGTTATTACCAAGCCAACATTATGAGAGAAAGTATCTCCAATATGAGATTAAGTTCATGCCTTGCCTCTTGCACATAGCATAATCTTGCAATTCAGGCTTGAATTTCAGCCTCTCACTTTGAGTGACCTCTTAATTTTCTCTTACTATCTCTTATTAAAATCACCAAGGCAGAAATAAAAATCAGCTATGTTGACATATTAGGAACATCATCTGCTCACAGCTGATCAGAAAAGACGGGTCCAAAAGGGATTTTAAGAGGTTATCTACACTTTCCCGGTGCTCATGGTAGGATGAACTTACCTAATACATTCCGATATATATTTGTCCAACTTATTCTCAGAAATCTCCAGTGAAAGCAAGTTCACAGCCTCCTGAGGCAATCAATTCCAGTTTTTAACTAGTCTTACTGTTAGAAAATTCACACCTTATGTCTCTCAAATCTGACTTGCTGGAATTTATGTTCCTTATTTTCCCTGCACCTCCCCAGCAGACCTTCAGAGGAGCTTATTTCCCTCTCCTGCGGCAGCTGTTACCTGCAGGAAGACCACTACCACACCCCAGTCGTCTCTTCCAGAAATTAAAAAGTCCTAATCCTTCGAACCTTTCCTCACACATCAACTTTCCTTGATTTCTGACCATCTTTGTTGGCTCTCCTCCTACTCTATTCACATCTTCATAAAGTATGGAATCAAGGCTTTGTGCATCAGTGAGCAATAATCAAGATTAACCTCAATTCAGGCATCATACAGAAAGACCAAGCGAAGCCACTTCAGGGTAAAAACTCAAAAAGACCTCTTGAAGATGACAAGTTAAAACAAACCTGCAGAGTATCCCTGACTTCAGAAACACTTGCTCATGGTAGACAGACCCAAGACCTGATCCCTCCTCTAGCTACACATTATTATTTAAACACAAGCAACCAACCAAGCCCATCTTCAAGCATCCAAGTAATTTGCATACAGGAATCCAAGGAGGAGTTTTCACAGCTCTTCTCTGTAATTTTTCCCCAGGCTTAAGAAACACCAAAGGGCAGATCTTCACAAGCACCAACTGTTACACTCCAACCATTTTTTTCCGGTCTCCCAAACCAGCAGTTTCTGATGCTGCTGCTACAAAATTGTCATGAGTGATGTCAGCTCCATATTCCCTTCAGTTTGCAGATTTAAGACACGTTTCTGGCCAAAGAACATTGCTTCAGCAACCAGAACCAGGGTTCAGGAACGGACTTTTTAATATATTTGCCAGAATAAGAGCTAGTCACCGCAGTCTACCACATACCATTTCCAGCTCTGTTCATTAATGATGTTAAACAAAGCAAAGTAGATGAACATATTGCTGTACTCCTATACTCGCTGTTTACAATTGTACCATATGACAAACTGCTGAAAACCTGTGTAGGTTAATATTTATGTAAGCAAGACTGTCAACACTTAATATAGAAATATGTCAGTTCCCAACTGCATGCTGCATAGATAGCCATGTATTGAAAATACAGTACCTGAATGCCAGCAATATTTCCTCACTCTGTTTCAGGAACTGAGCTAAAGCATGCAGAATCACATCAATCTAAGCACGCTCCATAGGCAAAATAGTTGGACTTATTTGCCAGAGACACAGACTCATGAAACGTTTGGGTTGAGCAAAATAAAATTCTGGTCTCATTTGTATTCTATCAAGAAAAAGTAATAAAGACATTTTTAAAACTACAAAGTAATGAAACAGAAGCAAAGGTGCTAACTAGCCCTTCATTATTAAAGTAATTACTTAAATAGATCACTTAAAATTTTGCCCTGTAATATCAGCTCCTGGTATACAGAAAGAAGCCAGTATCAAAATGACTTACCAAGCACTAAATAATTTTTGTTAGGAAGGATATTACACTCCATGCTACTCATCAAAACCAATCTGGTATGAAAAGCATTTTGCTCCTTCAGGCTGCTCCAGGGAAAGACACAGGCACATTTGAGAGTGAAAAGGATTAGAGATAAAATACAGGACATGACCAACAAGGGTTCATCTGAAGCACTAGATTCATACAAATACCAGACAGAAAAGAGAGGGACTGAATGAGGGGGAAAAATCAGTATTTTGATATTCCTGATCACATAGAGCAGTCTGAATACAAGTTAGCATCTGTGACTATAAAGCTTCCTTTACCATAAAAGCTTTGGGCTAGGTTTTCAGGTTACCTTCCTTTGCCCCAAACACACCATCCTCAACAGACATACCTTTCTCATCACCTCCAGCTCCCTCAGTTCCACATTTTGGTGCACATCTAGAAAATCCAAAGAGGATCCATTCCTATTTCAGCCGAGTTTTATTTCACATGCTTAGTCAAAGGCTTGACACCTATAGTGCCAAGCAAATAACTTCTCAGGAGGGCATTTATTTATTCCTACTGTTAACAAGTTAAATGGTCACTGACAGCATGAAATGATGCAGTGGAAATCACCCAAGTACAGAAGTCACATGCCCACACAATGAGTATTTTTAAACAGGGGAGGGACACGGGGGCTTCTTAAGACCCAGTGTTCCTGTGATATATTTAACTGACATCAGTTCTGAAATGATACTTCTCAGAGGTATAATAGGCTGAAATTGCAGCACTATTTAAAATAGCACTTAGCAGGAAAACGTGAGATGCACATTCTTCCATCACTGCAGACAGAGAGATTTGACTATTTCTGACCCAAAGATGATAGCTTCAAATTTCAGCAGAAATGAGCAGCTCCTGAAGACCTGCTCAAGCCACATTATCAAAGAATATTCCAAAGCTTGCCCCAGACTCCAACTAGCTTCACTAATAACGTTTAGATTAGATTCATTTTATGCTGATTAACTTCCACTGAGTCATTTCCTCCCAGTTAAAACTCCATAGGGCAGTGATTCTTAATAGGTGAGCTCTACCACTAAAGACACGAAAAGCCCAGCAAAAAAGACAGAAACCCCAAGAGCGTCACTCTGTGATGACTGGTAAAGCAGCACTAACTGACGCTGAGTGAGGCACTGGCTAAGTAATTTGCAATGTCCTGCCAAAAGAAACATCTTCCATCCTCCAGCAGGAAGAAGGAGGGAAGTTTTAGAAGGCTGAAATTTACAGCTATTTCACAGGGAATGTAAAAGTACCCTCAGAGTAATCCTCTGTAGTTGATCAAGCACTGCAGCTATAGTGCTGGTGCATTATATTGGCTCGACATTTCATTTTTGTTAGAAATGATAATGTGAGATGTCTAATTTTGCCACGAGCACAAGCAAGCAAACCAGTCTAGCTCAGAATAGAGACAGTGTCACTTCAAAGTCCATCGGCCCTGCAAACCATAACCTGCACACCATAAACTAAGTGTTAGAGTGACTGTAAATCAGCCAAGAGAACTAAATATTCAATCATCAGTCTGATTTTACTATTTTGCCTGCTAAGTCTATCTGTTTTAGCGAAGTATTAAAATAGTTAAATACATTATTGGAAGAGTCTGAAAGTCACTAATAAAGTTACAAAACAGGTGCAAACTGTCAAATTACATCCCCACAGGAAAGTCACTGTTATCATTTTACCTACAGAATGCTCTGCTCCCACTGCAGCAAATCCACCAGCACAGCTGCCACACTGAGGAGCCCCAATTAACAGAGTCAGAGCAAGCAACGGTGTTCAGGAGACCGGGAACCAAAAAAAGCAGGCAGACTGGAAGGGCTGGAATGGGAGGAGCCAGAGGAGGGCTCCTCTTGACAAGCTCGTAAGGGCAGAAAGAATGGAAGAAGCCAAGGGAAAAAGAGAATCTAATAGCTAGACAACAGCAAGATTACATATATTCAGGAAAACAGAATAATCAGGGGCATTTAGCTATGGATGAACAAGAAAATACAGAAAGGGTCATATCAAAAACCTTAAATTAAGGGAGAAAATATAAGGTTCAGGAAAGCAGAAGATCAGAGCAAGGAAAAGAAGAAATATCTACAATGACTCCAGTCAAAATCACCCATGAATACGTCAGACTTTTCCCTAGTTTAAAATCCCTTCCACTGACCACCATTTACCCCCACAAATAAGTTCAAACTTGGGTGGCTCTGAAGGCGCAGAGATTCTCCTCTCTGACATATCTGTGCACACTTTTTTTTTTTTTTTTTTTTTTTTCTTGGGCATCATGAATGTCTCAGAATATAAACTAATCCAAGCCCCAACTGCTGTAACAGCGTCTGCACTGAACTGCCTAGAACAGCTGAAAAAGTCACAGCTCTGTGGGGCTGCCTCTGGTGTTCCAGAATCTCCTGTATTATCATGAATCAAGGCACTCAGGGCTGATAAAAATCATCCCTCACTAAGGGCGGCCTCACATGATAAAGATCTTTAAGATATCTGGTCACCAGGAAGCACTGCGAGTGTTTGGTTGTGCTCCAATGCTGCTTTTGCTGTGAAGCTGGAGTAAAGACCTAGAACATCCTCTCCAAAATCCCAACTTCACCATGACATCCCCTCAACACTAGATACATTTTTTCCCCTCTTTCCCTGTCTCCTCTTTTTCCTATTTCCTGCTAATCTAGTTGGCACCAGGCCCCCTCTTTTCTTCATTTTGCCACCTCCAGCACATCCCAAGCTGTTCCCACACAATCCCTATGGCCTGTGCTATCCAGGTGAGGGTTTTCCTCCCAAACATCTCCCCGACACTTGATGCCTTGCACAATCTCTTCTTGGTTCATACCATGATCCCTAATCCTCTATACAAGGGAGTTTCGTCTTCCAAGGCAGTGACTCCTAGATGCCCAATGCTGCTTCATCTGGTCACCACCACTCTCTTTCTCAGCCAGTTCTCTTTGAGGTTCTCTCAAATCCTCACCATGGGCTCTCCACCTTGGTTAATCATTCAATATCTCCCCCCTCTAATTAAACAGACATACCCTGATCACAGATCTACTAGCCTTTGGGACATTTTTCATGCTTTCAGCAGTGTGATGTCCAAAATTCTACCTTCTCTCTCTTCTCAGCTACTCCAATTTCTTTACCTCCTCCCTTTGCTTAACTACAGCTCTGTGTTTCATCTCTGTTTGCCCTGTCAGTCTCACAGTCATCATGGATGAGCTCTTCCTAGCAGGGAGCCTGGCTTACCATATGCTGATAAAGAACTGTGTAAATGTATGATGCAGTATTAGCAATGATACCAGTAATGATGTTCTGCTCTTAAACATGTTGTCCTGAGAGCCACTTCTGTCCCTAAGAACAAAGCCTACTAAATTCAGGCTTATCTTCTAATTTATCCTTCTTACAGGCTAACACGAAATGGGATATACCTAAAGCATACACTGTTTTGTTTGTCCTTAATTATAGGCAGTATTATGCTGCCACAGCAACTAGGAAAGCTTAAGCTGCCCTAAGATGATACAAGATACTGCACAATGCTACACACCCTGCGCCGTCTCCTGTCCCCGCTTAGTGCTGTGCCACACGCAGGTCATATTTACTCTCTGGGGACAGTTAGCAACCACATTCCAGCAGCCGCTGCATGGCACCAGCAAGTCGAGGCAAGCCCTTTGGTGGAACCGCTCCATCTCCATTTCTTGCTCTCCCTGGCTCCATGCAGAGAAGGAAGGGGCTGGGAAGCCATCCCCCTCCCCAGCACCATGAAATGGGGAAGACACTACAGGCACCAGGCTGCTCCAGCCCACTAGATTCAAAGGAGAGATTCATTAAGGGGAAAAGGCTAATTATACATCTGGCTCCCCCTGAAACAGCAGGATGCCCCACTCCTGCACATCTGTAGCTCTCCCCCAAGTCACAGATTGCTCAACCACCCTTCTTGACCAGCTTCCAACAGTGACCAAATGGTAGCAAGAGAAAGTGGGGCACTGTGGGGCATTTAATGAAGAACAGTTGATTCACACAGCAGCTGCTGAGCTGCGTTAATGCCAGCAAGCCACCACGTCCCTGAATAGCCCTACAGCTCCTGTGATATTGCTATGACACTAAGGAGGGACAAACCATGCATGGGTTCTGGATATATCTGCCAGCAAGGCAGCCTTAACCAGGAAGATCTCGTACCCCACTTCCCTAGGTAATTAATTCAAATTTAATTTTCCCACATCACCTCAACACAGGGTTTCTTGGGCATGGGTTATGCTTAATGAGGAAGTTTTAACAAGGGATTCAGCTTCTTCCCTTGACCCATCATTCACTAAGAATTTACTACACTTACCTGCAACTATAGCAAGCGCTTCTGTTTCAACCTCACCGACTAGCTTAACTACCATGGGTCAGCACAAAAAGGTCTAACTCAGGATCCAATGAGTCACACATTTTCTTCACCTTTTGGTGAACTACTACTTATTCATAACCCAGTTATCCACTTTATCTGTCAAAGAGATTTAAGTTGTGCCAGCTCTGCACAAAGCCAGGATACCAGTGCATCCCAGCAGGGTACAGGGCAAAAGTTTACAGCTATTAAATACAGAGAACTGGTGATCTCTATTAGCAGCTTAGAAGAAATATAATTCTTTCTTTCAGAAACATCTTAAACATGACAACTTAAAAAAATGTATGCTTCATTTTTTTGTGCTTTTTTTCCCCTGCATTAAATTCTGAAAGTACTGATAGTCATGGAATAATCAGGTTTAACAGGTTAGCAGTAATATATGCCTCAAGTGTTCCTAATACATCATAATCTTCTTTCACAGAATTTGCATCACTGTCAAACCAAACTACTGATTTTCGGTTGATGCTTTTAACATGTTTCTATGGTTACTTTCCAAGGTCGCATCACAGAAGCCTGAACAGCAGTTCAGAAAGACAAAAGGCATTTTGCATCCTTCACCATATTAAATAATTTATGAAAGTTAAGGCATCCTCACAGAAAAAAAAAAATCATAAAAGAATAGGTTCTGAGGTTATTTTCTCAGCATCAGTTTGAAGCACAGTAAAATCAATATCTCTACAAAAGCCTTCAAGAACTAGACTATTTGACTAATGTTCCATATGGTACAAAATGCTAAAGAACACATTCTAAGTTTAGATCTATATGCACAAGCCTACATGAATGCACAAGCCTACATGAACTGCATGAATGGACCTTAAAACAGAACATGTAGACATCTAATTTGCTGCTGTCAGCTTCATCTTTTAAATCAGGCACTAGGCACTGTCTCAAAGTATTCTAAATCTAAAAAAATGCAAAAATGAAACTGAAAAAAAAAATGAAGTAGAAATGGTAATGACAGCCTTTATTATTTCCATCACTTTTCATTCAAAGCCACACAGATTTCATCTGTCCCCAAAACGTTACAAATTTTGACTAGCATAATGAAAGCTTGTAGACAAAATATCTGAATTCTCCTGCTTACCGCTACACTAGATCAGAGTTTATTAGAACTAATTGAAGTGTCTGAGGCTTGGAACAAAAACACATTAGTCATTTAGTGGTTGTGCTAATATTGCTATGCCTTTCCTGCAGTTTCATTAGATACAGACTGCTTCAATACCCTAATCATATGCTCAGTCACAGCACAATCAGTACACAAAGTACTGACAAGCTGTCCCACCATGCCTAAAGCTGATAAGGTGTCTGCTCTATGAGTAACCTCAATTATTGACTATATTTTATGGTCAATCTAATGACCAAATGCTTATCAGTGAACCATCAGGTGCCTGTAATAGGATAGTGACCCTTAGTTTATATGTACCATTACTGCTCATTAGTGAATAATTAGATTCTTTAATCCACAACTCACAGGCATTAAAATATGATGGAATATCCTGAATCTAGAAAAAGACAACTATGTTTATTTTAACTCTTAAGATGATCAGTTACATTACTCAGAGACTGTATGTTACATCTTGTTAGGAAAAGCTGCTTGTAAAAAGCATATCATGTGTAATGTTTTATATCATGTCTAAATTGACACAGCTTTCTCAAACATGCAGGAATATGACGAGAGTGGAAAGATAATGGGTGTGATTCACCACTGTGATTCTCCAGTTTATTAACTTAAATGGTTTTAATCTAGCAAAGCCCAGCAAATAATTTAGAAACCCGAAAACTAGTGAGTGCTGTCTGGAAGACTAATTCATCAAACAAAAGCAGGTGGGTGCAAGGAAAAGTAGCTGCAACTACACAGCTATTTCCCTGCTTCAAAGGCAGCAGTCCCATGGCAGCAAGAGCAACCATGTGACCAAACCAGTTTGAAAAGTTATTTTCTTCTAAACAGCTTTGATCCTTCCTAGCTGCCCTGCCACTGCTCAAACCTTCCTTCCAGCTCACCCTTGTGCACCAAGGCCAGACAGCCACGCTCTCCCCCAAACACTGTACCTCCACCCAGCAGCACAGGCAGTGCTGCCACCACTGTCACCAGCCACCAACAGGAGGAAAAGGCACTTTAATGGTGATGGCTTCCATTTCTCAGGGCCTTGATTTGCCTCCCAAGGGAGCAGTAGGGTTTTTTTTTTGGAGATAGCCCATTAACTTCTTCCCAAGTGCTTGTCCCTTCTCCTGCCTGTTCTTGGAAACACCATTTTCCCCACGTGTCCAGCTGACAAAAACCCCAAAAGCTTATCACAGCTTTATACCATGGCATGTCACAATATATCAATATTTACTTAACTGAAGTGTAGCCCACAGAAGTGTCCTACGACCATCTCGGATATCTTCTCTTAGTAACAGAAAGTTTGTTCAGGTTCCTTATCCAAAAAAAAAATATATATATATATCCTGGAAACAGGTATAAAGTGTGGAGCACTACACAGGGCATGGCTCATGCCACACCAAGGGACAAAGCGCAGCTTCATTCTTCTTAAATCTGAAGAATGCAAGATGAAATTTCTCCTGCATTGTAAGGGTAAACCGAGAGCTTCTTCACAGCCATCCATGCCTATGAGCTGCTCTTTTTGCTCAGGCTTTCTTATTCTGTCCGTAACCCTACTGAGAAGCTGCATTTTCTGCTATATCCTCTGGTCCTTTGGTAACATGACCATTGAGTAATGTCTGGCAATTTGCTTGTGTGACAAAGTCAGATGTTAATCAAAGCCTTCCTCCTTCTATGTCAGATCAGAGTGTGGAAAAAAAACTTTAAACTGATTTAATTTCTTAATACGCTTCTGTCTGCTGGCTCTAATATTTGGCTTTGATTTTGAATACTTAGCACTTCCATGCTAGACATTCTGCATTTCTAGGTAATGAATACTTTTTTTTTTTTTTCTTTTTTGAAAAGCAGAACATAATTAAGCTTGAAGAAATTAAATATGACATTCAAATGAGAAAGTGCTTTGGATGAATATGTAGATTTGGGCTGCACATATGCTTTAAAAAATCAATGCATTCATTGCAAAGACTATCTTAAAGACACTCATTTTAACCACGGGTACCTCTTATCACCAGGTAAACATTTTGCTGCAGCTCTTAGCTATTATTTTCCAGGTGAGGATGTGAACTGTCTAGATGGTCTTTTTAGTTTGTGACCTTAAAAACACAAAGCTGACTCTCACTGAAAAACAAACTGGAGTAAAAAACAAACCAGCCAACCAAAACCTGTGCAGACCTCCTCCCTTCTCAGTCACAAGACAGCCCACAATGAAGAGTCAAAGGGTGTTATTTCACCGAATAGAGACACTAGTTTTAATGTGAAAAAGACATTTATTTGCTGCCAGGAAACCATGCCACAGCCCCAAAGCTAATTGTGCTAGGACCTGTACAAACACAGTTAATGATGTTTCAGGAAGAACAAGACTGGAATCCTTTATGCATACATGAAGAAAATCTGTATCTAGTGCTGCTAAGGAAATCACAGATGCAGTTTCCACAAGCACCCTATGAAGGTTTTTGTCTTCCAAACACTGCACCCCCATACACTGAATGTTAACATACATGCATATTTTTGCCTAGCTACTTTATTCTACAACAAAACTACCCTTTTCCCAAGCTTAAGTCCCAACCATAGCCCCTTTTACAAAAGGGCTCATGTAAAAAGATGTAGGTACTCACTAGATATGGTCAAAGAGAGGGCAATGATTTGAAAAATATATATATGTGTGTGATTATTAATATATTAATTGTATTTATTTCAGTAGAGAACAAGGAACAAAATGTGTCAGGCTCTGCATAACACAAGTAACACACTGGCCCTGCTATGAAGTTCAGAATTTAAGTGACTGAGGAGAGAAATGCAGTAGGGAAAGAATCAGCAATGAACTGGGACTACAGTACAACACTAGTGCCATGACTCCTTTTTCATCTCTAGGTGCTTGCTGAGAGAGGATTAGCTGAACAGAGAGTCAAAGGACAGAGAAGTAGATGCTTCTGCAAAGGATTTAAGGCAGGGATGACCTTCTTCCTCAACATGCTCAAGGCTGGATGGTGCAAAGGGAAAGAGGAGATGGGACTGTAAAGGCTGGAACAAAGAACCCTGATATCCCATCAGTACCAAACAAAAACAGCCAAAACATGATATCTCAATACTTGTGGTCCCTGGATAAGCCACTTCCACCCCAGTTTCTGCCAGCACGTGTGTCTCACTCATCCTTGAAGATTTCCTCCTCTTCCTCTCCCTTCCTGCTGAGGACTGCACAACTCAAGGGCAGGAAGAAGATGTAGCATGGAAACTTTGATCCATAAGGTCCCAATGGCAGGAGAAGTCAGAACAGAAGAAGGAACAGTGGGAGAAGGAGCCTCTCCTGAGCTTAATGCTGATGGTGGCAAAGCAGCCTGGCCAAGACTGCGAAACGGCACCCACCTGAGGACCTGTTCAACATATTTATGACTGTCAGGGATCAATAATGGATCTCTCTTCCCCAGCCTTTGTGAACTTCTCTGCATTTCTATTTATGTTTTTAATCAGTCATAACCAAACTTGTTTCTTGAATGCTTGCTTCTAGAGAACACAAGATTCTTAGATGGGCTCTGGAATACTGAGAAACGAATGCTGAAATACGTTAATCAGCAGTGTGATGAAAGATCATGAAAATGCTACAAAACTAATTCAGATAACTGATAACTCTTAAAGGAAAAATATATTTCTCACTTAAGTCTCTCTCTCTCCAACAACAACCACAAAAAAAAGAAACAGAAGTGCTTTGTGAAAAAAAAATTCCAGCCATCCCTGTTCTTTGGTTAAAAAATTGAAAAGAATCAATTTTGAACATGGCTAGGGAATAAGCAATGTACTAATGGGTTTTTAAATGTTTTAGCTAGCACATAGCTGCTAAAGCTATAAAACTCTGATTCACTCAAGGCAAAGACAGACTCATGAGAAGCAATTAGGGCCTGATCCAACGTACAATGATGTCATTTGCAGTCTTGCTGCTAATTTCAAGAGTCTTTGAATCAAGCCAATGACAATCATTAGTAAGGATCTGTCGCCTTACAGTAAAACTAGAACTGAGTTTTGCTGACCTGTGACAGAAGCATCACTGCGAGAAAAGATTTTAGGTCTTATTTCAGATTATTAGGCACTGATTTCCTTCAGTTCCAAGGAGGGTATTTATTTTCTGGATTCCCCAGTGCAAATGACAGACTTTACATTTGCTTATGACATGCAGATTCACACTGAAATAAATCCAAAGCAGATTAGGCTCAATCACATTGTTCATACCCACAATATGAAATACAGTGATGGAAGCTGTGCTGCTGTCCAGTCTAGGTACTTTGGAGAGGATTCATCTGTCCGTATTTAGTTAACTAAACAAGAAAATAGATGTTTGAGCTTTACCCCTTACCTTTCCTCTCCCCTCCCACTAACTTCTGACACCTATCTTAAAATGAAACAAATAATCTTCTGTAGGCAACCATTTCTCTGCACTGACTTTAAATCTGCAGCACTTAGGAGAGACACAAAACACTAACTTATACACACCACACTTGAGGAAGTCATTTCCCAACCCCTTGTGTACAGACAGACTGTTATATGTAGGCATAGAATGCTTAAGACTCACTGTACTATGTTCTTCCAAAAAACAGCACTTGGGAAGTTGAGTTCCTTCTGAAGTCAGATCGTAACTTATAGTAAGCATAATTTATTTAACGGTGCAAAACATTTTAAAGATCAAGGAAAAGGAAACAATACAATTACCATCATGATTACATGATAAGAAGGATCCTCACTCACTGCATAAATCTGACTTTAATGCCGTTCACAGACATACGTTTTTCAATATTGTCTCAAAACATGTTCAGTTCTGAATTAAAAAAGGAGTTTGGAATGCAAGTACAAAGCCCTGAATTGTGTTGTTTCAAATACCATCTGCTTGACAGCGTACTGCATTTAATCAACATTGCTAATTACAATAAACATTTTACAAACAAAACTAAGATATCATCGTTACAAGACCCAAGATTGGGAAAAAAAAAAAAAAAAAAAAAAAAAAAAACGGTTTCAACAGTTGCTACCAACCATGGAAAAACTTTTATTTGCACACGTAGGCCATGATACTGAATAAAAGTCTAACTTCTTTTTTTTTTTTTTTGATCTGAGTGAAAAAACCTTGTTACTACAGCTTCTGCTCCAAGGAGGCCTACAGAATAGCACACTTGCTACAGGTGGAAATGGCCATTAAGGGCTAGAAAAAGACCAACACACATTTTCTTGGGTTTTAGTCAATGGACATTCCTGCTTAGGTGTCCAGAAAGACAAATAGGGCATCACCATCACATCCCTGCTCCCCAGTGGCAGTGGAAAGCCACAGTCACGACCAGGTGACCATCTCCACCTCTCAGCAACCAGTACCACATGCTACAACTTCTACCCATGCCAAAGACTCAACAGCATTCCACAACTGTTCGAAGTCCCATAAGCAGTTACAGAAAGCAGAAAGGTGAAAAACTACCTTATGAAGAACGAAGCTGCAGCTGAGGTACCTGCCGAGACCCCAGCTGGAGCAACCATGCTCTGGCAGGCTGCTGAGCCACCTGCTCCCGTGGAGTCGGAGTTCTGCCCTGAGCTGATCTGAACATTGGGACCATCTCGGCCACTTTCTGGTGCTGCTTCTGCCTGAAAAAAAATAAAGACATATGTACAAGTTAATACACTTGCTGAATGGCCATGACAGGGAGAAATCTTGTGCAGAACTTGCAGAGAGTGTCTTTGCAAGGGTGAAGGTGCAGATCAGCGGCGGCTGAGAAGCAATACTGCTGAACAAGTGTACCACAGTAGGTCCTGCAACAGAGAAGGATTTTACATGACCACGGCAGATGAGCAGAAAAACACAGAGAACCTTTGTAATGGGTAATGCACAGTTAAATACTTTGACAGGCATGAAGAAATGGAAAACGATAAGCAGAACCTCTTTGTTTTCAGTGTTATTTGGGAGCTGGCAGAACTGTTTATCTGGTTCAGTTATAACTGTCAGGAATTATTTCTCAGTGGCACATCATCTACAAGACCTATCTGTTTAAGAGGAACTAACCAAACAGTCACATTTGTAACATGTTTCCACATGAATAACCCCAAGAACTAAATAAAAAAAAATTGATTTTTTTAAAACATATATACAGTCCTGTTTTTCAGGATTATTTATCTCAGTAGCACAAGTGCATGGCATCTTTTTCTCCTCCAAACTGTTCCAGTGGAAGAACAGGAGTGACTGGAGATGCATCTTCCCGAGCATAATGCATCTACAGTATCTGAGACAGAGTTTGGAGAGTGGTGATTATTTGGGCATTTTGCCAAATATCAGACATCTGTATTGTGAAATTGTGTCATGTCGATATCTTCATGTTTAGGCCACCAACTCTTTCAGTACCGAGTTCAATTAAGTCCCATCAGTCAAATGCTCATTGACAGTGCTGGGAAGAACTCCTTTTCAGAAGAACCTGCTCTATGTCTAGGAGTACGGAAGATTTAATTAAAGATGACACCACAATAAATATTTGTCAAAAGAGTTAATTGCTTCATGTATGATAATATATGATGTTTCTGTCTTCTGAAATACTACTTTGACATTTCCAACTAATTAGCTAAAATAAATTCCAGAAAAGGAGACAGTCTTGTAATGAAGCACAAATGTAATTAAGTTCTTCCTGGGATGACACCAAATTTTAAATTTTGTGCTGCCATATATCATGTTTCAGCTACAGATACGCAGACATGGTAATAGAGTCTTCCCAGTTACATACACACCCTCAATTTTCTCATACACTTACAACTCAAACAGAGTTTTTCTCATGAGAACTGACACAACCCAGTTATTAGGTACCAAGTAAAAGAAAACTCCGCCAACCAAGGAGTACACAGCTGATGCATGAAAGGCCGTCCGAAATTTCATCTGGACTCATTCCCATAGGCTGAGTGCTGAATTCCCAGTTCCCAGCAAAGTCAACAAGAAGAAAGTGCACCCAGCTCTTTTGAAGGTCTGTTCTTTAAAGATTAATACTATTATCAGTATTACGGAGTGGCTGACTAATGCTTTACCATAGACTGCTACACAAAAAAGTACTTTTATAGAGCTCACCTGAGAGATCTGAGGCTGAGACACAGAAGAACATTCACACAGATTAACTTAATCCTAGTGAAGCTACTTGTGCTAGAAGCCTAACTAGAAACTTTGAGTAACCTTCTGCAAAACCCTTCACTTTGTAATACAGAAGTCTCAAGAGATCAGATTTCTTAGCAATGCAGGTGGAAAGACAGAGACCAAGCACTGCCAGAGATCAAGACAGGCACAAAGTATGGCAGGAACACAAGCTTAAAAAAGTGAGTTTATCTATCCCATCCATGATCTACTGGCAATGTCAGTCAGGAACAGAGATGCTTGGAAAAAGGTCAAATCCCCTCATGTGGTTAATTGCTTAAAACTAAGTGATGGAGTAATGAGGACATTGAGGTAGTCAATAAAGCAGGTACTTGATCACTAATGAACTGAGGCAACAAATGTGTGGTCTTGACCTATACCAGTCATGGTAATTATATGGCATGGGGGAAAATATGCAGACTGGGAAAAATCCAGTGTAACATGTGAACTACTGAGCTTCATGAACTGACACAAAGTGCTAATAATAAGTGGAGTTTACTACCGATTTAGCAATTTACAGATTAAGAAATCTGCACCAGAAACTCTGGAGCTGATACGTGAGGCTTATAAACTGTCATATCAGGGTGCTTCTATGCACAGTGCCTGGTGGTATGATGGCCAGCAAGAGACGGAAACCCAACCAGCACCACTGGCAGGCTAACATTTGTGTTTGAATACTCCCATACATTCTGCCGGGAAGACAAACATAACCCCTCTGTCATGTGAGATGTCTCCGATTAAAAATTACAGGGCCAAAATGAATTCCCTACACATATTTTTCCATTCACTTTTAACATGGGCTGTAGCAGACAACAGGACTATGAAACAGAGAAAATCCCGTTTAAGCAAAATTTTGAAAAAAGACAACAGAAGCAGCAATGTGTATCTAACCAATCGTATTTTAGCTAAAGCATAATCTAAATTATGGCATAATTTAAGGTTAAATTTGAAAAGTGTAACATTTCTAAGAACTGACTAGTACCTGTTAAGAGATCAATTCCTGTAAAAGCTACTCACACTCAACAAAAATATGAGCAATATATAATATACATTCCTTTTTCACCGCTGTTTTACTTATATGAGAATTTAGAAGCTCACATTTCTAAGAGACTGTGGATATATCAGGCATCTAACTTGAAATATCCAAATCAAATCCGGTATTTCAGATATCAGATGATTAATATACTTTCCAAACCAACATATCCAAGTTGGATGTCTATAAATTGCTATTCCCACATTAGATACTTTTGAAAACATGAACTGTAATTTCTGGGTAAATTTTGAAGTTTTTTACTCTCAGTTCTTTGCATGCATGAAAGGAGAATGAGAGGAAACCAAGGAAAAGGCATTGATTCTTGTAGAGGGGGAAAAAAGAAGTAAGACATGTGAGATAAAACCATCTGAAGACTAGTGCAGAAGACAGTCTGTATCTTTTTCATTAAGTCTTAAATTACCCAGTCAGTATTCTTAAAACAGAAGTAATATCAGTTTTGCTGCATGATGAGAAGCTGAAAAAGCACAAAACAAGTTCTTCCAAGTTTAGGATTCATTTCAAAGACTACTTGCACCATCCAAAGTACAGGATTTCCCAGCACAACCACGTTCAGCTCTCCCTGAGACAGTGTGTCTCTCAGCTGATGAGGAGGACTCAGTATGAGGAAATTTGTCAGGTCTGAGTCATTTGCCCTGAAGCAGGAAAACTAAAGACAAGTCATGGAACCCTCCTTGGATACTCCTCTGTCACAGCACAGTTGTCCCTTGCACCTTCTGAAGGGGTATCAATAAGATAAAGGGGCTCTGTTTTTAAAATGAATGCAAGAATTACTTTGTGAGTCTCCCTCTTCTCAACCCATGCTCTTCTGAGGACTGCGTGTGGAAAATACAGTTCTCTAGATGAATGCAAGCAAATTTGCATGACTTGTGCACACAAGTCTGCACAGAGAGAAAACTCCGATCCGCAGCTGAAGGGAATTGTGCTTCACCATTTACTGAATTTTCATAAATCACTCACGACCAAATGCAGAAATTACAACCTTGTCACTATAAAGTGTTGCTGACTGCACTGAATATTTAAAGTGTCATAGGCCTCCACATCCAGAGATTAATGTTTGTTTTAATTTTCTAAGAAAAAGTTAGCGAGACTAAAGCCATTTACCCTCTGGAAACCAGCCAATCCTCAAAGGAAGGATTTCCAAAAGCGCTCTACAGGACCCCTTCCCTGTACTCTCTCCAAAGGCACATGAAAACTGGTACCAGTAAGAGCACAGCAAGGACAACACTTTGTCACAGGTGGTTTGCATACAGGAAGGACCAATGTTTCAGTGCTTCATATCAGTGCCTGCATCACGGACAGGAGGATTTTGGTACTGGGTCCCATCACCCAATCCTGAAGAGATGGGAGCAGAGCTAGATGTGCTGCGTTTTGGCTGGTGGCATCCAAACATGCAGCTGAGGTTGGCAGGGCTGCAACAAGCAATGACAACGTAAGTTCTTCCCAGTTAAAATGGCCAAAGGCTGGGGGACAGGGCAGGAAGAGACGGAGGCGACCTGACATCCTCAGGCTGTGGAGGTGTGCTGGGCAGAGCTGGGGCATCCCCTGTGCTGTCCCCATCTCCCAGCACACAGGTTCCCTGCCATGACCAGATGGCAGGAAACATCTGCCCAGGTTTAAACAAGTCAGACTAGTCCAAAATTACAGTGTAGAAAAGTTGGCAATAGATTAAATTTCCAGGTACACAGTACACTGTCAGGCCATTACCAACTGACCAACAATTACAACACTAACAAGCTCTTTACAAGTTTGAAATACAAAGCCAAAAACTAAGCCATAATGTTTCCAGTTTCCTGAATGTCTCCACTCTGGACATTGACCTTTGTTCCGGGATCCAAAAAAGCCAAGCTAGGTGCTGCCACTTCGTCTCTGTAACACATGCAAGATACGCGCCTGGCAACAGGCAAGAAAAATATGGGAATATAAAAATCTAGAGAAAAATAAATTAATCCCAGGATAGTAATGCCATGGTAAAAGGAAACCAGAAGGTTGGATAGAGCTAAAACAAACAAACAAACAAGCCATAATCAGATATGATCTCTAAATGTCAGTATCAAGAACAGATTCACAGAAGACGGAATGGAGAAAATTACAAAAGTATCAACGAGTGACACACAACTGTGTAATCAGGTCAGAACTCAATAAAATTTGTTTTATTTCAAACAATCGGTCCCATGATGAAAGCACTGAACAGGGCTTCAACAGGGAATTGCAGGTGAAGCTCTAGCAAGATAAAGCCTGATTCTGTACTGACACTTTTTTTTTTCCTAAGTTGTTTTACCCCTTTCTGACTAGCAGGCAGACGTACAGAATTTTGAGTATTTGCTTTCATTGACCATTTTCCCCTTTCAGATCAGAATGTCACAGCCAATTAAACTGTAAAAACTGCTTGATCTAATGATTTTGCAATATATTAAATCTACTGTTTGTATATGATGAAACAATAATTTTCCCCCTATATGATTCATGCTAAGACTCTTATGACCTACTACCACTAACTGGAACAAATGTGATGTAAATCTCTATCTGGATAATGTTCACCCTATAAACCCTTCTTTCCCGTATGTGTGGGTAAGTCCTGCATACGTCTTCTGTGTGAAATGTCTCCTCCTGACTGCCTGGCATTACGTAAAGTTAATAGTGTAGCATATGCCAGGTTGAAGTGAAACGTGTTCTGGATAAACTTTTTACTGCCATTTGTCAATGTTTCTGCCAGGACTCATTATAAAATAACTAGGGCATTTTATAACTACAATACACTATTGTAGTCATTTTATAACCTGCAGCTGCAATGTGGTAACAAGAATGCCTAAACCTGTAGTTTCAGACTTTTATGTGCATCTCATGTTCAGTGTAAATCAAAGACAGAACATAATATCCCTTCCCCAAAAACAGGTTTCAGCTACAAGAGTTGCTAATGCCTGGCTTACCACTGATCTCTGAAGATGAGACAGAAGGAGAAAAATCAGAGAAGTAGAATTAAATAGAAAAAGGAGGGCCCATCTGCTGTCACAGACTTCGAAAATAATATAGGAGATGCAAATACAACCTCGGGGCCCTTGCTTTTTTGGATTAATATATGAATTACTAAAACAGGTTAAGAGTTTGGATCTTCACCACCAAAAATCACCAGCAGTCTGTGCTTCGTGCACTGAAAGAACCTCATCCTTCAACTCCTGGGCACATGCACCCAGCTGCACCCAGTGCTGGTGTCCCAGGGAATACACAGATGGAGAAGCAGCAGCTTGTTCCCCTCTGAGCAGGGGCTCTTGATCTCAGTCTGACCCAGATCTCTCCTAAATCGTGTTTCTTGATCCCCGAGAAATTTATTAAGGTTTTGGGCAGGTCTTGGGCAGGCCTCTGTCATCTACAAAACTCCCATTCATTCCTTCCTTCAGCCTGCCCATGTTCTCAAGCTGGAAGGTCTCTGCAGCCAGGGCTCTGGTAGCACAAAGATGCCACCAGGCAGCGACAGACCACTTAGTTCACATTTCAGCACTCAGGACACCGGTACCAAGCAGCACGCAATGCTCTTCTTTCCCTCCTTCACAGCTATCTGTCCAGTCACACAAACTTCACCCTCCTATCTGCACATGTAAACTCACCACTTGGAAAGTCAGGAGGACATGAAAAAGGGATATTGAGAATGACACAAATCCTGCTGCACATAAACATTCTCAAACTGCAACTTTTCACATGCAATGGATTTAAAACAGCCAGGCTAGAGGAACTGTTTCTTACAATGCCTCCAGGCAAGCATCACGAAGTGTTGCTCAGAGGCGTCCCTGCTGACACATATTACAATAGTTACAGCCTCCAAAGCCAAAAAAATATAGCTGTGTACTGCCCAGGGTGTTTTAATTTACTACTGTGGTCAAAATTTAAAATGAACTGTTTATTCAAGTGGGCATATACACAGTTGAATCCATGCTTTTTGTCAGAGGCTTATAGGAGCAAGCGAAGGAATTCATTAACAAGCTCATCATAATGCAAATTTCTGTCAGTTTAGGATTGGGTTTCCTACAAGAAGACAAATGCTTTTCCATTAGGACTGACTTCCACAGGCCAGATGCGTCTCTAACAGCAACAAAACACAGGACACATACAGAGCTTTGAATCAGGATAACCTGTATCACCTTCCTGACTCCACAACAAAATTTCTCAATGACTTTAAGCAACTCAACCAAAATCTCACTGTGCCTTGATTACTCTCCCTTCAGCAAAATGGAATAACCATGTTCCCAAGAATTACAGGTCTTACAATTTTATTATAATCATTATACTGTTACAATGATTGACATATAATGTCAGCAAATAAAGGCAAAGGTGGACACAGACTGTCGTACCTAATTTCTATTTCAATCATGCTTGAACTGCTTATATTTTAGATGTAACTGCTTTAAAAAGAACATCCCTTGGGATCAATCTGCATGACAGCTACCACACGCAAGGCACCCTAGTCACTTGAAGAGGTACAAGACCTCATTATCTGAAGGGAGAACTGGGTCTGTACACCCAAATCCAGACAAGACTCAATTACAGGCAAGCTCATGAAGCAGCATTAAGTTTGCAAACACAGGGACAGCTCTGACTATGCAATTGTCATTGAAGGACACCAAGGTCCCAAATTAGGGATGGAGCTGTACAATTTTTCTTGTGGCTGTTTCCCGCTGACCTGCTGTTTATTCCCCATGTGGGAACCGTGTAACTCAGATGCACAGTCATGAGTCACCATGACTAAAGTGAAATCTGCAAGCCTGTAGATGTTCCAAAGCTCTTTCAAGTAGCCAAATGTCATGACAGTAATGAGGAACTCCAGAAGAACTTCCCAAATGTGAGTGAGCAAAGAAGTGTCAGGTGAGATTTGACATAGATAAGACCATGTATTTAGGGGAAAATAACCTAAATGCCTCCTGAACTCAAAACTGGCAGCTACAACTTGGAAGAGCTAAGGGTCACTGACAGTTCCTCTGAAATCAAGATGCAGCAGCAACCAAAAAAAAAAAAAAAACAAAACCAACACACCAAACAAATTTTGGACATCACAAAGCAGGCACAAAGAACAAGGAAAGTGTCCACATATTGAGTACTAGATGCAGTCCTAGACCTGCATCTCAAGTCAGGGGTAGTGGAGTAAGCAAAATTACAGAGACAAGTAAGTGAACAGTCAAGAAGGTGGAGCAGCTGCCTCAGGAGGAAAGATGAAACAGGTTGGGACTCTTGTCTGGAGAGGGAAAGGCTGAGGGGACCTGACTGAGGTTTACAAAGTCATGGAGGTGGTGGATAAGCTGCAAAAGAGTGAGTAACTCTTCATACTGGGACACTGAATTCATGGAAACTGCTGACATAGGAAGCTGTGGAGGTAGAGGATGCCAGCAGGGTCAGACAGGGATTAGATAAATTCCTCGACAGTATGTCCATAAACAGATATTAAAGGGAACAGACAGGGATGTGTCCCAGAGACTTTCCCACTGTGCATGTTGGGAAGTATGAGCAGGCTGCAAAAAGCAGCCAGGCTCCACAGCTCTCCCTAAACACCATTTCCAGCTCCACTGCTGGAGACAGCCCTGGGCTAGCTGGGCTGCAGCTGAGACCCAGTAGGATATTTCTAATGTTCTTATCATTCCCATACAAACTTTTCACTAGAGTCTTTCTTAGCTCAATTAGTAACAGGAGACTGCTCTATTCCCATAGGCCCCCATGAGTACTTCAGAACCATCAGGAGAGGTTGGTGAGACTCAAGGGGATGTCTACACAGCTACTCTGCATGGACCAACTAAACCCAGATTCTACCCAAGCCAGGCATCACAAGGGCCACTCTTTCCCTCTTCATCCTTCCACTGCCATCTCCCAACAGCTGACTGCCTTGCCCAAGTTTACCACCATCACTTTTGAGAAGCAGAAGGGGGAGATTCTGAATGTCAGATCCATTATCTTTGCCCAACACCACCAAAAACACAGCAAAGGATTCCTGCCTCCAGGACCTTTCAAATGCTTCCTTCAACTGAAGTATTAGAAAAGAACAAACTCATCCAGTTCTGAGACAGTGGCATTTAAGCAAACCAAGAGGAATTAACTCAGAAGCACTTGGACACCAAACAGAAATTAATAATAATAGGGACTGGTGGTAGTAATAATAATAATATTATTATTATTATTATTAATAATAATAATAATAATAGTATTGGAAAATGCCTAACCACAACATCAGTTTGTATAATAATTTATATGGACTCACTTCCCTAGAAGTGTTTCATGCTTGAATCTTACAAATACTACTTTCAGATTCAAAGCAAACCTCTAATTATTGATCCTTTGTTACACTGGGAAATTATCTCATCGTAGTTTTAAAGTTCTATTTATAAGTCTAATAATCTCATCATTGATTATGGTGACTGTATTCTAATTATAAATCCATTATCTTCTCAACAATGAAATAAAATCAATAATGCACGTAAATGGGAAAAAAAGGAATTTAAATGCATACATTAATGTCATTTCAAGTAGCACTATTTTATGCATCATCTCTAACAAAACTGTGTCACATCATTAGCAATAATGTGAAAAATCTTTTTCAATTAACAGAGCTGATTTGATGCTATGTTCGGTAAAGTGGCAATCCATTCTATTAAACACGCACATATGAAATGCTTGAAACATCTATGAACTCTATCTATACATCATAAATTCTCTCCCAAGTGCTGAAAGAGAAAAATAGATACATTTTCTATTGATAGTTTTTAATCCTCCTTTCAGAAGCTACCATCCAGGGCTTTTCAGTGGTTCTAATTGCAAGTAACAAAGAGCATCAGTATTTGCCACATGCTCAGCCACTCACACCACAAAAAAACGGGAGATGCTTTCAGCAACGATCACTGTGCATAGCTTGACTACCTGGAGACCCACGACCTCAACATCCCATCGTTCCAGTACACAGCCTATGGAGCAAATGTTAAATTCAAAGCACTTTCCAGAAAATGTATGATGTTCAATCCTATTTTACACTAGCAGGACAACAGGGCAATCCACACCTGCATCCAGCCCTGCAAATCAGTTCCTTCGACGTGATATACAGAGACCACTGCAAAAGGCTTTCTCTCCACCAGCCTACACATGACTAAGGCCTGAGCTCTGCCTGAATTTATCTGGTTTCTCTGCTGCATTAAACTCTGAAACCAAAGGGCATTATTCAGCTGCAGTCCACCCTTAACAACCAAGGTAGCCAGTGCAGAGCAACAGTAGCCTCATAAAAGCACTTCTACATAAGATAAATACAGTCTCTCTCAAATGTTGGATGATACTTCTAAACTCCAGCCAACAAGCATGAGTCTTCATTGTAATGTGATTTCTAATGTTGGGGTGGCATGGGATGTGTTGATTAACCACCAGTTCACTGGAGAATTCCTAGAGAAGCACATGCACAGTATAAACGGATCAGCAGGAAGCAAAAGAAGCTGGGAGGAACTAGGTGAACAGAAAAGGCCATCCCTAAGGAACTAGCTCAATGTCAAGAGTAGAAAATGTAAATATTTGGGGTGAAAAAAGGAGGGTATTTTTTATCTTAGTGTGGTTTATGATACACTTGCTGGATGAGAGAATGGCTGTGGGCCAAAGGCAAATCGAGTGGATTATAATTTGCACATAATCTCTAAAGTCTGTTTGTCTTAAATCTACCTCTGATGAGTACAGGTGAAGTCTGGGCCAACATTCTTCATTATTGCTTGTTGACTTCAATTGTCAACAAAGGCAAGTAAGGACTTGTTTCCCTCTGAGAGCTGTAAAAACAACTGCTTAGCCTAGAGGGGTGAAGGATCAAAAGAACTATTTTCAGGTAGTAATTTGATCCACAAGAGGGTCTGAGTCCTGCAAATAGTTACCCTGTCCCACAACTGTAAAACCAATACTGTATTAGAAGTGTCAAATACAGAATATAAAGAGACACAAGCCATACCCTCATCTAAGAAAACATTCTTTCCATCTTGCAGACAATACACTTTCTACTAACTCTGAACATATTTCCTATATCTGATACCTGGGAATAAATTAAAAAGTAACCTCATTTTCACTTTCAGCATCTTACACCGGGGACTACCTAGAAAAAGAGAGCATGAAGACTTTAGCAACTACACAAACCAGAGGGCTACATTTTCATCTGAGTGTTTAAGGCTGAATTTCCAACCCATGCTTTCTAAACGGGTCTGCTTCCTGGCTGCTGGGGCAGGGTCTTGCTGACTCCGAATGCATGGCACCAGTAGCAGCGTCGTCCTCCCACATCACACCTTTGCTCTGCATTTGCTAAGGCAGCAAAGTGCAATGCAAGGCATTACTGCCCAGCTGAGATGCGAGAGACTCAAGAAAGGTCTTTTCCATCAGGGCTATAAATTAGGTTAGTGTGAGAAAGCATTTAGTAACTTGGATCAAAAGGTTTCCTTCTGCTCTGTTCAGACTTGTTATGGAGAGTGACCAACACTAACTTTGAAGATTTTTTTTTCCACCCCCTTTCCTTGATGTACTTCCTCTACAAGAGTAGTAATACTGACAGCACTAAAGCTAAAGGGAAAACAGAAAAGCCTCTATGCGGCCCTGGCCCCACGACCTGTCTGGGGTTTGCCACTGACTACTGCAGAGTCAAGATGTTATATACAGAGCCTGAGAAACGTCCCAAAGCTCAAAGTCACCCAGATGTCTCACAGACAAGATTCATGGTCAAAGCACTATATTTTAATTGTTTCGTTACAAAATATATTTCATGCATTGTATTCATAAAAGGTCACTGAGAAAGCTATCAAGAAGGATTTAAAAAAATAATTTAAATATCCATTTGGTATGACATTTATCAGAGCAAAAATAGTAAATGCCAGAAAGTAAATCTTGTCATTCCTCTGTTTTCCACAGCCAGTTTTCTTACTGCATCTTCTAAGCAAAATCTAAGTCATCCTTTGCTATAAACAAAGAGGATTTAAGGGAAGTCAGTAGAGGCTGAACTACCACCCTCAGATGAATCCATGTGGTTTAGATTAGGGTAAGCAGAAGTCTTATTCCTAGGAACTACAGGAAAGCTTCAATTGTGAAATAACTCAAGAGATTTTCCACATAAAACAAACAAACATAACTCCTTTAACTTCAGAGTGTATGCACACATTTACACATGCTCCCTCTCTGAGCCTCACTGAACCAAGCTATAAACTTATATCCAACTTTAAATTTGTTAATACTCAGGGACATACACTGGACTTTTGATAAATTTACAATTTTATATACACATGCTTTAGAAGTTTTACTTAAGTCACTTTCAGTTTTCCAGTGCTCCAACTTTTCCAGTTTCCTAATGGTGCATTTTTAATACATTTTTAAAGCAACCTGGAAACTGGTAAAGATTCAAGGAACCACAATATTTTGCCTTATAGCTACAACCAACTGTATATATTTAAATCAGAAATACAGTGTGACAAAGATTTCATTTTGCATAAGATGAAAGAAAAAGCAATTTGCAAAACAAGCTCTATTTCACTGTGACGTCTTTCTCTAGCACGTGGCGTGGCTACTTTATCACTTTTATGCAGTAGATAACAATGCATACTACTAACACAGTTAATTGAAAGCATACAGTAAAACCTCTTTTTTCCACAATACACGCAAATACTTCCAACAGGTGTACAAGGTATTTTCAGTGGTTTCAATGTTCCAACTCTCAGCCAGATTCCAACACAACTAGGAAGCCTAAGCTCCCCTTGCTCCTCTGCTTCTGTGTTAAACTGAGTGGCAATGCTGAGCACTGCTGACATGTTTTTTTATTTGAGTAGGAAACTTATATTCACTTGTCAGGTCTAGAATTAAAAACATCAATATAAAGCTATTTATTAATTATAGTTGTCAGTCGTCCACTACAAATCAGCTGTTTTACCCAGAGTTATACCAGCTCCCTCCCCTCCACAGTACTCGCTGTCAGGTCAGACTACTTATCACTGCTACTGGTGATTATTTTTTGTAATTTTTCTCAACAGGCCACTTGGGTAAAGCAGCTGATTACATCTTCACCTTTTGCACCTCGGTTGCAATCCTAGTCTTCCCCTTTCTGGACCTTCCTCCAGATCCTTAATTACTGTTCCTCTTCACAGCTCCTGAAGCCCACAGTTATTATTTTGGCTTGAGCAGCTCCCACACTATGCTTCAAAGACACATTCGTGTTCAAAAAATTTATAATCTATATAATGGATTTTCACACTTGAACTCCAAACATATATTAAAAATTTACGATGTTCTGCACTTCTGACCCCCAACATTCAGCCCAGAAGTGTTTTCACAACCATAAGTGACATTACAAGGTAATGCATGCGAGTTTGGGGCGGGAGATGAGAAGAGTAGAAATCATTTTTTTTTCTCCACAGACAATTCCACTGCCGCCACTATTAAAACTAACCATAAATAAAAAATAGGGATCCTAGAAAAATGTTTGTAGGTATAAGGTCTCCTGAGGTTTGGCAGCCATACTCTGGGGTATATTTTCACATCCACAAGGTGCTGGGCACACAGCACTCCGCATCAGCTGCCCATGCAAGGGTTTGCCCTGCATCACCCACCCGAGCTCCACCAGCACCAGCAGAAAGCCACAGGCACCTTTTGTGAACAAGGTGAGCCAAGACAGACCAAGATGAGAAGGACAAAGCACCTCTTGGAGCTCTCCCACAACTACATAAACACCCGTCTTTTGGGCAGCTAAAAATAGTCGAGATGAACCCCAGACTTTATCTGTGTCTGTCTTCCTATCTTTAGAAAATGAATCATGCTCTCTTCATATGCAGCACTGAGTTAAACCACTGAGATGTGAAGTGCTTGGGTAATAGTTTCCTACCAGGGAGTTTGGCACTTCTTTCAAGAACCCCGCTTTGGTAAGAAAATGAGGCAAAAGTACAGATTCCCAGTGAAACGGGGGTATTTACAGAGTGGTCAGAATGACTCCTATCACAACTGAGAGTTTGAACTCGCCAGGAAAGGGGCCATCTTCTTCTGCATTTGTGCAGTGTCTTGCCTAAATGGGGGCTGAAGTCTACAAGATGCAGCCACATTACACATAATAAACAGGATATTCAACGGTGTCCTTTCTACTGCAATTCTTCTTGCTCCAGAATTCCTCTAGTCACACCACCTTTGCCCAACAAGAAGATGGGAAAGGTTACTAAAGACAGACATCACTAAAAGTATGCATATCCTCAGCTCTCTCCTGAGTTAATCTTAAACCTAAACCCTGTCTCCAACCTCAGGAAAGAATACCAAAATCACCTCTCTAACTAGGGTTTAAAAAAAAATAAATAAATCAAGTAAACTTTTCTAATAGGAAAGGAAGTTCAGACTTGACAATCAACATAAATCAGGGAATCCCTCTCTCTGCAAAACTGTAAAATGAAGTGATAGGACCACTGGACAAGAATGTCCTGCACTGGATGCTGTTCCAGGCAAGGGCTGTACTAGCTGATTCCTGAAATCCCTTTAACACCTGTGATTCCTCAGGGGAAAAGCATAGGGGAAGCACTTTCTGCCTTACCTACCCAAATAGCTGCATCAGATACAAGGCTCTTAATAAAAAAAAAAAAAAAAAAAAAAAAAAAAAATCAGACAGACACAAAAAACCCACAATCTGGGAAGAGATGCACAACACAGTCTTCAGTAACTACATCTGGGCATAAATGAAATAAAAAAATTTTAAAGAGATTAAAAAAAGAGAGCTAAAACAACTGAAGCTTAGCTTGTCTCCAAAGTGTTTCTAAGTCTCGGTGCAGATGACTGGATGACACCCAAGCAGACTCCAACACTCGCAGTCTAGCAGTGTTTGTCCTTTCATTAAAGGTCACTGTTTTCCACACTGCTGAGTTTCTTTGCACATTTCTAGATCACACTTAAACTCTGTTGCATTACACACATTTTTCCTTCACAGGGGTTAAATGAGGCAACTGTTTTATCTTAGAATAATGCAGTGGTTAGGGAAAACCACATCTATCAGTCAGCATGGTTAAGCAGGAAGAAATCTGGAGCTGGCTGTTAGTGAATTATTTAAAACAAAAATAAGATCAGAAAGGAATGAGCAGAGAAATTAAAATACTTCTGCTTTCAGAGATTGCAGGCTTCTTAATCCAGTAGCTTTCCTTTTTTTTTTTTTCTTCTACATTTCTGTGATATACACAGAATTTAAAAAATAATTAAAAGGCAACATCATATGCCTTTCATTGGCCAATCCTTAACACATTGAGCAGCATTTTAGAGAAAAGCACTCATAGCAGCAGCTCCTCATAAACCACGAAGAGCTGAATGGGCCATTTTTTCCCCCCTTTCTCAATGTAAAATTATCAGAGCGCAATCTGACATCAGTGGAGATCCACTGGATTTAAAATGAGGGTGCCTCAAAGGGGGGATGTATGTGCATTCACAACTTTCTGTATGAAAGAGAATGAGCAAAGCCAAAGTACCAGTGCCAAGACTTCTTAAAAGAGTTTTATTGATGTGTGTTGTAATTAAAACCAGAATTAGTTTTTTAATAGGACATTCATTTCCTAGCGAGCAATTGAAGCTTGGCATAAACTAATGCATTTTTAAAAATGAGTACTGATCTGGGGATACCCCCAGCATATGTTGGATGGCTGACTTACTAGCTTTGTGTGCCCTCATTATTAACAAGCAAATTAAATATTTTCACTTAAAATAATTATACAAATAAACCTTTGGCTGTGCTGTGATTTCATTAAAACCTTAATTGTTTAGAGAGCTCGACGAGTGTGTGAAGTTAGGTCAGTTTTACTGCATGGCATTAGTCTTGATAGCAGATTTACAACAGGGCTGGATTTAATCTCTTGACTAATCTTTACAGTAGCAGGCTTGGGATGGGAAGGCATTTGTGTGTTTCAGGAGATAGGTAACTCTATCTCTGAACTGGAAACACAGAGCTGGGTTTTAAAATGTCTGGGCAGCCTTAAAATGAACTAGCAAGGGGAAGGGGGGGAAATTGCTCTGTGGAAACAAATAGGTGTTGGTTTTAAATCAGCTTCTTGGTGTGCACATTGTCACACCTTCACACATGGCTGTAGGCTCAAATCTATTTCTCATCAAAGCAACTCTAGCGTAAGGGAATATTGTGACCATCTGGGTTGCAGAGATCAGAAATAACGGTCCTTGCTAGCAGAGGAGCCAGCTGTGGGCAGCACCATGTAAACTGTTTTTTATGCCACTTGATTAATCGCTTATGAGGGTGAGGAAAACAAAACGTTTACCAGGTCATACACTAATTTTTAAAAATACTTTAAAGTCTGTTTTTCCCTGGGTTTAAGGTGGTGGTATGCCTTTGAAAAACATTATGATATTTGAAGGTTCAGCATCTCGACTAACATTGTTCCTGAGCATGGGAAACGCAGGCACGTTAGATATCTCCAAAGGAGAGTTAATTAGAAGAATGAGTAGTTATTGAGTACACCACAGCTCCACTGTTTAATTCTGATAGTAATTTTCATGCTGAGTCTAATACAAATGAATTCACTTACGGTTTATTAATCTGCTGTGACCTGCAAGTCTTTTACGGTGTTCAGGGGGAAAAAAGGCTGAGAGTTACCAGACTAAAGTATTTCCACGTGCAGAGAGCAAATCACAGAGAACTTTTGTCTTTTTCTTTCTTTTCTATCTTTCAGCATTATTTTAACTCAGTATGGTTTTTCTGCCTTTCTCCACTTCTCTAGGACCCACGATTATCAGCTTTAATTTTTGACAAGCTTCAAGTGCCTGACTATTTACAGAAAAACAGGAATGAAGGAGAGAGCAGATGTGAAACTTGTGCCACTCACTTGAATCAGCTGAAGCAGGAAGCCATTCAGATGATGCACACCCTCAATCAAACCAGCTACCCAGAAATGCCCGACCTCGCGCCCAGCGCCGGGGCAGTGACCAGCATGGTACCCAGGATGGTCA
>NW_020799101.1:10865719-10898227 GCF_003259725.1 Athene cunicularia
TGACCATCCTGGGTACCATGCTGGTCACTGCCCCGGCGCTGGGCGCGAGGTCGGGCATTTCTGGGTAGCTGGTTTGATTGAGGGTGTGCATCATCTGAATGGCTTCCTGCTTCAGCTGATTCAAGTGAGTGGCACAAGTTTCACATCTGCTCTCTCCTTCATTCCTGTTTTTCTGTAAATAGTCAGGCACTTGAAGCTTGTCAAAAATTAAAGCTGATAATCGTGGGTCCTAGAGAAGTGGAGAAAGGCAGAAAAACCATACTGAGTTAAAATAATGCTGAAAGATAGAAAAGAAAGAAAAAGACAAAAGTTCTCTGTGATTTGCTCTCTGCCCGTGGAAATACTTTAGTCTGGTAACTCTCAGCCTTTTTTCCCCCTGAACACCGTAAAAGACTTGCAGGTCACAGCAGATTAATAAACCGTAAGTGAATTCATTTGTATTAGACTCAGCATGAAAATTACTATCAGAATTAAACAGTGGAGCTGTGGTGTACTCAATAACTACTCATTCTTCTAATTAACTCTCCTTTGGAGATATCTAACGTGCCTGCGTTTCCCATGCTCAGGAACAATGTTAGTCGAGATGCTGAACCTTCAAATATCATAATGTTTTTCAAAGGCATACCACCACCTTAAACCCAGGGAAAAACAGACTTTAAAGTATTTTTAAAAATTAGTGTATGACCTGGTAAACGTTTTGTTTTCCTCACCCTCATAAGCGATTAATCAAGTGGCATAAAAAACAGTTTACATGGTGCTGCCCACAGCTGGCTCCTCTGCTAGCAAGGACCGTTATTTCTGATCTCTGCAACCCAGATGGTCACAATATTCCCTTACGCTAGAGTTGCTTTGATGAGAAATAGATTTGAGCCTACAGCCATGTGTGAAGGTGTGACAATGTGCACACCAAGAAGCTGATTTAAAACCAACACCTATTTGTTTCCACAGAGCAATTTCCCCCCCTTCCTCTTGCTAGTTCATTTTAAGGCTGCCCAGACATTTTAAAACCCAGCTCTGTGTTTCCAGTTCAGAGATAGAGTTACCTATCTCCTGAAACACACAAATGCCTTCCCATCCCAAGCCTGCTACTGTAAAGATTAGTCAAGAGATTAAATCCAGCCCTGTTGTAAATCTGCTATCAAGACTAATGCCATGCAGTAAAACTGACCTAACTTCACACACTCGTCGAGCTCTCTAAACAATTAAGGTTTTAATGAAATCACAGCACAGCCAAAGGTTTATTTGTATAATTATTTTAAGTGAAAATATTTAATTTGCTTGTTAATAATGAGGGCACACAAAGCTAGTAAGTCAGCCATCCAACATATGCTGGGGGTATCCCCAGATCAGTACTCATTTTTAAAAATGCATTAGTTTATGCCAAGCTTCAATTGCTCGCTAGGAAATGAATGTCCTATTAAAAAACTAATTCTGGTTTTAATTACAACACACATCAATAAAACTCTTTTAAGAAGTCTTGGCACTGGTACTTTGGCTTTGCTCATTCTCTTTCAACTGCGCTATTTCCCTTTGCTCTGAATTCAGAAAGTCCTAAAACACTGCCTAACTTCTGTAGCAGCAGCACAGAATTTATCTCAATTTCAGCTGCTGGACTACTCCTGCAATAGTTTTTAATCTATTTCCCAGAACACAGTACAGTGTTGCTAGAAACCATTGTGAGTATATCTAGCATCACATCATTCTGCAGCCAAAAGCCATAAACAGCAGTTGCTCTTTCTGCAATAATCTAAATTATTGTTTATTTACTGACTTTAAAAATTCTCAGAAAGCTAGTCCTGCTGCTGACTAAACAATAAATTGCATTCACATTGGTGAACCAATTTACAAAATCAAGTGAAAGACACTGTTTCACTTTTGTCTCTTTATTGAGGTTTAGATCCTGGTAAAAATCCCTTTGAAGTTGCACCAGTTGCTTACCCCTCATGAGCAAGAAAATTCTTTCCCTCTAAACCTCCCAGAAGATGATAATACTAAATTAACAGATATTAGTCAGGGAAAAAAAAAAAAAAAAAGTGTAATTAATATTTTAAAAACTTTTTTCTAACCCTTCAGCAGAAAGTGCTATTGGTTAGACTCAAAAAAACGGAACGACTGAGTGCTGCAAGCACTATCAAGCCTCAGGCAGAACAAAGGCTATGCAGTCTGTCTCCCAAGAAAAACAAACAGCACAGTGCTCCACAGAAACCTTTCCAAGGGAGAGCCCTCTGAGCAAATTCTTGCAGAGGCTGACACACAGCATCTATTCAAACAGCCCCAGAAAACAGCACCTTCCAGTACCGGGTGCCCTGTCCGTGGCCAGGCACATCCCTGGCCTTACTCCTTTGATCCACGTTGGGCACACAAGGAAGCACCTGCAGGTCCCAACTGCGTGAGCCTCATCTGGCAATGTTTAAATTGCTATCAAATGTCAAAAGTTTCAAATAAGCAATTAAAGCGAATTACTAGGTGAAACAGGCTTCTCATTTAAAAGAAACGACTTCTTTTGATGTAAAGAAAATTAATGACCCCAATTCTAGCTTCATAAACACAGTTTACAGTGTCAGGCAGATCAGTCAGGCCTGTCTTGCAGTTACAAGGAAATCCAGTGGATGCCATTATTAAAGGGAAGAACACAAAGCAAAAAAACCAAATTATTTATGTAGAAAATTACACAGAGCAAGCCATATAAGCACACAGTATGCCAAATTTAAACCTTCTAATTTATTTATAGTTTTAAAAAAAAAGGCATCTAATTTCCAGTGTTTGTATTTTGCCAAGCATTTACAAGGATCCTTTTAAACCCACTCATCCAGGCTCTGTGATCCCCAGTTTGCATCTTGTGGCCATGCTCCTCCAGCACCTCACTGAGGGCCCAGCTGTACAGTGAGATTACTTTTATTTTTCCACTCTGTGCAACAAAAACACCTGGCTAATGGTTGGGTGTGAAGGGCAGAGGAAACACAAGTTACTGTTAAAAACATTAACCATAACTTAAAAGCTAAGCCAGCCCCATTAAAGAGGTTTTACTACCCGGTGACAATGCCCGGTCGCAGGGAGCCCCTGCTTCGGCAGCTCACGCCCTAACAAGGATGGGGTGGAAGTTACACTCTCATGTTTTACAGAGGGAAGAAATAAAACTTGAGTGACCAAATGTGTTAGACACACACGTGGGAACGGGGGAAGCAGTTAAAGCCATCCTTGTTACAGCTCTGCCGGCAAAGAGGCAAACCAGACAAAGGGGGGGTGTAAGTCGCTGGGGGGATTGGCACAAAAATTAAGTGTACAACATACAAGCCTCTATTCCAAAGAGTGCTCTGAAAACAGTGAGGTCTGCTGTGCTACAAAGGAGATGATTCCTTTATTCCTGCACAGCATAAGTAAACTATGCAGTCTTTGTCATACCTACTTTCCAAATGGTGTTCTTTCCTTCTGAACAAGCAGTATAAGCAAAATACTGTGATGCTGCAACATTCGTATCTTCCCCTCCTGCTACAGAAACCAAACCCTAAATTCAGTCACAGCTTGTTAACTTTCGCATATGAACTGGAGATATTTAAACAGACTGTTAGAAGGGTAAAAAGTTGTCCCACTAGGGACGACTGCACTGGGAAGTCCAGCAGGCCCCCGTGAGGTCACAGAACAAGATAATTACATTTATTTATATGAGCAAGAATTTTCTGAAATGCCTGAATTTACCAGTGCTTTTCAGCAAGTGGTTCTTACAGACACAAGCAAGACTGCAAACTGCTGCTGGGAGATCAGACACACACGTGCAAACTGCCCACGCGAGGAAGAGCACACGGACGTGGTCTGCAAGTCCTTCCAAGCTCAACCCGTCAGGGTGGTTAACATGGAAAACCAGGATGATGGTGCCGCTAGAACAGAGGCAAAACACCCATTTAGTTCAACACCAGCTGCATGTAGCCTGGAGTTTGCCTTCAGGCTTTCTCTCTGAAACCAAGAGTAAGGAAAATGAGCTCAGATTTGAAAACACAACCAGCAACATATAACAGAAAGAAAGAAAGAGTCATTTGAATTCACGCTTCCATCTCTGAGGCATACCTCAACTGCTGCTACCTCCCCATGGAATCCAGCGAGGACCGAACAGGGTCTCAGCTATGCAGGTAACACCGTTGTGCTGCATGTGGGGCACACAGATAAAACCCACATCTCACAACTGTACAATACTACACCCTGAGACCACTGCCCTTGAAACTACATACTCAAAGCAGCTGGAATGTGGCCAAAGACCAACAGCTCTAAAAAGCCTCTCTAACAGCTTAGGCACCAAAATCATAGCGAAGTTTTTAAAAGCATGCAACATCAAATGACCCTGCTGGCCCTGAACCCATTCAAAAACCTGAAGCAGTCTGTCAGTGATACTGCACTTAAAAAATAAGATTCTTTTGAAATTTTAGCTCAATCTGTAATGTCGTAAATATTTAAAGTTTGCAGTTATACCATTTGTTTAGTTAACAAGGAGTAACAGAGAAATTTTTCCATTGCAAAAAAGAAACAAAGATACAAGCTTTAAATCTTACCTGCAGCTACTGACTTGTGACTCCCAAACTAAGCAAGAGGAGAGGACGCAGAAAAGCATCTGGATTCTCACTTAAGAGTCCCTGAACACCCACCCATCTGTAACCTAATCCTTTCAGCGAGGAACTATCCACAGAGTGAGAACAAACGATGATGAACAAACGATGAAAAGTCAAATTGCCAACACCATCCTCAGTAATTACCTGCAATTCTGCCTGGCCAATAGTTTCTGCAACGCAAGTATATCTGCAGCAGTATCCTGAATTAAATTCTTGATATAACGATAATTAACAAGAAATAAGAGGAATCAGTGAATGTCACACTGAAATATATACTTAAATATAGACCTAGGTAAACAACATTTTTAAAGGATGCTTTGGGAGAAAGGAATGTACTTTCCCAGTGCAAAAGAATCAATGTTAATGATTTTTTGTCTTAATTGTCTTTCCAGATTTCTGCCGTGCTGCTTACAAATTAGTTTTTATCTTACATGACATTGTGAAATATCCACTAATATCTTCTATATTGACAAATACTTTGAAGGCTGATGCTTGCCCTTCAACTATATAGCAGTCACTGTCAGAAAAAGAGAAGAAAAAGAACGCTATATTCAGCAAAACCAGAGACTGCTCAGTGTAATCAAGGAAAAACACAATCCTAATGGTTAATTTTTGTTTTTTTTAAAAAGAAAAGTTTCCAAGTAGCTGACTGTCTCAGGGGAGTGAAAACATGAGCTGTAAGTCCTCAAGTAACTTATGTTGTGAATTCATTCATTTACTGACCTAACCTTATCAGAATATAAACAATCAAGGAAAAACAAACACACAAAGCTTTCACAAAACCAGAATTCACCGCAACTCCCATCTCCTGAGGGTTAAAGGTATCTGTAACTTGCAGTGTAACTTTGCTGTCCTTGAAAACAGCCCTCTGAATAAACAGGAGGGCAACCCACATTTCCAGAGTGAGCAAAATGCGCATGCATTAAAAACAAATAGATATATTTTTAAGGCCAAATTCCAGGCAGTCTACCTGAATGTCTCACTACCGTTTGGTGGAAGATGAAATCAAGTCAATGGACTGTGATCTTCCTCCCATGCTGTCCGCTAGCAGGAATTCTTCAAATCTCCAATCCTATTATTCTGTTTCTAACCACAACCTCAAGTACTGCACACAGACATATCCCACTGACTCTACCCAGCTGACACTCAACCCAATTTCTTTTCATCTTTGGCATCCCAAAGAGTTTGAAAAAAAGTATCCAAGCATTTTCTTACTTATAAGTATACTGCATCTCCTTTAAACAGTGCCCATCCTTCTAACAAAAGTCAAGCAATACGATAAACCTGCTAAAAAACGCATGACCCCACACTAAAAATGACTGCAGTGTGTTTAGTTATTCTGCAGCCTTCACTGAACTCTATTTATTTCCATTTCCTGCCCACTTTAATGTACTTCAGTGGCCCGCAGTAAAGTTAAAGCAATAGGTGTCTGTCATAAAGATGAATAGTGCTATTGGAATGCATAATACAGTGGAAAGAGGAAATGAGAGCAATCTGGTTTATTTACATCTCAGGCTCCCATCAGCACCTCAACCCATCTCCCAGTGGTTTCAGCCGCCTTTCCTGTTATCTTGCTGTATAGTCCCCTACAATGATTTGGCTTTTAACCTCACAAAACCAGAGGGTATGAGCTGATCTCCCAGATTTGCGTTCATGAGCTGGCAGAGTACTGGAGCAAACAGCCTTGCAGTGTGTTCGCTGCAAAGAAAACAAAATAAAGGTAGTGGTTGTGATTTAAAATAATTAAAGACACAAACAAAACAAAAGACCCCGAAGAGATCTGCTATCGCAGTTAAATTTAGATCAACACAGAGGAACCTGACTACTTCTGAAAAACAGTAATTACTGTATCACAAAATATTACTTTTAATCTTCTTTCTTTACGATCTAATTAAGCAGATATTTTACTTGCCTTTGGAAAATGTTTTTCTTAATTTCATTCAATTTTAACATTTGGTGTATTCTATAAACTACACATCCATACTAGTATGTAATTTTGTGCTTATTTTTAATAGTGTATGACTTCATTTTAAAATGATTACTTTTAATTTGCATGTTTATTGTTGGTTTTAAGTAATCCTTTAATTTTCCCTCTTGGGTCTGTGGCTTACTGTAACTTCACAATGCAAATTCTGTACTGATTTTGTTCATGTGAAAATACTGTTTTTTTTTTTTTTTTTTTTTTTTTTTAAGCTTCATCAAAATATTATCATTTGGAGCAGCAGCAAGTTTTGGGGGCAATAGTAGCATACCCATCACCACGCAATACTGAAAAGCCTTTGTTTGATTATTACTTTCAGAAATAGCCACTTAGACAAAGTTGCCTTTCATAAATTCAGACAAAAACTTTTGATAGTAATTAGACACTTTTATTTAGAAGATAAATAGCTTTCCATCCTTAATTATTTCTTCCTTGAAATCAGAGAGCAAATTTTGGATGAGCATGGTAAATCAGATTATATAAACTTTGCCTATTAGACTGCATAAAAAGTCACTACTTCTGTTTCCTCTTAAAAGCAAACTGAGTGCTTATGAAAAGTGTTAGAACTACTCAGGAAACCGATGTTCTCTGATATCTTTATCACACTGAATGCTACCTACTCCACATACAGCTTGTGTTCAGTCAGGTTGCTCAGATAATAATGTAGCTCTGAATTTCAGCCTAGGGATGAAAACAGAGCACAGCACCACTGTACAGAAAACATGCTGCCTTGTCAAAATGCCTCAGAAACATCAATTCTTAACATCATTTTATTGGAAACAAAAGGCTGTTTCCACTATTACAATTATTTAGGCAACAACCCATGTTTTCAGAATGACAAATTACAATGGTAAGCCTTGTGAGATGGACTCCCACACTGATGAACTCTGGCTGGAGACCAGCAACCCAGCACTGAGACAGTGCAATGGACTGGGAGAGGAGTTATGCCCCAGATGAGATCTTCAGCATGTTTAAGTGATCATAACTGCATTTGTCCCAGTAGAACCATGCCCATTTGTATCACACAGACCTTTAATGAGGGAGTTCAAGAACGTCTGGACACCAGCCACAGTGAAAGCAACTCTGGCTTAGAAAAACCGGATAGGAAAAAATAGTGCTTGGAGCACTCAGGACATCTGTATACAAACCCTACAACTGTTTCAGTCCAACCATCTGAATCCAATTAAAAGAACGCTCAGCGGCAGAAGTTAGGGAGTGGACACATTTTCCAAATTAACATCATTATCATAATGCAGATTTAAAATCAACTATGAAAACCAATGCTTGGCATTGGATCACACCCTCTTAGTGTCTCTTTCACTTGCTCATTTTATCAATTATTTGTTTGGTAAATGAATACTTGAGGACCGTACAGAAATGATTTAGCTTTCACAACCGAAGAGCTGCCCATTGAGCACTCCACTTGCAAGATACAAATTGCTGCATATAGTGCAAAGTTAGCACACCAGGCAGTCTGTCTCCAGAAACAAAGTGGATTATGCTTATTCTTCATCTTAATTAAAGTGCCACTGCCTCAGTTTAACCACGTCACCAAAAAACAACTTGGCTGAAAAATTTTAGGTTTCCATCTGAACTTAGGCAGTACCACAGTGGGTTAGGGTTTTTCGTTCTTCTCCTTGCTTGGTCTTAATCAAGAAAAGAAAAAAAAAAAAAAAAAAAAAAAAAAAGGAAAAAAAATCTCTAAGGAGGGATGAATAGAAAAAGAATGATGAAGTGTATTTCTAACTCATCAGCCACAAGCAGGCCACACGCTACCTGAAAAGTCTGCTCTAGTTCCTTTGCTTACTAGGTGCCCCATGTGTGAGACACCTCCTCCCTCTCCAATCTGTTCAATCCACAACAGCTCTTTAAAATGGATTCTTGGGTGCTTTTTTAATACCACACTTCAGCAGAGGAACTTCAGCCAGTAAATTCACAAATCTGCCATCAGCTACATGTTGGAAAGTGGTGTCCTGGTGCCTCCAGTATCTCTGGACTTGGCTGGAAGTAAGGTCTATCATTGTCCCTTGGTTTCAGTCAAGATGCTGATGCGTAACAGTAATTGACCTCACTCTGCTGGCCCCATCTTGCATTAGGAAGAATGATAAATATGCAGATCCTAAGGGACATCTGCAGGTGTGGGACATTGCCCAAAGAATCAAATAATTCTCCTATGGAATCTCATTAGTGTGAATTGTGATCTCAGCCATATAAACAGCAGATGAAGTCAGACCATTTGAAAAGTGTCCATAGGACAAAAAGCAGTTTAGAAAACAAGAATGTTGTGGGAAGTTCAAAGGAGTGTGGCTTATTTGTTTAGAAGAGAGGAAACTGAGCAGAGTCCTCCACTACACAAAAGTAGTTACAAAGAGACTGGTAACCAATTACTTTCCATCTCCACCTGGAAAAAGAAAATAAAGAAATAATGCTATTTTTCAGCAAAGATGCCTTAAAACTATCAAAGGTGAGTGAATACTGCAAGTGCTACAGAATGATGTTGAGAAGTTTTGGTCATTTGTGACAGGTTCTGAAGAGTAGCTGAGAAACATCCATAGGAGGTGATCACATTTCAGTGGAGGAAATGGGACTACTTTTTAAAGATCTGAAGATCCTTTTCCAGCCCTATGTTCTTATGATCCTAGTTTTGGAAAGATGACTAACACATCTGTAGACAGACTTGTTGCTTGGGTTCAAGTGCCACAGACAAAGAATATAGACTTCAAAATACTATTCTTCTTAGATGACTATTCAGTAACCTATGCTATCTTGCTCACAGCCAAGTTTTCCAACTTGCATCATTCCTCTATTAATTCCATGCCTCTTGTCCTATTTGTGACCTTCTGTATCACCTTGAATAATTCTTCTTTTGCCAAATACTCACTGCCCATCACCATGACACCCAAAACATTCTCTATCATTAACTGTACTACATATATTTCAATTTCAATCTACTTTTACAGATGAAAAGTACAGAATTGTTACATTTCATTCCTACAGGGTCAGGGAATAATTTTAGGAATCGAAATGAGATACCTAAATCAGATGGTGTCATTCCAACCACTCCAATTTGTCCATAACATTCTGGAAATATAATAATCAAGATTGATTAAAATCTCAAAAATGAGAATTGAAAAAAAAAAAAAAAAGAAAAGAAAGAAACCAGAAAGTACTAGTTGCATTACAGTAACTACACTATCTCCTTGCAAAGGTTCAAAAAAAACCTCATTGCAAAGCCAACTAAAAGGAGCTGTGAAGGAATGCAAACTAGCCATTCCAGGTTACAAATTTAAGACATCTCACAGTTGCTGATGGTACACCAGAAATGTTTGTAACAGGACAGCATGAGAAAGATGAATCCATAGCTATCTGCAGAGCTAGCTGTCCTGATTCTTCTAGAGGCTCTGTCATCAACACATTTCACAGCATCTTCAAAAAAATTTTCTCAGTAAACCTGTTGCTCCTCTGACCCTGAAACATTTCTATCGTGTTTTCAGGAGTAACAAATAATCACTAAAGAACGGGCTAGTTTCCCCCAAATACCCACAGATGGACAGAGATATCAAAAACCTAAATATAGACGCAGAACAAACAGTAAGGACTAGTTACTTAAATTGATTCTGAAAACTTAAAATAGCCCCGTGTGTTCTATGGCTATAATTTACCTACAGACTTCTCCTATTTCAACAGTTTCTTTACATAAGAATTTCAGCACGTAACACCACCATGGACCATGAAATAGTAGCAGTGTCATAGTAAGATAAGTAGGAACATAGCAAGAACAAGATTAGTAGTAGTAGTAAGATACCCTTATTGCTGGTTTTGTTGATCCTGTTGGTCTTCAACAGCCATTACCTGAACAGTATTAGAACATCCTTATCTACAAAACAACATTTCTAAGAGTCCTACATCAGACTAATGAATTGCCTTGAATGAGAGTACTTTGGTTTCCTGTAAGAACACCAGTTTTTGCAAGGTAGCTGCTACCCTTTGATCATACAATCTTGTAACCAGCCTTTCAATGACTATACTGTATTGTGAAAAATAAAGCATGTATCCAGCCTCAAACCCTTAAAATACCTGACTGGACACCAAAAGGCACTGTACACTTTCTGTGCAACCTAAATAACAAGTAAGAATTGCCTTCGTCAGCCCAGCAAATCACACTCATACGAGTGGGCCAACAGTCCTGTGATTAATACCCACCTGTAATCCTTATGGTGAGAAGCCCTGCAGTGGTCCTGTGAAACCTGCAAGCTGTGCAACCTCTCCCCACCCAAAGGGCTGGTGTAATCAAAGAGGAGCAACTCCCTTTGCCTAAGGCTTCTTCTACAAACATAAATCAGTGTGGCTGTGCCCACAAGCAGACAAAAACCCACTCCACCCATGCTCAGAGCACCTTGAAAGCCATGTTAATAGAGTTTATAAACTCTGCTATGACATGGGATATAAACATATTAAACACATGGGCAAAGTGAGCTTGTATCTGCCTATAACACACATACATGTAGACATGCCCACAGATGGCTGGTGAAAATACCTCTATAAACTTTTTCAGGCTGCTCACACACACAAAAAAAAGCCTTATCTCCTGAGACCGAGAAGCAATCAAATACCTGGCAACAATTTTCAAAACTCTTCAAGTCAGATCCTATTAAAACCAGAAACTAAGAGATGAAAGACTCTAGCTCATCCTACCAGTCACACTTCCAGGGCTTTTAAACATTTACAGTGTCTAACATTGATTCTATAGAAATTCCACAAATGTAGACAATGCCTAACATCATAGGATACATTTATGTTTCAATTCAATTGAAGGTACCACATAAAAGGATGGGTTTATTTTAGTTTGTGTTCTGGGACCTTGGAAAAGAAGCTGCCTTATCACCTGCTGGAGAAGGCCAAAAACAGAGAAGGAAATGGTTGTTTTAAGAAGAGAAATTACAGCCCCAGAGTGAGACCTGGGCCCTAAAGAAATCCATAGCAACACTCATACTGAATGCAAAGTCATTATTTCCCCCTTTAAGTTGAAGCATCCCTGTTCCTATCTTCAAAACAGCAATGAACTCTTCCACCCACCTGCCTCTCCATAAAATGCCCATTAAATGCACGTTTGTCGCTGTCAGGTGATAAGTTAAATTACATCTTGGTGTGCAAACTTCCCCCTTCATTTTAAAACAAAATTTTGTGGCAGTAGATAATGTGTCAAATTTGCAGTAAATCACTAAAAAAAATGTACATGCCACCCAAGTTGCCTTATTATTTATTATTACAGCTGTAAATACACATTTAAAACCAGAAAACTGTGTGTAATCATGCCTTGCTTTGCTAACATCCTTATAAAATCTGACAGCTCGTTGAACAGCTCCCATTGTGGACAGTGCCGAAGCAGTTCTACAGATCATTAGAGTTAAAGGCCAGTGAAGATAACCATCTTGTCTGGCCTCCTGCACATCACAGCCCTGCTAATATCAACCAGAAGAAGCAGTGACCCCAACAGGCTTATTTAATGAAAATAAATGCTTCATTATTTTAAGAAGCACTCACTTTTATTTGAGCCCACATGTCTTCCAAAGCCACAGTACTTCCAAAAGAATCACATTTTTAAAGTACAATGTATATGAATAAAAAAAACATACAATCAAACAGACAGGGACAGCACTTGAGATGATATCAATCCAGAGCTGACACACATTATTCTTTGCTCCTGTGCCAGTTTATATCAGCTGGACCAGAAACTCCACTCCCAGTGGTCAACTTGAGAAATCCAAGTCGTTGATTCCAGGACTCTTAGCATCATCCCAGACCCTGACTGTATTGGTAATAATATTTGATTTACGCTTGCAGCTCTAGTCTCAGAGAAACCCATTATGCAGGATACGCTCAAAGATGTGTGTTTTACTTCACAAGACTGATGCTGTGATTCACAGAGAAAACCTGCACAGAAGGCACAGACTGGGATGTTATTGCTCCAGCTCCAATCAGCAAATAGTCACTGAAATAAATTAACATCAGCATCTCATGGAAATCCCTGCATAAGGAAGTTAGGCAAGATTTATTCAAGGCCATAATCTCAGGAGCAATTCATCAGAATCAAAGGTAAGCCAAAAATTAAATAAATGAAAATGGGCCCAGCTAGAATAACAAAGCAGCACAGCCAAGGCAGCAGCCACATGACAGCCAGAGGCATCTCCAGAGCGATCAGAACAACTGTCCACAGATCTTGCCAATGAGCCAGATGCTGCTGCTGGAAGAAGGCTTGTGTTGATATAAACTCAGAGATGCGAGATGCTTAACACCAAGAGCAATCAATCTTCACAATTCCCATGTGGCTGCCAAGCTTCACTATTATGCCACAAAGAGATGAAAACAAACTTCATAAAAACACGTGTAGATTCTACATGGCATCAAACTCCCCCCATCCTCCCCTTACTACTCAGAAATAAACCAGCGATTTGGGTGTAGCTATGAGTGACCTGATGCTTTTCCTGAGTTAACAACACAACCAGGAAAGTATATCGTTGACTAAACAGCTCACTGCGCACATGCTGCCAGAAAACCAATGAACTTATCATACTGTATAGGAAATTCCTATCTTCCACACCAATTAGTGACCCAGCAGTGATTGATTTTATAATACCAAACTTGACTTACAAAGTGACTTCCTCTGGGGCCAACTTTCCATTACCCAGCATGTGGAAAATTGCATACGGTCAGTGCACTCTGAAAACCAAGGCAAAATAAGTGCTATTTAAACCCCAATTCTACCATGCCTCCACATTCTTGCTTTCCTAAGGGAGATGCACTTTTGACAGTTACTTCCTTTCCCTGCTCCAACATCCTATCTCCACCACACACCAGCTGGGCACTTAATCAAAACAGAAACAACAACAGGAACCAGCAGCTATTCATTACAATAGGATCAAAACATTTCTAGGCACTAGCGCTTCAGCCAAGTCACTGTCCTTGAAGACCCTGCCCCAATCCACTTCTTGCCTCACAGACACCATTACTGCAAGCGCCTCCACTTCAACCTGAAGCACCAGGTATTAAAAATCACAGCTTTTTTAATCAGAAGCCACTCAGTGGCAGGCGGTCACATCTCAGAACTGCAGAAGGCAATGAAACTGGGCAGCAGAAAGGTGAGAAAATTAACTGGCCAACAACATGGGCCAATGTTTGTCCTTTATTTTAATCAAGCTAACATTAGCTCCAGTCTATAAAACCAGAATTGCACTGCACACTAACCACCAGCATAATCACAGAAACAGCACTGCAATATGATTACTGGACACTAATTATATCTTCTAAAGAGTTAAAGACAATCAAGTACATGTAATAAAGATTTATATGAAGTTTCCCACTGACCTGGAAACAGCTCTGTACGTTAATAAGTTAACGTTCCTGCCAGGAACAAAGCAAACAGTTATATCTACATGACAAAATACATGAAACACAAGAGCCAGATGTTGGGTCCTTTCATCAAGGAAGCAATTATTTAATTCCTGGGAAAAGATTTTCTCTTTCATTGTTTCATCAATACATAATACCTCTCATAAAAGACACAGTCCTGGCTTCATGGCCTGGTCTGGGTACAAATCTGGGTATTGCACAGTGGCATGAACCAAGGGTGTTCTTTTCCCGTTGTGCAGTTGCTTCTGGGCACTGAGTATGGGGCATCCACATCTCTCCATTCACACACAACAGCATAGACTCCAAAGTGGCTGCCAAGAATGAATATGCTTCACCTCATAGCTCTCCAGGAAGGCCAGTTTCTCCATGTGCAGGCGTAACAGGGAATGCCAGGGAGCTTCCCACACTCTCCATCACAGCTGCTTTCTGCTCCCAGATATAAGGGGTTCCTTGGCCACCAACCTAACAGCTCCCCACTCCAAGCACCATCAAGAATTGCTGGTCTTTGGTGAGTCATTTTGGCCATACTCTCCTCACCCATAGTCTCTCCTCCCAAATAACAACAGCCAGCATCTCTCAACAGGTGGACACCTACAGCCACCATCAGCAGTCACCCAAAGACCATGGAATAGTTTGGGTTGGGAGGGACCTTTAAAGACCTTCTAGGTTCAACCCCCCTGCCATGTGCAGGGACACCTTCCACTAGATGAAGTTGCTCAAAGCCCTGTCCAACCTGGCCTTGAACACTGCAGGGGAGGGGGCAGCCACAGCTTCTCTGGGCAACCTGTGCCAGTGTCTCACCGTCCTTGCCATAAAGAATTTCTTCCTTACATCCAATATAACTCTACCTTCTTCTGATTTAAAGCCACTACCCCTTGTCCTATCACAGGCCTTGATAAAAAGTCTCTCTGCCTTTCTTTTAAGTGCCCTTTAAGTACTAAAAGGCCACAGTAAGGTCTCCCTGGAGTCTTCTCCAGGCCAAACAACCCTAACTCTCTCAGCCTTTCTTCACAGAAGACGTGCTCCAGCCCTCTGACCATTTTTCATGGACCATGCTCAGCCTTATCCCATAGTGTTTACAGAGGCAACAACAGTAAATATTTACACACTGGTCACATCCATAGGCCCAGCTGGGTCTAGGCCCCCCTCTGTCAAACTCACCACTCTAAAGCACTTAATGATTTTACCAAAGATCACAAATTACATGGTACCTTACACAACAAGCAATTCAGCAGTTTTGCTAACTACACTATGGACACTGTAACTGAAAAAGCACATCCCTCTGCAGGGTTACTATGAGGCTCTTGCTAGGCAAAATAGCCAGGCTCAGCCTGAAAATACCATATGTAAGGTACGCTCCTGAACAAGACACAACAGATAGAAGCACTTAATAAACAGATCCATTAACTAGGAAACATCCCTGCAGCAATTAAAATTTTGCAAAGTACTACAATGTACACCTGGTTATCGCTCTGACATCTGCCTAGGTTTTCTATGCACTTGTAAGTTGGACCAAAGATAATTGAGTTTATGGACATATCATGACAAAAATGACAAGGCACTGTTAAGTGTTCATGAAAAATGGCATAAAAACTAAAATAAAGCACGTTTACTGTTCGAAATGCTTAAAAGTTACCACATTTTATAATGAACCATATACAACCAAATGGTGTTTCTCCTACTGCTAAAGAATAAAATTATTCTCAACTAAGGATCCCATGATAAAAAGAGAGGAAATTCACAGTCTGAACAATCGGAGTTGTGCTGAGCACATTTTTAGGCATATGGCAATTTTATAATGGTCATTGGGGATGAAGAGCTAAAATTCTGTGGCACACACTGAATTTAAGGCATTTCACATAAAATTGCATATCTCAGGAAACAAATAAATTGTTAAGTGTGCAACCTCATAACACTACAGCCAATATTCAGCATATGTAAATCTGACTACCTCAAAATATGAACACTACTTTCAGTACAAGGACCCAATTACTTTATAAAGGGACCAAATAAGTTAAAAATGTATTTGTCTGAAGGCATCATTAAAAGAAAACAAATATAATGAGATCTGCCATAATTTTATACAGTCCGAGTTACTGCGACACTATGCAGCGACAATATGTGATCCAGAGTTCCCAAGTAAATGCCTTAATTACTATTGTAAGTCTGTCATTTAAATAGTTCCTTCCTGTTTAAAATGTAGAAAGCCAAATGCGTTTTCCCACCACTAAGCATTGTGTAAGACTCCTTTCTCTTCCAGCAAGCTGGCTGAAGATGGATGAGCTTCCAAACTGATATAATTTTTAATTACACGTTTTTCTCTCATTACTAATTTCCTAAACACGTCTCTAATCTTGCAGAGAAATCTCTGAGCGCAGTAGGTGTATCCACATACATCATGCTCTAGAAAATTAATATGAGATAATGATCAAGACTGCCATCACAACATAACCTGAAACAAGCAAGATACATTAGACGTGATACATACTCATTAGACTCTGATCTCAAGTGTTTCTGGAAAGCAGCTGTTAACAGACAGTTTTCCTCCCTCCAACATCTTGGGGCTAATAACACAATTATTGGGGTATAGGAGGGGATGATGCTTCAAGCAGTCTCCCCTTTGCACTTTCCACCAGGCAGTTACAAGCTTGTGATGTCCAACGCACGTTCACTCCTTCACCTACTTACCTTAAATACTGCACCGAGAAGCACTGTTTGCATAAGGGAGCCACGATCATCTGCTCCCCTGCAGCACATAAGCACAGGTATCCCAGCTCCCTCTTGCCATGAGGGGTCCAGCAGCTCCCTCCACCTAGGACAAGGTCTCCTGGTGGGGCTGTCCTCTCCAAGAGCACAGGAGAGCAGAAAGCGTTGGAGGTAGCCGCACCCACCAGACAGGTAGGAAGGCACGTGTCCACACATGCCCCAAGTACCAAAAGGGGTCACACACCCAGCAGCTGTCTGCATCAGATGCTCTTTTGGCGGGCAGGAATCAGAACTATGTATAGACCCGTCAGCTTAGGTCAACCAGGTGCCAGCCAGTTATGCACCCGGGATCTTTCTCATTCCTCAGGTATCTCTCACTACCTGAAAGGCACTGCACAGCTAAATGTGTTGCAGCATTCTTCCCCCATTAAATCAACAGGGCAAGACAGCAACTTTTAGCAGAAAAATAAAAAAACCCAACAAAACGGCAACTGGGCTTTCTCCCCAACTAAACACATCACATACCAAATTCTTAAGGGCATGATGCTTTCAGCACACCAGCTGCCTTCTCATCAGCTGACACTTCCTGAATAAAAGGAAAATCCAAGAAACTGTTCAGAGTGGCTGACATTTAAGGAAACAAATAAAGCAAAACAAGATAAATCACAAGCACTTAAATAAGTTTGTATCTTCAAAGTGGTCTTAAAATGTCACAAGTATGACTCTGCCTGCTTACTCAAAGAAAAGGGATTGCTGCTGTTTTACAGTCAAAAACATGAAGACAGAGAGAGATTAGAAGTATAGTTGAAGTATACACACCAGATCAATGCCCATAAAAACCAGTGCATATATAAGGAATGCCAACAGGAGTGCTCTGGTATATATGCATGCAAGTCACTAGTCTGTAAGTGCATGCTAAGCAAAATGCATATGCTAAATGGGGTAAGTATATCTAAAAATGTAATGCTAACTGACTTGCCCTAGGTCCCTAGGGAAGCCTGTAGCACAGACAGTGTGAGCAGACTGCAGTGGAGACGTTTCACTGCATTCACGCATGCTGCTATGTAAGCTGGCTGATGGAAAAAACAACAATAACAACAACAAAAAACAACACACAATTTCACATTTGCTTCTCAAAAACAACCCACCCCAAAATAACCCAAACAACAAAACCAAAAAAACCCAGAAACAGTTTCCCAAAACTTCTACCAATCCTATTTTTCTACCTGCTGTCCATCTACTGGCCAAGATCAAAAGCTTTAAACCCTGCCTGGACTTCTTCAAGAACTTGATGAAGTAATTTGACCTCCTATGAGAATACTGCTTCTTCTTGAAAACAAATACTTCTAAACTTCACTCATTCAGCAAAGGGAAGGAAAAGCTGGGGGATGTACCCCTTTTGTCTTTCCCACAGTGTCTTGAAAAGACCATGAAGAGGATAGTTACAAACCCAAGGCTTCACCAGAGCTTTCTTGTGCACCACCCACCCCCTTGACTGGAACTGGTGCCCACATCAGACTTGTGATAACGCTGAGCTGCACAAAGCAATCCTCCAACTCAGGTGGGAATTAACTGACTGCTGAAGCCAAGGCAAGCCTTTCAAGTGACTTCGCTGGGTTATGACTGGGCTCCTACTTATTTTTAATTCTCATTAGCATTTGCTGACAACTCCTTTACAACCAGAGGGACAGGTTCTTTATGAGAAGCCGTTTCAGCTACCCCAGTTAATGCCTTAATCCACAGACTGAAGCAGGTCAGATTATCTACACGTATCAAAGACAACTTTATGCTTCATAAGCTATTTTCCTGCTTCAGTAAGGAGTAAGCATGTTTTTATTTCTTACTATGTTTACCCATTACCTCACCAAGCAGCATTATTGTTAGTCTTTCTGAGACTCTCCTAGAATAGGAACGTATAAAACAGGATTTCCTCCAGTTCTGCACACCTACTTACTCCAGAGTCATTAATGACATAGGACTGGATTGAACAAAGACTTAACATCAAATCGGCATTCAAAACAGCTGGGAACAAAAATGTATCTGCCTGGAACACTGCATCTCTGCTTTGTCTTTTAAAAAAAAAAAAATTTCAACGAGGAAGAAAGAGCTAAATGCTTGCATGCAGGACATGGATCCCAGTGGGCTCCAAATTAAGTTTATAGCAGCTTTTACACAGCAATCTGCAAATCAAATTGTCCTTTTTACTGGAGATCAGAAGTAACTTCACTGATGTCAAAAAGAACTCTGCAGGAAAGATCCAAGTACTGCACAAGAATCCTCCAAAAAACCCAAACAAACTACATGCTGTCTTCCATGTGATTACAAGCAACAGCTGAAATATCCAAGGGTAGGTAAACACTACTCAGCTCAGATTTTTAAAACACCTTGAACCAATATTTTAAAGAAAACTTGTATACATGTAAGAAAAATACAAGCAGTACCGCCTCAGGATTTGTAGGAGTTGGTTCCTCAGGTCATTATACCATTTGGCTGTCAGACGGGGACATTTATCAGAAGGATTCGTTCCCCTGACAGAACGTGCTTCCCAGCACAGCCAGTGCTGCACGGTGACACGTGCCCCATATCCATCGCATCGCACCACAGGACAGGCCATGGATAGCGCAGCACTGAAAAGCAGCAGACCCTGTTCCCTTCTCCCTTCCCTCCCCGCCATTCCACAAATAGACGTGCTAAATCAGGCTATGCTTTCAGAAGTTACCCTGTAAACACATCTCTCCTGAAAATTAACAGGAATTTGGAAAAAAATTATAGTCAAACGATGAAAAAACAAGCCAGATGCTACAGACTGTCCATATAATTACCCTTTACAGGGACAAAGTCAGTAAGACGTGGAAGAAATAACCCAAAAGCTACAAGAATACTGCTTGGGTTCAGAGCTTAACATCTGAAATTACCTTGGCAATCTCTTAAAGACCTCGGTACTGGTGGTGTACACAAAAGCAGAGACAGCCAGCAGGCTGGGAGAAGCACACAAGCAGTGGAAGGATGGTTGAGGAGAAACACTACTCCTCTGTTTAATGCTATCAGCTCCTGCCTGCCTGAGGACATTTCCTACCTCTACCTACAAACACAGCGATTCCCCAACCATTAAGTAAACAATCTTTGAAGATAACAAAGCTTATTCTAATCTCACACTGATGTCACTCCTGTATTGTACTTAACTGAGCTACAAGACTCCTGGGTGAACTAACTCCTCTGTAAAATCAGGATTATTTTAACTCTGCTCTTGCACAGACTTAAGGAAACCTGTCAAGGTACAGAAAGAAGCTGATTCGGCACGCAGTGGGTCTACATTTTTTTCCTGTTGAACAATCAGAGACATATTTCAGCTCACTCCTTTATATGCAGGTGAACCGCTTCTGTACCATTATCCTTAGTGAGCCAACCTTCTGTACCAGACCTTTCATCGCTTCCAAAGGAATCGGAGCCTTGAAAGCTGTACACTTTTAGTAAGGAGTGGATGCCCTGGACTACTTTCCAACACCAACAAATGGGACTGTTGCTCCAGTGGCAAGAAGAAAGAAAAATCAGATTGAACCTGGGCTAGCAAGAGGAATTAAAATGGAAACTACAAAAAGAAAACACAGTAGAGACCTTCCAATGCATCACCTCAGAGAACAATGCCTTTGTGTTCTCACTTGTGCTCACTTCCCAGGGTCAAGTGTTTATTCTGCATTGCAGTTCTTTAGCTATGTACTCCACGCTTTTCATTGCACCCAATCCTACAAAAGTCAAGCCCTCCCACAGCAATAAAAAGCTCAGGGGAGAAGAACTCAGAGTGGGTCAGAAAAGCCAGCCCTGCATATAACATATCTTTCATGTCATCAAAAGACTTGACAACAAGAAGCTGAAACCCAACTAAATTCTAACTGCACAAATCAGAGCTATTTTTCTCTTGAACTGCGTGTGTTTAGGAGCAGCCATGACCAGAATAATAAAAGGATGTACAGCACAAATCTGAGAAGAGGGGCTCAAGTTGTGGCTGAATATTCATGCTTAGTGTCAGTCCCAAGGCAAATTTATTTTGGCAATTCTGAGCATTATCAGCCTGGGTTGTTTGCCTCTTGAATAACCTATGTCTCAGTTATACTAAACAGATCCTGGCACCATACACACCACCCCCCCACACCACCCCCAGGTAATTCTGTTTCCACTGAACAGAAAAATGAAGCGGATGTGCTGGAAAAAAGCAGAAGTAATGATACATACACAGAGAGACAGATTTGGAATACAGACATTGACCCAGTTCTTCAGTCTGGCTTCCTCTTCTTTTTCACCGGTGTAAATCAATTGAAATTACACAGCGCCAACAGGCTTCATTTTCCACCTGTTAACACAGGTTTTTGATTCCACTGTCAATAAAAGAACGACGATGCAAACTGCTATGAAATTAAAATCAAGTGCCGTATGTAACTGTAGACAGAAGAGATGTACCGCCAGATTCAGGACACCATATTGCTGAAAATACTCTTTCCTAAACTCAGGCATGGCTCCCCAAAGGGTTATTACCAAAGACATGACTACTTTCCACTGCCAAACACCCCACTGGGAGCCAGCAAGGCCATAAACTGAGGCCAGGGTGTTGCTACTCATGATCAACCGGCAAATGCTGAGCACAAAGTCTGCCCTTCCATACAAACTTCAGAGAAAACAATGCACAACCTGTGTTTCACAGAACAAGATGGCAGGCTGAGAAACACAAGTATTTTTGTAATCATTTAGCTCTTTGTGGAGGTCTCGAATTTTAAACTCAAATAAAAAGTAACTTTACCAAAGGTCAGTCAAGCAGCGGTAAGACTGCACAAAGTGGCAGGTTAAAGCATCTCATAATTCTAAGAGTATAAGCATGAAATTCAGAAAGGGCCCCCAGGGATCCCAATGCAAGACATGAAGGTGTAATTAAAAACCATAAATCCGTCAAACGAAAAATATGTAAACGTAATACATTAACTCATATATTTTTCTTCCTTGACCACATTTGTCTTACTCTACACTCCTTTGGAGCCTACAAATAAAAAATTAACAATATCAGAAGAAATATTTCTTAATATGTGGAATGTGAGTATCAATAATAAATGCTTTTTACTTTATTCTTACAGGTAATTGCTGAAAGAAGCTCTCTCAGCAGACTGCTGAGACTCTGCATATTATAAATTACTTCAGCTGTATCTCCTCTTTACAAAACCCACAGAAGGACAATATCTTACAGTGTTTCCATGCCACTCAATCATCCACACAAAATTACCCTTGTGAGAGCTTGTTGGAGGAATGTCAAATGTACTTGCCTTTCTTTGCAAGAAAATCTTCAGAGAAAGACAGCAAGAGAGCTCAGTTTTGCATTCACAGATACACAAGCTACACTAACACCTGAACATTTTAACTGGAGATTCTGGGTTTAACTTTATATTTAATTACAACCTACAGGCAAAATAGTTACAGGCCAAATTCTGGCCTGTGTTTCACCCACAGCACAGTTTTCAAGATAGCTTACAAAAGCTCTGCAGCACCTGTAGTTCATATTAAGGCTAAAGCACTTCTTTTAAAGGTGGTATCTGGGACAAACCAGCCCTTCCATCTTCTGCCCATCAGCAAAAAGGAGCACCAGCATTGCCCAGTAATGACAGTGGCAAAGACACTTGTACCTTGCCTCCATCCTTCAAAGGCCAAATTTTGTAGAGCAAATTTGTTTCTCATCACTAATGACTGTTTCCTTGAGACCAGATGGCCCAGGGCCAGGCAGCGGTATGGGAACACCTCTCTTCCCCATGATGCACCCAGCATTTGGGCACGCACGTGGGGATTATGTGATGTTTTCATCAAAGATTGAACTCTCTTTCCTCTCTGTCACTGGAGCACTCATTCTCACAAGTGGAGCAGTCAGGTCCCTATAGAAACAAGCACATATTCAACACACAACTGACATGCTATCACAACATGGCTAACGTTTCTCAGATAATATCCAAGTCAGCCAAACTTCCCTTTTCCTAATGTTCAGCAATGAATTTTACTAAATCTGGGCCAAAACTCTAACACAACTCTGCTGCTGTCAGCGCAGCACACCATCCAATACTGGCAGAAGTTGGCATGGTCTTCACACTTATCCTAAGCATACTCACCACATGAAAAGCAAAACCCTCCTTGCCCTAGTTACCAGAGATTAGCTCCCTCAACTATCTCCCTACCCTTCCTGCCATCATTTAGACATCAGGTGTTCTGGCATCATTAGCCAAGCTTCATCTGCTGAACAGAGGCCAGATCTGTCCAAATTTTGCTGACTATTTACTGCAGCTGGAAATCATTTACTTGCCTGAACAGGCCATGCAGGATGCTCCCAGTCCAGGCTGGTGACTGGTCATCCAGGCCTGGCAGTGGTCTTGGCTTCTGGAGCTACCCCCACAACATCTACCAAGTACTCCACAGACGAAGCACAGAGCATATTTTAAGGTTTGGCTCTTGGTCTCTGAACCCTCCTGGGAACTTGTGCCATTGGTCCCTAGAGCCTGGCTGCAGTTGGGCAGTAGATACAAGCACTTGGTTTTATGCCCCACACTAGGCAATTTGCTGTTAAAGAGAGGGTCTGCCCCAACACCAGCATGTTTTGTCCACAGGCACTGAAAGAGGCTCAACAGCTACCAAGGAAAGAGCAGACTGCTTTCACCACCCCACACCAAGCAGTGCAAGACCCTGCAGATGACCAAAAAATAGTAAAGCAAAGGATAGCTAGATTTCTTGATTGTACAAGCCACTTGCAAGGTATTTTCAACAGCTGTTGAAATGACCACATCCCAGAGAGTTCCAGGAGACACATCACAGTCCAGGGATGACAACAGCACCTGGTGCCCTGTTTTGGGAAGGGAATCAGATGTGTCACCAATCCAGCATGTTGCCATTGACCTCAACTACCCCAGCAGGCTCACCTCCTCTAAAACACTCAGCAGTACCATTCTGCTGAGAGCTGCATGATGTACCCTGGGTACAGCCACCACCTCTGAACTGCTCAGGAACCACGTAAGATGAAAAGCAGCAGGCAATCCCTGCAAAAAAATTTTACTTGATAAAGCTACAGATAAATCATACTTCTGTTCTCTGAAGTCCAGGAGAATAGCAACAATACCAGAAGGAGTAAACACACGCTACAGCACACAATACAGTGAGAACAACACACAATAAAAAGAAAAGAGTACAATACAAACTGAGTACATCTAACTTCCCGAATGACTTAAAACACAAAGCCAAACACTGCTCATTTACAGTATAATCAGCACTGATCAATATATACACACCAAAAGCAACACAAACTATGCTGCAACAAATTGTATGTTGTGGTAAAGCAGGAAACACATTTAAACATAATCTTTAGAATGCTGTGAGAACTGGGACTAATGCTTTACTTTCACAGTTAATGCTGAAAGCCAGTCAATGCTCAGCCTAGCCAGAAGTATCACATTTCATTTTTGTATAGAAGACTTCCCATCCCATTCATTGAGCAGTGTAAAATCCCTCAGAAACGTTAGGGGAAGATTTGCTAAGAGCTAAATGAAAATTGATCATTTTCCCACAGCTGTCCAGCATTCCAATCAACTCTGCACAGGTATTGATGTATGGTAATGCCAGTCCGGCCCCAGCTGAAACTCAGAGCAGCCTGCCAAACTCCAGGAATGCTGATGAAAGACTGATTTTAAAGCTTGACTCAGAAAGAAGGATAATTGTGCTCACCTAAGCCTTTTTTTTTGTGAGCAAGTGCTGAGATTTCGCTGATTCACTGTATGCTAGGGTGATGCATAAAACAGACTCCTAGTGATAAAACAAACATGCAACAATAGCATTATGCTGCCTAAAATAGGTGGATATATTTATACCAGTGAAACATTCTTTCTCCAACATGAAAAGGAACATCTGCCAGCTATGCCTTAAAAGCTCATGCAGCTTCAAAGCAAAGAAGTCAGTCCAAAGAACTGCACACCAAAAGTTCACATTCACTTTAACTTATCCTACAGAAGAAGACATTACTCTTGCAAAGTGACATATCCCCATCACCCTCCTTGCTTGGAATAATCATTTGAAGCCTTGTTCTCAGGTTCTTCTACAAAGTTTGTCTCTTTTTTTCCATTTAAAAATAAAACATTTTTAATGAAAAACTAATAACACACTTTGGCATAAACTTAAACAGCAGTATAAGGGACTGAAGCCACTGAAGAGTTCCCAGTTCACAAGACCACACCACACTTCCACAAAGCAGCTTTCTAGTTTCATCACAGGGAGGCACAGTGCACTATGTAGATAAACCCCTTTTAGATAGCATCAGCACAGCTCTAATCCATGCTCCGCAAGCTGATCTGATACCTGCTACTTAAGCAAGCTCCCTTTTGCCTGAACACCTCCAGTCCCCTTCCACAGCCTCACCACTCCCCTCCTGGTGAGCTGGCAGATTTTCAGGACTATCTGTTACTGTCTACACAGTTTATCTGCAGTCCCTGGCTTTGCTGTTTCTGATATTGCAGAGACCCCAGCCCCAGAAACCACACCCTGACATCTGACCCGAAAGTTCAGTTCCAAGTCATAGCGTCTGGTGTTTTCTGTATCCCTGTGTTATATATTCTTCCTTATTATGCATATTACAGTAGCAGGCACCTCTGCTAAGAACAGCAGTTGATGATGCTCAATGCCATACAAGTAAGAGGGAGTCCCCACCACAGAAAAGTTTTTGCTGGATGGAAAAAAGATGGAAGCATTTTCTCTCTGCTGGACAAAACAGAAAGTAAGCATGTGGATACTAAGCGGCTTGCCCAAATTCACAAAGTTAGTGACAGGTCTAGGGATTAAATTCATGTCTTGCATCCCTGCAATGGGACACAATTCCTCCTGTTAACAAAGGCAGCAGGAGTCATGATTATCCAGAAAGTAAGGCCCAAGCCTTCTCCCATAAGACACTCATCTGAAAGACTATACAAAATTAGCAGATAATTGTAAAAAGTCAGCCTGATCCCGATCATGAGCACAGCCAGTGACAGACAAGACTCCCACCTTCCTAAAGATGCCTTCCATTTGGGGATGTGCTGGACACATAAATACAAAACAGTTATGCTAGTGCTGCAGGTCTGAAGTCAGAGGACAGGGAGACAAATCCAGACAAACTAAATTCCATAGATCTCCAGTAAATTAAAAAAAAAAAGAGTTTCAATACTCCCAAATGGACAGATGCCTGCCATACTCATTGTGAGTGATATCCAAACAGATCTAGTTCCTGAAGGTAATCCAATTTTGAGAAAAGCAAAAGCATCGACATGGAAAAATCTTCCATAAGACATGCACATGTTTCCAGATAGATTCTCCTCCTCTAGCCAGGGTGAAGCAAAATCTCTGCTCACTTTTCACAACAAAAATGTTCATCTGTCAGCTGAAAACCCAGGGACTAACTGGCTCTTCTCTGTATCAGCATCTTCACTGTGGGATGAAGGATTCAGACCCACAGAGTGCAGTTATGGTGGGGTACGTGAGCAGCAGGAGACCCAGGCAGCAACTGTGTATATGGTAGGCAATCCTGGATCTGGGAAAGAAAAATCTCTTGGTAGTTTCAGCCATCCTGCTTCAATACCCTGCGGTGCCAGGTCCAGAGCAACAGCCACTATCAGTTGCTGTGGGCCGGGGAAGAGGAGGATGACTACTGCCTCCTACAACCTCGCTGTTAACAAGTCAGAGGTTGGGATCACTGTAGGTGGAAACTCTTGGCAAAAACAATAAAGCAGCTACTACATATTTCAACAGGTTCAAAGTAACCTCAGATGTTAGGAGCAGATGCTCTTTTCCACCCCCTGGGATTTTGAAATGGTTTATATGTGTCCTCCCTTTTCCCTAATAGGGAAGGGTGCTGAAGGAATTAGCTAGAGAAAGAGCGGGAGCAGTACTAATTACCCTCAGCTACCCGGGAGACCGCAGTACCTTCAGCTAATTACACAATCCCCACTCCCCCACTTCAGATCCCCCAGTGAGAAGGTCTCTTGCCTCCGGCATCTGAACTGCAAAATAATCCTGCTCACCTGTATTTTAAAAGGACACGTTGGAAAATCCTTAATGTCTAAAGCAAACTCATTGCAAACAGTTTCCACAGCCTATCATATAGCATGCAGACTACTGCACTGACCGAAACAAGGAAACTGCTCATGTCAACACATCTGACACGGTGTTGTCACTAACCCCGTTATTAGATTGCACACGTACCTGAAATCCACATCTGAGCTCGTAGCCTGAAGCACTCCACAGCCAAGTCTCTGCAAGAGTCTCTCTCACAAAATTAAATATTAAATGTGCATCTCAAAAAAATGCCCCGTAGTTTCATATTTATTAACTAAGACATTACTTTTCCACTTATGCATTTTTGAAATGTTAAATATAGAATGTTTTAAGGTGCATTTAGTGCTTATGAAGAGCCTTGAATACTGGAATCCTCTAGAGAGGAATCTGTAAAAGAGAGTACTCCCACTCAATTCCCCTTATCCACATCAACCCACTTGCAGAAAGGTCTCCCATAAAAAGAAAAACAGCCCCTCAGAAACAGAGACCCCAAACTTATCCAAGACTCAGCATCCTCTTCACCAGGAGTCTCAAATTCCAGATGACCACGCCACTCAGCAGAAAGGGCTGACACATCAATAGAGAAAAATCAGCATGAGAAGAAAAACTCCACAAAAAGACAGGGGTTGCTTCTAAACGCTCAAACCTATTCCACATGCGCCTCAAATGCTGTGAGAAGTCCCCATGTGCGCTGAACCCTTGCTCTTGCAGGAAAGCATGAGCCTGCAGGCAAACACTAAAGACACAGAGCCCTCTCCCAGGCTCCTCTGTGGGCAGCGCAGGCTCCTGAAGCACCCATCAGTGAGGGGGCAGGTACCCCCAGCCAGGGGTCACGCAAATTCTCCTCTCTACAAGTCCTGCTGATACCATCAGAGCGGCCAGGGTGGGAATAACAAAGCATACCTGACCCTCATGTACCAGGACCACAGTCCTCAATCCCACGCCTGTCCTCTTGGCCTGGTTTTCCAAAGCAATGAAAACCGCTCTATTGCCCTTCTTTCCATTCCTCTTGCTGCCAGCCCTCCTTAACAGCTTTTGAACCTGACAAATGATGTGAAATTGAGGTAGAAGGCTCAAAGCAAGTTCCTACAACTTCTACAAACTGGCCATGAGTGAAGTGGGGCAGGACCTACCTGTTATTGTTTGGCAGAAGCTAGATGTCCATGTACTAACTTACTCTCAACCGAACAGTACGTGAGCAGCTGCAGATGAAGAGAAGGTGCTGCCTCTTATCAACTCATCAAGGACAAGGAGGGAACAGCTGGGATTAATGCAGAGGAATGAGGAGAGCAAAGGAGGTGAGCAAAGCATCCATCCTACCAAGCAATCCTTCCTTAGCTTTGCTGCTCATGGCAACATGTGGGGGGTTATTCAGCGTGCAGGAGAAGCCCACAGGAAAGAGCATTCCCTTTTCAAAACTATGTTCCTCATCCTCCCTTCAGGTGATGCAATCAGCAGTGCATACAGGTGTACCAAGAGACCACTGCTTTGATCAGAAGTGGGTGTGGTGGGAGCTCAATCCAGCAGCACTGCGTGGTGTCTGCACAGCTGAGACATGTCAGTGCAGTGTGTCTAAAGCCACTGCTATCCTCCCCTTTTTTGCAGAGAAGTCAGGCTTCCTCCAACTCTAGCTGGTGTAACACAGAGCCTTGCCAAGGACATGGCGGGCTGGGACTTGCTTAGCTCCCTCAAATGATTCATGGTTCATTAGCAACCAAAGGCATGACCTGTCCTGGTCACCAGGACTCTCTGCAGACCAGGGCTGGCAGTGTGCCTCTTTGTACTCAACCACAGCTTACCTGTTCGAGTGGGAATACAGTTTTTTTTAAGCATCAGAGAAAAAGCATTGTCCGCCCCATCAGCAATAAAGAGCCCACGCTCACTCCTTTGTCCCTCAGACTCCCTGCAAGCTGTTCAGTGGTGTGCCTCATGTAACATGCAGCGCAGATAACCCAACAGGGGGGAAAAAAACAGGGAAGAAAAGAAGCTCTTAAAAACTGGGACAGCAAGAACTTGGCTGAACTCAAGCTACAATACAATATGCATGTCTCTTCCCCCCTTAATGCTGCCTCTGACACTTGCCTGCAGTGGCAGTATGTACAATATAAACTCAAACCAGGGAGGTCAGGGGTGAGGGTGGGTGGGGTGGGGACAAGTGAAACAGGGTCTATGAATCCCTGGGATGGGAGAAACAGAATTCTCAAAGCTAATAACTTCCAAAGTGCGCTTTCTCTGGTCTTGGCCTCCTTTCAGTACCGATTAAAATAATCTTTTATTACAGTATAACTGGGTACAGTTACTACTTTTCTATAATGAAAATATTTATACCAGTATAAAACCCTTCTGTGGATGTGGCTGTACTAGCGTGCACGTTCCTTATACCAAGAGAGCTTTCTTCTGCTGCTCATAAGGGATTAACTAAAACCATTTTAGAGTAGCTGTATATCCTTGAGGCTCCTAGAGGGAGCGCAGACTTTACTTCCAGTGATGTAGCTGCAGGAGCACATCTCTCATGTCGGACAGTCCCTGCCTGTCCCCCTCCGTTCAGAGACACATACCTCACTGACATACACCTCCTTAGAAACAACATACACCTCTTCAGAAATGACAGCGCCTTTGGGTTTACTGAACACAGGCATCACGCAAATTAATTAATTAGCATTTGTGAAGCACTGTGAAGATTTGAGGTGCTAAGTATTATTATTACTAATTTAATCTACATCCCCATTCAGTCCTCAGCCTCTCCTGTGAAACTGCCAACAGTGATGCCAATTAGCAGTAATTGTTGTGGTGGTTTTGTGACAAGGCTATTTGCCAACTGGGAGTGAGACAGAGACCACCAACCCATTTCCCGTGGATTCCCCACAGCTGCCAAGAGCCGCAACTTCCAGGCACAACAACCTGCTCTCCACCCCAGCCAGAGCCCTGGTCGTAGGAGATTCTGTATCCCATTACCAGCTCCCCAGGGACATGGCCTGCAAGGCACATACAAAACTTTTAATTAGGAATAAACCAAAGCACTTTTTTTTTTTCCCCCTCTTACACTAGTTCAGCAACTGATGCTGATACTGCAATACCAAACTGCAAATATGGAGTAATTTCAGATTAAATTTTGTCCATTTTCATCCATGCTTGATGAAAAAATCAATTTTGATTCACACACAGGCCTCACTGTGGTGGCAAACTGTAAAGGCAGCAGCAGTAAAAAGAAGGGAATTGACAGCGTGGGGTGCAGTAAATCTTGTACTTGGGAGAACTGTTAAGGAGTTTTAACATAAGCAGAGGGTGTATCTTTTTATCATCTGTCCACAGAGATTTGGAGAACTTTAAAGAGATGCAAAGAACTGAGAGTATTCTGTAATCAATGCACATCATCTGAGCACCGAAACTTTATTTATATATTTTAAATACATCTAATTGAAAGGACAGCAACACATAAACTGTATGAATCATAGCCCTCGCAAGCAATTAGATTTGTTATCCCTGCAAACAGTACGTTGGCTTTTTATTCTAATGTGAATTCAATCCCTTGTCAGCTGCCCCACGCATGAGAATACACCTCCTCTCTTTCATCAGAAACGATATCAACAGCAGGAAACTAGCCCTTCTTTCATCTCTGAGGCACCCACCCACCTTTCCAAAGGCTTTTCAACCAGGTGTGGAAATCTTTCTGAATCTGTGCTGAAAGATCCCTTAATTATTATGGCAAAGGAGGTAAATCCTTTAAGAGCAGCATGCTCCAAGCAGTAGCCTCCTGTGTTTACTCATCCAGTAGTTGCTTAGTTTGACAGTACATTAGAAGAGCTTATAAGAAACTCTTTGGACTTTTATTGTATGGGCATGAAACTCTTATGGAGAGGAGATGCTTTTTCAGATGTCTTGTTATACAATTAAACAAGAAAGGAGGGAGAAAAAAGAAAAAGCAAGCTGCCTTTCTGGCACAAACATTACACAGCGCTCAACCTGCCAGCATATTGCATCAGATTCCCACTGCAAGGCCAATTCGCAGCAGCTGAGTAGCTGAACCCCTGACTGTTATCTCCCGCTAACCTACTTCACACTCAGAAGGCAGTAAGTAAGACTGTTTATTGCATCTTCCTTCCTGAGGAGCTGCTCACTACACCAGGATTAGCAGGGGTGGGGGGGGGCTGAGCTTGCAATTAGGCTAGAGGTCTCACAAGCATTAGAAAATACCAAAAAAAAAAAAAAAATACAATTACAATGTCTTTTTAAAAAACTAATTAAATATCTAACTCTACTGCACTCTACTCAATAAAGAAACTCCATGCTACTCAGTAAGTAAACTCCAGGTATCTGTTACCCTGCGATCAGGTCTGTCGAGGTTCTGACACTGTGATGACTACTATTTTATTACGTTCCTAGGCATGCTTTGAAACCCTGCAGAAAAGGAGGATTAATTTGCCCATCATCGAGTGCTTATCAAGGAAGTCCCCTGAGACTTGCAGGAAGGAGACCACACAAACAGGCCTTTGCTCACAGGTCTCCTCACCTGAACACCTGGCCAAGCCCCCTGATTCTCCTGCACTGGCGGCTTTTATTTTCCCATGACAGAGATCGCTCCCAGATAGGACACTATTCTTTACAGCAGAGGCCCACCCCAACAATGGCTCAGGGGTTTATGTGCTCCTCGCTGAAGCAGCCTATCCCATCCATTTCACAAGGGCAAATTAAACTTCTTTCCATGATCTGCAGCAATACAGAAAACAAAAGCTCCAGCAGTCCTGAATTCAATAAGATACGTGACCTTTTACACCACTGAAATAAGAGCCTGCTCCAAACCTAGCAAGTCAATAGAGAAACTCCTGTTGATTTCAAAGAGCTTTGGATCCGGCCTGGAAATACAAACCTTGCCGCGCGTTCGGACACTGCTCCACAATGCACTTCCAAACAAAACTATATTTAGATTCAATGGGAATGCTGTAGATCATACAGGAACTCTTTGAATGAAAATGAAGGTCAGTAGGGTTTGGCTTCCTCTTCAGACCCTCCCCCCCATTCTTGCAAACATCCAGATAAGCATTGTTTAGAAAACAATACGTTACTTCCAAATGTTATCAAAAACCCAACACGCGTTTTGTGTGCCCTGGAACAGAATCTCAGGGTCTTCTGTTGCATTTTGTCCCCTCAGCTAATCCTCAGGATCTCTTCAGGTGTCTAGGCAAGATTGTATTTTTTCACCTGTATCACCTTTTAAAAGCTTAGTGTCACGTGCCCTCGCTAAAAGAAAAGGGAGAAGACCTCCGATATACAGAAAACACACACGGAAAGGGAAAAACGGGCAGGCAACTGCAATACACAGGAATAAAGGGGCACACATGTTGAAGGAAACCTCTACCACGCTCACGCACTTTCTCTCCGTTCCCTACCAGATACAAAGGGACATCACGAGGCACAAACTGGAAGAAAATGACACAGCCCCGGCTTGCCCCAGTGACACTTGAGGCCAGGAATGAGCCCGTCAGCCAAGGAGGGGCACTCCAGCACCCAGGCGGCGAAAGCCCACCGACACCATCCCGCTCCAACTTTCCTCCAGCGCCACAAACGCGGGCATGTGCTTCTCAGCTGCGTTCTAAGGGCTCCTCGGAAGGAGGGGCTGAGCTGCGGCTACCGGCAGCTTCTGGCAGGAGGGATGAAGGTGCTGCAAAGCCCAGCCGCAGCACCGAGCCGGCATCCCCGGCACGGGGCCACCGGGGCTGGGAG
>NW_020799101.1:10898277-10912947 GCF_003259725.1 Athene cunicularia
GGATCTGTAAAGAGGAGCCTGTTTGAAGTGTCCCTGATGGAAATGGGGTTATTTCAGAGGTACAGTAATGACTGTCTGGTTATCTGCAGCCAGGGCTCTGTGGCGGGGAGATAAGATATTTATTAAGAGACCCGTTTTAATGCCGGGGGATCGCTTTCAGAGGGCCCAAGAAAAATGGACTTTATCTAGTCTATTATTATGTACAGTCACCCTGTTGATGTTTTACTTTAGTTTAGACACCATGAATAAAAGCTAATAACTTTCCCTTCAGCTTGTTTATCGGCAAGACACCTGAGGGCAGTGGGGTGAGGAGATATTTGCTTTAATAGGGGTGATTGAAAAGCGACTTTCCAGGATTGGGGGTGAGGTTGGAGCTGCACAGGGACCCTCAGTGCCTGACATTCAGGGCATCTTTTGGACTCAGACTTTCCTAGGATCCCTGCCAAGAGCCTGGGAAGAGGGGCAAACTGTGCTGGGGAAGAGAGACCTGGTGGGCTGGAGGTGGCCTGGGGACAGGGAAGAGCTGGGCTCTCCTTGGGGCCAGGCCAGGCCAATGTGAATACTTAAACTTGGGTTGGGCTGAAGATGTGGGGGATGGAGACAGATGCCTCAGGCTGTCTCCAAAAGTGGGCAGCAGGCCGGCCTGTCATGGCCATGCCTGTCTCTGCCCTTGGATGTTTCCAGATCTCTTTCCCCAACGCATGGGAAATAACATTCGGTGCTTTGGGTTCTGGTGATGGGCATTGTTCTACCTCATGCTGAGCACCTGGGCTGTGGGCCTGTGTGGAACACTCTTTACCTGGACAGCTGATATCCATATCACCATTTTCCTTCTGCCCTCCCATTCACCCTCTTCTTCCCACCCCTTTGGTAAAGTGGCACCTTCCAAGCACTGGGAACTTCCAGGGCAGGGGAATGTCCCACCTGTGCAGGGGAGGGTGGTGGAAGACTGCAGGCAGAGTGGTGCACAGTGAGGTAGGAGGCTGGGATAGGGTTGGTGTGGGGTGAGGGGATGAGTCTGTGCAAAGCAGCACAAGGGGCTGGGTCCCTGCAGACTCCATTTCCAGGTGGGTTCAGGGACCAGTTCATACGTTGGCACATCTCTGGTCTGAGATGTCTACATCAGGAAGGGACGCAGTATGGAGCCAAACAAATCCTTTCACCTTTGCTGTAATCATCTCACCATTCCTGTCCTCCTCTTCTTCCTCTCAGAGACTTAAGACGTCCTCTCCTCTCCCCTCTTCTCCTCTCCTCTCCTCTCCTCTCCCTCCCTTCCTTCCATCCTTCCATCCTCCCTTCCCTCTCTCCTCAGCCCTGCTCAGGGGCAGTTGCAGGGGGGATGGCCGGGGGGGCCCGGGCCCGCTCCCTGGGGCGGGGTAAAGGGGAGCTGGTTGCCCCGCGGGGCGCTGAAGGTTTCGGGGCGTTCCCGGGCGCTCCCCACCCCGGGCTGCGCGGGAGAGGAGGGGGGAGCGGGGGGCGCCCTGGGAGCCGCGGGGGCGCCTGTTTGTTTGGGGTTTGCTTGTTTGTTTGTTTGCTGTGGCCTCTCCTTTATTTTGATCAGGCCCGGTTGCCGGCGCTGGGTTTAACTGATTTGCGGGGCGGGCAGTTGAGACCATCAAGGGAAACTTCAGCCCTTGCAGACTGTGGAGAAAATAACGATCCTATCAGCGAAACTGGCGTGAAAAGCAAACACCGCCTCCCCCCGCGCATGTTCACACAAAGATGGGGATGAGGGCACCCCAGAGACCTGGGGGTGCCCGGGCAAAGCTGCAGGGACGGACCTGCTGCCTGGGACACCCCTGGGGTCCGAGGGGTTGCCCAGAGAAGCCCCCAGCCCTCTCCTGGTCACCAGCTGCCTCCTGAGGGCTGTGAGAGGGAAGATGCCAGCTCCTTGGTGGCTCCACAACCGGGATGTGTCTGCACCAGAAGGGCTGGAGAAGACACATGGAGAAAAGGGGCTAAATTCACCCCCCCTGTGAGGCAGATTTCTCCTCTGTTCCCGAGGTGAGTCAGGCTGGCCAACTCTGTCCTGCCTCTGGGCACCTCTCCCCAGCTCTGCGCTTGGGTGCCTCTTCCCCACACACGGGTCTGCCCTCTGCTCACTTCACCAGTGCTTCCTTGCCACCACTGTGGTCCTGGGGGGTCCAGCCCAGCCTGCAGGACCCCTTTTCAGTTCCCACCACAGTAATGGGGCTCCCTGTCACACCAAGACCATGTCCTACCTGCACTTGGGGCAATTCAGGGCACAGAGTGAATCTCACAAGTCTAGAGCAAAGCAGAGGCTTGAGCAAGCCTCAGGTCATGACCTGGCTTGGAGGGGGGGCCTGGATAAAACAACTTGGGGTAAGGGCTCCCCTGTCACTGCCTGGGCTTGCTGGCTCAGAGAAGATCTCAGGCGTGCTCTGGCTCAGTCCCTTGCCTCTTCATGACCCTGCTCTCCAAGGGGAGATGGAAAACCCTCTTGTAAACAACTGGTGAAGGTCAGGGGAAGGAAAGCCTGACACCACTTAATGAAAGACAGTTGCAGACAATCTTTTGCTCAGTTGTCCGTGTCTGGGAGGCGTGGGGATCTCTGTGTTGAAGCTTTTTAATTTCCATTCTAATTTGCAAGTCATAAAGAGAGACAGTATGCAGTCCATGGTCTCCCATTTAATTTCTTGTCACCCTAATCATGCCAGTTTAACCCTCACTCGCTTGCTTAGGTGTCATATGCTCAGCCCTAGCTACTATCATGTCCTCTGTGAAACAGCCTACCTAGATACCTCAGTGTCCTGCTTGCACTATAGACCTGTGGTCTTAATACTGTTTCAGTAACCTCTGCCCAGGTAGATTTGAGCAGCAGCATCCCATAGGAAAAGAGCAAAAGACCCTCACCAACACAATAAAACAAACCCCTACCTCCTTTTTAATGTCTGGTTAGATGGTTTTGAAATCAGGTGGTAGGAGTGAGGAGTACTTTTTCCAAGTTATGCCTGCCTGGTTAGAACCACCTTTTCCCTCGGTGCGGGGACACGCACCCGGGGAGTCCCTCTCAGGCTGTGCGGGGCGGGGGGTGCACAAAGCCTGGTCCCCTTTCTGTGCTGCGGGGACGGGGACCCCGGGGTCGGCAGTTCAGCACCGCGGACAGCGGTTCAGCACCACGGACAGGGGCCCCGGCGCGGCCCTTCCAGCCACCGCCTCCCGCCGCCCCTCCTCCTGCGGGGAAACGGGATCCGGGAGAAGATGCCGGAGGACTCTGCCTCGGTGGCGTGTGGGCACACGTTTAAAAAAAAAAAAAAGCTTCTGGCAGCGGCTGAGTGGATGGGGGGGGATGTGTTTTAATCTAATTGTGGCTTTGGCAGAGGGATCCTACGGGCTGGAAGGTGACCGATGCTCCCGCAGAAGCAGGTGCTCTAGAGACTGAGACAGGTTGGTGTCACCGAGCCCACGCAAACTGCGTGAGAAGCAATAAAAATCACCTGTGCCTTAAACAAGGCAGCAGCCCCACCCTCCCCACAGCTGCCACAGTCCACGAAGCGCCACGAGCCTCTGTTGCAGGTGCACAAGCTAGCATTAACCAAGTGTCCTCCTCACGTTAGCGGAGTGACTCGGGATGATGGGAGGGGTTTTCAGCCCCTCTCTTGGGGTTGCAAGCGCCCTGGGCATCAATCAGGACCTAGGAGAGACTTTGTGCATGGGGGAGGGCAGAGAGGGAACAAACCTGCTCTGGCTTCTAGCCTTCATCAAACAGTTCCCCTGTCTCCCCAGTATGGCACACATGGAGGCACTCCCAGGAACAATCTGCTTTGTGACAAATGTCTCGTTGAAAAAGCAAATACCAAGTTCTACACAACCACATTTTCATCAAAGGTAAAACAGCATCACAACACACATGACAATATCCAAGAAGTTGCAGCAGGAAGAATCAGTTTCGCTGGCCACACACAGCAAAAGCATTTACAGCCTTTGTGACTTGAGAACATATCAAGTACAGCTCTGGAAATAAGCCTCCTCTCCTCCCCCATCCACCACTACAGAATGAAGATTATATTGTAAGAACAAAGTCAGAAAATGTGTTTAAGTGAGCTTGGTATAGCCTCTCCTTGTATCTGCTCTCAGCTCATCCAATGTCTTGCCTTACTGGAGAAGTTACTGGTTTATTTTCTTCACTATGTTGGATCTTGAGTGCATTTTTCTTGCTGCCCCAGCCAAAGCCGAGTGCCTTATTAGCATACAATCATAGAATGGTTTGCGTTGGAAGGGACCTTAAAGGTCATCAAGTTCCAACCCCCCTGCCATGGGCAGGGACACCTTCCACTAGACCAGGTTGTTCAAAGCCCCGTCCAACCTGGCTTTGAACACTGCCAGGGAGGGGAAGTCTTTATTAATCCTTTAACCATACAGAAAAATGCCATTTTATAAATTAAATTTTTAGATGTATTTGATTAGATATAGAAAATTGTGTATCTCAACTAAAATAGGCTGCTGCTTTGACAGTAAGACAAAGAACAGAGCAGGTGATTATTTTTCAACAGTCTAGTGGCTCCTCTGAGCAGATTTCACTCGCAGCAACAGGCAGGAACTTTTTGACTGAAAAATACTGGTAATCCTGAGAACTACACCAGAAGAGCTTGAGTCCCAAACCTCAAGCAATCACAAAACAAAAGAGTATTTATCAGCCTCTAAGCAGCAGCATTTCCAGAGCTGCCTGGAGTCCCGTCATAGCGCAGCAGTTCCCGGTCCGTCCTTCCCGCTCTCGGCAGATGGCACTGCTCCGCCAGCAACCGCCCTGGACACCCGGCACCCTTCTGCATTCCACTCCTGCAAAAATGCCTCTCAAAGCCTGAACTCGAAGAGTTGAGAGCCACCAAAGAAAAGACAGTTGCTGAGAAGGACTGAAGTCGAGTGGACTTGCGAATACCTGCACGGCAACTTCTGGAATTAAGCCATGCCTTCTGCACATTAGAAAAAGCCCCAATAAAACAGATATCACAATAAAGAAATGCATAAGCAGACCTTTGATGGTTCCCCCCCTCCCCCCGAGGGTGCCTTATAAAGGAAGTTTTAAAATCAAGTCGCTAGACCAATCAATTCATCAATCGGTCGTCTTCAGAGAACCTTCCTTTTCAAGTTATTCAACTGTTGCACTGAAGTGTGGCTGTATATTTCTGTCCTAGGATAGAAAGGATGAAGAGCTGAATCAGTATCAGGGTGCTGACAGCCTGAGAAGGCCAAGGAGAATGAATGCAGTTTTCTGTGAAACAAGGCAGAAAAGGGGGTGTGAGAGCATCGGTCTTCCACATGGAAAGCATTGCTGGAGAGCCTGTGACACAAACAGTGATGACAGGTTCTTGCATAATGACACTTAAAACTACAAATGGTTCACTAAACTGGAAAAGCACTCCCTCTGTACCCACTCAGACCTAGACATTTTCAAGCTTCAAATACTTTACTGGTACACAAGGCTCCTCTGGGCTTACCAATGTCCTTACATTTGTATCTGTGGGCCATCCTGAACCAAACATGCAACAAACATGGAGGCAATGAAGAGGAGGACCAGCTCCAGCTCCAGGCAAAGCAAGCAGTTGTCTAGAGCAGCAGTCAACAAAAGATGGCAAAATGACCAGGAGCTCCAGTGCCTCTATCCCTGTTGCCAGAGCTCTAGAAAGCCAGGCTGGAAGTTGCAGGCCCTACTGTGGAAAAACAGAAGATCTCTTCGGCTCTCTCATCCAGGCACATCTCCCCCACAGCAGTAGGGACACTAAGACAGAATCTCTATCCCAATATTTTTGCTTCTAATTGCAGAAGACATCTGGCCCATGCCCTTATTTACAGGGCAACATATCAAATTTTGGCTGCTTTGCCTGCATAGCTGAGAAGCCTTCAGCCAGCTCTGCTGAACACATCAAGCCAAAACAGTCCATCACATACCAGATGCAAACTGATTGTTCAAACAAAGGAAAAGTTTGTTTCCTGTGGGGGAGGAAAGAAATCAGAAACATCTTCTTCAGAATACTAAAACAATAACTGGGAGAGGCAATGTCCCTGATTCTGCTAACTAAATCTTAACAGAGACTTACCTGAAAAAAACTAACAACAGTTTTGAGCAACAAAGGTTACTTTCTCCTCTGACAATCCTTCTGGCAGGTGGGACTGGAGGAAGAGGTCAGGGCAGAATAGAATTTTGGAAATGCAGTCAGGAAGAAGATGCATGAAGATGAAAGGAGACAAGAGGGAAAAGAGGGAAACAGAGAGGGTAAGGGAACGCTAAGAAAAGGAGAGAAAAAGTTTCATTCCCGCACAGAGGCAGATGTCCCACTGGGAGATAAGGAGTCAAAACTTCATTGAAAAAGACCCCAAAGTAAATTAATACCCAAGACACTCTCTTTTCTACCCTTTTCCTAACACATTCATCCTAATCTACCTCCTTCTCCCACCAGGGCATCCATCTCCTTCTTGCCTTCATTTCAACTTCTATCAAACCCACCCAGAAGCATGCTCTTAGTACAGCACAGTGAACACACTGGCTGGCTGCTTTCCTAGGCCAGTGCCCCACCACCCTGATCCTGCAGCGAGATACCCCACCTGCCCACCGCCAATCCACTGTTTCTCTACTTCATGAGCAGCAAGAGCTCCCAGCTCCTCTGGCAACACAGCAGCTCTTCTGGCCCCACAATAGCCTAGTATTTTCAGCTCCTTAATAGATCTTGCTCAGTTTCCAGTACACAGTCAGGAATAACCCCAGTATATACAAGGTTGCACATGCTCACCCCAGACTCCCAAGCACTCAGAAGTCAAATTCACAGCTATAGGGATAGTGACAACAGTAAAAAAGTCTTCAGCTATACTGTTTGAACCTATCCTTGCAAAGATGATGGTCTCCATTTTGTCAACACCAGTGACCTAAAAGTCATGACTGAAAGCACCCAAATGAAAGAGCTAAGCCACCAGGCTTAGAGCCTAAGCCACCAGGACTTCAGCAGTTCTGCATTCTCTACAGCTTGGACTCATAGGGTGACATTGCACATGCTGCCACCAAACAAATGGCCCTTTGCCTCTTTTTGGTTTTTTTTAAACTAACAACCCACACATAAGGGGCACAGGAGTGGATGGTTTGCTGTTACAATCATGTCAGCTCATAGTATTATTTTTTATTAACTGCCACAGTTATATTAACACTGGTATAGCTAAATGCTGCAAAACAGTACAGGTATGAAGGTCCTGGAGGCGTCTCCTCATTATCTCTGAATGATCTTCTGTCCCAGGACAGAGCAGTCACTACCAGCAATAAAGGATATATCTTATACAATGCTTAGCTGTGCTGAAAAATCAGCTCTTAAGGGAAAATGGGCAACAACTTTTTTATTATTAATATTATATTCAGAAAAATTCTGAAGAGACATTATATAAGAAGCCAACTATAATGTTAATTATGCTCTTTCTGGAATTCATGGTATATGAAAGACTATTGATAATCACTCTCAGTAGGAAGCCACCTGAAGCCAGGTTAGTTATCTGTCTCTCAAAAAAATAGTTTTATGCAAACATATTCTCTCTTTATTTTTATTGACCAATGAATAAAATGTAGTAATAATTCACAGCTTCATGGAGCTATATCCACAGGCTGAAACTTCTGTGATAGAAAAACCGTTCACTGATTGCTATAGTATCACTAAATTGCATCTGAAGTCAGCTGTAGGGGTTCAGACTGACACCAGCCCTAATGTTATAAGACAGCAAGTGAATACCTGCAATGCCCATGTTCTTGGATGCTGACAGGCTGAAAGATGCAATAACTTACATGTTGACTTTCTAGACCACTTACAATTAAGTCTAAATATGGATTTTGGAGCTAAGTTTAGGCTTTGAGGCTGGAAAGGCATGACTTTGCAAGATGCTGGCCTCTTCTGGGATATTAGATGTTTAATACACAGTCTGCACAAACAGAAAAATCCAGTGCCTGTTTTTAAAGTAGTGTGGTCACTTTTTTTTCTTCAAACCCCTATTACAAAATAGAATGCACAAGAGCCAGGAAAAATATGTTTGTATTTACTAGGGAAAGAAAAATAGGAAGGGAAGACGTGAACAACATTATTATATGTGATGAATCTCCTGTTTATTTTAGAGAGTCTGGAAATTGCCTTATTTTTTTCAGTTGGATCACGTCTTTGTGAAAGATGTGTCCCACTCCAAACCATAAATATTCCAGGGACATCCTATTAGCTGTGTTATGCAAGAGAGGGAACTAGTTTATCCATGGAAGGCATTCACACTGCCTTCTGACATGCATTTGATTTAAACCTGTCTTCTAGGTTCCCTCTATAGCAAAGGGGATTCTGTCCAGGACCCTCTCAGCAGTCCTCTGTCCTCCCTTTGGAGATGTCTGAGAAGATTAGCCTCTCACACATGCCACCTAAAATTAGTGTCATGTGAATATCCTATTCTGGCCTTATAAACTTTGAATCTGTGAAAACAATAAAACACTATTCTTTAATTTGACACGAGCACAAAACTGCCTTTTACAATTTTCCATTTGAATCTGGTTAGAGGGAGCCTGGGATGCCACCACTTTGAGCTTTACTATTTGGCAACATGCTGCTGAGGTATGAAGCCAACAGTGGTCCCCAAATAAACCTGTACAACTCTGCTGAGTGCATGTGGCAGGGTAAGCATGTCCTGATAAGGCAAGTTTTAACACAGGCTGCAATGAGAGTGGAAAGATCAAGTTGGAATAAAAATCCTGTCAGACTTTCTAATTCTAAATCACCTTTTAGATCCCATTCATTCATGGGGGGGATTAAGGTGCCCGGAAACATGATCCACAAAAGTCAACATGCTCTACAGGAAGGTGCTTATTCTGAGAGGAAAAAATCATGAGGAAGCACAAGACACTGCAAAGAGAAAGGCTATGGTGCAAAGAGCCACTTCTTCATACTCCAGATCCTCTCTTGCCTGGAGCAACGTGCTTATGAATTCTGCCCCACCGGGCAATAGAGGCATCAAGGGAACCTTCTCAACAGCCCACCAAAGGTAATTTTTCCATGCACCAATCGAGCTTCACAAGCCTTCTGACCTGGTAGTAAGATGAGCAAAACACCAGTTGGGCCAGACAGCATCTGGGATAGGGAATCGCTGGTTTTACCTGAAATGACAAGTGCACAGATCACTGGCACAGTTTTAGTATTTTCTGTTTGTTTATTCTGTTCCATCAGTGTACACAAAAAACTGGTGTTTTCCTGGTTTTAAGTCCATGTGAAAGAGAAAAGATTTGGCTTTCCGTTTGGATGTCATAATATTAATAAAGAACATCTTTAGAGGCTTATTGCAATGCAATATTGTCAATTACAAGCATTATGAAAATGAAGAAAAAAATGAGGACATAATGAATCATTCATCCCCACCCTACAACAAAAATCACGAGAGTAAAAATGGCTTTGATTCAATTTGTTTACCAGTTTCTGAGCATTTCTGTGTCGTCAGATTACTATTTCAAACCCTCTTGCCACAATGAGAGCTAAGAACTGTCTTAAATAAAGATTCTCAGTTATCCTTAAATCACATGAATCCTGAAGCTGGAGCCTTTGGCGCACAAAATATCTAACAAAACAAGCCAACAAGGAACAAAATCAGCTAACAGGTACTCTGGATGAAAATTCCAGAGCAATTAATGAATTACTAACACCAAACAGGTTAATAAAGTTGGCTACGCTGCAAGACCCAGAAAAGATGACATTCACTAGAACAGATTAAAACTGCCTAAATGAAAAAAGGGCCAGTATACTACTTCGGGTATTAATCCTGATCAACTACACACAATGTTCCAGGGAAAAAAAATAACCAAACAAAAACCCACACCCAAAAAACCAGTTTGGGCTTTTGGTTTGAGGCCAGTTCTCCCAGTTGATTTCTTAAGGAGTCAGGAAAAAAGCTACCAGCAAAAATAGCTCTGTGTAACACTCGTGAAATGTGGTAACTAAACATTATTTTAAATTTATTTCATCTTGACACCAAAAACAGCTCTACAGCTGTTTTATGATACTGTGAAGGTTAAACTACTACGGAACAAGTACTCCTGCATGCGGCTACTATAAAAGTGTCACTGAGTTATTTCTAATTTTAGTGCTCGTTGTTCTAAAAATTGCTTCCCGCTGCACTCCAGGAAGCAAGAAAAAAGGTGATTCACATAAACCTAGCAGCTGAGGAACAACACAGATCCAAGCAACGGAGCACAGCAGCTATGTATAACTAGAGGGTTTGTATTGGACTAAGACTGCAGGAAGACTCACAAGGGAGTTCAAGTCACCATAGTCGACAATGTGTCTCGTGGCTGATTTAGTGACACTGCCCTACTTTCTAGCAAACTAAGAGAAATAGGTACTTTTAAGATAGAATGGGTCTCACTTACTTGAGCCATCCGGTTTAAGATGATGAGATGAATCACACCTGAAAATGGCCATTTGTCTGCACTAACTATAAAGTTAGTTTGGGCAACTAGGTATTTATGGTTTTTCAGGAGAATCATATCCAACTTCCCAATAAAAAGTAAATTGGCAGAACACTACTCCAGCTTCAGCCCCCACCCCCGGGATCCAAATTTGTCACTAAAAAGGAGGGAAAGAAACAAGCTCAAACAATAGATACAATAAATTTGCCAGCTATGCTTGTAGGAATTAATGCCTTCAAAAGGCTTTCCCTTTAGTGGTATTCCCAGATACCAGTAAAAACCATTACCCGAGAGCTGGGTCTGCCTAAGAACATCAAAAAGATTACACGAAGCCACGTAAGCTAAAGGCAGATGTAAATCACTGGTCTCTGTATCAGACAGACAGAACAAAAACTAGTTAGTGGGATGATCGCCAGTACTCGTCAGCTACCACTATAGGCTGCCAGATACTATGAACACCTTTAAATTGAAAGTCATGCAAATTCTAATATCACAGGTTGTCAGATAAATTTTTGTCAAAGAAGGGAACTAGAATGAAATCAGCTAGCAAAAATATCATGCCTTCATTGTAATCAAGCACAGACTTTGTCACCCCATTTATCTCACAGGGATGCCATCACTGCCGATATGAACAACTAACTGTATTTGGATAATACATTTTTCAAAATGTATCTGCATTCTCCAAGCCCGGTTTTGAGCACAAAATCACTTTCAGGGAGAAATAATTTCAAGGCTTGTGTTTCATTTGGGGCCAACTGGTATAGTTACGCAAAAATGGAAGACAACATGCCAATTTACATGGGCTGAAAGTACGGCCATTAATGCGTGTCTGTAGGATTGGAAACCACCAGCAGTGGGAGAGCCTCTTCTCCCCCTGAGGTCAATAAAGCAAATGGTTAGATCAGGCCTAAGAATTTCCAATGCTTGAAGTGGTGGACATCTGCTCTCTCGGCAAGTAAATTATTCTGTGAACAACACTGCAAGTACCATCCCACAAGCTAAGCATAAACCCTCTGTGAATGTTGACTACTGATGCCTAGAAATAATTTTACTTTTTTTTTTTTTTAGTATTAGCTTTTCATAAAACAGCTTTTTACTGTTACTTTTAAGGACTTCTAGAGATGCAACTACCTCTTCTTCAAGAGCCTAAGTATGATGTCTAAGTAGGATGTCTAGGATGCCCTGATTACAGCATTACTCAATAGCTGAGAAGCACCAATATCTAGATTGCTCCTACGCAGAGAGGCGTTATTCAGTAGATGACAAAGAGCAACCCAAAACACATCTTTCTTAATGCAAATGTGAATTTGATTTGAATGCATATTTTACTAGGTGTTGCCACCTGAATCTCTGACCAATCAGCATCCCACCCAACGTATTCATGTGTATACTGAAACTATGAGATGCTGCCAAAGCATTAAGCAGCCTACAGAAAAGGGCAGGGAGGGAGGAATGTGCTTCTACTTCCTGTTCTTGGGCAGAGCAGACAAGGAGAAACGCCTCCTTAGGCCAAAGGTTAGTCCAGAACCAGGTTTAATCCACCTATGCTTCCAGTCTAGCCATAATACCTTTGCTATTCATTTAAAAAGGGAGTAAGAAAAATTAAATTATCCAAAGGCCAAGATTCTAGTGATAAGAAACTGGAATACTGTTTGAGATGTTAATAGTAAGAGCTAAAGACATGCTCTGCAACTGCAGGGCAACATTTTACTAAGCTTGGCAGAAAAGTCTCCTCCCTTCATCCCCTCAGGCTTTTGCTTAGCTTAGACAATATCACAAGGAAGGGCTCTTTGCCCAGAGGTTTTCACTGTGTATTTGTTGGGGATTTTTGTTTGTTTGTTTGTTCAATCACATGGCTTACTACCAGCTTATGAAAACTAGAAGCCTGTCATCAGGAGTTCACCCAGTCTGAGAGAAGAAAAACAATGGTGAGAAGTCAACCTGATTCCATACCTTTAAATGTCACACTAAAACACACAAAAAAGACATTCCCATAACACTGCAATGCTCCCCAATTTCAGCCATAGATTATAATGAAACATCAGTTTCTATAAGTAATCAATACCAGAGATTTGTCTTGACACAGACAACCCAGTATAAGAACATTAAGGTCTTTGTGTAAGTAGAACCTCCCCACAGGTTTGCTCTTCCAGAATGACAGACACTATCCTTAAAAAACCAAAACTCTTTCCTTACCCCTGTCAGACAGGTTTCTTTCCAACTTTTTCAGGGCACACTGTACTTAAAACACAGGAAAAAAACCAACACTTACATCATCTGGAGCTGTATTAAGAAGAGCAAAGAGGATTCCCTAGAAACAGGAAACCCCACTTCGTACAGTTCATATTCCCACCGAAGCCAACAGACAGCTTGGATAGAGCCAGCTGAGAGGATCAGACTTATCAACTGGAGGTGGGGCAGGAGGGAAAAATCCTGGGTGAAATTCCAGCTGGTGTAAATCAGTGTAACTCAAGTTAACAGGGTTGTGCCGATTCAAGCCAGCTGTGGATCTAACCAACAGTGTGTTTTGCAAGTCTATTTTCAACTCTTCAGGGCTCTGCTCTGCTGTGTTTAAACATTCACAACACCCACTGAAATTAATGAGAACTGTGTGTGCAGAACACTAGTGTTATTTCTTTTTAAATATTTGGGAGGTGCTCAGAGACTGTGATAATGAGTGCCATATATTAGAACCCAGACAGAATGGTATTGAATCATCAGACCCTTAAGTGGGACAGGTCGTTAATCTTTTCCTTGGGAGAGCATTTCAATTTTTGCCTTGGCAAATGAGGAATCATCATTAATAGATGTGGGGGTTCTACCTTTGCCAAGTCCCAGACAAAGTCTGTTTTTCCATTTGCCTTGGGCTTGTGTAAGCTTGCCTAAGGAGGCCAGCCTCACAGTTTGAGAAACACTGCTAGCAGCCACCATACCCTCATTCCCAGCTAAATTAAACCCTATTATGCTGTAATTAACCTTGCCTAACTTGTTCTGAGTTACAGCAGTAGGTAAAAATCATGCTTTTCCTAGGCTGTCCCCGAGAAGCATTTTTACATATCAGGTTTGCCTACTCTTCAAATATTTGCAGCTTCTCCTGGAAGCTCTTCTTCTGAAGATCACAGCTCAACTGCAGGCAATGTCAGAACTCTTCTTGACTTCAGTGAGGCCAGAATCACCTGCAAATATACTTGTGCACCTTGTGTTCATGCCAGATGGCATTTTTTGAAGCAAACACAATACCACAGAAGTGATGGTGAAAATACATATAAACATCTTGTTGTTTTTTAAGGTTTAAAACATACACAGACAGGCTTACCAAGTTTCCTTAGTCAAATTTAAAGCAGTAAAATTCAATTTTATGAATCAATCTGTTGCCTGTTTTATTTAGATGTAACTTAAAAAAAAAAAAAGAAAAAGAAACATAACACATTTTAGTTCCTTTTGATATTTGGAGTAAGGGTGAGAAGAATGAGCACGAGGTAGGAAGAACTTCTTGTTTACAAAGCTACCCTTTTAGGAGAAAAGTAAGTTGTTGGCAGAATTTCTGTTTCCAGATTTTTTATTCCTCCTCTTTTTAAAAACTCAAAATTCTGCAGCTGTATTTTGAAAGATCCAGCGTTTTAGCTAAGGTCCATCCAAACTGATTAAGTCCACGGACCTTCAAACCAGGCCATCAATGCAAGTCTTAAAAACAGATACCCACTAAAATCATTCTGATGAAGGTAGGACAGAAAGTCCAGAGAATCCTTTAACTGCCTGCAATAAGTATATCCATGGACAATAGAGTATAAAACACCACAGCATAGAGGCTACACTGCCCTAAATAAAGGTGCACTCGCAGGAGAAAAAGAAAAAAGTGCTCTCACTGAATATATGTTACATATATTACCAGTGGAGAGGTGGGAAGCCGCTGAAGAATGCAGCTTGGAGAACCAAATACAGTCTTGATATTTTTTTTTAAATCTGTGCATCTTAATGTATGAAGGGAATAAAACAGAGAATAATTGGTAACTCAGTAAGTGCAACAGCCTGCCTCTAACAGAGCCAGCTGACCACAGAGGAGCAGCAGCAGGATTTATCCTACCTGTTCCTTTTAAGATATTAACTCAGCTCCCACAGCACATGCAAAACTTTTTTTTTTTTTTTTCCCTAAAGTACTTGCACTGACACTACTCCTTCTGCCACCCCCAGAGCGGGAACCTCGGCAAGCCCCGGGTCTTGCGGCGCGGCGCGGCCCGGCCCGCTCC
>NW_020799101.1:10912997-10916093 GCF_003259725.1 Athene cunicularia
CTTAAAAGGAACAGGTAGGATAAATCCTGCTGCTGCTCCTCTGTGGTCAGCTGGCTCTGTTAGAGGCAGGCTGTTGCACTTACTGAGTTACCAATTATTCTCTGTTTTATTCCCTTCATACATTAAGATGCACAGATTTAAAAAAAATATCAAGACTGTATTTGGTTCTCCAAGCTGCATTCTTCAGTGGCTTCCCACCTCTCCACTGGTAATATATGTAACATATATTCAGTGAGAGCACTTTTTTCTTTTTCTCCTGCGAGTGCACCTTTATTTAGGGCAGTGTAGCCTCTATGCTGTGGTGTTTTATACTCTATTGTCCATGGATATACTTATTGCAGGCAGTTAAAGGATTCTCTGGACTTTCTGTCCTACCTTCATCAGAATGATTTTAGTGGGTATCTGTTTTTAAGACTTGCATTGATGGCCTGGTTTGAAGGTCCGTGGACTTAATCAGTTTGGATGGACCTTAGCTAAAACGCTGGATCTTTCAAAATACAGCTGCAGAATTTTGAGTTTTTAAAAAGAGGAGGAATAAAAAATCTGGAAACAGAAATTCTGCCAACAACTTACTTTTCTCCTAAAAGGGTAGCTTTGTAAACAAGAAGTTCTTCCTACCTCGTGCTCATTCTTCTCACCCTTACTCCAAATATCAAAAGGAACTAAAATGTGTTATGTTTCTTTTTCTTTTTTTTTTTTTAAGTTACATCTAAATAAAACAGGCAACAGATTGATTCATAAAATTGAATTTTACTGCTTTAAATTTGACTAAGGAAACTTGGTAAGCCTGTCTGTGTATGTTTTAAACCTTAAAAAACAACAAGATGTTTATATGTATTTTCACCATCACTTCTGTGGTATTGTGTTTGCTTCAAAAAATGCCATCTGGCATGAACACAAGGTGCACAAGTATATTTGCAGGTGATTCTGGCCTCACTGAAGTCAAGAAGAGTTCTGACATTGCCTGCAGAAGTCAGGAAGAGCCCCCCGACACCCCTGGGTGGGCTGGCAGCGCTGCCACGCGCCGCCCTGCCCTCCACAAGGGTAGCACGGCGTACCCCTCCCCAGCCTGGAAGTGTTCACTGCTGGCTTTGCTCTCCTGACCGTGGGTTTTTTTCCTCAGAAATGGTGTGAGAAACCACTGGCTGTGTGAGGGGGGCTGCCTTTGCCCCGTTCTCCCCCACCTCTCCCCACAGCCCCACTGCTGGTTCCCCAGGTGCGGCATCGGAGGCGTTGGGGAGCACGGAGCCTTTTCAGAGCTGGCGTTCTGCTGCGGAACGCTCCTGACCTTGAGAAGATCACGCCGTTTGGTTTCAGAGAGGCAGGACTAAGAAACCGGGACTGAGAAATGTGAGGAAGGGCCTGATTTTCAGAGGTGTTGGGCAACCACTGGGGAGGACGCCCTGAACTACCCAAAATCAGGCCACTTGTTCATTGTCACACCCTTAGCCGTGACTCAGGGAGCAACCATCTCTGAGTTTGGGCTGCTTCAATTAATTCCTCTCAATTTTACTCTCTTTATTGACAGAATAGCAATGAAACATAATTCACCGAGGCTTCCAAGCCGTGGCGTTGGGGTGAAGTGAAAGGCCTTCGTGGCCTGCCACCTCAGGCCAGGGTTTATGGTAACCCAACAGCAGGCTTCCCTGTGGTGGCAGCGGGGATGCTGGTCGGTGCTGGTGCTGGGCTGTCTGGGTTGCTCTTGCCAGCCAGCCCAGGAGACACCATTTCAAAAAGATGTGGATGGTAAACCCTGCTCTGCCAGTGACTCAGTCTACGGCCTCGGCCAAGTCACTTCACCACACCTTGAGAGGGAGAGATAATGCTTACCTACCTCATCTTATGAGGCTTCACTAATGTTTATATAGTGCTTTGAATGTTTAAAGAACCATCTAAGTGCTGTGTATGAATTTTGGTGCTCCAGATCCTGTGATCTTTGGCCCTTTAAAAATATATAGGAGACTCAAGGCGGTCCCAGAGGAAATGCCTGTACAGGCGTCCCAGAGCAGCAGGGGAGGGAGCAGCCCTCGTGGCTGTGCCGCATCTGTTCCAGCATGGCCCGTGTGAACGTGGTGCTCGCACCAGGAGCAGACAGGTTGCTCTAGGAGCCTATGCAAACCTTATGCTGAGGAAGCTCCCCGGATCTAGGCCGGAGGCATTTCAGTCCACTTCGGTTAAACCAGCTCCTGCTCTTCTGCTCTGCCTTCTCAGACTCAAAACACAGAAGTTAATTTTGTGCCTTCTCCCAGATAGCCCAATCCGTAGGGGTTTTCTGGACCTTTTTGTTGTCACAAAAGGGTATTCTCTTGCCGTAGATAGAGGAGGGTACACAATTTGTGTTAATTCAAAGGAGACCCCTGTCCTTGCCATCAGTGGAAATCTGTGGAAGCAAGGCTGCTCTTTATTCCCTGTAAGAGTTGCCATTTCTTTATGACACACTGTCCCAGGTCTCCCACTCCTGCCAGTGATGTACACAGCATGATTACATGAGCTATATTTTATATGTAATCCCTCACTAACTATACTGCCAACTCTTGCCTGCTCCTGACAGACACAAACGCACACCCACACCCATGGCTCCACGAGACCCATCAGCTAAATAATAACCCGACTGTCCACACTAACTGGGTGCAAAAGCCCTTTCCAGCCAAACCAGTCAGAAGCCACTACTGTGCTGGTGAGATATATAATCCCCAGGGATCCCACTGCTGTTCTGGTCCAGGTTCAGACACGTGGCTGATGGCTGCTAAGGAAAGACTCTGAGCCCTAAGTGGGGAATTTTCTGGGGCAGCCAGGGGGAACTGATGTACAAGAACCTGTATAAGGTTTAGGCAGGATGAATCATCTTCTGCTTTGGGTTTGGGGTGGGGTTTTTTGTGAGTGTTGGTGGTTTTACTGATTGAATGTTGTAAGTTTTGGGTTTTTTGGGGGGGAAGAATATAATAAAAGAGAGTGCAGGTCTCTTGTGTTTTCTTCATAAAGGGTGTGTAATGGGTGGCTAGAATGAACTTTATTATAGGCTTGAAGAGATCTACCTAGTCAATATATAAATTCCCTTAGATCAATAATATGAAATAAGGGGGGGGGGGGGGTTAG
>NW_020799101.1:10916143-10932572 GCF_003259725.1 Athene cunicularia
GGGGGGGGGGGGGTGTGTTAGTAACTAACATGTTAGAAAACAGTGGGCCAATGTACATTAATTTATTCATGCAATTATTTAATAAGTTCTGTTTCTTACCTGAATACCCCCAGTTATAAAAGTAAGAAAGCTAACATCCTGCTACCTCCCTTAGCCAGGTGGAGTCTCAGAGAATAGGCCGAAGGCTTTAAAAGGTGGAAGAGTGGGGGTGCCTAACAGTAGAAGTGGACAGATAGCACTATGCAAGGGAGTCTTCCTCTGTAACAGTATGAAAGGTGATTGAAGCATTGAAATAACAGAATTTGTTCTAAAATGGTATGTAGAGAAAAATGAAGTTGTATTATAAGGAATAGTAATTAGTCCTTAATTTTTATTGATGGTTAAACTAGGTATTGTTTATATCCTACTTTTTTCATCTGCATATCTGTGACTACAGTAGTTCTGTGCTTGGTTTTTAAATCACAGTGCAATAAATGGCCCTGTTAAGCAAGGAGCAGGTATGTCTCCCATGTGTTTGCAGTCCAGGGGCACAAACCCAATGAAAAGGACGATGCTACTGACCAGCATGGATTCATTGCACTGGGCATTGAGAGCTCTCTGACTGCACTGACACTCCAGAAGCCTGAGCAGCATGCTGTAACTTGGTACTTGGTGGCTTGAGCACCTTAAACAGCAGGCAGAGTTTTTTTGGAAGGGGGAGGTGAATACTAATCAGCTGATAGTGTCAAACAAAGAGGTCAGCACAAAAGGAGACATAATGCCAGGGGTGATTGTAAGAGACAAAGAGCTGGCCTGGGAGGAAGCAAAGATGGAGGGGTAAGCTTGTGGGGGGACATAAAAAGGCATGCTGCTTGCATGGCAGAATGTGGTAGGTCATGAATGCTCTGGTAACAAGAAGGTGGTTATATTTCAAGGAGGTTCTACTTTGAAAAGATGATGTTGTGTAAAATGATTGGGAGGTGCTATCTTTATTTTCCATCAATATCCCCGCACTCCTCTAGCAAAAGGTGCTAATACTTTTCCTGCCAATACCTCACTCCACAGGTTATACTGTGGAAGGGCATGGGACAACCCAAAGTACTGTTCCTTGTACTACATGTTTTACCTGACAATTCTAAACTTAAAGTAAATCCAGCATGTGAACTAAGGCCAGATGTGTCGCTTACTGTTTCCCATCTTACCATTTTACCTTCCTCATCATTTCCCTACTGATGTGCTATTCTTGCTCATTATTGCTCACCTAAAATCACGTTGGAAGTTTCTTAAGTTACAACTCGGAGTCTCACATGTCCTGTAAAGTACCTGTCATATTCTTGGGCCTGGTAAACAGAAAAAACCCTGTGCAAGTGGATTTTCTCCCACCCTGGGAAATCAGCATTCCGTATGTTCATAGCAAACACTGATGGGGCAACTTCTTGTTTACTTTAGTTGGTTCAAACTCATTTGTCAATATAGCAGCCCACTACGTGTCACATGTGAGCATAATAATAGCTTGATAGTAACTTCTTTTGCAGTAATAAACACTTTGAGAGATGGCCTAATGCTGCCTCATAAATAGGAGGCCTTTTGAGATTATTGCCTAAATAACATCAAGTGATTTATCAAGAAATAAGATGGGGTGGGATGTTTTTCCTACCAAGAACTTTTAGAAAGATTGGGGGTTTGCCATTCAGTATCTAAATTAATAAAGACATGCTAGAAATTAAAATATGGATAACAGCTGCATGTGAAGCTATTCACACTTTATTGGAAGATGCCACCATGTATGCACAAAATTTCAATTAAATCCAAAATTATCAATTTAGCAGGAGAGGGGTTTGTATCTCATGCTCATCTAAACAGACAGTTCATTGTCCCTGGGCACTGCAGAGGTTACATACCAATTTAGTGTGTAATACCGCTTTCCTTGTTCTGATTTAACATCTTGTTCATTCCAGAAGTTAACTGTGTAAATAACACTATACAAATTAATGTACTTTTTTCCTTTTGGGGAGAATTTTCAAGTCAAGCTTTGTCTGTATACAGTTGCACAACAGCTAGCAGTAAGTAACAGTATAAATTTTCTGTTTTCTACTTCAAATTTTTGATTTAAATGTTAAATATGTCAGTTCTTTTAATAACTAGTCTAGAATAAGGAGACCTGAGGGCTTTGCACACTCGATGCTGGATCAGTGGGCACAATTACCTGTGCATCAGCAGTTGTAAAAGCAAAAAAAAAAAAAAAGTGAAAAAACAATCCTTGTGCTGTAGACAGCACATGAGCTGTCAAGTGGATGTGTCCTGGGAGATCTGTCAGCATCTACATCAAGAGCTCGATATTAAGAAGGTTCAATTCCAGCTGTAGGAGCCCTAAAAAACATTATGTAAAGTGTATTGTAAACAATGAGGCACTTCTGTGGTCTGGTGTGGGTTATACTTTGCCATGACTTTCCACTGGAAGCTTAGGAGCCACAGCAGCACCATTGAGATGACAGCTGAAGATGTGTGTATGAGAAATGGAATCCACTGAGTCTGTTTTGCAATCAACTCTGGATAAACAATCTCTAATATTTTTACCAAATTTCAGCAAAGTTTAGTCTCATGGTTCCTTTTAATCTCCTCACAATCAATTCTCCTTTCCTCTCTTTTTAATGTTGCATTGTTTTGGGATTTTTTAATTTTAAATAAAAATACAAATTAAGTAGCCAGTGAACAAGATTTTGACATGACCAGTAATACTGAATGGCTCACTTCCCAGGTGCCTGACTCTATATAAGAGGTGCTGACTTTCAGAAAATGCCACCTACCTTTTACTTTACTGTTAACGTTCAGGTTAGACCCTGGAAGTTGACACCTGAAATCACGAGCTTGTTCTGAACATTTCATCCAGACAATTAATATTTAAGATGAGCTGCTGTGCGCTAAGTGTGCTTTAATCATTTAATAATCACAAACTTTGTACCAACTTTATTTTCCATGTTCACCAACCAGCTCGTTTTTCAGGGTTAGTGCATTATGTGCCCTGTCCCATAAAGCCATCAGAAAAGAAGTCATTACTAATGGTTTGACCATCTATTGAGATTTCCTAAGTATTTTCTGGTTCAAGCCATTGAAGACAGAGTCAGAGTGTGACTTTGCAGTGAAGTAGCATGGTCATTTTTAGCAACATCTCATATTTCTGGTTTTATGTCCTTGAATGTAGAACTTTCCAAACAACGGTGGTGAATGGTGACATAGCTGTGGGCAGAGTGCTTGGTCAAAGTGGTCCAAGTAAATAAACTGACTTATTTCACATCACACTCTGTCCATCAGCAGAGATAACAGGCAGTCAGCTTTGTCCTGAAGCCCTGGACCTCTGCAGGATTCCGCAGAGATCTCTGCTGGTTGTCTTGCCTCAAGGGTGCTGGGAATCATGTCACCCAGAACTGACCCTTCAGCAGGAATTGGAAATTCAGATGTGCCACAGAAAGAATCTGATGAATCGAAATCCCACTTTTACTGGGCCCTGGTCACAAAGATCCACAGCAAAACATATCCAGGAAGGAAGTCACATACCCTGAAAGATCAAGTGTAATTATTCATGCACAGGCATCACTTTCAGAGAATCTCCCCAGTGCAGCAGCTTCTTGCATATGACAGGATTAATTTACAACTCTCTGTTCTAATTGTGATAGCTCCTTATCTCTCAGCAAGATTGCTATTAAGATTCCTTTTTTTTTACCCTGAAATTCTTTTCTTTGCTATACATGACCATTGCTACTGAATTGCCAGACTGTCATTCCCCTTCTATGCTAATAGTTAATCATTTAATGTTAAATAATTGGAAATCAAGGTGTAGAAATAACTAGCTGACATAAATAAAGATTATTGTAATTCGCCTGCCTCTTTCTTACCACCTTTCACTGCGTGGAGGCTCATCTAATTTCACTTATATACTCTTAAAACCAGGGTCTGCGACTGTTGAACACCAAGCACAAGAACCTAATAGGACCTACAACAGTGGCACTACAGAAGAAACACATTTGTTGTGCACATAAACATGTAATTAACAGGGCTCATCTGTACTCAGAAATGCTGCATGCGCTACTAAGCCGGCAGTTCTGGCCAGGTAATATCTCCCCTGGCCACCATTCTGGTCCCATTTCGAAGCTGAGAAGGTGTGAAGGAATACCGTGGCTTGAGAGAGTGCTTATTTACTGTTGTGATCCTTCTTGCTGCCGCAAGACAGAGGATGATCTCTCAGCCTTGTCCTGTCTCGTTGTGCAATGTGCCGTGCATCAGGTCGCGCGTTGCTGAAGCCTGGCAGTGCCTGCCTACGGGGGAGGCTGCAGAGTGAAGCGGCACCGTGTTGTTGGTTGGCACCAACATGGATTTGGCTGACGTCTCCTTCTGATGTGCAGCATCCCGGGGCAGGAGGGAGGCACTGATGTGGAGCTCAAAACATCAGTGGGAGTGGGCAAGATATGCAGCAGCTGAGTGTGGCCGAGCAGGCGAGCCTTGGCAGCGCTGGGTGAGGGGGAAAGGGGCACTGCCTCTTCCCTGCACCAGAGCCTGCGAGGAGTAGTGGTCCCCATTTGTTACATCCTCCTGTTATGTCAGCGGCAATTTTGGTCAGATGTCAATGTAGATTTGGACTTCAGTGACCAAATCCTTTGACCATGAGATTTATATCAGCTCTTCCAAATAGAGCCACAATAAGTAGTGCTATTTTTTGTGTGGTTTACACCAGACATTTCATTTTGTTGCTCTGATTCAGGATACTTGTCTCAGCTACACTTCTGAGATGCAGGCTTCTGCCTCTTCCCATTCAGCTGATCACAGGTAAACAAATGTATGTCTAATGAAGTTTCTAAACTAATTTTCAGGTAGACACTTTGCACAAATAATAGATCTGGTAGTACCAGATTTTATTCTGACTCATGGACTATCTAAGATGGCAACATTTGTGTCCCACAGGTTCATTTGTATGGTTCAGTAGAGTATTTTACATATCTTATAAGCTTTCTACATTAGTAGCTCTTCTAAAAGAGTCACTAAAATGGACGTGCTGTGACAACCATGCAATCAAGCACCACAGTGTCATAAAACATTGTTAAAGAATCATGGAAAGACTAGTCTTACTGGTCTAGAAGATGATTATACTGCTGATAGAGTCCACTTGGAAGAGACACAAACATATAAGCAAGGCTTGTGATGACATATGCCATGCACACTTGATGGGTTCTTTATAATTTCTTGTTTTCACCCATCATACAATTACTTCAGGTTTATCTCAGTGACCTAACAAATTGTGATGCTGGAAACTAAAAGCATTTTATTTCTTACACTGCTGTGGTAGGTCCTATGGAGGGATCTGCAGAGATACCTGGAGAAGATACTGTGGCAGAATTTGATCACACTATGGGTCCATTAATGTTTTGTGTGTAAGTGGAACCGGGTGCACTTTGTCTTCTATGTACAAGGGATACATTTCCCTCCTTAGTCATTTCACTACTTGAACCCACCTTGAAAATGGAGGAATCTTCTAACTAGATGACAATCTTTTTGGAAGAATCCTAGTAGAGCTCACCATTCAGAAGACAGCAAATAAAGAAACTCTGATTCAAGAAGCATAAAGGGGTTTACTTCCAGATGAGAGATTTCATTATCACTCATTGATGAACACCAGAATCACTGTATGAGACAACTGAGGTGTGCTATAGTGTAGCAATGCTAAGTTGTGCAGAACTGGAGTTATTTAGCAATTTAAGAAGAACGAGCAGATACTGAAGCCTTGTTGAACAGCTGATTTAATTCAGCAAGTACTGATCAGACACAGTCAATCTGTCAGTGGGTCAGCCAGCCTTGACAGATGATAGCAGTTTACCAAGACGACACGCAATAAGAGAGCAAGCACATGCTGATTTTTCAAATAATAAAGAATGCCCTTCCATCACAGAAGTTTTATAAGAGAATCTCCAAACAGAAGTTTAATGTTTTCAGACATCAGTCTGAAGGGAAAGCTGTAACTCAAATTAGACAGGGACTTGGATATGTTAGTTGTGCAAATCTCTGCTTTCTGCAGTGTTAGAGAAGTGCTGACATAGGCCAAGTAGTGCTCATCCCCTGGCAGTATTAACTAGATCATTAGGAAAAAGAAACAAAGTGGAAGCTGAGTGTTGTCTTTCAAGTGAAGGAAGCTGTAGAACTGAAGTAATGTTTGTCTTTTACAGGAGACATTCATAGCATCTCCTCTGTGGAGAGGCAGCAGAGGTTCCAGCACCAGCATACATCCCCAAAACATCACTGCAACTTAGAAGATTCAACACTGGAAACAAATCCAACATTTGTGCAGCACTACAGCCTCACATCGCTGATTATGCCTTTATGCTGTTCTACAGTCACTGCTGAAATTGCGTACAACAGGATGCTCACAGACCTGCGGCACCCCCTCTGACACTGTCTCAGGAGCTTGGGCACTTTCCTGGCGTGGCATTTCACCAGCTGGTGATTTTGCAGGGCAAGGAAAGCTCCAACCCGAACACTTCCATTATTAGACTGAGGTGGGAAAAGAATGGGAGCCACTGCCATTTTCTAACAGAAACTGAAATGTCATCGTTATGTTAAAATAAGCATTAAAAACTGATACTAAAAAAAAAATCATGAGCTCTTCTGCACCAAAATCCGCAAATCTAACTTTATCCAGCTTCTACTGTGCTATTCCAATGTGTACCATGTATAAAATACCAAGCACAGATCTGCAGATGAACCTCACAGTATGTGCTAGGTCTGTCAAACTATAATTGTATGTAGATATGAAAGGGTGCATGGACATGATGGGTGACTGGAGTTAAAGCTGGTATAGACATTATGAAATGGACCTGCAGCTAGCCCAGCAATCGAGTGTGTTTGCATTAGTCATGGCCCTGTACGGCTGCTCACTCTGCAAACCTTTACCAAGAAGACTGCTGGATAAAAAGAAGAGCGTATTTGATCTTTTCAGAATGATCTGAAGGAGAACAATTAGGATGTTTAAAAAAAATGAAGCTGCCCCTGGAATGTCTAGCATACTATAACTAACGAAAGACACTCAGCTGCTTACAGTAACTGAAACAAATAGGCAACAAATAAGTACAATTTTCATTCCTTACTCATATTAAGATTTTGCTTTTGACCATTAACTATGTAAGGTTTAGGGGTTACTACAGACAAATAGATTAATCATAAGAATGGGAGTTATCACAGAGAGTATAATTACAATTATTAAATCCACTGCATGGAGCAAAGGGTGTAATGGATGAACAAGACAAACACAGGATCTTGAAAGCGTTATTGAAGTTCATCCCTGACACCAAATCAAGAGCTGACATTTCTGGCCTTGTCTGGGTGGTTCTTCCCACTTTTTAAATCATAGCTCCTCATACACAGTTTCTCTTAATGCTTGTAGACTATTAAGTTATTGAATGGAATTTTGATGTATATAAAAGAGATCCAGTTCTTTCTCATATAAATGTTAAATTTGCATTCATGTGTTTGCCATTAAAACATTTGTTAGATATTGGCCTATTTGTAAGGCAAATTGCAAATTTTCTAGAAAGTTGCAGGAACATTATCTTATGCAAGATAACGTATTAACATATATTTCTGTAAAGGTTTGTCAGAAAGAGCTAATTCTGCTTTATTCTCACAGTAAACATGACCCGAACAATTTCGTTTTAGTATTATGAGCTTCTAGCTAAAAGTCTTCTTACTGGATCACATTTCTAAATGTTGCTCTTTGTATCTTTACCTGGCTTATATGCAGGAAAAAGAATCGTTGTCTGTTTTCTTCCCTCTCCTTCAGTTTTACTGTTGAGACCTATTATTTCATTAATTCACACCAGAATACCATTCTTTGTTCAAAGGAAAGTATGTTTTGTACTTTAGATGGATATTGTATTTTAGAAATATAGAGGCATTATTGTTTAGGAAGTATTATGTAGATCAGCCTTTATTGAAAAGTATAAGGAAAATATTGATGCTTTTGTGTATGTTGCAGTACATAATTCTGGTGCAGAAATAAAGAAGGAAAGCTACTATGGACAAATTATTGCATTTGAGAAGCATTTTTAAAAAATAAAAATATTCCAATCCCAAGACAGACACTTGCAGAGTAGTTTATCAACGGATTTCCTAGCATTAACTTTTAGACTATCGACTAGGCAAGAGTTAAGATAGTAGGTCTAAATACCATAGGAAGGAGTCTGTGCATGGTTCTCCTGATTGTAAAAATATTCACATTACTTTGTTACATATGTCACCTTCATGTATTTATAGGAAAGACACAAAAACCGTGATGAATTTCAGCCCGATTTTTGATATTAAATCTCATTTACTTAATTCTGTCTTAATTTTATTCAATCTAAACCATGTCTATTGCTATGTAACATCAATTATTTAATGAGACAGCGTAGTTGTAATTTTTCTGACCAGAGTGAAGAGGTGCACTACTCTCTGCATTAAAAATTCAGGCATTTTTATGTTTTTGTTTTGTTTTTAACTGGAGCATATACAGCATTTCCTCAGACTACATGCACAATTACCTTATTTTAGGGGGATCTGATATGCAACATACCTTGGGAATCTTTTAATACTAGCAGGCTCAGCAAGTAGTCCATGCAGCTGTGGGAAGGTTGAAGAGTATAAAGAGGAAAAAGAAAAAACTATCTGCACTTCAAAGATTCCCTTCAGATGAAGCAGATAGAAAATCCACATAGATTATTGCAGAAGCTGTAGGTGAAATTAAAAGTTGCCATCTCCAATATATGCATTTGCCTGAAGTATTCTCTACGTTTACATATTCTAGGGCGGACACAGCCGTAAAGGTATATATTGTTTGGTTTTTTTTTTTAGTTTGAAAGTGTTGGGACTTCAAGCTTGGGGTCTGTTAATACTGAGATCACATTTACAGTCCTAAGAATTATGTGTCCAGCATGTAGCAATCTTGATTATATTCCGGTCAGGATGTGGGAAAGATGCTATTAGAAACAAAACAATCAATTCACTCAGACAGTCCCACAAACATGCTTTATGGCATCTGCCTCCTACTCATTTTAAGTGAGGTTTTATGGTGACACGTTGGTGAAGATTAGTACACAACTGCAGGCAGATGCCCATGACTGATTCAATTGTTTGCACTGACACTCACAATTGCTGTAATTGCAACTGAAGTGATACAAGTCATTGCAAAAAATAGACAAAGTGAAACCAACATTGTTCCTCAGAGGTTTTATTAGTTGAAACTCTGAAATGCACAATCCACTGTTTTTTCTTGATATGAAATCACCACAACATTTCCGTTTGGTATGCCTGCAATACTGTCCTTACTGATTTAACATAAGATTCAAAAGGCCTCTTTAAAAACAGAACTTGTACAGTAAATGCAATACATTGCAGCCTTGTTTGCTTAAAAATAAATCTTTTCCAAAAAAGTTATTAAAAGATAAAATAGCAAATCATTTTTAGAAAATCAGTAAGAACTTAATGTGATCCTAAATAAAGAATATTTCTAAGCTCTAGCTTTACCATATGCTCCAAGCATAGCTACCACTGTTCCTTTCATTTTCTCCTCCCATAACTGTGTAACACCATTAATGTTCTAAAATGGTATTTCTGAAGAGGAGTGACCATCTTCTACAGCCTCTGGAGAAAGAGAAAATGGATGTTTAGAACTAGGCGGTATCCAAAACCTTCCCCAGAAGAGATTACCTTGTAGCCTGTCAAGCCAGTTCTCATGCAGTACTGCAGACTTCCTTCAGACTGCCTACACTACTGGTGGCTCAGTCCAAAGGAATTAAGAAATGATCCATGAAGGAGTTGAGGATTTAATACATTCACTCCTCACTTACAAAAGAGAAGGGACTTTTGCAGACCTGTTTCACTGAAAATGGAAATCCCTTTGCAACATAACTCATATTCTGAAGGAATTTTTAGCATCTTCATCCTGAACACTGGAAAACTTCCATTTAAATGCTCAAGACTGTGATTACATTTAGTTCTTCTGTATCAGGTAAAACCAAAGAAAACCCTACAACTTTACAGGAAAGCAAAAACTGCCTGATTCTGTCCTATGTTCTTTTAGACCAGTACACAGTGATTCAAAATTGTCGTTGTTCCAGTTGCAGTTCCCCACTTATATACGCATTAATTCACTCACATTGATCAAATAGAACACACAAGTAGCAAGGAGGCCTTGGATGTAACAAAACTTTTAACTAAATTTTGTGTTAATTTTATTAAAAAAAGGAGATCCTCTCCTCCCAATATTTAAAATGGAATTAGACTTGCCAATATGTTGGAGAAGAGACACCTCAATCAACAACGTATTGCATCAGAAAGGAGTTCTGAGAAATGAAAGAGAAGTGTTTTAAATGTCTCCAGTTACGGCACAGCACTGGAGAAGGTCAAACGCCCAGACAAGTTTCCTACAGAAAGACTTGTCAGATCTGATGCTTTGAACACGAGGCTCACACCTGCCTCACATGCACACAGCGAGGGAAACACACCTTCTGTGTTAGCAGCACAAAAGAGATTTCGTGCTGGGAGTCTGTGTCAGAGAGAACCAGGCAGCTACAGCTGAGTAAGGTCTGAGTAAGAGAGAGGCTGTGGTACTGCCCTGTCCCGCGCCCCGTGTGGGAGCAAGCCCTCGGCAGAGCGAGCGCTCTGCTGAAAGGGAGACTTCCACAGCCTGGGTGTGTAGTACAACTAACTGCTGTCTGTTAAGAATCTGTCCCACGTTCCCTGTGGTGGTTGACTACGTTACACTAGAAGATGGGCTGTTGCAAGGTGCTCCATTAAAAGCCAGAGGGAGAGCACACGTGGAAATGCTGCAGGTACCACAGCAGCGCCTCCGGAGCGGGAGGCTGTGCAGCCCAATGGCTGTGATCGCCTCGCAGCTCTACGGCTGTGCTGGGGCATGGCACCCTCAAAACCAGGCCTGGAGAAGTGCCCAATAAAAGGTATCTCCTCTCCAGTGCAGACAAGACAGAGGAACAATTTATTGCAACGGGCCAACGGAACAAGATACTGCTGCCCTCAGTGGTTTTATTTTGGTAGCATTTAGATTTCCAACCAAGTTCAGAACCACGCTGTGGAACACACCATAATAAAAGCTCTTCAGGCTCAGGCAGAAAGAAGAATAAACATCAGCCCTGCTCTACAAAGAAGGATTAGAGTACTCAGAGTTGTATCAGAAACTAAGGCAGGACACCAGCTGAACCCAAATGCCCTAGTGTGAACTAGGGCTTAAATATTATATAAAATCCCCCTTCATACGTGTATATGCTGATCCATACATTTCAGAAATCCAGCACTCAAAACCAAGATCTTACCTTCTTTACTGCTTTCGTCTAAAGAAATCAAGAATCTCCTTATGCCCTGTAGCCTCTGCCTGTAAGTAGAAACATGAATAAATCCTGCCATCCTGTGCACCAGGACATGCAAATACTTACTTGTGGGAAGTAAAAATATGTTACCACAAAATAATTAAAATCCAATTTAAATTTTAATTCCTCTGACATAGATGAGAAAAGTCTGGCTCCAACAATTTATTACTTCGGAACAACACCAGGCTTGAGTTTGTAACAAACTCTAATCCGGTTTACAGTCCTCAAAGCACCACTTAGTTTTCCCAAACTAGTATTATCCAACAGAGTGCATTATTACTCACACAACTAGCACACCATACGGACTACAGCCGTATGCACACTTACTACTTGTAGGGGATTCCTGCCATCATAACCAGTTTTCTTCAGGTCTGCCCCAGCTAGGTACCAGGCATGCAGCCCATCCACATCACCTTCAGCTGTAAGGCTGGAAAAAAGAGTAATCAATACTGGTTCTAAATCTTTCACTGCATTTCAATGTGCTCCTGGGTCCTGTCAATTGGCTCAGCAGGCAAACGCTGAACCAGAACAGGCTCAACATGGCTGCCAGGGTAGAGAGGTAAGTAAAGGAACACTATTACAACAGCTTTGAATAGCTGAGCAAGCAACACAGCTTGATGAATCAGTTCCTTAAATTAATAGGGCTGTGCTATAAGTACTTACAACAACCTAGTTTCACATAGTGGGTGTGACTATGACCAAAGGGGAAAAAAGTCATGCAGTTTCATATTTCACAACACAATATTTATCTCATGAAATGAGTTAGGGGGAAGGCAATGGCTAAATCAAGATGCAGCTGTGTAAGTGACAGCACAAGCAGATGTGCTAGGGATCAGCGTGTCTTATTTAAAACCATTAAGAAACCCCCTTCACAAATTTGCATAACTATGTTTGCTACCAGAAGTTATGACAGCATATTTATGTGATATCATCTGGATGGTAACACAACTATAGTTTTATAAGATATTTGGTAAATATCTTATAATGATTTAAATGAGCAGCAAGCAAAAAAAAAAAAAAAAAAGGCTTTTTAAAGATGACCTCTATCTGCCATGTATAACAAGCCATAGAAAGGATCAAACAAGTGAGTTAAAGTTTTCAGAGGAATGTACACCAGACTGTTTCTTCAGACATCTGCTGGTAGTCTCATCCATAATACTTAAGGTTCATTTTCAACTTTAGTTTGGTAAAAGAAGGGCTAACAGCCTGTGCATATGCAAAAGCACGACCATCTGTACCAAGCCTGTGGACAGGCTGAACTGAGAGCAAAGCTGAGAGGACTACCTTCAGTTTTCTCAAGATACCAACATCTGTCAGGCTTCAGACCTGAGCTTGCTGTGTGTTTGCAGATTGTTTCAGCAGAACCACACTGATAATCATCAAGTGAGGTTGAATCTCATTAAGAGAGGGGGAACCCTCCCCAAACATATTAAATTCAGAGTTTGCTGCTTTAAACAGTGCTCACTGTGAGGGAACAGCACACTGCTGGCAGCAGGGATGGAGGACTGTGACGGGCTCCTGGGTGTGACAGCCAAGCCAGGCAGACCTTGTGGAGAGTGGAGAAGGCTGGAAGAAGCAAGGGGCAGACAGTCAGGTAAGCTTATGGAAGAAAACCAGAAAGCAAGGCTTCAACATTCACTTCTCTGCTAGGCTGAAATCACTTCTGTTGTTGATTAAATCTCTTTAAGTACCTGAAAAAATGTTTTCAGGGGAGTGGAAGCCTCTAATTGCAGCAGACTGAGGAGAAAGTCAGAGAGAGGCTTTTGCTTGCAGCAGTCCCAGAGGTTGGGCAGGAAAAGGGAAAGCAAATAGTCTCTGTATTCCTCCATGCAACCCCACTGACCCTGAGACAGGGTAGAAGACCTACAGCTGGGGTATTTAGGGGACAGGGAAGTGGCAGTGGGGTGCCATGAGGTTTAACAGTGCTTCAGTCCAACATGAAGAAAAGGATCAATAAATCATTAATGAAAACTGCCATCACAAAAAAAGGCCCCTCAGAAGCCGGAAAGAAACAGAGGAAGGCAAAAGAGGTCTAACAAGAAGCTCAGTGGGAAGTCCTTAAGGAAGCTGCACAGAAAAGTAAGCATTAATAAAGAAAATGTGTAAGCATTAGTAAAGCAGAGAAGAAATTGCTTAGCAGCCACGTCTGGAACACAAGAGCTATCTTCATTTACAAAGACAAGTCTCTTGCCATTGACACTGGAGGGTTCCAGAATTAAGGAACAAACAAACAAACAAAAAGCCTACGTAGCAAGTGACAGTTACAAGCGTCTCCAACACTGGACAGGAAAGCACTGTATTTGCCAAACAGAATCTTATCGTTCAGCCACATGCAAAGTGGAAACCACTTTGGGCAAAGACCAGCACATTTAGAAACATTACCAACCTATACATCCAGGGCAATTTCACTAGCATCACTGTAAGCAACTACTGTAAGGACTACTGCACCTACTTAAAAATTAACTGCCTAATAGCAGCTGTTCGGAAAGAGCAATTTAACCCACACCGCTAGAGGCCAAACCTGTGAAGTGGTCTCCTTCCATGACATTAGAGCAATCTAAATACACAGGAGTATCTTCGGTTCTGCAGCAGCCATTTATTGATCAAGTGAGAAATGCGTTCTATGGGGACTGTGATCCAGAGAACAAAAAGTGATGTAACTTGCGAGAAAATTTAAATACCAGTCTAAACAGAAGATACCTGCTATTCACTAAATCGATTATAATCAAAGACATTTTCTCCAATTCCAGATCTCCGTAGTCAAGCCATACACATCTGTATTTTCTTTATGCACTGTAAGTGTACTTCACATAGACAAATACTTAGGACTTCTCAACATACACTATCGGGACATTTGTTCTGTATTTTTCTGAAAGATATCTACGCCAGCAATTCCAACTACAAGCATATCCTCTAAGCAGCAATTCCATCATTTTTACATCATGAAATGGAATAAAAATAACTTCAATATACACTTATCAGGATGTTTAAAACCTGCTTTGTTGACAAAGAACTACTTAACACATTTTACTAAACTCTGATTGATACCTTTTACAGCAGATAATCCCAGGTGTGCTGCCTATCAATACTCTTGCATTTAAAAAAAATTATGTACCCACTTCACAGTTTCAGCATGGCTAACGTTGCCATGATGATGACAGAGCTAAGATATCAAGAACAGTGATAATGCAATTACGTTCTCTAATTTTCTGCCTCCTGTCACACTACCACCAAGCAAACTCAGTTACAAGAGCTGCTTTATTAAGGGGTGCTCTGTTACTCTCAAGGTACCAGGAGTGAAGCTGTTCAATCTCAGAGGGTTTAGAAGGACAGTACTAGATCTGGGAAGTAATGAGTACAGTGAAACGACACCTTGGGGTTCCCTCCTACCTCCTCAGGTTGTCAGGGAAGACATTCTTTTTTTAGGTGTATCATCACCCTGACAGAAGAGAAAATATTTTCTTTTTTTTTTTTTAAAGGAAAATCCTCAAAAAGCAAGTTAAAGTGCAGCACAAAGCATGCTTTGTTCTATCCTGAACACATCTGGGAGTGCTACTCTTAGCTAGTATCTCCACGTCTCTCTCAGTTGAGAGAGACAGACTTCTTTGAAAGACAGCAGGCATTAGAAGCCTGGTCCCAATTCCTGCAGAGGCATATTTATGCCTCTTCCCCCAGCCTCACCCCCCAAGTTTATGTTAAATTGTAGAGGCATCTTATTCTGAAAGTTGCTGATTTTGAAAGGCTAGATCTTTGTATATTATATCATATCATTTTATGAAATCTAAGAATATGAAAGAGAAACTGGTTTGGCTTTATGCCCCTATTTAATTTTGTGAAGTACAGACTTGAACAGAGTATCTCAATTCTATACAAGCTTTTTTCTTTTAAAAAACAAACACAAAGCAACAGTTTACCAACTCCAGAACGTGAAAAGCCTTCAGAATAAGTCTAAATGTCCCAATTTATCTTGTCATGGTTTGATTTTGCAGACAGATGACAATACTACTGCAATATGAGAAGAAATTCTGACATTTTTAATGGATTACTAACATTAAGATCGCTTTCTCATTTCAAAACAAAGCCATGAACCAGATACCAAACATCAAGAAAGTGATTCTAAAAATCAAACTAACACCTCTCACTTAAAAAAAGTAAACAGCAAATTAAACCATGAAAGATTTAATAACTAGATCATCCTGGCTGCATCTATGTGCATCACCACTTCCTACACAAGAATTCCCGCTGATAGTGTCCAACTCTCAGGTCTGGTTGGTATTCTTTTCCCTCTCAAACATCACCAGTGCCAAAGGAGCACATTTATTTTTATTTTATCTCCAAAATATTCCAACTGAACTATTTTATTCTATTCTAAAATCATGAGTCTAAACAGAAGGAAGCTGAGGAGACAGAATTGGAACACAAAAATCACTGTTCATGGTCTTTTATGAAAGTCAGTTTGTTTGAGGATAGGTAGTAGCAAGGGGGGAAACATGATTATAGCTTCTGATTCAGAGATAACTGTATGGGAGAAAAAAGTTAGCTAAGTGCAGGAATACAAAGCTTATCAGAAAGCAAGCAGCTTTGTCCTTCTAAACCCCAAGAAGTTGACATATTGCCTTGGTGACAAATTCAGATGGGTACAACTTGCAGCTTAAGGCACATTACAAGATAGAAGAGATATAGGAAAGCAGTGCAAATTAGACAGAGTGAAGACGTTATAAACAACTTGTTCTATAAGCAGCTTGACCATGTGAACACATTGACTGCTATGAAGGTGCCAGTGCCTGCAAAGTGAAGACTTAAAAGGGGGGAAGTAAGAGGTAGGACAGTGAGCCCAAGCATGCTGGAAAAATGAGTGTATGTCAGGTTATCTGAGGATACTCCAGAAGTATCTGAGACATTTTGGCAGGAAGACAAACATTAGTACCTCAGATTGAATAACTTTTAGGCATCTGAATAACGTTCTGTGGAAAAAGTCCACTTTGGTGCAAAAGCCTATGCGAGGCCCTCTAAAACACAAGAGGAAAGAAAACCCTTCAGCTCTACCA
>NW_020799101.1:10932622-10974200 GCF_003259725.1 Athene cunicularia
AAATTGTAGAGGCATCTTATTCTGAAAGTTGCTGATTTTGAAAGGCTAGATCTTTGTATATTATATCATATCATTTTATGAAATCTAAGAATATGAAAGAGAAACTGGTTTGGCTTTATGCCCCTATTTAATTTTGTGAAGTACAGACTTGAACAGAGTATCTCAATTCTATACAAGCTTTTTTCTTTTAAAAAACAAACACAAAGCAACAGTTTACCAACTCCAGAACGTGAAAAGCCTTCAGAATAAGTCTAAATGTCCCAATTTATCTTGTCATGGTTTGATTTTGCAGACAGATGACAATACTACTGCAATATGAGAAGAAATTCTGACATTTTTAATGGATTACTAACATTAAGATCGCTTTCTCATTTCAAAACAAAGCCATGAACCAGATACCAAACATCAAGAAAGTGATTCTAAAAATCAAACTAACACCTCTCACTTAAAAAAAGTAAACAGCAAATTAAACCATGAAAGATTTAATAACTAGATCATCCTGGCTGCATCTATGTGCATCACCACTTCCTACACAAGAATTCCCGCTGATAGTGTCCAACTCTCAGGTCTGGTTGGTATTCTTTTCGCTCTCAAACATCACCAGTGCCAAAAGAGCACATTTATTATTATGCTTATTATTATTATTAAATTAGACAGAGTGAAGACGTTATAAACAACTTGTTCTATAAGCAGCTTGACCATGTGAACACATTGACTGCTATGAAGGTGCCAGTGCCTGCAAAGTGAAGACTTAAAAGGGGGGAAGTAAGAGGTAGGACAGTGAGCCCAAGCATGCTGGAAAAATGAGTGTATGTCAGGTTATCTGAGGATACTCCAGAAGTATCTGAGACATTTTGGCAGGAAGACAAACATTAGTACCTCAGATTGAATAACTTTTAGGCATCTGAATAACGTTCTGTGGAAAAAGTCCACTTTGGTGCAAAAGCCTATGCGAGGCCCTCTAAAACACAAGAGGAAAGAAAACCCTTCAGCTCTACCACAGCTGAGTATGGAAGAGCCACCATTCACAGACACTTCAGTGCTGTCTTGAAGCCTGACCGTTGTGTCAGGCTGGCTGTGCTCCTGGTACAGGCCCTGCAGCGATGTCTGTCTGTGGGCATGCTCTGGCTGTGGCTGCTGCTCCAGCTGCTGGCCTGGAGAGAGCCACGGCCCTGGCTCCCGACCCACACCGAGGTGGGAGAGCCTCTTCCCCTCTCACCCCGACTATGCCACTCCGCACCGAGTGCTCATTCAGCCTCTGCACACACATGCACTCCCACCCTATGTTTGGAAGATTTACCTTGGTTTTATATTAAACCTATTACCATCAACATAAGTTCAAAATATCTTAAATGTTTATTATCAAAATATCAGCTTTGAACAATAGGAGATCGTGTGATACAGATGCAGGGTGTATGATCCTCCTTAAAATGCTGTAACAAAATGCATCAGAACCACTTTTTGTTTAAAGGACACTTGTTCTCTTCTTTCTTTTTTTGGACATATTACTGCTAGGTCAGCTAGCCAAACTGGTTCTGCATGTGGCACCAGGACTAACTAAGGAGCCAATTTATTTGCAGATGAATGTCATATCCTAAGCCACTCCTCTCACCTTCTTGGCAGATGGAAACTATGCAGACTGAGGGTTTAGTTCTGTTCTATCACTTGCAGTACCCTGGGAAGCACATACTTTAACTTCATGGTAGAAGTCTTATTACCCAGTCTCCTCTAAGCATGTTACAACAGAAACACTCCAGATAGTATTTCTTGATTCCAGAACTACTCAAGGGACAGAGTCTAGTCTCTATACAGAACACATATAAGATTTACCTTGACCGTATAGCTTTGTAGACAATATACAGCACTGGCTGTTCCCTACAAGTCTCACGACTTCTTGCCAAGTCACGATATAAAGGCCAGTAGTCAGGGGGGTTTTGTTTGTTTTTGAGAAGAAAAGGAGAAGAAATGAAGTAACAACTAGAAGTAATTTCAGGAAATACAGGAAATCTTCTTACAACTTTCAGCGTAATTTGTAATTTGGGACCAGCACTGAAAAAAATAAAATCCAAGCATCTATGGGAAACCAGCTTTAAAGAGGGTTATATTCTCTTAAAATCAAATGTAAGAACAGTGAGCAGTTGTTCAAAAGTTTGGGGGTTAAACTTCTTGTCTATTTGATTTAGTTATTTTTAAGAACGATGTTATGTGCTAGTTAGAGTAGAAGCCATTCCCCTATAAGTTAAAAGTGGATTTTAAGAAAATAAAAATGATGCACTATGTGCAGTTTTATTCTCAAACAGAGATGCTATTAAATCACACTTTGCATAGCTTCCTCCTCAGCCTTTCTCAGTGAAAGTGCTTGAAAAAATTGGGGCATATTTGCTTCAGTTCACTTATCCCCACAATACTCCCTACTTTGGAGCTCTCTTGAGTTACTGGTGCTTCAACAGAGTTGACATCATTTCACTTGTTTCCTCATTATTAATTTAGCACAGAAACAGCCATGTCATGGGCCAGGGATGTTCCTTGGAAGCTCTTTACACACTGTTTGCCATTCTGAGAGTCTCTCCTGAAAAACCATCCCCCTCCATCGCAGTTTTAGGGCCACCTCACCTTTTATTACATTTACCTGCAGAGTATTGTTCCAATGTTCTTCAAGTCATGGCTTGAAAGGTGTGCTCCCGTTTCTCGTAACAATTTAATCACTTGTATGTGCCTTTATGAAAGGAATAGAAAATACAGAGAAAGTGTCTTGACCAGTATTTTTTTTGTTCCCCTAAATCCAGCATTATTCACATACACAGTAAGTGAAAGTTCTTACATGATATTTGCCACCATCACAGAACTAGTGAATCTTCTCCAAGGTGACAGATGGAGTAAACAGATCTACCCTCCCTATCAAAAAATCACTCACATCCTAAACTCATGGAAGTGTTAAGTTCAGGTCTGAAAATGAAAGGGATATATCCCTTTCTCCTCAAAGAATTTTTATTTTCTTTACCTTAGTGTTAGCTTAATTTAACACTTGAAATATCAGTAATTGAAATACATGCAAACAGTGAGGACATTTATTACATAGCATCATTCCTGTATTTTACAGAATACATGCCCATATATACAAGTTTTAAATAAAACATGTCTTGCATATAAGCAATGACTCTTTAAGTTAATGTAGAAGCTAATCAGGTTTTTACTGCTTCAAAACTGTAGTAAGTGTTCTTTCAAACCTCCCACAAAAGCACACCTTTACCTAACTCCCTCCTCCCAATACCTTTATTATTCATTTCCACCTGGAGTCTTTAGGTTTTCCTTGTTCTTTCCTTTGAGATTAAGGGGGAAATTGATATTTAAGCACTACCAGCTAACTCCTATACCTTAGTCAAGATACTTGAGAAAGCCTATGGAAAACATTGATCTCTAAAGGTACTGTGATGAGTAGAAAATAACATGACAGATGAAAAATATGCAAAAAACGTTTTTCACAAGTGACCTAGTGAAAGGTTTAGAGCTAGGTTTGAAAACAAAGTGACAGCGTGATCCTCTGCTAAACAAATGATCTAGTTTACAAATCCAAACACTTTTTTTTTCTCTGGAAAGAGCATCATGACACCAGTAGATCAGGAATAGTTTCAAAGTTCCTCTTTCAAGTAAATTGCTATACCATAACACTTCAAAATAAAGAGTCAGGCATATCGCTGTAACAGGAAATACATGGGCTTTCCCAACCCATTACCTAAAAACACATCAGTATTAATTAAAAATAAAAAATAAGCTCACATACACATTCTGCTTAATCACTTGCATTCTCTTGGAGGTAGCCATGGGTCTTTCCATTTTAGAACTGAACTAAACTGGTTATCCATTCCCTCTGCTTCTTTTTAGGAAACTCCATCTTAAATGAGAAGTTACTACAGTTATCCATATTAAAGCTTATGTAAGCCTATATGATTCATATAAGATCTTAATTTATAAGCTAAACAAAGAATTGTACAGATGCTATAGGAATCATTTTGCTTTTCTAAACATAGGTTATTTAACATACCAGACAGATTTTTAAAAATTGTACTTTGTTTCAAATGACGGCCAAAAAAAATTAAAAATCTTTCTTTGTTTCATGGCAAAGCATTGCTGGAACAGCAAATGCTGCAAGTTTGTTCAGTTATCTAAAATATTTTCTCAGGTGGGTCCCTTAACGGCATGGCTAGTCATCCACAAGCATCTCCTTGAGCCAGTAAATAATGTCACAGCTTCCTATTTTTCAATCTGTGGTGACGAATGAATTCTACATGTATGAAATTTTTAGTTCAGTCTTAAGCGGAACAGTAATTAGCTGAAATTTGCCCTAAAATAAAGTAGAACACGTCTGTTCACTCAAGTTCACACTGAACATGCTTACTCTGCAATGACTGCCCAAGAATATTCCTTGTTTGCCACCTTATATTTGAATCACAGCATGAAACTAGTGCTTTTTAATAAAACCTATACTATGGGACAGCACTATAAGATAAAAGGCAGTAAAGCATGTCATGTGTGCTATCTTCCCTCAGTGTGCTCCCCCTGTGAAGTCAGTATCTCTGGATGCCAGCAAAGAGTCAGGCTTTCCTTTTCCCCTGTTGTAACTATTTACTCCTTACTGGTAGGGAAATTCTCTCCAGAAAGCATTTCATGTCCCACCTATGCCACAAAGCCATTACTACTCTGAGTGGGGCTCTACGAATCTGATACAGGCATATCTGGGGGCATTTACCCCACATGCTTAATACAACAAATTTAAATGAGGAAAAAATGTGGTTTGAAATAAAATAAATCTTTAAGCATTGAAATCAACTGTGTTTACAATAATTGCCTTAAATAAAACATTTCTAAATAGCAGTACAATGTCCCAATGACTGGGAATCATTCAAAATTGTGTTTCTTGGTATGGTGGGAAGAAGAGGAAGTGTTCTTTATCACTGGTTGTTAAAGGAGTGGAAGAATAGGGACAAAGAAGTAATGCCCAAATTAAAAGTGTTAAATTTAGTACTGTGACTATGAAAAGCAGATCTATCTAAGAAAGCAAACAGACCACCTCTCATATTCCCATCACTCAACATGAAAGCTATGTGGGAGGAAAGTTGCACTACAGCTTGTTCTTACTTGCACCCAAACAGTATCTACATTCTGCAGAATCTTAAAGCCTATCCAGAGTACCACTTCTGCTGCCTTGTACCTACTGCAAGAGCATTATTCATATTTCAAGAGGCTGGCTGTGAATTTTCTGATACTGTTATGTCTTAGGGACATGAGAGGTATTTGTCTTTAGAAACTGTTTCTCTAAGTGCTGCTCTCCTGTGGCTTCATAAAAGCCTCACAAGGGTCACAGTTTAGCTGATCTGAAGTTCAGCTGATGTCATGAGCTTCTTGGGAAGGGTTCAGATGCAATTCCCGTTCTAAGGTGGCAGCACAAAGCCAAGAACAGAGCAACTGTTGGACAATAAATGTTGAAGGTGTAGAGGAAAGGCCAACATCCCAATGTTAGCTTGAGGTGCCCAGCTGCTTGTCCAGTCTAGCCCCACCTGATGATAAGCAAAGCCATGAGGAGCTATTGTCACCTGTGAACTGTTGCTGACTCTCCCTTTTCTTAGTGAGCTCTGTTACCAAACTGTGGCTCTTGGTCAGACACAGGCTATAGAAAGAATGCTATTTTGCATGTTACTTAAGTTAGCCTTTTGATACTACCACTGTCATTCATCTGCTCTCTGAAGGAAAAAACAAATAGATAAAAGTGTTTCTAGTGCCTCCTCCCTGCTAGATTCCATTATTGATAACACTGGAGATAAAAACCCCAATGTATACTAATATTTTAATGGATTAACAACAACAAAAAAAAATCAGCGTAGTCTTCAACATTCACTGTTGTAAGGGAAGTCTGAGTTCCAGATAAAGTCATCCAAACTCTTACCAGTTCACGAGGGCTCTGGATTCACAGCAATCGGGGTGCCATACAGTATGTATCATCCTAGGCCTTGACTTGGCAGACACTTATTAAAAGTGAATCAACTTCAAAAGGGATGAATCACACATGTGAAATTAACACGCATGTAAGAGTTTGTAGGATAGGGGCCTTAGGGTGCACACCTTCCACCAACTCTTTAAAGAAATGCAGGTGCAATGTATATCCAAACTTGACTGGCTTCATTCTTTTTAATGCTTGCTCCCCTAGCAACTGGAATGGTTATGGCAGGATCAGCTTAGTTTCATCTGTTCGGTTTTCTGTAAGGTATCAGTGGGAGTTTTATGCTGAAATACTGTAAGGACAGGCTTCAGTGCACTTCTGGAGTCAGTGGTGGTTAGATTTTCACTCTGCCTTAGATTTCCTGAAATAATGTAAATGTAACCTTGCAAAATATCAAGTATTTAAATTCATATTTATGTGGGAGGTAATTTTACTGCCTCTAATCTGATGTTCTCACAGCACTGTATGAGCAACTCCCCATTTTCAACCTTTTACCACTGCTCTACAAGTAAATGGAAGTGCTTTTACTACGTAAAATGTACTCAATTTTTATTCAAGACATCTTCCTGCTTAGAGAGTTTCTGTTATTAAAAAAATATTATTCTATTGTTTTGAAAATGAATTATCCCTTGAGGGTACTCTAAGAAATTAAAGGAACGCTACTAATTTTGATCAAGCAACTGGCCTAAATTAACAGTGGTCTGTTTAGCTTCATGCATAAAGTGAATGAGACTACACGCAAACTGCAGAGTTACAAATGAAAAAGCGGAAATGCAGTAGTTTATTTCTTATTTAGAAAGTGACTCCACATTTTACCATCTAAAGAAACAAAGAAAGAGTCATATAAAGTAAAAAAATTTAAGAGACTATTATTGATATAGATCGATTTGCTGGTCTATCAACTGACAGTGCTATGTTAAGAAGCTTTTAAGAAGAGACATAACTCCTGATCATCTTTACAAATTATTAAATGGAAAAGAGAAATCAGTCATCATTATATAGGTTAGCATGCTAGGTTAAAAGGCAAGCCACTGAGAAATGTGACATAAAAAACCAGCAAGAAAGCTATTTTTAAGATGAGTGAATACTGTACTGCAGTTAAATGCCAATTAAACAAATATTAATTCTCAGAAAATGGGATTAAGCTGATGCAATATTTAGTAACATTGAGAAAGTTACAATATTAAACAGTTTAAGGCATTGACTGCTCATTAAGATCAGTTTTCCCCCTTCCCTCTCTGCCACTTTGTACACTGCATCAGGATAATCTCTTCATTTTCAGCACGCAACTGTTTAATAAATAGAATTTAAATATTTCTGTAGCAGAAATCTTTTTAGTGGGTATCTAATTACGCACATATACAGCTGTCTGATCTTTACCATTCTCCTTTATATGCTTATCAGTGTGAAATACAGTGTGAGTACAGAGCAGATCATAAATACACATTTATGAGATTAGTTTTAAGTCAACTCTTCCTCTCATTCTAACAGTAGAAACAAAAAGAGAAACTGAAAATGGTTATGGTGCAGCTTCCTTTTACAATTCCCTACATCAAAATGGGTGTGCAGTTTTAAAGACCTTAAGAGTCATAGTAGGAGTCTTAATATAGGAGTGGCAATGCTAAGGAATCCAAACAACAAGCTCATGTGAAATTCCTCAGGCAGTAAATGGGTGTGGTAAAAAAAGTAGGTGCCTGATTTGCAGGAACATCTAATGGTATCTAATGCTTTAGCATTTTCTCACATTGGATCAGAGCCACCTCTGTTTAACTGCGAGGTTATTTGTTTGATTTGCTGTTGGGCTTGTTTTTGCTTTAAGACTTTAAGGGTTTGCCACTGAAGGGCTTACATATTCATGAGAGAAAGCAACAACTACAAAGCCATAGAGGACCATGCAGTAGGTAGAGCAATAGCACAGTGTGGCCACACAGCACTTCAAGTCTCAAGTTAATAGAGCCAGTTGAGCTTTCTACATCTGGCCTTTGAGGCAGAAAAGCTCTTCTTATTCCTGCAGTGAATGCAAAACCAGGACTGTCAGACCTCCCAGGGAGCTAACTCGCGCCTGACAGACCAGGTGAACTTGTCAACGTTAGAAATCTGTAGGAATATCTGGGGACAGACATCCATGAAGACCATGAAAACTCTATCACTCCAAGCTCCTTTACATAAAAAAGCTTCTCTCCTGCCATCATACAGACTGAATATGAGATAAGGAATTGAAAGTGGATCAAAGAAACAAGAAAAGATTAGGGCATGCAGCTTCTAACACGTTAGAAGACCAATGGCTCTATGAAGCCCCAGGCTATATAAACTGAGCATTTTAAAATTAAATGTTGATAACTGATAATTTTTATACTCTGTGAAATGGCCATTCCTTAGGACTATACAACAAAGAGACCAGTAAATCGAATGTCCATGACTAATATTCAAGAACTGTTGACACCTAGAACAACAGGAAAAGGAAATCCACAATGCAGGCAGAGCCATGCAGCCATCCCATATAATTATGAGTGGGTGGAAGGGAAAAATCAAAAAACCAGTCACCCAGTGAGAGACTCAGGAAAGCACCAGTGGAAGGGAAAGATTAAAACATGTCAACCTACCAGTATATTTTGTGCCAATTGAAACGGTCTGGTCTTGATGAGAAAGGGGAGGGCAGAAAGAAAACAGGCAGCCCTTGGTCCTGCACTCTCACTTCTGACAGTCAAAAGGAGTGATCAGTTTGGCTGTTTTATAAGGAAGCCTCATAACAAAGAGTGGAGTCCTGAAATTACGGACAAAGTCTTGGCAGGAAGCCAGCAATAAATTACTTTATGCTAAAATTCTGCATGCATACCAAGTTGTTTGCTTTCATTTCATATTATTTTAAGAAATCTTTTAATTTAGGCTAGTCACATCCTTTGAAATGAAGCTGGTTTGCGTTATTTTAACTGCTGTCATTTACACATGACTGATGAGAAAAAACAAGACCAAAACACAGGGATGGACTGTAAATCCAAAATGATAGAAGGTTTATAAAACTTTACATAGAGTGGTGTATAAATTATTTTGTTACCTGAACTCGATCGCATTCATCAGTGGGGTAGATCCGTATCTGTCTCTAGCATAAACAGTTGCGCCAGATGTCAACAAATACTCAACTAATGGTAAATGCCCTTCAGAGGCTGCAATATGAAGTGGAGTTCGGCCGTCATAGTCTCCACAGCTCAAGTTTCCACCCTACAAAAGGACAGATCCTTCGCATACTAAAAAGATAATGGCTGCACATTAAGTTGTTGGTACAAGAGTAGATGCATACACCACATTTTAATTCTGCCACCAAAATGTTAAGCTTGTCAAACTTAAAGTTTATCTTGTAGAGTTGGTTTGGCACCAGTATGATATTTATTCCACCTTCTGCATATTCCCCCCTCTACATGTATTTTCATTACATTCAGATATGCTCTTTATTGCAGTATGCCATACAGCAACTTTGTGCCTATAGTCTGCTAATTTTACTTGTGTTAGTTTATTGGTATTTTCAGTATACATTTATCCTCTCTTGAGGTCCATTAGCAAAATCCCAAGAGTAGGGTAAACCAAGGCATAAAGGAAAAAAAAGAGGTGTAGATGATCCAAAGAAATGCTTTTTTCAGGTATAACCCAAGCCAGAGCTATAGGGAGAGCCACAAATCCTGAATTAGCACTGCACTGTGTTTTGCTTAAATACAATTTTCAAATCCTTTTTTTTTTTAATCGTGACAGATTTACATCCAAAAGCTGGATACTATGAATATGCATAAAGAAAGCTAAGTGAAAGAAAGCAGCAGAAACCATTTTAAAGTGTTCCAAAGTTAGCAGATAAGAACTTGCTTTTAATCTACCTGTATTTTCACACTTCAAAAGAAAATGTAAACAGCTGAGAACCAGATAGGGGAAAGAACACATCAGTTTTAAAAGACAAAGACTGAGGAGCCTAGAAACCAACTGTACTAGTCAAAGCACCTTGATTCTAAGACTTAGATAGTTGCTTCCCAGTGAGCACAGCTTCCTCCTGTCATTTACAACTCTATTTTAAAAATTTAGGTTCTGTACAAACTGTTAACTTTACATTACCATTTCTGCTATGGCTCTTAGTGCATCTATGTCGCCCAGTTTAGCTGCAGCACAAGCCAAAGGTGGAATTAATGCATCTCTTACAGCTTCTAACTCCTGAGAAACAAATAAAATTAAACATTTAATATCAGCCTCGCCTCTGATAGGATTGATGTCCAAGTCATAAAACCACTGCCCTTGCTTTCATGTAAAGTTTCCAAATTAGTCATTTGGATATTTTTAAATGGTAGCATTTAGTTCTTGGAAGGAAAGAAGTCTCATGTTTATTTTACATTTTGTCAGTCTCACATCCATAAGATTTATATTTCTTCCTGGAAATACTACAATTACCTGGTATCTATATATATACCACTTAAGGTGCACACACTAATTACTACCTCTGTACCGCCACAGTTACACGTCAGTACAGTAAGAGGAACAGCAATGGTAGGAGTTGAAAAGACCATATAGTCCAGTCTCCTCAAGATTGGATCAACTTTACTCATACGATTCCTCAGATATTTGTGTAACCCGTACTTCCAAACCTCCACTGACAAGCTCCACAGACCCCTAAATATCCTCCCACTTCTCAGGCTTACTAAAGAAGAACCATACATTCAGTATTTATTAGTTACTAAAAATCCAATCTTGCCTGAAACCAGGCCAAGAGAAAAGCAAGTACTTGTATCTTACAAGGAATACTGTATTTTCTGACTTTCCAGTTGGGAGGGACTAATACTAAACACCACAAATTACACTTGTGTAGTGCCTCCTTAGTATCAGCCTTCTATGACTGCATGTACAATTAAGCTGGTTTACCCATTATTATTTGGATTGCTCCAAACTGTCAATACATTTGACCACAAAAATACAAAGCACTTTTTCATATCATTGATACCCTGAATTACAGCAACTGTCTGAGGCTTGTTATTGCAACCAGCCAGCCAAGAAAACAAACTCAAGATGGGGCTACAAAGAGGAAAAAAAAAAAAAAGTTAATATGTTTTTAATTAAAAACATTTTAATGTTATGCTTGTCATTGTGTGCTTTCTCCCTAACCCAACTGGTTAGCTGGGACACTCAGTACTAAAAAATAATATAAAAGCTCCAATGTTCCATTTTTCTTTCAGCTTTGCTGTTCATCTTTAAACTAGGTTCATTTAACTGAGTTTACAGCTTTACATGAGCTCAATTTTAAATATTTAAGTATATACCTCCTTGCTGCTGATACTCAGAGATTTGGCAATCACTTGAATAAACTTGCTATCTCTCAGAGAGATCTTGGCTCCTGTGGGTACAACAGTCATTTCTCCTCTTAGATTCTCACTCAGCATCTGAAAAGCAAGCAATCAAATCCTTTGTTAGCAGAGGAAAAATATGGTAGTAGTCTAATAAAAAACCTTAGGATCAAGTTAGAAAATTCTTTGGAGGAATTATGGAAACTAATTGAACGCAGACAAAAGATTAAAGAAATAGTTACTGTCCCATGAAGATTGCAAGTTTAAAAAGACAAAGTGGTGGTGGGGAGAAGAGACAGGCAAATAAAACTCTCTTCCAAAGCAAAGAAACCAAAATAAGCACGTAACAAAAACACCCCAATTTTTAGAGTATGCAGACAGAAGTTCCCTAGTGGGGCAAGCTGCAGCCTACTTAAAAACACAGAGATAGTGAGTAATCAGCAGAGTGAGGCTGAAGACCAGAATATTCTGAAATGCTGCATTTTGCCAGCATTCCCAAACCTCAGTACTCCTACACAGACTGCGTACATAGGCCTCAAAACAAAGCCCAATGCTGCTTGTGGACAGTCACATTATTTCAATGGATTTTCAAACAGCTCCATTAGCCCTGATTTTGTTAAAATTGGCCATAGAGCCACTTTTGAATGCAGAGGGTCTATAGTAGTAATAGTCATTCAGCATTAAAGCAGGCATGTAACCGTTTGCAGGATGGGTGCATCCAATATAACCAGGGAAAAAAAAACCCTAAACCGAAAAAAACAATTCATGTGTAGAAGGTGTTTGAATATGGCAATAAAGAAATGAAAATACTCCAGAAGGCAGGCTCTGGAAAACCTGAAGAACAGAGAGAGAAACCAGTCATTAAGAAAAAGCAACTGGTTTCCTCAGTTCTGACAATTTTACATACTGGCACTCTTTCACGAAAGGTTGCTGATGCAGCTATAAAGCATGTAGTTATTTCAATTAGAATTTTAAAAAGCAGGATTGTGAAAGTTTGCAAGAAACAGATGTGATGTTGGAAGGAGGAATGCCCCAGGTTTACTTATGTCTAGGCATGCCCTTTATTACAAAAAAAACTCCAAGCGCTGACAACACAAGTAGCTGTCTGCTGGAAGAGTCCCATACACATCTAACTCAGAGCATACCAACTGCTTTGGCGCACTTTTAGAGTTTGACAGGTTGAGATCATTGCTTTGCACAGGTAACCCTAGCAATTGGCACCTGTGCTAAATGCATCCAGTGCAAAGCCCTACGTGCCTTACTCAGTCCTACCAGCTCTGCAGCCATCTGCATGTGTCTGGGGGCACATTCCTTGCTTCTTCGTGTTGAAAGAGAATCCTAAAATAACCAGCTTCAGGAGAGCTTCCGTCTCTTGGGAGACTATTGTTTGGTGATATGTTTAGCTGAAGATATTGCCACAGACAACAAATTTCCAGGCTTTCTTCTTCTCCTGGTCTCTACCACTCATTCCTGCCCAGGCAATGCAGTATGCTGCTCCTTTAGTTGTGCCAACACAATTGTTTGTGGGGCTGTACAATGAGTCAAACGAGGAAACTGATCCCGCTTAACCGAAATAAATTGCAGAAGTTATTTTGCTTTTCAGACCATATAAAGGAGGTCCCAGCAGCACCACCCAAAACCGGTGTAGCACATTCCAAAGGGCAGCACATGAAGATGCAGGAGTACCTTGTGCCAGTGGTACCTAAAAAACTCTATCACCAAGTCCTCACCTGAGAAAGTCAGCTACCTCACTCAGCAAACTGGATCTCAAGTTAAGTTTTAACTCACACACCTAGTCAGGAAGCCAGCTGGGAAAGTTTCTCCTGTCCCAGCTCAAATAATCCTCTGTACAAGAAGATTAACGTCTGCATTAAAAAAATGAGCTAGTATACATATGTTCCAGGATCACTGAGTGTACCAAAGGGACATCAGTGAAGAGCCTGGGTTTCTAAAGTGTATGTACACAAACACATGCAATACCACTACTCTGCACACAGCATTATGTCGCCAGTCAAGCACATTCTTGCACAGAGTATGTTCTTGCCATCCTCACCAAAGATACACATAGCTCCTCCTCCTCTCATTTTTCGGAGCCAGGGCTTTAGCATGCAACTGAAAGCTCAGAGTCTGAAACTGTTTCTAAGCACAGGAAGCAGTACTTCCAGCCACTCTACTTATGATGACAGGTATCCAAATATGTTTGTCTCAAGAGCTGCTACTGGTTGGAAGATATTGAGCATGAAATAATGATAAAATTTGTTTCAGTTTTAATAAAAACAAAACACCATCATAAGATACACATGTGCATGCAGTGCTGAAGTCTAGAGAATGACTCATCATGATGTCATTTCCCAAAGCGTCAGGATTATGAATTCACTGCATACAAGCATAGAACCACATGCATTCCTGCAGACTACTGCTCCCTTAAGTCAGAGCTCTATGTTCCTTGTATAAAAGGAACATGATATATAACTAGATAATTTGAAGAAGAAAGCCTTGGTTAAGCACCAATGAACAATAAGAACATTCTTTAAAAGGCTATAATTTTAAAATCATTTACAATTGGTTCTTAGAATAATAATCTATTTTTTAGATATTTATAAAGTGTATCTCCTCTTAGAGAAATTAAATCCAACACTGTCATGAGTAATGTTGCAAAAAAAGAGGCTGTAGGCAATATTTATTTCCAGAATTAGCTTTGTGTGAATGAGTCTTAGAGAAACCTTTAGCATACTAAGATCAATAACAAGATCTTTGTTGACTTCAGTAGGGTTGGAATTCTGTCTCCCACATGCATTTCTACATGTGGGTTTATAGTACAGAAATGTCTAAGGTAGACTACTACCATTTAAAGATGGCATTTTCATGGCACGGTCATGGTCTTCACCTGACTTATGCAGAGAATTCTCTTCCAATCTATATACGTTCATTTGCCTAACAGTGTTTTCCTTAAGAAAAAAAACCACGTGATGTTCACATTATGGCTCTGGAACCAATTGCTTTTAAATGCAAGGGAGAAGCTCAAGGCATTCAGCTGAGCAGAAGTTATCACAACAGATGAGAAAGTTAAAGCCTTTCAAGGTCACACTGAAATATTTACCTGCCTCTTCTCCTCCCAGCTAAGCTTACTCTTGCTGAGCGTGTATGACAGTTTAGTTAGGGCTGCCTCTGGTGTCATATCACCTCCAGGAATTACTCCAACATCAGCAAGAGTCTGAATAAAAAGGAATAACGATTCCAATTAGCATAGCATTCAGAAATACCTGCGTGAACAGAAAATGTATATGAATGATGAGTAGCTACACAGAATACAGTATGCAGCTGTGCCTCCACTCTCTTGCTCCTCCTACTGCCACTGTAATTTTTGTAATTTTAGTTATCAAATACCAAGCAAACACTAGAGCCAGCTGAGTAACAATGACTTTTACTTAAAATTCCTTTTCATGCAGTAACATTGAAGAATTCACCCAAACACTTGCCATGGTCACTTACTATGCTAAAAGGGAAAGGTTACAGGTCCGTATCAGCTATCTGCAGAGTTGTCAGATCCTCTTTATTGAAAAGCTGCCGTTACTCTGTTTTAACCCAGTGGCATTTTGAACATTGCCAAGTAGGCTGTTCTCACAGAGACATATTTACCACTCTTTTATGGGGCATTGCTTTGGATGAATTCCAGGACTACAGTGTGCTCACAGCAGGAGTGTTTTCAGATCCTTTCAGGCTGCACTAGCAGCGTATGATTTAGAACATACAACTAAAACATGTAATTTACACAGTTCTGACAAGAACAACTGAAAAATATTACCTTTTAAACTTATGTTTCTGCTAGTTAAAAAAAATAAACTATCTGAACCAAAGCAAAAAGTAGAAAGATCTTTGCTATGGTCAGCAAGCCCTGTAAGTGTACAGTGAGCAAGACAGCAAAGACGTAGGAGATTTCAGTTCTCTTATCACTAAACTGTACCTGGGCATCTCCAAACCACAGATCATCACCGTTGCCATAATATGATGCCTCACAGTTAAGCATCTTACAATAGGTTCTTTATACTGCATTTTACTTTTACATATCTTGTATATAAACTTTAGCTTTAAACTTGTTGTGACTTAACTAATATTTTTAGCAAGATACAGAGCTTTAATCAGCTCATTAACCACCTCTGACATTTTTTAAAGTCCCATGTGAAAACAAATACAGAGAAGGTGAGAAATACTTTCTGGATTGCAGAGCTAGCAAAAGAACAGTTAGGGCTTTTTCAGCGGTTTGAGAAAGAGGAGGAGGAAGGGATTTCCCAGCTTCCTTCCTATACCTAAAGCCCCCTCAATTATAGGTTTCTACAGTGCAGATGGATCAGAGGCCAGACATTCAGTTAACTAAAACAAACACTTAAAGGAAAACCAGGGACTCAGTTGACCCACTTGGCTAATTTGAATAAGTAAAAAATGGCCTAGCCATATGCAAAGACCTGTGAAAGATTTTATTTAAAGAAAAATCAAAATTAACATTACAGCAACTTTCCAGCATTCACACATGATACTTCCTCCATCAAGCAGTTCCTTATGAAAAAGAGAAGGCAATGAAAGACCAAGCATGAAGTAATTTTGTAGGACTTGGCTCTGTCAGTGTTTTACTCAAAAGATGACTGGAAACAGAACAGCCACCATCAATGGATGCTGAAGCAACATAATACGTGCTCCATATAAAAAGTGGAAGCCAGAAGTGAACATTATTTCCACAAAGCCTTACAGTAGTTCCATAAGAAGTGAGCAGAATCTTTCAGTTTAGCATATCAACAGTCTGGAGCAGAGTGCAAAAAGCCATTTAGAGCTGTCTACTTGGAGAATCTTTTATTCAGAGCATAGAACAGGTCTTTTTTTTTTTTAATTCCTTCCATAAATTTTAGCAGTTCATTTCAAGGACGAGATCACATAAAAGCTAGGCTTCATTTTCATGTTGTTTTTCAAATACGTTTGGTGTCTTTTATTGACTTAACCGCTTTCTTCCTTCCATGTGAACTGTTCTATATAATCCATGTATCCCCATCATATTTGCTACACAGCACAGGATCTTTGCAAATGTTATACTTCTCAATCATTTCCATTAAGTTATGCAAAAGTTTTTGCTCACTCAAATGACTGCCCATATCAGAAAATACTGTTTGGATACCAAGGACATGGAAAGAAACTCTTACAATCTCCTTTTCTTTCTCCTCAAAGCAGACTGTGTTCTTGAAGCAAATATAATCTAAAGTTGTGTCAAAACCAGTGTTAAGAGAGGCAGGTTTCAGCACCAGACTAGAGTATCTAGGTTTGCCTTCCAGTCAATGAAGAGGTTGACTCTGCCAGACGGGTGGTTGCTCTCAACAAAACCAGGTGTCTAAAACAGGGGGATGAGTCACCCTCTGGCAGTGCTTCTTGGCTCTTTAGTGGCTAGCCTTTTTATAAAGGCCAGTTAAACCAGCTTCCTTCACACTACCACATGCAACACATACTCATATGGCTTTGAGCTCTTATTAGACCCAGTGATGTCATGTCTTACTAGACAATTGAGAAACTCACTATAAAATGCCCTGAATATTAACAGTATCTACAGTGAGCTCTGTGGTGCTGTCGACATGCTGGAGGGATGTGCCATCCAGAGGGACCTGGACAGGCTGGAGAGGTGGGCCCTAGCAGACCTCATGAAGTTCAACAAGGCCAAGTGTAAGGTCCTGCGCATGGGTCGGGGCAATCCCAAGCACAAATATAGACTAGGCGATGAGGGGAGCAGCCCTCAGGAGGACTTGGGCGTAGTAATGGATGGAAAAGTATGAGCCAGCAATGTACACTTACAGCCCAGAAAGCCAACCATATCCTGGGCTGCATCAAAAGAATTGTGACAAGCAGGTCAAGGGAGGGGATTCTCCCCCTCTATTCCACACTTGTGAGACCCCACCTGCAGTGTTGTGTCCAGCTCTGGGGTTCCCAACATAAGAAGGACATGGACCTGCTCGAGTGGGTCCAGAGGAGGCCATGAAGATGATGAGGGGGCTGGAGCACCTCCCTTATGACAGGCTGAGAGTTGAGGTTGTTCAGCCTGAGAAGGCTCCGGGGAGACCTTATAGGGGCTTTCCAGTACCTAAAGTGGGCCTACAGAAAAGCTCGGGAGGGGCTCTATCAAGGAATTTAGTCATAGGATGAGGGGTAATGGTTTTAAACTGAAAGATGGTAGATTTAGATTAGATATAAGGAAGAAATTATTTACTGTGAGGGTGGTGAGGCACTAAAACAGGTTGCCCAGAGAGGTTGTGGATGCCCCCTCCCTGGCAGTGTTCAAGGACAGGTTGTTCGGGGCTTTCAGCAGCCTGGGCTAGTGGAAGGTGTCCCTGCCCTTGGCAGGGGGGTTGGAACTGGATGGTCTTTAAGGTCCCTTCCAACCCAAACCATTCTGTGATTCTTTGAAAGCCTGCTTTAAGCTAACCTTCATGGGTTAAACACAATGGATTTCCATGCTGCAAGACAGATGTTTCCTTACATACTGTTCTCCAATCTCTCACTGAATTCAGTTGTACTTCCAGTCAAATATAAAACTGGGATTTGGAATATTGCTTGGATTTGTAGGCTTTCTTGATGTTCTTACGTTGTAGCTAAGTAACTGCTAGCTTATAAAATAATACTTTATTTGATCATCTGACCCCTAAACTAGCCTCTAGCTCAGTGGAATCCCTTTGGGCGATAACACCAGCAATCTAATGCAAGGTATCCTGGAGTGCTGCACATGACAGGAGCAAGCAATCACTAATGTGGGATTTGAGCTGACTGTTTCAACCATTCAGACTAGAAGTAACAGGACCTTGTTTGCAGATACATATTTTAATGCTTCCAGCCTAAGATTTTTCAGATATAGTTATTTTATGGGCAATATCTTTATAGTCAGTAAATCTGGTTTTATACACTGGGACTACAATTAGTATACAATGCAGTTGTATCAGTAGGATGTTTCTTTTGCAGAGCAGAAGGGTCTGAAATCATTGCACAACCCTTACCTGCCCAGTTGCATAGACCGTTTTAACAGACCCCCGTAAGCACTGGGTACAGTTTAAAATCACTACATTTCGTTCAGCTGCTTTCTTCAGTTCCTCCAGTAAGTCTTCCCTGTTGTTTGGGGCATTGCCACTTCCATAAGTTTCAAGTACAATGCCCTCAATTGGAGGCTGAAGAAACGCTTTTACCTGTGTAAAAACAAGAAACAGAAGAGAGACAAAAGATGTGTTTAAGTCACATTAAGATTTTCATGTATGGCACAGGGTTTTTTAAAATGGTCTATTTCTGTTCTAGTCGTATAGGCTCTCATGCCTTGCAGTCTTCTCATGCCATTCTGTGCTCCTCATTTGCAGTAACTGGGACTTTAGAATAAACTTTACAAAAATGAGAATTTCACTCTCTAGCTTTCTTTAAAATTCCTAGAGGGTTACATTTTAAAATAAACTATTTTCTACAGTCATGACCTCAGGGAGAAAAAGGATGCTATTGTTCAAGTGCCATTAACAGGCTATACTGTTGCAGCATGGTGGAACAAAAGGGTAGATTTACACTTATGAAATAAATGTAGAATTATTAATTGAGATTAGAACTCCCACCCCTGCCCAGATTTGTTACTTTAGCAAAGAGTTTTGTTAACAAATGTCTGCCTGAGAGAGTGTCTCACCTTTCAGGAGAGAACATTCTAACAAAGCCTGGAGTTTTTAACTCAAAACCCAATTGATTTAACTCAAAAAAAAAAAAAAAAAAAAGAGGCACTAATATATTCTGGGCCAGTTGTTAATGAGGTAGCTATTGTGCCTCACTGTGAGAGAATGCCTAGCGAAGTCCTCTTCCTAGAAAGATGCATTTTAAACAACCTAGATGTTTCCTTGCTGATCACATATGCTAAATGCAATACACTGTAAACCCTCATGAGGCCAACTATGCAGTTGGAGTTTTATTGCAAATATACCACCCCTCTGCCTTTCCATCTGTTCATATTCACTGAAAAGGAATGGTAATATAATTGAGGAGTGCTGCTTAAACTACTGGATTCAATTTAAGATGGCAACAGCCACAAAAGACCTGTCAATTTAATGGAACTAGCACTAGACAAAAATTTAAAGACAAATCTACCTAAACCCACAGTTCTGCAAAATAATTTCTAAAGGCAAAAAAGTCCCACATCTCTTTTGCAGCAGCAAAATCCCACTTCTCATTTTCAGCTCTGTATGAAAGCTGAGGGTCATGTTAATGATCAGTGTGAGAGAAAATGAACGTTAAAAAAGAAACATGAGTTGTAGAAATAGTCACACTCCCCTCCACTTATCATATTGTGCATTCTTTGACAAGATATCTATTAATATGCCTCAATATGCAGCTAGAGAGCATTTCCATGGTCACTGTAGCCTGCACCTGTCTAGAAAAGCACACCTGACCTATTTATGAGCCCTGATAAGAAACAAGATTTTAAGTTTCAGAGCCCAGGCAGGTTACACAAAAGATATTTGAAAAGCTTATATCAATACTTTATGGCATAAGAAAATAGTCTTTGAATGCTCTGATACTCCAAAAAACATTTATCAGAAGAAGACAGATTCTTCCCCTTCTTTCCAAAACCCCAAGCACTGCTAGAAAAACACAGCCTCCCTGCTTCAGCTAACTAATCAAGTATTTGAGCATCACTTCAACTCACTTCCAAAATGAAGTAGTGACACTTACAGCAGCAGCAGTGATTCCTGGGAAGATTCGCAGAAGACCAACATTCCTGTTCATATTGGTGTGAACTCTGAATTTCTTTTTGGTATTGGCTCTCCACACTGTTTCCCAGTTTACTGTTAAGAGAAATGGCCTTTCTAATTTAATACTAAGACATAATATTAAGTACACTTGTAGCACTTCATATTTACAACATTGTCTTTAAAAGTGTTTCTTATGTAGGGGATTTTTGAAAAGAGGAAATGAAGACCCTTTTAAGACAGCAGCCATAGCACCTGATCTATCACACCTGATTTATTAGGTGCCACAAAACATGTCTTTGAGGCCACATCCAGGTCAGGCTCAACTGTGTTATATTTTAGCTTTAATTCCAAATTAGTCTAGATTCCAAGATACATCAGTATTACTTGTCAATATTTCTAAGTTAGTGTCCTTCAAGGAGATATTTAAGACGTATGCTTTCTTCAATTTAATAGCATTTTATAGCAAAGACTTCCAAAATGGATATTTTAGTTCAATGACCGTTAGCAAACAGGGTGATCTATCACACACAAAGCTGTATACCTCTACTACATGCTCTTCAAAAGAGAAGTCCGATAGCTGTGAAAAGCATCCAAGTACTAGACCTGATGGATTCACGATGTTGACCTGTTAGTGCCAACTCTCTCAGCTCTGAGTGCTCAGAAAGCCTCAACCAATAGAGCATTGTGCAAGTCTAGCACAGGTGAGATATCTACTTGTCATGCACTGACCTGAACTTCACTGCTATGTAGTTGGCCTGATACCAACCTGGGTTCATGTTTAGAAAACAGACCTTCATCTTCCCAGACATAAGAGATGACAAATGCAGTTACTGTTGCCGCTAATCACCTCCAGAGTTTATTAGGTAGTTACTAACGATTAAATAAAATAGCAAGGATTCAATTAACTCTGATTATACATTTAGAGCCAGAAGCCAGCTGTTTAACTAATAGTTTGTTTGTGTTGCATTATTAGAAGCCAAGTCATGCATTATTGATTTCAAAATTTTACTACTTCAGCATAGGAGCACAGCATTGGTAGCACTGACAGCTCCTACAAGGCAGTGGAAGAGGTTTAACAAGCAGCAGCCAACACTTCAGATTGCCATGCTTCTCTTGAAGTAGACCATGCTGTAAAGCTTCCTCATCATGATTTAAGCTTTTTAGATTTTGGAGAAACTCCCAAGCAGCAAGACAGATAAAAGATCTGCGTGCATAATACTGACTTGCTCTCAGCCGTGCGGAGAGTTACTCACACCAATTACTGTTGCAATCTCTTGCAATCAGCAGACAGCCATTTGCAAAAAAAAAAATCAGAGTTATATTTAAAAGCTTCTGTTGAAGCCTACTCTATTACCCCATTACAAGAGATACTAAAAACTACACAACCCATTAAGTCAGGACAGAAAATAGCAGTCATCTATAAGACTTTATGAAGTCCCCCTTCCTGTCATGGTGCCCTGTCAGCCACCAGAGCTTGTGTATGTTCTTTCTTTAAAAATACCATACATCATTAAACAGGTCACAAGCAGTTGGTTTGGCATCACATTTGTCCAACCAGCCACACTACAGCATGTGGATTCCTAATGCCCTGGGAATGGGAGAATAGAAATACAGACTGTTTCTACAGTTTCTTTCTTTGTGCTAAGCTGGCCAGCATGGTTCTGAAACCACCTGGTTGGATTTAGTAGTTGGTCAAGTAGCTCTCAAAGGCCTCTGTGAGCTTTCCAGAGCAAGTTAGAGACCTGCAGGAGGCACATGGGTGAGTGCAGAAAGACATAATTTGTTCTGCTTGAGGTTCACAGGCCTGGCTAACCACATTCACTCATGAGCACTGCGCTTTAAAGAAGAAGCAGTGTTTAGCAATAAATCCTTTCAACCTTCTAACATACAGATTAATTCTTTAAAAGCAGACTCCTCTATAAAAGGGGATGGCAATAAAATGGTACCAGAGCTTTCTTTCCTTTTTCCTCCATAAGCTAGGAGTCCCTGCCAAAACTTCACAAATGCATACTACTAAGTTTGGCAACTATTAGCATCATGCCTGTAACGAACTTGAAGAATGAACTGAAGAAACCTGCCTTGGCATGGATCACTAAGATACTGCCAAAAGTGGAAGACCAAGGAGAGAGATCAGAGGATAGTTTCAGAAGTCAGACCTATACCAGGCCTATACCTGTACTCTTGGAGTACACTCTACCAAATAACATACCATCTTCAAGATAAATGTAATGCAGGCAGACATAGTACAGTGATGTAATTCCAAACTATATTAAAAAAAGAAATAAAGATTTTTCCCTCAGTTAACATTCTCTTGGTCATGAACCTTGTCAGCCTACATAATGTGCTTGGTACTGCAGACTCCACAGATGTCAGTTTTCCATTAGACAAATGAGTCTAAAAGGCAGAACAAAAGGCAAGTGTGATGCAAGAGCCAAAGACAAACAAATATACATAAAAGCCCAACTTCATCTCAGATTTATTCAGAACTGTTGTAAGTGAGACAGAGCGCCATGCAGGAGAAAAAAAAATTAAAACACACCCTTTATATCCTCCATCTCAAACACTACTTCCCCCAAAGGAAGAATATTTATATTGCCTAGCTGAGTTCAAGCATCTTCATTGTACTGAATAAACCAACTGTCTTGCAGCCTATAGTTATACCACACAGCAAACTTCTTTTTGTTAAATTAAAAAAAAAAAAAATCTTAGGAACCACTAACAGTTCTTAAGTAAGAAACTCATATACAAGCAGGTGAAGTACAAAAAGATGTATATATTGGTGTTCATAACAGTTTTTCATCCTATGGATGAGTGACTAATTAGGGAGATTCCGTTTTGGCACAACACAAAACAGTAACCTGTTCTTACTCGGATGGGCTGTGTTTGTAAAGAGTGTAACTGATATAGTGTACTGCATTATGTAAATGTGGATACAAAGCTGAGGAACAAACATAAGCTAGCTACTGGTGCTGCACAGCAGAAAGTTTTTTAAGCAATGTAGTAATGGATATTTATGTACTCTATCCAAAATGGCTTGGGATAGAAAAGATTGCATGATTCAAGGAGACTGCATTCAAGATATTGAGGCCTTTTGCTTATTCTTCAAAAAAACCCCATCATATAAACAATAGTCTGCTATTTCAAATCTCCCCCTCCCTACCAAACACTTCAGCTTTTAAAATTACAGCTCAAAAAATATATCCTTATCTTATTCAGCTTTATTCTCAAACACACAGAGAGAACTATGGTGATAAGGTTAGTGCAGAAAAAATACCAACCTGATTTTAAAACAACTAAGAAGCAGCTCTACACAGTCTAGAAAGCAGCAAACCCCCCCTGTTGTTAAACAGCACCTATGGCACAATGCAGGTTTCAACTTATAATGGGAGAGCAGCAACTAAGAGCGACACCTCCCTTAGGAGTGGTGACTGAACTCCGAGTTATGAAATCAAACAAGAAATACAGCTTTTTGTGATTGCAGAGCTCCAGACAAACAGCAATGCTTTCTTCTCATCCTTCTCTGCAGGACAACCATTATATAAGCTGCCCCAGTGTTCATTACAATTCATGGCAGCAGTCAAGGGGTGGGGAGCACAGGCCAACTTATGGGTGCAAATTCCTGAAGGAGGCAAACAAACATAGGCCCCCTTTTTTGATAGTTTGTTACAAAATAACCAATACACATCTTTTGAAATGAATATTTAAATAGAATGGTGTAATTGCAAGAATCAACATGCCTACTTATAAGGGGGGACAGGACCAAAAGCACTTCAGTGAAGAGAGTGGCATTTGCCTTCATATATAAATGACCTGAGCTTTTTACTATAAATAACCAGAATTGCCAACCAAGACACAAACTTGGCCAGTGATGAATAGCTTCTCTCTAATGAGACTGGTGGGTAGACAAGCCCAAAAGGGCTTTCTAACCTTCTGCTGCTGCTGTAGCATGTCTGCATGCAGAGTCACATGGGCTCTGTTCGTCCCCTGCACACAGACCTGTACATGTGCACCACTCCCAGAAGTTACATGCATTTGTGATGAAGAAAGTCCAGCCATGGTAACAAAGCAAGTTTCATATTTGCTTCATTAGGACAATAAAGAACAGAGAAGAGCAATCAGTTATGAAATACACTGAGACTCTTTACACATTTCAAGTGAAATACGCCGCCTTGCCTCTCCTGATTTCAAAATACAGGAAAAATAAAGCAAGGTCTTTTATTTGATAAGCTTTAATATTTTAGAAATATTTTTGGTTGTTTCTGTATTGTCCACTTCATACAGAGATTTCTGATCCTGCTGCAAAAGTATTTCCCATCAGCATTGGGTTTCTTACTCATCTCAAGAGTGGGCTAGAATTTTTCACTTCTTACAGGAGTTTCTCGTACTAAATTGAAAGTCCTGAAGAAACTGACATACTTGCTTGTCTAAAACTGGGTAAAGGGACTTAGGTGTTGCTAACACAGCTACGGATCTGGCCAAGAACATAACCAGTTGATGGGATCAGAACTCCACTGGAAGCCTTATCTGTAGAGGGATCAGGGTGAAAAATGGATATCAAAAATGAAGATAAGAGCTGCAGCTAGGGTAAGGAAGAAGACTAAGCTTCTCCTCCTTCTCTCTGGCTCTGAAGTTGATCGTTGCTTTTATATGGTATGCCCAGACTTGAACAGCATGTCCTCTCCTCATTCCTGTGTACCAATCCATGATCCCATTATGCTTCCCACTCCCTCCATCCTGTCACGTCTCCCCCTCTGCTTCTCTGGAATTTTCATTCCCAGCTTTGTGAGAATCGGGAAGCCTGAGGAAGAGTTTCTGCACGTGGCCTACTCCTCTTGGCATCCTCAGGCTGCTCTCCATAATGCTGAAGCAGCAAGAGTCAGTTCTGTCTACAGGAAGAATAAGACACATTATACAAAGTCGTTAGAAAAAAAAAATTTAAAAGATGTTAGATTTATCCGGTTTGTTTTTAAAAGCCCAAGTGGTTCCTTGTCTCCATGAAAGCCTCATACGAGGATTGTACAAGAAAACTCATGGGAGACAGAGATGTTTCAAACAATTACTTTGGACAAAATAAAGCAGCACTAGTAGATTGCCCATGCTATAAACCATGTTTTTTCAAAATGAAACAATCCTTCAATACTGACACTGTCATCTTGGATAAGTGATGCTACCCTAACTGGGTAATCAGCTGAAACAAATGAAAATAGAGCCTATCACACCATCAGTTTTTAAATCAGAAATCCCCACTCATCTCAATGGGGCATTCTACTGAAAAGATAACGAGACCCAATATGGGCCAAGGGAAGTACTTAATAACTTTCTCATTTTTCCACTATAGACAAGGAATCACAAAACAGTTCATTCAAATCCAAGAGAGAAATAGCATGCAATTTGCAGCTTTATTTCACTATTGATCAGTCAGTAAATAGAATTTATTTATACACTATTTGATGAAGTTCATAAAAACTCAAGAAAGAAGATTCTCTCCAATTTACTGCAACAATCAACTGACAGTATTTCTGCTGATTTCAGATACATCATATTTGACAGGGCACAGTAACACGAGTGGCAGACTCTCTACCCAAGAGATGTCTTACAGACCACTACAGTATTTCACAGGCTTCCTCACTTTGTATCTGGCTGCTACAAACACAGCACTTTGATCCTGAAACTTTGTTAAGTAACTCCCATTCATTATTTGGAAGGGATAAATGTATTTTTCCAAATTGCAGAATGTCTCTCTCTAGTAGTAGAAACCATTCAGAATGGCATGCTGCATGGCACAGGGCTGGACTTCTTACTGCCACTAACAGTACCTAGCTCTTTGCTAGAAACCCCCTCCTATTCCTATTCTTTTTGTAATAATGGAGATTGTCACCAAGTCCTACACCTCTCCTAATATACCTAGACTATCCCAAAGCAGCTTGCATAACATGTTATATTTTTTAAAACCGTCCTTCAGTATGTTTTCTGGCAACTCCTCATTTGGCTGGATTCCAAAAGTGTATCTCTTCTCCCCTCTCCAAAGAAAGGGTGCCATTTATCCAAGAACAGACATCCATGTGTTAATGACTTTGCAAATGGGTACTGAAATCATCTTGTAGTTTTTCCTCTCCTTAAAAAACACACAGAAATTATAGGGAGCCCAAGTAAGACTGGGGGAAAAAACTTCACAGAGTGCATATTCTAGGTCTGCTGTTCTCAGTGTGCTTGCAGTTTAGACAGGTCCTAAATATCCAGTAAACATCTTACACAATGACATACATCAAACAGAGAATCTGTTGAAGCTGCAAGTACTCTGCAATGACTCCTTTGCCTGATTTAGAAGCCCAGCATGGTCATTAATGAGATTAAACTCTTCGTTCTTTCACTCCTCACTCCTTCATTTTTATCTTCAGAGCAAGCATTTTCATGACACTGGGGTAACATTCCCTCTGGTTAGTCTGGATTTCTAGTCAAAGTTGATCTAGCTCAAATCTATATTCAATAGACAAATACAGCTAAATCACAAATTCTTAGTCTTACTAATATTTAAACAGTTTCAGAGCAGATAAAGTGGAGTCAAGCTACAGGGCTTTCACGAGTTTAAAAACAGCATTTCAACTACATAGGCACAGATTCTTTTGAGCTAGAGTTCTATTGCATGTGGCATAAATTACAAGGCTTAAGAGATGATGTTGCTTACTTGTAATATCAACCTCAGCATTTGCAAGTGGAGGCAGGTTAGGTGAGGAAAAGGCATTGAAACTCCCAGCATCCACCTTAGTCACCCTATTTCCCCTGTACAGTTTATTATAAAAATACAGGCACACCTGCAAGACAAGTAAAGAAACAGGTCTATGAATAAGCCAGTAATTAAAAGATTCAGTAGATACTGTAGTCCGTCCTTTATAAAGTGTTTTCTAAATCTTTAAAGCAACTCAGAGGCTAGTAGATGTTTACAACTCTTACCCTTTCAAAAAGTGTTGGCACATCTGTCACACACTGGTTTAAGAATTTAAGAACAAAACAAGTTAAGAGCTAACTGCTTTCGTAATCCTCTCATGAGGCACAGTCTAGGAGACAGCAAATTTGCCTGAGTCCACTTCAGAGATAGAGAAAAGAGTGTGGACTTTTTAGTAAGTTCATCTGTTATATCTAAATTCAGAGTACAAAACATTAACAGCAGAACTGGTGAAAACGAGGATAATTTTCAAAAGAAATACTACACATAAATAATTAGGTTCTTTCAAGTCCCTTAAATTTTGTCAGTTGGAACTTGAAGGAAAAGAGATACCTCAAAGTTATTATTAGTTATGAAGATCTTGGCCAGTCAGCTATTGATGTTGTCACAAGAACTGGCTTTGGGAGCACGGCAGAAGTGAAATGAGGTATAACCTGGCTAGTTTTCTTTCTGATTTTTGGGGTGCACAGCACCAATATCTTTAAAGGTAGGGTGCTAAGACCATGGAGGTAGTTCTAGGTCCACTAGGTATATCATCCTCGACACTTCAGTCTTCAGGAACTAGAGCTAGAAGACACTCCTACTGGTTCTAGAGCAACTTTAGAACTTCAAAATAACTTTCAGTTAAAAAACTGACTTACAAGTGCTTCAGATCCCACATATTTGCAAGGAAACATCTGATTTAAAGTCAGCTGAAAGCTACATTTCAGACTTGATAGTCTTTATAGATTGTATATGGGCAAAATGGGATATGACTCCTGAGAAAACAGCACGTGCTTCACCATGCAAGCACCTGTTACCTCAGCAGAATCCATTTATCTTCCTGTTTAAATGCAATTTCTTGCTTCCTACCAGGTATTTTCAGTATGCAAGTATGTGTCCTGGCTAGAGGGAGAAAAGCAGCTTCTGAGATGGTCTTCACAGACAAACAGACCTCAGGAATGACAAACTGCCCAGCGAACAGCAGTGCTCCCAGGAGGTTGGCTCGGCCATCATTCTGCAACTCATATATGGGCACCTGAAGAGCAGAGACTGAAATTACACCCTGTCCCTCATGTAAAGCCTACACAGCAGAAAAAAGAGTCTAACTTATGCAATACAAATATACGAATAATTTATGTAACAATGATTTATGAAAAATAAAGTTTCCTTCTTCATCCAAACTATTTTAGGCTGCAGCAGATGGCAGGATTTCCCTCTGTGCTTAACAGACTTTTATAATTTAAGTGCTTAAAAGCTATTATACAGATGATTCTAGTGTGATTAAGCAGATTAAAAGACTGATTCAGGAAAAACATAAAAAGTAGAAAGCATGCATAGTTAAAGTGACTGAGTATGGGAGATGTGATTGTACAGAGAAAAAGCAACAGCCTCAGATCATAGAGAACTGCCACTATGGGCTTCACAACAGCTCTCTTGCACCATCCTTCCTCATAGTATAGAAAAACTAAGCCAGCAGGTTATTACCAACCGAAAAGGACAAGATTAAAAACAGGTATTTAGTCTGCTGAGTGATGACTTCCATGCCTTTTCAGATTGCCTATTTATTAGCTGAGAGTCAGAGCTCCTTTCAGCAGTGAAAAAAAACCCAAACACATGCTCCATTGCTAGATCATATGTCAGGCAGATCTCCAAGTAATAAAGCCAAAAAGAAAGTAAAACCTTGAATAAGATGTATCACAAGTAGACTGCCCCATGTCAAGAGAGCAAGTGGAGCCTACTCCTTCCTAGACTTTAGTATTTTGACTTCAAATAGACCACATGTGAAAGGAAAGTTATGAGATGGGTGAGGGGAATTGTACAGTGTGATGTTTCATCTCTCCTTTGTGATTAGAGCTGTATTTTACACTCAAGCAAGCTATTCTAGTAAGACAACCCCTCCCCCTCAGACAATATGCAAAGGGCTGATCTCCAGCTAAGAGAATGAAAATTAATAAACGTAGTCTTTAGAGGAAAGGAAACAGACCATGTTAGATGCTTTGTGGAACAGAAATGATGAAAAATGCATCTAATGCTTAGAGATTATTAAAAAAGTGATAAAGAATGCAATAATGAGTAACATAAGACAGGCTAACAACTGATGAAGTAAAAAGTAATAAGCTTCAGGGCTTTAAAAGAAGAAAAGACAGCTAACAACCAGGAGCCACCTGAGGCTGGAAAGATGCTTCTCTCATAAACCGATTAATACACAATGGCCAATGACAGGCTCTTATATCTTTCTCTGAAGCATCTGGCCCCGGCCATAATGAACTACTGGTCTGATTTCGTACAGAGTTGGAAGTCATTAATGATAAAATTATGGAGCAGATCCTCAGCTGGCGACCCTGTCAATTCTCACTAATTTCTATCAGCATGGTGACCATTCACCCTGTCCAGAGGCCTGCCCTGCACTACTAAACTATACGTTGAAGTGCAGAATACCACCTAGCTTTGCATAAGAAACAAAAATGAGGCTTCCGACTTCAAATTATATCCATTACCTGAGATCCTGTCAGAACAACAGTTTTACCCAGGTTCTCACACATGAAGGATAAGGCTGAGGCTGTATAGGCCATGGTATCAGTGCCGTGAAGGATCACAAAACCATCGTACTTTTCATAGTGCTCCTGGAGATAGAGAGACAATTTTCACATTGTTAGAGCAATACACTGGCATCAGCAAGTGAGGTACATATTGCATTACTTTCACTGATGCACACAACAGCATAATACTTTAAAGGGTACTATACACATAATTCCTCTTAAAGTTATGCTGTTTTCAGTTTAAATACAATTAAGGGTTAATAGAACACTAAGCACTAGAGCCAGTAATTCTAATTATGGAACAGTCAAAGAGATTCTTCTATGTATACATATTAATGCAGCATTTTTAAACCAGAAGACTGCTAATTAAGAAAAGCTTAGCAATGGCTTTAAACAGGAATGTTAACATATGCAAATTAGTCGCATAGTCTGATTTCTTGTTGCTGCTTTTACTTTAGGGATTACACCATTTACAAGGAACAGATTAGGCAAACCAAGGCTATCATAACACATAGAAAAACAGTCCGTTTAATCCGGGTGGCAGACAGGCAAATTGCCAGTGTAAGAGTGCCCTCTTCTGTTGAAAACTCATTCTTTCTGTAGCAGTATGGGACTTGTGCAGCAAACAGGTGAAGAGGCTTCTTGTTTTTTGTTAATTTATATACACTTGCTGGTTTTTGAGAAGTCCCTTAGACTATCAGGCATGTACAGATGCAAAAACGAATTTTATAATAATTTTAATCTACATACAATTCCACACAGAAATTTTTTTAATGCAAAGCCATGAACTGTACGGTTTATCTTGTTGGAATAAAGTAATCTGTTGGCTTTTGGAAGAAAAAGGAATTGGTTCCTTTATTTTAAGAGCAATGCAATTAGTAGAAACTGCAGCGAGAGACTGACGTAATTTGGTAACATGGAAAGGATTACATAGAAGTCTAAAGAGATATATGAAATGCCAGTGTGGGGAAAAAAAAGGGGGTTTACCCTAGAAGTAAACAATTTAGATTAAATTTAATTAGGCACACACACTTGGCATGTCCTGATAATAAAGTCACCTCCAAACTCACCTGCAGATTTCTACTTGTCCTTTTGCTAGTTCTTCACTGATACTTGTGCCTACATGTTGTTACCTACTGGAAGTTTCAGGGGATTTCTGCTTATCTCTAACAACTCAGTCAGCAGAACAACAGCCACTGTTGCAAGAGCTTTCTTCTGTAGGCCATACTATAGCTTGATGCAAAAAGCATGCTGTAGTTATTCACTAATGCAGTAACCAGGTAAGTAAGTTTCAGGAAGGGCTAAGATCACAGAAATAGCCACTTGTCCTCTCAAAATCAGTATGCTCACGAGTATTTTCAGCCTTATGAACCTTATTAGATGCAAAAGAACATAGCTTGGTTTAAGCTTTATAATGTAAAAAATCAGGCTGGCAATTAAGAAGATATCCCACAGAAACATCTTAGAACATTTCAGTCTGAAAAGTCATCAGCAGGTTACAGCCATGCCAAGTACATGTCCAAGATGAACACAAAGTGGCAGTATCTATACATAAGATGGACAGTTGAAGAAGTCTTTTTTCCCTTCTCAGCACTTCTCACTTGGATTACATGAATGCATTCTGTGTACGAGAAAGAAACACCTTTTTTTGGTAATAAAACTAATATGCCATTAAGGTAGAAAGGTAAATTCTTTCCTGTTCATCATGGGATTGCCTACTGCTCTTAGTCCTGGGCTCTTCCCAGCTGCACCCCTGCTCCATCCTAGAGGCTCTCCACCTATACACCAGCTCTGTCCCTTCTCTGCCCTGGCAAGATGCACTCAATAGGAGAAGCATCATCCCTAGTTTGGTGGTTTCAGGATTAGAGGACCTAAAGGTGAAAGCTGTTACCTGCATCTTCAGCATCATTCCCTGCATTATTATACGCTTCATATGCATTGCTACAGCTTGAAGAAGGAAATTTACACTATAAAGCCCACTATTGTAGAGCGAGCAGGAGTGGAAAAGCATTCTCTTACTAGGCCCACAGTTACTTATTTCTAACAGCTCTGTATGAGCTCCTGGTGTTAAGTATTTGAAATGTTTTGCATTTCTATTTTCTTAAAAGCACACAGCTAAGTTCAGACATGAGGACAGGAGCAGAGAAATGCTGATTTAATTCAGAGAAGGATGAAATGAATTTATCTATATATACAGAAATATCTAGGGCTTTACAAATTTCCCAGTGTGGGAAACCTAACCCTGATAGCATTTTTGCTGTGGGCTGCAAAACCAATGCCAGTCAAGGCTGTCTGTGTCCAGAGTAAGAAAGGCATAAAGACATGAAATTATTTTCTACGTCAACAGCCAACTATCAAGCTATTTGAACACCCAAATGATGTGTAACTAAACAACCTTCAGTTAAGTCACGTACACCTAAGGATTTTATTCAGCATTTATGGACAGTGAATTTAAGTCAATGTTTCAGAACACATCAACCTACATATTACATACCTTATTCAATCATAGCTGCAATTTTCCTATTTATTTTCTTGTACAGAATTATGACATAGCTTATCATTGGAAGAACTATGTAACTTTAATGAGCTTGCAACATTTTCAAAAGGAAAAAAAATTCAGCAAGCCTTGCAAGCACAGTACTTGTTGCTTTGCAACTAAACAAGGTACGTAACATTCACACTGTAAATGAATATATACGTATAGCACTACTGAATTGTTTTATCTGCTAAGTATACTAGATATACTGCTGGTTTAGTTTAAGCAACAAATGATTTCTTCTCCTACACCACCACAGTACCTCAAGTTTCATTGCAATTTTGGCCCAGTCCTCTGGCGTCATGTTGGAAGAATCAAGCAGTGGTGAGAGCTCCAGGATTGTGTAAAAAATTCTTTTGTTTTGCTTAGAGACACTATGAAGAAAGAGAATTGGGAAAAAAAAAATCTTAAAGCTAATATCAGCTCATCACTTCTGTTTTTTTTCTCTAATTCAGTAGTTTTCACCCTTTCCCTCCCCATCCCCCGAGTCTATTAAAAAAAAAAAAAAAGTCTTAAATTTGGAATGTTAATTTCCAAGTTTAGAAGTTCATGGCTTGATACGGTTTAAAGCACAACTCCCTAAATTTAATTTAATAATAAATATAATTTGAGAGGCAGAGAGGGGCTGGAAAAACTAAAGACAGAAAAGAAGAACCCAGACTTACCTTGTTTAAGTTTGGAACTGAGTTTTAAAAAGAGTCAATAAGAAGCCTTAAGGTTTAAAAATGCTTCATAAACTATTGAGAGGAATCTATAAAGCTCCCAAGCTTTATAGTGGTCAACAGAAGAGTTGTATCAACGTTTTGATCCTTTGACAAATATAAATAGATACATTAGAAATAGATCATCCTTCCTGACACAAAGGGTATCTTCTCTTAAGAGTCTTATGACTGGGATTAATTTTTTTGGCCTTTAGAAGTCAGAACCACTCTTCTCACTTTCTCTGACTTCAGAAAAAGCTCTCTTGGTTAGTTAAGGTCTTCAAGTAAAGTGTTGTCTTTGTTAGCAATAGGCTAACTTTGTAAAACCTCAGTCACAGCCTATTAGGCCTGTTGCCACCTTGTTATGAAAGTTTGCTCTATAGTACCAGCTGTCTCTTGTTATGATGTGGAGTTTAAGAATGTGTTAATAGCAAAAATATTAAAATACTGGCATAGGTTGAAAACAGAGGCCTCAGGACTATAAACAATCAATTACTGGATGCTGAACAAGTGCAACCTTGACAGCTGAGAAAAGACTGCTCTAAGTATTATAGAAAAAAGACAAAGCAATGGAAAAAAATCCAAACCAAATAAAAAACGAACAGTCAAGCAATAGGACAAAGTACCTGTGGAACTGAAGAATGTAACACTTTACCATGCAGTGTGTAGCCCAGCAGATGGACACCAAAGATTAAGAAGTGTCTAGGCACTCAAACATCTTACAAAAGTACATGATCCCAAATTTGGAGAGGACTTATCAAAGGCAATGATGGCTATGGAATCACAGTGGGATTGTTCTAGCTCTAAGCATGCTGTCTGCTCTTCCTGCCTTCAATGACCACAGGTCTCCTTTTCTCCACCTGCCTATCTCAAGAAATCTGACTCTTCAAAGACCTTTAATTTGCCAGCCAAATGGACTGCATACAGAGCATGTGTTTCACCCCACAAAATGTGCTCATTTCTCCACATTAACCTTCCAACCTCTCAGAATAAAGTCAACTACATATAAATACAATTTGGCAGGTAAGATCTGAGGTAACAGAAGAACCCTACTACTAATAGTTTCTGTTACATTTCTGAAGCTTGGAAGGTGATAGAATATCCACCATTTTAACTCATTCTTATGGTACTTGGAATATGTTTCTATTTAGCAATGCAGTGACCAACAAGCAGCTAACAAAGAAGAACTTGCTAGTGGGCCAGCTCTGCCCTTCCTACTCACTGTTCCAGGCAGAGCCATCCAAAGCATGTTTAACAGTATCATCAGTGTTTTGTTCCCAATTGCTATTCTTGTATATATTTATAGCAATATAAAATATGCAAAACCAAGAGTCAATTATCAATTAATCAGCTAATAAAATCTGCAGACCTGTTCCCCTTAATGAGGCCTGCAAGACAGTTGTGTACAGGGAAGAGAGAGCATTTAAAAAATGTGTAGTTTTCATTCATAACCAACTGACATACTGTACCTAAGAAGTTAGACTTCGTACGAAAAATTGCCTTGTTGGATATCACATTTATACAAGCTAATAGTAACTCTGGAAGCCAGTTGAAAACCTGGGAAAAGAAAGCTCCCCTGAAGAGCTACCAACACAAGAGATCAGCCTAGTCTACAACATCTGATGCCTCTCTCTAAGAAGAGTTGATATCATTCCTCTTACATCAGGGTTATCACACAGGTATACAAAGTTCACAAAATAGTCCTATTTTCTCCCTTCAGAAACACACGATATTTCTCAACTGCCTAGTTAAAATATCAGTTGGCTAGCACAAAAGAGAAAATAGCAAATTGCGATGACTAACCTCCAGAAATGGAACTCAGCAGTGCCAGAAAAACAAGACAAGATAGTTTTTTAAACCTCAGTTTTTGATGTGAGTAATTGTTTCAAGCTTTTCTATTCTTCATGGAAAAAGATGTGCCAGGAGAGGTATATTTAGGATTCAAGTGGCTATATTACTGTAGTTTTGTTGTATTTCATATCCCTTAAAGGTATTCAAGAGTTACTCAGTTACAAGCACAATATCATAACAGAGCTCCATGTTTCTTAGTATAACCATCGCATTTAACACAAACTGTATGTTCACAGCAATACCACTCCACTGGGAGTTCGTTTATTTTCCCTTTACCCCTTTACCTGCCATTTGCCCTTTAAGTGGTTACTTTTAAAACCTTTACACAGAGACCTCAAAACAAACTAGAAAGAAATGAATAAACCTTACATTTGCTTTGTGTGTTCTGATTTTCCCCTTAAAGATTAAAGAATATCCATTTTTACTGTTATAGCAAAACAACTATAGTCCCCATTTATTTTTGAATGGCCATGTAAAATCATCCTTTCTGCAGAGTTAACATGTTTACAGGGGTACAGTCATCCGTCACAGCTGGGAAATATCTCAAATTAGCATACTGCCCTCCAAATAAAACCTATAAGCTTATTAATCATTGCCCAACAGTTAAAAAGCAATGCAGATTAATTATAAGCTCATCACTTATTATCATAATGTTGCATAAATTCAGGAAAGACAATCAGCTTCTAGGGGTTTTTAAAAACAGAAAGCCTGCAGAATTAAAGCATGAGGCCTATTAACAAATGCATTAATTATATGCTACTTTTTCAGACATATGCTGAAGATAATTCACACAGACCTGTATATACAGTTTTCTTTGTTTCTATGAAGTATTTTTAAGTTTACACAGCAGCAAATTAATATCCAAAACAAGCTTATCAGGACTAAGCTGCCCATAACGGTTACGTGTTGCCCAAATTTAAAAGTTATTTCTCAAGCAGTTGTAAGATTTCATTGCAAATATATCAAAACAGTCATTTTCTATTGGACCAGACATGGAAGGATTTTTCCTTGTAAATCAATATAAGCATTTTTGCTAATCTCACACTGTATTCTTCACATTAAACATTTGGAGATGTAATTATCTGAAAAATTAATGAGGTACTTGCTAACCCTCCCTCTCCCCAAGGACAATGTACTTACGGGAGCACCAGTGTGTTATCTGGAAATTCACGGAAGTTGTTCAGTTTTGTTTCCTGGGCATATGCCTCATCATGCAGCATTGGCATCGTTTTCAAGCTGCTTACTAATTTATTGGCCTCAGGAGCAAGTCCTTAAAAACAAAGGAAGTAAATAAAAGGGCAGGGATAGAAGGAAGTGAGTGGCACAGTAAGGAGGGAAAAAGTCAAGTTATACAAATTAAACTTACACTGTCTATTGCCAGTTTACGAATCTGAAAATCAAATACAACCAACAAATCTCCATGCAGTTATTCTTTTCTTGACTTGAAATAAATAAATCCTTTATTTAAGAGAAATAATGTTATGAAACTCCTCCATATCAAATATTTATGCTTTACCTATATTTAATTGTTGCTTGTGTGCAAATACCTATCAGCAGTAGGGGTAGGAAGCCAATTTTAGCAACTGTACCAAAAACCACCATTCTCTTTTACATTTGCCATAGCTATTCTCTACCTAGAGGCAGAACACTTACAAAACACTATTATTTTGTGCTATACCTTGGTGATATTTTTACCTAAGCTTCTTAGCCTATAGCAATATTGGCACAAACAGCAAGGTACTAGTATGACTGTGCTGGAAAATGGCATGTTATGTCACACTGTCAACGGCAATAGCATTTCCAGAGAGAAAAGATAAACAAGAGAGAAAGCTAAAACAAACCCCACAGTACGTATTGAGAACTGACACATATAGACAAAGATCTAGATAGATGCCAAGATAGATACGGAGATAGAGAAACCTCAGCTTCCCAGAAAAGTCACGACTAATTGCTCTAATCACCTCTTGAATAGGTACTTCCCACTGGAAGGTTTAGGACTAAACCTCAGTTGACAAGAGGTAGACAAGCTGCATAAACTGCTGAATAGAAACTAGAAAGCATGGATGCATCTTAAGCTCTATTCACCCTCTCCCTCACCGTGCTGTTGTCTTTTGCCCTGTAGCAGGGGCCCTAAAACAGTTGGGGCTTAAACTAGTCTAAAAGCATTTAGTGTTTGCTGGATCTGCTGGTGTCTTGTCTGCAACCAGGTATTTCAACGTGAATCTGCATGCCATTGTCTGTTAGCCAGAAAGGCACCTACATTTTTGGTGTTACAATCCTCGGCATTATAGAACTGAATTTGTTTGTGAATCTAACTTGCAAATCATCTCCCAATACCCTGTTTCAGGAATGACAACAACAGTCCTGGTGTCCAGAGTCAGAAGCCACCCAGTTTTTCTTAGGTCTGAGTTTTTGAGACATTCTTCATTCAAGGAACTTTCATGAGAGGTATTTCCTTTTTGATTTCAAGATTCTATTGGCATTACTGTCCAGTTCAGTTTAATCTCAGCGAATGTGTTTTATACCACCTGTACAGATGGCAAACAAACTCTCAAACCTCATTATTCTACTTCTGCTAGTTCTAGTTATTCCTAATTTGAGGCCAGGTAATTCTCTCCTATTTCCTAGTTCTTCTGTTTTTTTTAAGCACAATTCTCATCCAAGTTCACATCTGTTGGCTTTTTTTTTTTTTTTTTTTTTTTTTTTTTTTTTTTTTTGCTTCACCTTCAAACAGCAGTTTATTTAAAATACTCCATAACACACAGTGTATTTTCAGTAGCATTTCTATCTTTTTCCATTCACTTTCCAAACTGATGGAAAAATCCTTAAGAACTCCCTAATCTCCCTCCTGGCTTGCCTTAAATGAAGCAGCAGGCCTCTTCATAGCCAACTTTCTCACAGGACGGCACCAGCATTTGAGTGGATTTGTTTGGATTCCTGCCGGAATACTTTGTTTTACAAAATATACTTAACACGCTTTCAGGCTTTGGATGTTTTGTTCATTCAGCTATAATCCTTGCTTTTCCTATTAAGGATGTTCCTAGCTTAGTCACAAATGGCCACTTCTGCTGTGCTTGGGCATAGAGTAGTTTTGGCTCTGAAATGCAGCACAGTTTCAAGTGTTTTCTGGTTACTCCTCTGTTTGTCCAATGCTCATCTTGCTCTGAATATTGACAGTGGCTTAGACTCTTTATTTTCTGTATTTGCCCCAGGAACTGGAGAGCTGATGTACATTAATATTCTTAAATCTCTTCCCTATAAATGGCAGCTCCTCATCTCTTAATCACAAAACTGTCAGGATTTTTCTGTAATTGCTGGCACTGAACTTAAACCTTTTTTTTAAGACATTCTGCAGATGCGTCCAAGATGACCCAGTTACAAACTATGCAGTCCCCTAAATACATCTATGTTTAGCAGTGTTTGCTGCTTTACAACTTCAAGAAGCAAACACGGGGGAACTCAAGTGCAACAGTTTTAAGAACACTTCTACTTTATCATTCATGGAAAACATCTTGCTAAGCCAAGCTTGTTAACCAAGCATTTGAAGCAACTTCACCCCTGCAGAGAAGAGGGAGACTGTGCAACTTGTCCAAATAGCTCTCATCAACTTCTGTCCTTTCCCTCTTTAGCTGGCCAACCCCAGCATCACAGAGCAGATGGACAAAGGCAGAACAGCAAAAAAGCAACGGTGGCCAAGGAGAACAAGCATGGTTCTGTCTCATTTACAGTGGAGAACTCTGCCTTTCACTCTGGTACTATAGATAACACAGTTACAGCTACCTGCTAATCAATGTATCCTATAACCTGTGCTGTAGCAGAGAACAGGGAGCTGAAAAAGTCTGACGCAGCTGCGTCAATGGCACTCTGCACCCAAGAAACCAGAGGTGTTGGGGAGGAGGAGCATACTATATATCAGCATACCAAAGTCATCATCCTAACAAACTCTCCATGCTGAGGAATACAAAGGACTTCACTGAAGAGTGAAGAAATATCAACACAAATAACATACATCTACAGTGCCAGATCCCAAAAGTAATGACTACATTTCACAAAAGCAGAGAAACAGAAAGTGTTCTCCAGCATATTAATTACTGCAGCTGTAGTAGTCAGAGCTTTTGGAAGTAAGGTGTATAGGTTTCAAACAGAAGGAGATTTGGATTACAGCAGCCAGTCCTTTGGCAGTCTAGTATGTCTAGAAAAGACAGAAACTAAGTTACCCAGGCAGACTCTATTTCAAGATAAGTAATCTTTCTAAGGGGATTTACCTTAGTTCTATTTGTTGGGTGTTTTTTTTCCTTAATATTTCAGGTAAAGGCTGGAAAGAGATCCAGCCTATGAGCTCGAGGAAAAGATCTCCCTGAAGGCACCAGCCAGGGCATACATGAGCACAAAGTTGATGCAAAGATTAGTATCACATTAACCTCACTGAAGTTTGCAGTAAGATTCTCTTTCTGAAATGAACTACTGATAAGCCAAAAAAGCCTGTAGTAGGAGGAAATAAGTAGGAGGAAGTAGAAGGAAGAAATTTTAAAAATGCACTGAAAAGGATTGACAGCAAAAACATGAATACTGAGACAGTTTGCAACCGAGTCTGGTCTGGCTGTCACCCAGCTCACACAAAGACTATCCATCCTCTGAAAATGATTCCTGCAGAGGTAACTTGTAGGTGTGCAGAAAGTCAAACAGGTCCAAGACATGCTGGCATTACCACACACACACACACAGGTCAACTGCAGAACCTCTGCAGGAGGTTTACAATCAGACGTCATGTTGATAAATAATTACTCCATACTTGCCCAGGGAATATGATTGTATCAGTCTTGTACATAAGGGGCAAGTTCTGCACTGGAACATATTCCTTGCAGAACACATTAGGCCTATCAAAACCATCTGACTTTTAAATTGAAACCATCTTCTTCCAGCAACTGGAAAGGCCATAGGAAAGCTTGCAAGCCTAGACAGAAATTAGATAGAAAACCTGGCTTGAGCCCTTCACTTTGAGCAGTTGCTACAACGAAAGGCTTTGCGCAGCTCAAGGAAGCTACTTCACGTTGCTCGAAAGACAACATTTGTAGTTCTAATTATGGTTGTAAATAGGATCTTTATATCCATCAATTAATAAAAGAAATGACCATCTAGTGTTTTTCCCCTTTGAAGCATGCTGCCTTTCCCATGCCCTTTCACCAGCTTCTGTCTGAACATTGAAGACTGCCAAATATTCTGAAAGAGATACTCTGGCTGCTTTGTGGCTAGATCTGTGTATGAAAAGCAGGTTGAAACCCTCACCAGGACGTAGCAAGTTAGCATCATTGGATTGTAACTGTTAGATTGTTTTCACATGCTTTAATGATTGACACTTGTTAAGCAAAAGGAGGATAAAAAGGCATATACAAGATGAGAAGAGCTTATAGAGTTCATTTATAAAAAAATGAGACATGTAATTTTAATTTATTTGCTTAAAAAAAAAGGTGTTTGGGAAACTGAGACAATAGGAGTAGGAAATTAGAATAAACAACGCAGAGGAAATAAAGTCAACATATGTCATTTAAAATACAGACTTTTTTTTTTTTTACAACTTTCATAGAATAAACAAAAATATGACAGCCATAAAAAAACCCACAAAGTGGAACAACCCCTTGAAGCACCTTCCTTACAATAATGATCAGCCAGCCACCATCTTCTGAGGAGAGATATGTATTAGAAAAAAAAAAAAAAATAGTCTAGGAAGCTCTGAGGTGAAGCCCTGTGTTTCAATCCTACAAATGAGTAGCTGAGATAGTATTTCAGGCAGGGGCTTGAAATTCTTCAGAAGGGAACAGGAGCACCCACGCTTCTGAACCTAGACAGACACAGGCTCTGGAAGCCCTGGGATGCTCCACTGCCTCCCAAGTGAAGAAGGAAGTAAACTGAATAGAGGTTCATGAAAATTGGGCTGCTTCCCTCTCCCCACCAGCCCATACCTTATCCTCTTTTCCTTTATACCAACATTGGTAAACGCACAGCCCTGCAGCAAGTCACACCTGACCAAAATCCATTCTCTTCCCTGGACACATTAGTTGGCTCTTGTTTCTGGCATCCCTTGAGATCTGTGCCTACTGAGTGAGGGTCTAGTGGTGCTCAGGTGCCACCCTAACCAGCTTCTGCATTGGGGACCTGGCAGGGGAGTTAGGTGAGTTTAGGCACCAACCTGCTGACATTTAGGGGCACCTGAAAAAGCCTATACCTGTAGGTACCAAAGAAGCTTTCAGGTAAAATGCAGGCAGTATACTGAGACATCTGAGAGTTCACTTTTGGTTTTAAACATTTTTTAGCTGGTGTGAGGGGGTCTGGCATGCTTAGTCTTTTCATCAACACAAGTCTCACCCTCTCTTGGTAAGGTAAAGCAGAACTCTTCAATGATTTCCTGAAGGAAGGCAAGAGCTGGTAGTAGAGTAGCGGAAGCCTGCCCAGAGGCGGGCGAGCACAGATGCTGAATCTGATCTTGCTTGTTATGACATTTGGCAGCTCGTATGCTGCCACACTTGCATCACCTGCGTCTGCCAGGTCACCACTTGAAAATCCTTGACTTGGCCACCACATCCAACAGCCCACGCTCTTCTCAGCGGAAGTGTGAGGCACGTGCTCTCCAGGTAGCCTGGGACAGTGGCTTTTTTGGGGCTAAAAATAAGACTGCATGACTGGTACGATTAAGCTTGCTTTCAGTTTCACTGCACAAAGGAGAGGAGAAAGGATTCATACTTCAGGGAACACGCTGTCCTCTGCCTAAACCTGCTCTAACTAGCTGCGAGGCTCACTTGTCAGAGGGATGCCTATCAGCTACCGGAACGAGCAGCTGGTAGGACCAGAGGACGGAGGGGAAGGCGCACACCCTTCTGGCGTTGCTCGTACCAGTTACGAGAAACCCGGGGATGCTGAACCATAAACCGCGCCAGGGCGAGTGGCCACAAAGCGAGGCTGTTCATCAGGGAAGCGGCCGC
>NW_020799101.1:10974250-10994148 GCF_003259725.1 Athene cunicularia
CGCCGCCGTTTGGAGCCGCCTGGTAGGAACCAGTCGCCTCAGCGGCCAGGTAAGCAGACGAAGTTCCCGCCTTCTTCCCCAAGAGCCTTCTGGAAAAAACCGACGGGACAACGCAGCTCTCCCCGCCGGGGGCGACCCCGAGCCGTGTTTACCCCTTCTCCTTTCCGGGCCTAAAAAGCACCGCTGCTCTTTGCCTCTCCTTCAGGCATGAAGGACCTTGCCGTTCAGCCGGGGAGGCACAAAGTACAAGGGGTGGTGCCGCACGCTGGCGGCGGTCCCGGGGCTCGCCCCCGGCGGGGAGAGCTGCGTTGTCCCGTCGGTTTTTTCCAGAAGGCTCTTGGGGAAGAAGGCGGGAACTTCGTCTGCTTACCTGGCCGCTGAGGCGACTGGTTCCTACCAGGCGGCTCCAAACGGCGGCGTGGTGTGGGCCACCACCCCTGCCCGCCATTTCAGCTTCCTCGCCTGGACTCTCAGTTTTCATCCCAAGTTTTCTTGTGAGAGAGGAAAGAGCTTCCACCTTCAGCTGCACATCGAGCCCTGGGCCAAACGGGGACGCTGGTATGATACTGCCCGTTAATACCGGTAATACTGAAAATTGGGGTTGTGCTGGAAAGGTCTCCTTGGGCAAAGATGAGAGCTTTGGAATAAATAACAGTCAGCAGCCTGCAAAACCACAAGCCATCCAGACTGATCTTTCAGTTAAATCCAACATCCATATATAGTTCTCTTGTGTAAACTGTACGGTAGTATTAGCCCACGAACTCCTCTATTTGAGCTCTTCTGTCACTTTGAGGACAGTCACCCTCAACTATTGATATTTCCTGGAAACCTGTGACCACAGAATGGTTCTCAATACAGCACCATCCAACATGCTATTGTGAAAGATGGCTTCTGTTTCTCAGTCTTGCCAAAAGTGTTCAGGGGAAAACAAGCTAATTGTTGAAAAACAAGACAGAGATGCCCAGCTGTGCATATGATGATACCATCTCTATCCCAGCAGCTGGGACCTCTGAAAAAGACATAAAGAGAATAAAGAGGAGGGGGAAGCTAAATACTTAAACCTCAGAAGCTCTGTATATTTGGCTGTTTTATCCTGATAATCATCTCTGCTGTCATTGGCCATATCTGCAGAAAGCTAGTTATCACCAGGAGCTGAATTCCATGATCCTGAAATAGACTTTGTCCATGCAGTAGGGATACTTTAGAGTCTCTGCTGATGTGGAGAAGAAAATGTTCATTAAGGAAACAAGTTTAGGAAGCAGTAACAAGGTTTACACATCTACCTCATTTCAGTGCTACATGAGAAAGGGCAGCAGTATTGTTGCCCATAGCCCTGGTGATGATGGTGCTGTAGTAGAATTGCTAGTGTCATCAAAGTACATAGAATAATGCTGAAATTAATATGACTATGGAAAACTGTGATGTCTTTTGGTCTTACCAGCAGCTCCTCTGGTCCTTAGTACCTACAAAGCTGAACTGGTGAGAAAAGAGCTGCTATTAGTAGTAAGTATCATAACAGAAAGAGTGGTGAATTACCAGTTTAGGGTTCAGAAGACTCTTCATCCTACTGTAGATAGTAGGCCTGTAGCTCCAGTTTATATTTCACTGTTACCAGTGATGTGCTTGTCTTTTCTCAAATTTTCCTCCATCTTCCTATGTCTTCCTGAGCTTTCAGACATACAAGCCCTTTTTCAAAATAGAAGCATTAGGCTTCAAAACTAAATACAAATTTAGGATTTAGTGTCTAGGTAAAGATAGTTGATATATCTGGATTAGAGGGCAGTTTTGGAGGTAAAGTGTGGACATGTGATGAAAAGGTGATGTTATAGGTATTTTACAGATAAAGCTAGAGACGTGTACCTTATAGACACTGGAACTTGAAGATGTTAATTGTGGGAAGGGGGTTAGATTAAGCTCTGGCATAAAACAAGAGTATCTGTATTAAGCCCTGGATTGGTGTATAGCTCAGATACTGGTATTACTTCTGAGTCATGTTTGAAAGGTATGTGGTAGTTTCTTTTGAGGATCAGGTGTGAGATCAAGTATAAGGAGGCTGAAGTTGGTTTCAAGGAAATCTGGTAAGTCTTGAGGTCTGTTGTCATGATATTTGTTATTACTGGCCAACTATAAAGCAAAATGAGCAAAGTAACTGGCTAAAAAACAATGAGCCAGTTACTGAGGACAGTAACTTCTGAGAAGCACATTCTGCATGAGCTGAGAATGAGCTGCTGCACAAGTACCTTGAGGCAAAACATGTAGCTTAAGTGCCTGAGTTACTTAGTAAGCCAAAGGAAGAACATGCTTCCTGTATGAAAGTGGTGGGAATTTTTGGTTCCAGGTCATATGAACTTATTTTGTACCCTGTGCTGCAACTTTTAAATAAAATTTAACTCAATTTCAAGGTAAAAATATATATTATGGGATGGTCCAAGCAATTTCTTCTGCTGCCAGTTTTCTATGACTTACTGTTCCAACAGAAATAAAGTTTATGCACTCCCTCCAAGTTGTCAATCTCTCTCTTATACAGGGTGGTCCAAAACTTGGCACAGAATTCCAGATATGGCCTGACAAGTGCCAAGTAGAGGGGAGTAATCATTCCCCTTGACCTGCTGGCTGTGTCTTGCTAATGCAGCCCAGCCTATTGGCTTTCTGTAAGCTTTCATCCCTGAAAGGGCCCTCTGCTAACGCATACTTTACTTGTCCATAGGACCCCCAAGCCCTTTTGCACAGCTGCTACTTGATTTTTTCAGGGTCTGGAACACATGTCCTGTGAGGAGCGGCTGAGGGAACTGGGGGGGGGTTAGTCTGGAGAAGAGGAGGCTGAGGGGAGACCTCATCACCCTCTATAACTACCTGAAAGGAAGCTGCAGAGAGCTGGGTTTGAGCCTCTTTAGCCTAGTAGAAAGTGACAGGACAAGAGGTAATGGCCTCAAGTTGTGCCAGGGAAAGTTCAGACTAGATATTAGGAACTATTTCTTTACAGAACAGATTGTTGGATGTTGGAATGGGCTGCCCAGGGAGGTGGTGGAGTCCCCGTCCCTGGAGGTGTTCAAGAGTAGGGTCAATTTAGAGCTTAAGGATATGCTGTAAGTGGGAACTGTGCTAGGCGAACAGTTGGACTAGATGATCTCCAGGGTCCTTTCCAACCTAGATGATTCTGTGATTCTGTACTGATTTATGCAGTTATTCCGTCTCAGGTGCAGGATTGTGCATTTGGCTTTGCTGAATTTTATGAGGTTCCTGTCAGCCTGTTCCTCCAGCCTGTTGAGGTCCCACCTTGTGTTTCAGGTTGAACCATTATTCTGCTTTTAGTTTTTCTTCTAAAGATCAGCCAGCTCTCCTGGGCTCCTTTGCACTCAGGACGGCCTCCCAAGATATCCTGCCTACTAGATTGCTGAAGCAGCCAATGTCTGTTCCCCTGAAGTCAGAACCTTTAGTCTATTATGTCTCTTCCTCACTTCTGTAATATGAAGGCCTGTTTGTGAAACACGTCCTGTTTGCCTTGTGTCCAGATATATCACAGAACTACTTGGTTGAAAATAGGAAATATTTTTAAATAGTTTTTGTTTTCCTTAGTTGCAAGAAGACTAAGAACTAAAGATAGCAGCGATTGTAGCCAACAAATCAGCATCAGACTCATGGTATCGTGTACCTAATAAGGCTTGACTAATGTTTGATTAATGGTTAATTTTCAGTTAGTAACAGATGGATTACTTCGTAGCTGCTGCATAAATCAATGCTTGTTTATTTCAGACTCACCTGCTGTCTCAGAAAAATCCCCATCATGGTAGCCCCTGCTTGCCCAGTAGCAACAGCTGCACCTTTTCTTTGAGGATTCTGAGTGCTGCTGTCTCAGACACTGCAGCCAAGGCTGCCCTTGACTGTCATTCCCTGACCAGCTCCTGTTTGTGAGTAGCAGATCCAGGAGAACATCTCCTCTATTCAGCCCATCCAGCACCTTGGTAAAAGAAATTGTACCTGATGGCCATAAAATCTCTTGTATTGCTTGTCCCTCCTCCATATTGTGCTCTCAGGGTTATAGAGTCCCCTTTGTGAGGCAGGACCTGTGATCAAGAGACAACTTCTCCCTGGTTGAAGGAGGCTTCACCCACCTCCTGTCCTTGATGGGGTGGCCTAGAGTAGGCACTGATCATGACATTGCCATTGAAGCTCTCATTGTGTTCCTGACTAGAAAGCTGTCAAAAAACCTGTAAACATTAGTCCACAGCACTCTGAGCATCCCTTTACATAGAACACAAAACCAGCCCCAGCCCTCACCTTCCGTCACTTTGAGAAAGAGCACCTGTATCTATGCATTGCTATACTTCCTTCACATGAACTCTGCCATCATCTCTCTTAATTCCCATATCATCACAACTCTTCAACCTTACACAGACATCTAGTTTCTCCTATTGGTTTCCCAAGCTGCATACTTACGCAGTACAGGCACCTGAGATGGGCCCTTGGTTGTCCAACTTCCTTGGATGGGAGAGAACCTCCCCTGTTGCCCTGGTCAGTGTATGCTCTCCCTCAGTAATTTTGCAAGCTCACTGATAAAGATGTTGCTGCCTCTCTCATGTGGAATCCATATCTGGAAGTCCTCATTCCCCAAAGATGGCTTTTGGCTGTAGAAGCCTGACTCCTGCTGACGCCACCTGCCACACTACTTGGTGTTAATCTGCAGAATGTATTTGCCCCAGCCCGGGTCTTTTCTCTTTGCTCAGGAGGAACGAGGGAAATGTCATTTGGGCTCCCATCCCTGTTGCTGCTCCTAAGAAACAGAAAGTAATTTGAGATTCTTGTTTTACTAAGACAATAAACAAAAGGCTTAATGCAATGCACAGCATAAAACATGTCTGTAAGTGCAAACTAGGGCCTCAGTTTCCCTGGGTGCCACTACAATCATACTGAAACTGAATTTTGGAAGTGATAAATCAGTGTAGATTAACACAATTGTAAATAGATGGCTTTATGACAGTATATTTGCAGTTAATTTCAGTTTACAGAGCTCTTTAGAAACCAGTTCACATGAAACATGTATTTCCCAGATGTTGTATGTATTTAAATGAGTACATTTCACCAATACATTCCAAGTCACGTCTCTCATAGGGCTCTCAGTGGGCATGAACAATTTACATGGCCATAATTAAGAGTATTATCAGGATATCTGAAATTTAGCTTGTGCTCAAGTGACAAGAAGTAGTGCTATCATAAGATAATTGCCTTTTTCACTGGATAGGGATCCACAGAATTCCTAATAATTCAGGAAAACAGTCTTGCAAAAGGGGTTGACAGCATCTATCCTATGAAAAAGACAAGTCATTTATCTGGATTGGTTTAGGTGAAACAAGTACCTGGTAGTTGTAGTCACTGCTGGTTCTCTCTCTCTCTCTCTCTCCCTCTTCTTCATTTTACAGCTGAACTTTCCCCTCAGCTCTGCTTCCCTGGTTATTCACATTTTGTCCCTTAAGTCATGGTTCCCTTGGGATCAGTGCTTGATTAAGCAACTTTTGGACCTCCCACTTTACACCAGTTTCTTCATTCACATCCTACATCATGTGCAACTGTCCAGATGGTCAAACACTGAACAGTAATCAAAATCAGTGGGGGTTAAAAAATAATTCTGGGGAAAAGGATTGAAGTGCAGAGTGTTTTCAACCTGTGCTAGTTTTCTGATCCAGCTTAGTGCAAAGGCCCACTAATTGTTATATTGGAAAATCAGAAGTGGCAAGAATAGAGATGGAAACAAAAGGCTGAGGGTAGGAAGGTCTTAAATCAACTCCTGTGTTGAGTGTGATGCCCAGAGAACTGTGGCCTAGATCCCAAATCATGGGAGGAACCTGACTAGGGAAAAGGAAGATATTTCTGGAAGGCAAAGTATGATTTGATCTGTACTGATGGATAGGTCAAGAAGTAATTGCTGTGATGTCAGAAGCTGACTGGGATAGCAGAAACTCCTTCCCAACTAGTGAGTGTCATTGGATTCCTTCTCACACACGGGATGCTGTTAGGTACTGAACATTAAATACCGCTTTCCTATATTAAATACCACTTTGCTATTCTGATTCCAAAACTCCCTGCTTCGAACTTGTAACAAATCTGAAATTCATGTCCATCGGGTCATCCAAGGCCATCATTCTTCCCTGCTTGCAAGGAAATCACTAATTTAGATGTAGCCTTGCCAATTAAGTTTTCAGAGATACTTTTAATTCTCCAGACTTACATTCTAAGAAACACACCCGAGCCTTTTGATGAGCTTGAGTTCTTCTGGGACATAAAAGTTCTAAGCTTGAGCTCCCTACCCTCTTAGGTAACAGTCTGTCACCTGTAGCATCATTTTGGAGAAATACATGTGTTGCAACTCTGAGTTTCCCTGTTATGCTTCTTTTTCTTGTGTCAGCATCTCTTATTTTAAGTGCTATTCCCATGTACTCTATAGATATTTCTCTAGAACTGGTACCTCTTGGTCTTCTGTCCTTAACCCATCTGTTTGTGCAGTAAGTCATTCCTATGTACCATTTTGCAATGTACTTCAGATCAGTTTGTTAATCCACCAATGTCACTTAGAATTCTATATTCCAGCATATGAGGTGATTACCAGGTGTATGCAAATAATATCATAGAGTTTTGATTTTCTTTAAATAAAATATATTTTTGTATGGAAAAAGAAAAGACAACTGTAAATCAGCAACGCTGAATGTTTTGGGGCTTTTGCCAGAAACATTTTCAACAGCTGGTAATTCTGTAAAACAAAGTTTTGAGATTCTGACCAACTCTAGTACTAATCGTACTCAAATTGAACTTCAGTTTTGGTAAAATGAAGATATGCTGTCTTCTCGCCTTCTAAGTCAGAGCTTTAAAGCTTTTGAATTGGGTCTCTTTGATCAGAGATGTGAAAGAAAATACTACGAGACATATACAACTTACTATTGACAGTTTTATGGTTCCTTCTGGTTTAGATCCAATTGTCTGCTGGACAGGCAAAAGCACAGTCACCAGAAAGTCGTTAGTTCTGTCTGGAAGGAGTCCCACAGACCTAAAATGGTCTTTCCATAGAGTTTAAAACTAAACTTTCTTTTCATGTAATTTTCATGATTTTTTATACTCTGAGCAGCACTGCAAAGGGAGAAAATACAACAATTAAAACTGCATTGAGATCTGTGTTAGAAATAAATGACTGAAATGGAATGTGTTTCTTTGTGACTATGATACATAAAAAGAATTAGCTGCACATTTTTCATTCTTTTCAATAAATGGTTTCCTGGTGGTTCGCAGTGGAAGGGCAAGAGAGAACGGGCACAAACTGAAACACAGGAGGTGCCATCTGAACATCGGGAAACCCTCCTTCACTGTGAGGCTGACCGCGCGCTGGCCCAGGCTGCCCTGAGAGCCTGTGGAGGCTCCATCCCTGGAGCTGCTCAGAAGCCATCTGGACAGGGTCCTGGGCAGTGAGGGGGTTGGAGAAGATGGCCTCCGGAGGGCCTTCCAACCTCAACCTTGCGGTGGTGCTGTGATAAAGATACTTTTCCAAAAGCATATGTGGACAAGGCTGAAGCCGCCTGTTACCCATTCCCTGAGAACTGAGTGCCTAGAAGGACGGAAATTGGACTTCAAAAAGGTGAAGTGTTAATGCCTTCAGTAAGGAAATGCCAGTCAAGGACTGGGATAGCTTAGTGGACCAAAAGATCTCAAGGTGTTCCTCTGGATTTATTTTACATAAATTTGTGTGGGCCTGTCCATAATGAACAGCGGAACGCTGATCCCGTCTCTGTGCTGTGTGCTTGAGACTGACCGTCAGTACAGTCCCCGGTTTGTGGTACGCAGTTCACTCAGTAATGTCATAACCCCCTTCTCTTCTCTTAAAATTTGGATTGATTTCACTGGTATTTAGGAAGGTGATGGACTCTTCCTACGTGCTGCGTGATCTCAGGCCTGCTTTAAAGAATTCACAGTGTAGTTGTGTGTAACGCTGAGAAGGGCAAGCAGGCACAGAAGCAAGCTGGAAGAATACATGTTTTCTCTTTTCCTGCACATGCTGCTGGTAGGGTACTTTTACTTGAGGCAAGATACTTGATACCTGCATATCAAGATGGGAGGGAATCTCAGATACCTGGGAGGGGATTTCTGGAGGTGGAGTGGTTTTGATGGCACAGGGGGTAGATGAAGGCGGAAGATAATGTTTTTGAAGACAGAAGAGTGCTGAAGACAGGGAAAATGATGCAACACGAAGAAAGGGGCAAGAATGTGTAACTTTCCTCCTGAGCTGGTGGTTGAAGGAGGTGATCGGAAGGGGAAGGGGAAGGATTGGTCAGGGAGTCACCACAGAGCTGAGCTTCGAGTTTGGCTGGGGGGGGTCTGTATCTTTAAGGGCCACCCATCAAGCGTTTTGGCCAAGGCTGACAGGGGAGCTGGAGAACAGGAAAGAATCTGCTGCGGGTCTCGGGGTGGAGAGGCTGTTGCTAGTCGGATGGTGCCTGGGGTGCTCAGACTTCAGCCGCGTCCATTTTTCTGCCTGCTTCCATTTTCACTTCAAAGTGCAGTTGACCTGAAATCACATGTCTATTAGCTATGCCAGCTGCTACCCCGAGTACACAGAGGTTGCCAAAAGATCAGGGAAACGTTATCTCTGGTTCCTAAATTGATTCTTCATAGCGCTTAAGAGCACTTGCTCGACAGTTATTTCAGCAGGAGCGTATGGTTGGGATGAACACCTTTACACAGTGAAAGAGAAAAGGATATAGTTACCAAAAATAAGTAACAAAGCTGGATGTTTTAGTCACTCACGTTTGCCATAGGGAATCAAGGACAGGAGTTACACGAGCCTTTAACATACCTGCAGGTGTGAAATCCAGCAGTTTGTAATGAGCTTGGCCTTCCTTGCAGAAACACGGCACCGATCACAAAGCAAGATTAAGAGTTTCACATTTCCATTCCAAAAAGTGTGTTGGTAGGGTTGTGCGTGGTTTGAACAAACCCGACAGATCTCCTGCTGACGCTGTGGACACTTGCAAAATGGCAGTCTGTGCATCCTGCAGCGAGTGTGCGTGTAGAAAGTGAGGTGAGTATGGGTGTCCATTTGAAGTGATTTACTTCTGAAGAACACAGGACTGTCCTTTTCTAGCTGTACGTGACTTTAGGAGGCCCAGGCGAGTGCTCATAGTTACTTTAAAAATGTTGATTCTTTTCTAGCGCACTTGTGCTGTTGTAGGCATCTGGGCTACCCGTTTCTAAAGCTCGCTCGTGAATTTTACAAGAGCTTTTGTTTATGATGCAGAGAGAGAGTTGACAGTTAACAGGAAAAGGAAGGCAGGAGATGGAATTTGAATAATGAAGGGATGGAGAGTTTATCCTAGGGTGACTTTATCGAGCACAATGAGTGCAGTCACAACAGGCTCTGCCTTGCTTAACCCATGGTCAGATGTCTCAGGTTTATTTACACTAACCACCTCACTTCTGCATAACTCTGACGTGCCCAGAATGAGAACTTAGGGAGACAAAGGACTGTTCAAACAGTCGCACAGATGATGGTCCAAGTGAAAAGAATTGCCTTGGAGAAACTACAGAAATGCTGCAGCTTGCTAACCGAAGGTGAGGCTCTCCTCTAAAACTGAGATTTGTGGAGAATTTGTATAATCTTGGGAAAGAAAAACACCATTGTCTGCTATCAATAGTGAGATGTAAGTACGTGACAGCTAAGCACTGTTACAAAAGCAAGTCCAGCAAATACTCTTCTTGCAGTTATCGTGGAAACTCTTATGAACCATTACGTTGGTTCACAGTGGTTGAGGTGACAGTCTAGCCATGTCGTCCATCAAAAAAAATCAAATTCTTAAAAAAATCTCCATACATTTTTGATTCATTTTCAAGGTTCACCTCCTCTGAGCTCAAGAACGATCCATTCCAATGAGCAGGAAACCAAACAAATGTAGAAGGAGGACTACGTGGATGAACAAGGAACTCCAGGCAAAAATAAAGCATACAAAGGAAGTGTGCAAGAGGTGGGAGAATGGATAGGTGACCCAGAAGGAATACAGAGATACTGTCAGAGATTGTAGGGATGTTGTTATGAAAGCCAAGGCCCATCTGGAATTGACTTTAGAGAGGCATTTGAAGGGCAACAAGAAACGCTTCTACAGGTAAATCAGTGGCTAAAGGATGACTGGGAAAACGTGGGCCTACTGCTGGACAGAGGACATGGAAAAAACTGACAATGCCACCTCTGTCTCAGTCTTTGCTGGTAATATTTGCCTTCAGGAATCCCAGGCGCCTGAGACCCATGGGAAGGTGCAGGCCAAGGAAGATTTACTCTCACTGAAGAAGGATCAGGTTAGGGAACATATTTAAATAAACCAGACACAACTCTCAACGCCTATGACTAGATGCCTGGCTCAGTGGTGTGGGGAGAGCAATGGATATTGTTTGTCTTGACTTTACTATGACTTTTAACTCTGCCCCCCGTAACATCCTCATGGACAAACTGATGATATATGGGCTAGTTAAGTGAACATGAGGTGGCTGAAAACTGGCTGAACTGTCCAGGTCAAAGGGTTGTAATCAGCAGCACAATATCCAGCTGGAGTCTAGTCGCTAGTTATGTACACCAGGGGTCAATAACAGCACCAACATCTTCATTAATGAGCTGGATGACAGAACAGAGTGCACCCTCAGCAAACTGGCAGACAACACAGAACTGGGAGGAGGGGCTGATACATCAGATGGTTGGGCCACCATTCAGAGGGATCAGGACAAGCTCAGGCAGTGAGTCAACAGAAATCTTTTGGAGTTCAACACAAGGAATTACATTTTAAACCAGACTAGTAGCTCCTTAAAGCAACTGTAATTGATCAGAAGAAAAGGTATTAAAATAATAATCAGAATAACTAATTTTATTCAACGTATAATTTCACATGTAATCCTGTCCCAGTTTAATGCTTCAAGCTCTCAGCCCTTACTTGAGCTTAAAGCAGGTAAATTATGTCTCTGACAGATCCTAGCTGAATCCTATTTCCTATTACACATCCTAATGCACTTCATAGTGTGAACAAAATCTGGACGAGATGTCTTACTAAAATTTTCTAATCAAGACATTAGGTCGTTAGCCTGGAAAAAAACCAGCATTCTACTTGAAATACTCAACGAAAAGATGAATTTGTGATTTTAGTATTATTTTTTCCTGTGGACAGTCATGTGTCAATTTATATACCTCAGAGGTAGGATTCATCTTGAATTCAGCTAAGACAAGCATCTAGTCTCAACTAATTAGTAGTTAATAAGTTGATAATTTAACAGTAACCAGAATTTTCTGAGAGGCATAGTATAATGTCCGTAGCATCATGTCCAGCATTTACAATGGCTGACCATGTGTTATTAAGGTTTTCTTTGTGTTTTGTTTTTTTAAGTTCTGCTGTGTTTGGTCTGCAGACAGAGAATACCTAGGTCAGAGTACACGCTGTGCCGTCAGTTCCTCTCAGCCTGCAGCCCCACGAGTCACGGATTACACTGACAAGGGACACGAGGATGGGAAGCAGATGCTGTTAGCTGCGTACACATTCTGTAGTGCTTACCAGGCTGCAGAAACTTGCACGCTGGGCTGCACAAGTTTAACTCCCCTTTCTTTGAGTTGTTAGTGGGACCAAAACTTTTTTGTCAGAGCAGAGAGCCCACTGAGATTACAATGGTATTGAGGTATTTTCAGGTTAAAAGGTGGTGGTGATGAATCCACAGGGAATGCGTGTTTGCCACAGAAACAGTCATGGTAAATGCACCAGTGCAAATGCTAAGAAAAATCCTGATCTGGTATGAAATACCAGAACTAGTAGCTGGACTATTCCACAAGAGGGGCTGCTCACCTCTGGGTTTTTTCAGGCTTCAGGTTGTTAATCCTTGCCTTTTTTAGTTCTGCCAGAAAGCTGAAGGGTTAGGCTCTGTGCATTGCTGATCACCATTTTGAGAGCAGGGAAATTGTGTCTCAAACTTGGCTGTTTTGAGTAAGGCACCCAGTAGGTTTGTGTGCATTTGGCCAAGAAACTATCCTGTCTCAGCCTTGGAAGCATAGCTCTAGAAAATCCACTGATGACACAAAACATGCCACTCCAGACATGGCAGGCCTAGAGCAGCACTCAAATGACTCGGTAAAGAAAAGTTTCTGCAGTTACCTCTCCTTCAACTGTGGCGTGTGAGTTGCCAACAGATCCTGCACGTGGTACTCAGGAGTACAGTCTGGCACCAGGCTAAAGGCACGGGCAAGGATGCAGGCTTTAGGCAAAGTAAAGTAAGTAGTTTGGCCTCAAGAACTAAAATACAATTGGAAGGTGGCAGCCAGGGTATCTGAGCACCAAAGCACAGCATGAGCCCCAGACCTCACAGAGACTGCAGGCAAGATAAACTACTGATGTTTTGTAAGGGCTTCAGAAAATGAAACAAAATTAATAATAAAAAGCCTTGTGACATACAAATGCCAGGATGAGTTGATGAAGCACGTGCACGCGATCAGCCCCACTGAGGACATGGAGTGTGCTGTAACCAGTACACCAGCTCATGGGCAGGAGGTGAAGGCCAGGGACAGAGTGCTGTGTACTGATAAAGTAAAAGTTCTCCATTCTTGAGTACCTGTGGCACAAGAAGAAAGTCTGAAGGGATATACAGACTATCAGAGAGAAAAAAACATCTGTCAAACACAACATAGCTTTTGAATAGCAAGTCAGAAATACCTTTCTTATATTTTTTTGCCTGTCCTGTGGCCCAAGCTGCATTACCAAATCTACCTGCATTGAGGTGGTTTGGAGAAGATGAGGCCCTCCAAAGGAGTTGGTTTTCATCCACTGAAGTCTGTAACAGTGGTCCTCTTCTGCTGATCCCACCATTATGATTTTTGGGGCTGTCTTTTATCCCCCTCCCAAGTGCTATAGCCTGCCCAGCCCATGTTTCACTGAATCTCACCCACTCCAAAGAGCCCTGGCTGCTGCCCTCAGGCATGGTGATCTCAACTTGCTAAGTTTTCTTCCCTGCTATGGGGAAAGCACTTCCAAGGAACTGAAGTCAACTGAGAGGTCTTGTTCCTCTTCTTCTATTCATAGTTGTCTTAATCACACCATTATTGCTTTATTTTTTCTTGTGTGATGTTCATTATGCTGCCCCAGTAGTTCATTAGTTCATCAATTCTGCATTCTGTTCAAACGCAGTCAAAATGCCAACATAAATAACTCAATTTACTGGCTGAGTTTAAGTTACAATAACAAGTATTAGACCAAAACAACAGTCATCACACCAAGGTGTTATAACAATGTAGGGAGGGGGAAGTGAGGAAATGCATCTTTCTGCAGGGTTTAAGATCAACTCAGTTTCACCTGTTTTCCCGTATTGTTGCTTTAAGATCTTGTTTGTTTAGCTAGTCATTTTTCAACCTTAGCTTATCTTAGAAATTCTTTGGAACCTCACTATTTCTAATGTTCATGCACAGATAAAGACCACATTTCACTATCTGTTATTACCCTTTCTACAGGTAACAAAATGAGGAAGTGGTGGGTTGTCAAATGTGGTGTTATCCTTTCTCTTGCCTGGCCTTCCTGAGCCAGGCTTCTTTGTTGTATTGAAGGAAAGAAGATCCTTCCTAAGAACTGCAATAAAAGCAACGCTATTAAATTCAAGTTCCCTTCTACTTTTCTGAGCAGACAACGTGTAGTGAGGAAGATAGAAATCATGCAAGAGTTGCATACACGCCCTGCATTCTTAGAAGCTTACAATGTCCAACAGCATCAGAGCCTTACAGAGCATCACAGACGGCTTTAATGTGCACCCAGGTAGTCTGGGGAAGTTCATGATTCCTTGTTTTGCCAAGGATTAGAAAGAACCATCCTGCCCTTCATGGGGGCACTTAAAGTACAATACTTTAAAAACTAGCTGGGTTCTAGATTGGCTGGAGCTCTTAAAAATTATGTTTAATTACAACTGTTAGGTGCTTGCTGTAGTCTTCAATATTGGGTATGTCTAGTTGGAATGCAATCTTTTTTCTTATTAGCTGATCTTTTACTAGCCACTGACACAATTCAGAGTTGCATAAATAAAAGACCAGAGTCCTCATTGGTGGATCCCCATATTCTTCTATCAAATAACACAGGAACCGTGACCACATGGTCCAGATTCCCATACGCTGCCCCACTCGTGCTTGAAACTAAAATTTCTGCCTCGCATCTTTTTTTCCTGACACTAAAAGGTAGAAAGCCACATTGCAGTCACCCCTTTATAGTGTAGGCCTATCCAAATTTCCCTTAGCCTCTAACTTCCTTTATAATAACTACAAGAGAACAAGACAACGTCAAAGGTCATTTTTCTGTAAATGCCTGCTAGAGCTAACAGCCTCTCCAGCCCAAAAGTTCTATTTTATTCCAATCCCATAAATCACTAATCTATGAAAAGATAAAATATACAACACATCCCCTATCCACCCCCAGGACTAAATAAAAGAGAATAAGATAACTTAAGACGGTGTCCAGTACCTCAGGATACTTAGTTATTTTGGCCAAGTCTTCTACTGTCACGTTACATGAATCAAGCAGTGGTGCATATTCTGGGATAGCCTGAAGGAGAAAAATACACCGAAAAAAAATTAAAGACTGTTTCAGTTGAAATAAATTTAAAAACTGTAACTTGAAATCTGGCAGCAATAAAAATAAGTAAAAAACTTGTATTTTAATATGAAAATAATAATCATATCATCAATTAATGCTTTCAGAAGCATGACACAAAGTTCTGAGTTGAACTTGCTACCTTCAGTGTATGCACAGAGGACACATAAGTCCTTTCTATTCTGATTTTAGTCATGAGGATTTACCACCTAGTATTAAAAACATCAATCTCTAGAAATGTTTTACAACCATCATATACTTAGCTGAAAGCATCCATTTAGCAAGTGTGAAATCTTACTTCCAGAAGCACTCGTGTGTTCTCTGGAAGCTCACAAGTATCACAGACTGTGTTTCCTTGTGTAAATTCCTCATCCTGTAGCACTGGCATCCTAGGGGGGTCTCTACTAATGTATTAGCTCCAGTAACTGTTCTGATTTTAGGACTTGCTATTAGAAGCAATTACTTTGTTTTTTCCCAGTATATTTTCTACTTCCTTATTTTCTGTTTGATAAATAAATTCAAGAAATTTCTATTCATTAGAGAACATGTAAAATAGATTTAAAGTCTGCCTGTTCAATTCCCAATTTAACTAGTGATTGGGCAGGAGGAGTCTGTTTGCACATGACTGCTATCCAGACTGAGTAAAACTAGTTCAAGAGAGAGCTAGTATTTTAAAACAGAGAAAGCAGAGGAACTCCCTATAGCTATTTTCTGTGATGTCTTGAAATATGTGCTTTGGAAGATACTGTTCATATCAAGAACTCTAATCAAATCTTATCTACTTCCCTGTCTTCTAAAGGTAGGCTTTCTGTCCTTATGAAAAAGATATACCAAATAAGCCCAGAGATATATATGCATCCATTGTGCTGTTCATTTACTGATTATGTCGTCTAGATTTTCACTACTAACAGGCCCCAAAAAAGAGTTTTGTAAATGTTGAAATATTGCTGACAGCTGTACCTTTCCTTTTTTAAACACAAGCACCCAGGGAGAAAGTTACCCCTGAGTGTTTTACTCTCTGTTTAGGAAGAAAAAATGAGAGAAGTGAAAGATTTAAAACCCCTTCATGGAGTGCATGAAGACCAAATATAGGAGAGAAAAAGAAAACCATCACAGTGGTGTGTTTGTGGAACACCTGGGGCTTATCACTCTAACCAACAAGGAGAGAGGAGAAAAGATTCATAAGCATTGCATGAAAAGGGCGTGAACCCATCCAACCATGAGACAAGAAGTTTTGATTGCAGTTTTTTGGAGCAGAAAGCAGTCTCTGCACTTTTTGGAGGGTAAGAGGAAATGGACATCCGCGTTTGGAGCATATTGTTTACCTGCCTCCTTCACCTGAAGCAAGTGGCAACCCCACTTCTCTCTGTCCCCAGATGACTTACTGGGAGAGGGATGTGCTTAGAGGAGGAGTGAAGGTCATAACCCTTTAGGAAGGCATGTGGTGTGTGTGCAGTTCACTCCTGACCCCTTGAAAAAAAGGCCTCAGAGTGCCCCAGTGGCTCAAGAAAGAGACAAGTGATCATCCCTATGCCAAGGAACAGCTACCAAGACCTCCCCATCAATGGGGATATGAAGTCACCAAAGGGGTGACTCCCTTCTCTTGAAGAGGGGACCTCTGGGAGGGTCCTGTTCCTGTCCTGCAAGAGGGAAGAGCTCCCTCCGCAGAGGGAGTGACCACCGTACCCTCTACTTCCCCAGGGAATTTAAGTCATAGCATCTACCAGACTAGACATTTCTGGAGCTCAAGTAAAGCCTTAATATAGGAGCATCAGATGGAGATGAAACACATATCTGGCTGTGCTTAGTGCCTAAGGAAGGAGCAATTTATCTTTCTACAGATTCACCAGATAATCTCAGAGGTTGCATCTTCCCTCAACACTCTTTTGGAGGATTAATGTATACCTTTCTCATTCCTGAGATATATCCTCCTTGCCTCAGGTTTCTTTCATTTATTAGCCACTTGGGAGTTTCATTTGCTTTTCTCCATGTTCTTTCACAGGAAGGAAATGCCAAATCAAACTATACATTGATGGTGGGGTGGTTTGTTGTTATTCTATTCTATTCTAGCCCTTTCTACATGCTAAGGTAGACAAAAAGCCCCTTGTTACTCTGCCCCTTGAAAATGTGCTATTTTTCAAAATCAGTATGACTGCTGTCACAGTATATGCCAACACTCATATCCTGGTTTAAAATGTGATTCTATTATTTATCAAAAATTACATGGCCTTCTTCTGAGATTGGTATGTAGAATGGCATCTCAAACTCTTTTAAGGAGTGTGGCAGAGGTACACAATCCTCAACATGGCATGCTGTTTCTGTTTGAGAGATATACAGGGAAAAAGAGCCATAACAATAGGCTGTCTCATTTGAGAATGGAATAGTTAAGCAGATTCAAGAAGCAACCCAGGTATCACCAGCGCTAAAGTTCAAATTGATGCAGAGAGGGTCCCCCTTCCCCATCTGCAATGCCTAACTACTTATTCAATAAAATGATGGGGGAAAAAAAGCACCACGAAAATCTCACTATTGATAGCAGACAATGGTGTTTTTCTTTCCCAAGATTATACAAATTCTCCACAAATCTCAGTTTTAGAGGAGAGCCTCACCTTCGGTTAGCAAGCTGCAGCATTTCTGTAGTTTCTCCAAGGCAATTCTTTTCACTTGGACCATCATCTGTGCGACTGTTTGAACAGTCCTTTGTCTCCCTAAGTTCTCATTCTGGGCACGTCAGAGTTATGCAGAAGTGAGGTGGTTAGTGTAAATAAACCTGAGACATCTGACCATGGGTTAAGCAAGGCAGAGCCTGTTGTGACTGCACTCATTGTGCTCGATAAAGTCACCCTAGGATAAACTCTCCATCCCTTCATTATTCAAATTCCATCTCCTGCCTTCCTTTTCCTGTTAACTGTCAACTCTCTCTCTGCATCATAAACAAAAGCTCTTGTAAAATTCACGAGCGAGCTTTAGAAACGGGTAGCCCAGATGCCTACAACAGCACAAGTGCGGTAGAAAAGAATCAACATTTTTAAAGTAACTATGAGCACTCGCCTGGGCCTCCTAAAGTCACGTACAGCTAGAAAAGGACAGTCCTGTGTTCTTCAGAAGTAAATCACTTCAAATGGACACCCATACTCACCTCACTTTCTACACGCACACTCGCTGCAGGATGCACAGACTGCCATTTTGCAAGTGTCCACAGCGTCAGCAGGAGATCTGTCGGGTTTGTTCAAACCACGCACAACCCTACCAACACACTTTTTGGAATGGAAATGTGAAACTCTTAATCTTGCTTTGTGATCGGTGCCGTGTTTCTGCAAGGAAGGCCAAGCTCATTACAAACTGCTGGATTTCACACCTGCAGGTATGTTAAAGGCTCGTGTAACTCCTGTCCTTGATTCCCTATGGCAAACGTGAGTGACTAAAACATCCAGCTTTGTTACTTATTTTTGGTAACTATATCCTTTTCTCTTTCACTGTGTAAAGGTGTTCATCCCAACCATACGCTCCTGCTGAAATAACTGTCGAGCAAGTGCTCTTAAGCGCTATGAAGAATCAATTTAGGAACCAGAGATAACGTTTCCCTGATCTTTTGGCAACCTCTGTGTACTCGGGGTAGCAGCTGGCATAGCTAATAGACATGTGATTTCAGGTCAACTGCACTTTGAAGTGAAAATGGAAGCAGGCAGAAAAATGGACGCGGCTGAAGTCTGAGCACCCCAGGCACCATCCGACTAGCAACAGCCTCTCCACCCCGAGACCCGCAGCAGATTCTTTCCTGTTCTCCAGCTCCCCTGTCAGCCTTGGCCAAAACGCTTGATGGGTGGCCCTTAAAGATACAGACCCCCCCCAGCCAAACTCGAAGCTCAGCTCTGTGGTGACTCCCTGACCAATCCTTCCCCTTCCCCTTCCGATCACCTCCTTCAACCACCAGCTCAGGAGGAAAGTTACACATTCTTGCCCCTTTCTTCATGTTGCATCATTTTCCCTGTCTTCAGCACTCTTCTGTCTTCAAAAACATTATCTTCCGCCTTCATCTACCCCCTGTGCCATCAAAACCACTCCACCTCCAGAAATCCCCTCCCAGGTATCTGAGATTCCCTCCCATCTTGATATGCAGGTATCAAGTATCTTGCCTCAAGTAAAAGTACCCTACCAGCAGCATGTGCAGGAAAAGAGAAAACATGTATTCTTCCAGCTTGCTTCTGGAACATGTATGAGTGAGAAAACATGTATTCTTCCAGCTTGCCCTTCTCAGCGTTACACACAACTACACTGTGAATTCTTTAAAGCAGGCCTGAGATCACGCAGCACGTAGGAAGAGTCCATCACCTTCCTAAATACCAGTGAAATCAATCCAAATTTTAAGAGAAGAGAAGGGGGTTATGACATTACTGAGTGAACTGCGTACCACAAACCGGGGACTGTACTGACGGTCAGTCTCAAGCACACAGCACAGAGACGGGATCAGCGTTCCGCTGTTCATTATGGACAGGCCCACACAAATTTACGTAAAATAAATCCAGAGGAACACCTTGAGATCTTTTGGTCCACTAAGCTATCCCAGTCCTTGACTGGCATTTCCCTACTGAAGGCATTAACACTTCACCTTTTTGAAGTCCAATTTCCGTCCTTCTAGGCACTCAGTTCTCAGGGAATGGGTAACAGGCGGCTTCAGCCTTGTCCACATATGCTTTTGGAAAAGTATCTTTATCACAGCACCACCGCAAGGTTGAGGTTGGAAGGCCCTCCGGAGGCCATCTTCTCCAACCCCCTCACTGCCCAGGACCCTGTCCAGATGGCTTCTGAGCAGCTCCAGGGATGGAGCCTCCACAGGCTCTCAGGGCAGCCTGGGCCAGCGCGCGGTCAGCCTCACAGTGAAGGAGGGTTTCCCGATGTTCAGATGGCACCTCCTGTGTTTCAGTTTGTGCCCGTTCCCTCTTGCCCTTCCACTGCGAACCACCAGGAAACCATTTATTGAAAAGAATGAAAAATGTGCAGCTAATTCTTTTTATGTATCATAGTCACAAAGAAACACATTCCATTTCAGTCATTTATTTCTAACACAGATCTCAATGCAGTTTTAATTGTTGTATTTTCTCCCTTTGCAGTGCTGCTCAGAGTATAAAAAATCATGAAAATTACATGAAAAGAAAGTTTAGTTTTAAACTCTATGGAAAGACCATTTTAGGTCTGTGGGACTCCTTCCAGACAGAACTAACGACTTTCTGGTGACTGTGCTTTTGCCTGTCCAGCAGACAATTGGATCTAAAC
>NW_020799101.1:10994198-11080913 GCF_003259725.1 Athene cunicularia
TCCAACCCCCTCACTGCCCAGGACCCTGTCCAGATGGCTTCTGAGCAGCTCCAGGGATGGAGCCTCCACAGGCTCTCAGGGCAGCCTGGGCCAGCGCGCGGTCAGCCTCACAGTGAAGGAGGGTTTCCCGATGTTCAGATGGCACCTCCTGTGTTTCAGTTTGTGCCCGTTCCCTCTTGCCCTTCCACTCGGCAATGCTGAACAGAGCCTGGCTCCATCTTCTTTATATACTTGATTGACATTTATAAGTTCCCCCTGAGCCTTCTCTAGGCTGAATAGTCCCAACTCTCAGCCTTTCGTCATATGAACAATGCTTCAAGACCCTCAATCCCCTTAGCGGCCCTTTGCCAGACTCTCTTCAGTAGTTCCATCTCTCCCTCATAGTTTTTCATAGTCTCTAGCTGAGTATTAGTGAAACAGGTGATGTTCTTCTAAACACCCTCTAAGTCTGTACAGCACATGTCTAGATGAGACTGAAATCTGTGCTGTTCGAACACACTGGTACTCCCGCCATTGTTCCCACTGTGTAAACGATACACTCGTTTTTAACAGAAAAGCTTTCCTGAAAAATACCCATAGATATTTGGAAATCTTTTTTTTTCTTTTTTTTTTTTTCTTTTTTTTTTTTGTTTTCCTCTGTACATAACCCATAACAGTGAGATCAGGACAGGTCTTACTTTGGTGTCCGCCCAGCCATCTTATCCCAAAACCTTTCTAGAAGCTACCTTACTCTGCAACATTTAGGAATACAGGAAAAATAGAGAAAATCTGAGTGACAAAGAATGTACGTATTTGAAGAAAGAAGTATATTGATGCTGAATGCAATCAGCTGGCTTGGGCTGACCCAAAACTGTGGGTTCATAATAGCTTAAAAGAACTCAAGAGATTATGAACATGTTTGCTTGTCATTGAAGGATAACAACATTATCATTCTCTTGGTGCAAGAACAACAGACTTCAAACTAAGGTTAGAAATGTTCCAGCCCAAACAATCCCACATCACTGTCTGTTGTGACACTCTCACAAGGAGAAACTGATAAACTCTCAGATACAGCACATTTATCACTCCACTTTAGGCTTTTCAAATTTCCTTCAGAGTCACAGGTCTTACATAGTGCATCTACTGAACTGTAGTTCCAAAAGGTAGTGCATTGCACATGTTCTATCATTTTTTAACACTATGCTTCTTGATTTATTTAATGATCTGAAGACTAAATGATTAGACTGGCAGGCAGAAGTCTTTGTGAATTCTATTTATTTGTTCTAATCTAGATGTATGCACTGTAAACAGCAATCTAGGAAAAATGCAAGATTTCTGTGTAAACCAAAATTGTATCTGGGCTATTTACCAAATCTATTCTTATCTCAAATTATTCATAATTATCTGGTTCTTTTCAGATACTAATTTACAGAAGAAATGAGAAGTCATTGATCACGGAGCAACTAGAGGGTTTTTAAGGATGTATTTGTCCATATTCACATCCAGCTACCAGGGTGCATACACCTGTGTTCTAGTTGGGATCCTTTTGGCCAGGTACACCTGTATTTGCATGGTACACCTGAACCCTGGAGGTCCTGCACCTCCTACAGAAGACCTGAGGGCAGAGGACACCAGCTGTGCCCCCAACTCCTTTCAACTGCCGGATCCTGTATAAGCAGAGTTATGAGGCAGCAGCAGAGGAGAGTAAGACAAGAAACACAGACCCCATATCCTGAACACTCTCTAGTGCAGACTCGGTTAAATGACATCTCATTCTCTTAGTCATCATCCATGCTATGTAATTCTGCTATTGCTGATTCTAGAACATTTCAAGCACAGATAGGGTTATTAGTCTAACCTGTTACAGCATCTTTAAAAGGATGTGTAAACAATATTCACCACCCTTGCATCTGCCAAAAGGAAGCACTTTGGCAAAGATAAAAATAGGCATTCTTTCAGTATATTTTTCTCAGGTTCTGGAATTCAGTAGGGTAGGGAATTTGAGTTCAGTTTTAACAGCTATTGAAGAATCTGCCTTCCCTGAGTTCCCAATTCCTTTTTGTATTTGTTTATACATTTGTTTTATACACAGCCTACAGCAGTAAATTCCAAAATGAAATACTTGCAAAGGCAAAAAAAAATCCTTTTGACTTAAAAATGCTGCTTTCATTAGGAATAACAGTGAATGCACATGTTTTCAGACGAGAAGCACCTATTGATACAATCACTTTATCATTACTAGTGGAGGCATTCAGGAGAGTTCATCTGACCCTTTATAGATTCAAAAATTTTCACTTTGACTCAGTGATGGAAGAAATATATAAATGCAGATGATCACTAATAGACTGCGGCAAGTGAAATCTCATTCTACTAGATGTTGGTGAGCACCTGGAGATAAAAGGAGTCTTGACAAGCAGTCATGGCCCTTTTTTTTTTTTTTTTTTTTTTTGGAAGTAACCCCTGAAAAGGAAAGGCTGACTGGGAGTAGATCTACAGCCAAAGACACAGACAGTTATTTTACAGTACTTCTTTTTCCAGTGTTGCATACTATTAACCCTGAAGGGAGAAATCCTGAAGCTGTTTACCTTAAACTTGTTTAAGCAACTTTGGAATACTGTTAAAACCTAAGTCAAACAATAAAACACAACTGCAGGTTTTAAAATTTTAGTACTACATTTTCATTTGGCAATAAATAACATTTCCCAGCAAAGCTAAATTGTAAAATGGTCTGTTTCCTTCAGGGCAACATATCACTTGTCATGTCTGCAGGTGTATTATGTACCCTGGAGCTCTTAAAGAGTTAATACAAAATTCTCCGTTCTCAACTTACCCACGGCAGGTGATGGGTTACTGGACTGGGGAGGAACTAGCTTTACATACTCCTCTTGTAAGTGCGAGAGCAGAAACCTTTCAATTTTATTATGACGTGAGCCGAGAGCACCTCTTTACTGAAAGCATTACAACACGCAGTAGACCTTCAAAGGGGAAGCAGCAGCACACCAGTAACCCTCACCAGATGGCAGCACACGCACAGGAACAGACCAGGACACCTTATCCACAGAATTAAAAAAACAAAACAAAACAAACAAAACAAAACAAAAAACCAACCAACCCGGAAAATATGTTCTGTTCCTCTCAACTCTCAATTTCAGCGTTGCTTATGAGGAATCACTATATATTACGTTATTTATATCATGTCTTTTGGTATTATCAAGTTACATTTTCCTGCAGAAATTCCCATCATTAATAGGCAAAGATTTGACATTCTGCCTATTTCATCTGCCCCAAAGGTGCTTAACTGCAACACTCAATTTGCATACAACACTCAGCTGAGAAATACTGCTAAGCCACTTGTGATGCAATTTTTCTATTAAAACTTTCTCACTATATTAAGTATAATGTTTTATAATTCATGAGGATTGATAAAATGTGTCTAAGGAAGTAATGCTTATAAGCTACTGAAATTGCCTATTATACAGCTGTCCCTCTGTTTAAGTACCGTTTAAAATAATTTATTAGTTTAAGCATCCCTTTATTTTGCCCAAATCTGCCACCTTTTTTTTATGGTGATCACTGATTCCGTGTCTGTTCTTCAGATGATGACGGGTTATTACATAATCTTCAAATCACTGAGTGAACAGCAAAAAGATTAATACTCTTCCATATACTGTCTTTGTATTCATGTATTTCATGAATGCAATCACATACCCTTAATAACTAAATTTAGCTTTTATTAAGCATGACTGCACAACAGAAGAGACAAATACATTTTATTTCAATGCTGCATTTTATTCTGAAACCACTGACCTCATTTTTAGGACTAAAGATCTCACAGGTAAACTTAAGAGGAAAGGATGAAACAAAGGTGCCATGAATAAGTAATTCAAAAGCATTCTTCGGTCATACAGGAAAAGAAATTATACATTACAGTTTGCTATATGAAAAATTAATGAAAAAATTGTATCCAGTATATGAAATTATAGTTTGGATCAGAACATAGTCTAGATCATCAGTTTCCTTTGACTTCTAGTTTTTAGTTAAGAAAAACCCCAAACACCTTTCTTGTATGGCTTTTTGAAAAGCTAATGACAAAACAGGAAAACAGTTGCAGTTAAAGACAAAAAAAAATCTCTCATGGCTTATAAGCTTTTAGACAGAAAATGAAAAACTAAACCTAGATTTGTCTTTTATATACCTTGTGATAAACCTGTTCAGAAGTATTATTAAAATGAAAACTAGATCCTGCTTTATATCAGTTTGTTTTTATGAATAAACATGCCTGCTCTAGGTCAGCAAACCCTGACTTTATTTAGAGAAAGATGAACATGTTCCAAACTGAATTTTAGTACACTTACACTAATCTTAAGGAACAGTCTTGCAAAACAAGCATCTAAGGGTTAGCCAGAAGTAACTTTTAGACTAGCTGTAATACCTCATCCTCCAAAAAACTTTTCCTAGAAATACTTAAACATTCAACACAACAAGCTTATGCAGCTGATAAAGACCATTTCCTCTTTCAGGCTGATTTTCAGATGAGTCAATGATATGCTGAGAATCCACCTAATCAAAAGAAGCAAGATGACAGTCAGAACGCATTCTTAAGTTTTCCTATATAACATAGTTTTCCTATATAACATAGTTAAGGAAAAGAGTCTTGAAGAGTTTTCACAGTTTCACATCATACAGGAATTTCAGTTCCATGCCACACACTTCAACATAAGAGCAAAGACTATAAAATGCTGTATCTCGTGGTCTGCCTGAGATACAATCTACTCCACAATCAATTCCAAAGCATTACAGGTAGTATTTGATGTGATGATGTAAGAAAGATGTTATGAGATCCTTCAGACTTCAGATGTAGTGGGGAAAATAGTGATCCAAGACCTATACAATAAATTGTTATAAAAGCTAAACACCAGTATAACTGAATAGGAGATTACTGTCGTAATACCAAGGATAACTGAATTTGAAATATGAAATTAGGAACACTTTAGGTTCCACACACATTCCAACCCCTCAGCAAATGCCTGCTAAAAATATGTGCTCTTGGTGCTGGTTCACTGTTGTCAATCTTTTCAAGAAGAGAGCGCTAAACTCCTCATTTATATGCCGCAGGGTGGGAGAGCCACAGGGAGGGGGTGTGTAGCAATCTTAGTCCTGTACTCAGTAATTCCTCACCCCCTTTTAATTAAGAAAATGCACCTGTTTGTCAGGAAATCTAGTGGCATGAAGAGGCCCTTACAGAAAGAAAGGCAAGATTTCTAACAGGGTAGGAAGCTAGATTTTTCAGCTTTAAGAAACCCTTCCGGGTTTCAAGAAAACAGCCCTCTTATCTGATCCCACCAAATTCATTCTAAAGCAAGCCACACTTCTGTTTGCTTAAAAGGGAAAAGCCACCTGAAAGCACAGCAACCTGAAACAAAAGTTCACTGCATTCAGATAAATCCTAAACAAGGAAACCTATTAACCTTTTTCTTTCAGGCCATGGCTGCTTAATACAAAGAATATAAAATTTTAACTTCCAACAAATGTAAAGTTGCCTTTACAATCTCTCTCAACTTAAAAAAAAAAAAGTATTCTGTATGAAATGGCTAAATATTTGCACACACGAATTTAAAAACCACCCAACAAACTAAATAGACTCTACAAAAATAGGTTATCAATAGAGACTGATGTATAGACAACAGTTCTTATTTCTTCAATTCAATTCTACAGTGCTTTCAGTATTTTTAAATTTGATACTCAAAGACATTCTTCCAAAGGAAATTCTCCCTCTGACCACTCTTAACTAACTGTACTGGGCTACTCTTAACTGCTCTTCCAGGGGGAGGAGGAGAATTATCTTTATACCCTTACCTGATTCCATGCATATGGCTTCTCATAGCATGTAGGAACAATTGCATCTCGAGGTTTTGATTTGCAGATTAAACTGAAATTACATTAAAATAGTCTTAACAAATATACTTGTATTTGATGAATTATGAATACGAAGGAATTTTTACATTAGATACAACTCGGCATTTAAAAGGTGTCTGTACTGAAAGGAATCTCATATTTCCTCGTTAATCTAGTCTGATTTGTTCACTTCTCTCTACTTTTCCGCTCTAGAGTAAGGAGTCAAAATACAGATTTTCACAGGGACGTTAAGTGTATCAGAGTGTATTTTCTTTTAAAGAAAATGATATTTTTGCAATTTACAAAGCACTAGAATTTTCAGCTGTCATTTATTTCTTAAGTTTCATGCATGCTCATTCACTAGAATGTATAATACAGCTATTTTTAGAGTATTTTGTTTTGCCTGACAACTCAATTACTGTATGTCTGTCTGCTCCAGTTATTTCCTCAGGCTGTGCAAAGTACAACAGTAGTAGGCTTTAATTAATTCTGTCTAGATGTGTTTTTCAAACACTGATTTTAGTCTTAAGTAGTGGTGACATGCTGTAAATACAATTAGCTTTTGAAAAATGGAAAAAGTTATGAAAGACTGTTCAGGCTAGATTTTTACATATCTACTCTTACTAATAAAAGGTTGGTTTATGTCTTGGAAAAAAAATAAAGTCCAATCAGGAAAAAACATTTAAAACAAAGAAAGATTTTACACAAAGGAAAATATGACATCATATCAATAAATAGATTGTCTCTTCCTTTTAAAAATGTAAAAATTAAAATTAGAAAGATCGGCTGTAAAATCATTGGTACAGAATCAGTAACAGCACCAAGATTCTAAGAGAGAAAATGCTACCACAGAAATGTATACATCCTCAAGCAAAAAATAAAAGCCTAGAAGGCTGACGAGAATGACCAAGTCAGGCAGTCAGCACTGACTGAACTGGGGAACATGTCAATGCTGAGTAACTGCACAGGCTGCTCCTTCCTCTCCCAGCTGGCTGGAGGTGCCTGAACAGTTAGCTCAGAAAAGGTGCCAAAACAGTAGTAAGTATTCACATATCTAAAGAAATAACAGTGGCATTTTTGTGCCTTGAATTTAGCATCTAAGTGTCAATGTCCAAGCATGAGCTCCTGTTACTGTCACAGTCACCTCCAGAAGGGTTTTGTGGTTGCTTCTTTCAGCCTATCCACTTTCCTTGACTTCTCCCTACGCTTGTTACCACATGAATCATGGAATCAAACTTCATTCAGCTTTGAAGTCTAAACATGGTACCACATGGCAGAGTCCAAAGGCAATGCAGACACCAACTGCTCTGAGGTACTTGGACACAAACAGGACATTAAACATTGCATCAGCAGTATGCTTGACACCTGTTATTTTACTAAGAATTTTGCAGATGTGAAATGTGAAGGGTTTGCTGTCAGCCTTGTACTGGTGCTCCTGAAGTTTCCAAGCGCAAGCAGCACCAGCCCTGAGGTACGTATGGCCTTTGTGAAGCCGTCCCACCACTTTCTGGAGGCTCACACAACCCACTGCAGCACCTGGCTGGAAACTACCACGTCTCAGAAGAGCAGCTGACCCACTGATGGCATGCACAGTGTAGCGCCCAAACCAACAATAGTCACCTTGTTCCCCTGTCATATCCAACATGTCTGCTGGTCAGCTAACATATAACAGCTATCTCCACAACTTCTGGCAATTGTTTATGCACTTTTAATTTACAGTACCTCAAAAGGTAAGGATGATTCCCACACACTTGTTAATTTATTATAAAATGCATCACATGGAATCTTCTTTCAAGTTTTGGAAATAAGAAGTATGGGTACTTGCTTTCAACTAAAGGTAATGTAATAGGGTTTTTTTTACAGATGGGAAGAATAAAACAATCAACAGTTCAGGTATATTTGAAAACAAGAATTACCTGAAAGCTCAGCATAAACAGCTGCTCTGATAATCATTTTGATAACCTAGGGTAAGGGCAGCTAAGCTTACAAGCTTCTGATCTTTATCAGCATGAGGAACTGCCTCACTTTGGCATATGGTTACTTTAGAAAAGCTCTATTTGCAAAAAAGGTCACACTTCCTAGAGATGAGGCTAATACTAGAGAGCATAACATAACTCTTAACTCAAGGCTGAGCCAGAGGTCTTTTTAAAATCTGTTCAGTACAGAGGTAAAAGGATGAGAAAAATCTACTGATGATATAGACAAGACTAAAACGTGCATGGCATTTACAAACGGGAAGACTTTTTCACAGCATGCTCAGCAGCAGCAGACATTAGAAGCTGTTACAGGGACACTTCACTGAACTCGTTCCCCTGAACACTTCCCACACACCACAAGACGAAAAAATTCTTAGACTGACTGCACTGACTCACAACCATCTTTTCAGAATCACTCCTTCAGTTACGAGAAGCAGAGAAGCCTGCTGGAAAAAAAAGGCAGGTGGCCTTATTTCAATTCATAAATTAACCTGGGACTTCCAGCCAACACCTAACCTACACAAGTCTGTTGAAGGAGGAAAAGCAGCACACACAATTCAAACTTGATGTATAGGGAGAAAGAATTCTAAATCCTTCTGCATTCTTATGCCATAGGACCTTATTAGCTTTGTCCTGGGTGCATAAAGCAAAGGCACATCAGAACTGGTATCCTGTAGAACAGGTTTTACAGTCTAGGTTTTATGACTCTTAAGCGATCAGGCTTCCCTGAAGAACCAGTGCTTCCACAAGAAGTCTAAAGTTGTTGAGCATACTGCTTTATAAATAAATAAAGTAAATGAAATGCATCATTAAATGAGAACATATATTATTTCCCGAAAGCCTAATCTGAGCTATGCTTCAAGCAATCATTTATTTTGTTTTTGCTGAGACTGTGAAACAGAAGATCTTATTTCTACAAAATTATTACCATAGAAGTTTCTGACGAATGTCTTCCTGCAGCTGTGTCATTCTCTCTTGTCCAGAATACACTGCACATTCACAGAGCAACTTATTAATGGCTGTCCTTAGGATGTTTATCTGCAAAAATACCAGTGACAGAATGTAAAGCTCTCTAAACCAGCACTACTTCTGTATTATACTATATAAAGGTGGTCATAGCACTCATAGCACCAAACCTCAACTGGAAGATTATTAACATAAGCAAAAACTTCTGAAGCTTCAGAATCACTTCTTCCTCCAGATGCACCTCAGCTGGTCTAAGACATTAACGTTCAGTCACTTGGTATCACAATCTTCAAGGTTACTCAGATTATTCCATAAAACATACAGGCAATTACTTGCCTGGATTCTTTCTGTAAAAGTTTTAAGGGTTTTCTCTATCTGCCCATAATTTTGACATGCACAACAGCTTGGTGTCACCATTCTGGCTAAGGTGTCGTGAATGCAGACACCACACATGCCAAGTGCTTTCAGAAAACAACAGCTCACAGATATGCGCACCAGCATGCCCACCGTGTCCTTAAAAAGCCTCTAGAAACGACTGATTATCACCTAATGTACCTGCCCTGTACACAGAATTAATCAGTGCACGTGAGGTCCTTCACTGTCTAAAGCACATGTCAAGTCTGAAGCACAAGTCAAATACGTTCCCTGTCCTGCATGAGTGTATATACACATGCTTCCCTCTGACAGATCTCTGTCTACAAGCAGAAAGGCTGTAATGAGGAATACAAGGCTTTTTACTGTTTGATTGATTGATCTTCTCTGAGAGAAGTAGCTTGATACAGATGACTTATAAGAGCTGTAAAATCAAACTGAAGATTGCAAAGCAGTGATGCTAGGCTGATAGTAAAAACCACAATAATCCTAAGAATGTAACTAACAAGTACTGACATCTGATTAGTTCAAAACAGATGCTTGTTTTGAAAAGTGTACAATGTATTGTTCTATAATATTTTATTCAAAATGTATGGAGGGGGTAACTTTTTTTTCTGGTAGGAATCCAAGGTTATAAACAGGTAGTACACTAAAATAAATCCCAAACACCACAGCTTAAAACAAGTTTTCTTAGTAACTCTAGGAGTTAACAAGCTCTGATGCACTGCATTCTACTAATTCCTACTATAGTGAAAATTCTTATGCAGGTTTTACCTCTGTTATGTCTTCCACTCCAAAACGCACATCAAACATCAGCTCCATGTCATTTTCTGGAAGCAGTGGAGCCTCACAAGTCTGACTCCAACCCAAACCACACAGAACACCAGTAAAATACTTCCCACTTTTATGAACCCTATATGAAAAGGAAAGAAAATGGTCTTGCCTAGAAATGAAGAAACTGAACTTGTATGAAGACAGATGTAAATGAATTTGTCTAAACCATGCCAAATAAGATACAGGTGTCTTAAAGAAGCTAGAACAATTGAGAGGCATTCACACCTAGTCATACTGTTTTTTTAAATATAGTGATGAAACAAAACTAAAGTTCTGGTTATGAAAACTTAAAGAAAATCATACATATCCAAAATGAAACTTCAATTAACGAAAGTAGCTTCACTATTTTGAAACGACAGTCTACAGATACAAGAATTTTAAAAAAACACAACAGTAACGCAACTGCTGGAACTCAGTTTTTTACAAAATTCCCGCAAGTTCCTTTCCTCACACAGATCTGAAACTTGCCCAATGCTACAGTTCATCTTCCTAGGCTTTCAGCACAACTGTCAGGAACTGTTGTTTTGTATTGCCTTATCATGAAGGTAGAGCCTGCAGCACCATTTCAGAAGTACATGAAACAAGTTATCTTAGCTCCATACTATACTAAAACTGATACAAGAATTACATAAACAGGAAGATAATTGCTCTGCTTTCAGCATTTAGTATAAAAAAAAAAATCTGTCACCAATTAGTGAGAGTCCTAAAAATAAAAGAACCAGCGCTTTTTAAAACACGTGAATACCTGAGTTCTATAGCAGGAGCAAACAGCATGCTGAGGAGTGCAAGCAGGCCAGGAATAGGAGGCATTAAAGATGTTTCATCTAAAATCACAGTAGATCCTGTCATTAAAAAAAAAAAAAAAAAAAAAAAAATCTAAAGGAGCATCTAATGAAAATGAAGACTCAAAAAAAAAGATGTTAACATAGAACTACAGTCACATATTTACTTGTAGACTCTATTCATGTAAAAATAAAAGTCTAGAGAAACTGTCGCAACATTTTTATTAAGCATTACCAGTTTCATTTGTTGATAAAAAAGCAGCGACCAACAACTGCTGAAAGGGATCTTCTGGAGTATCATTAACAACAACAGAGTTTATGCTTTCCTTTGGTATTAAAGTACCTCTGCAGAGGAAATAAGGAATATTTTCAACATTAAAAAACAAAAACCATATGAACATGTAAAAAAAGAATTACTATAAATTCACAATGCAACCTCAATGGATAGCAGTTACTGGCTGAAGATTACCTGAATACCATTTAGCAGATGTATATGATGGTTAGTAAATAATCTCTGTGTAAGATATTAAAACACCTTTAATAAAACTATTCTTGAAATTTTACATAGCAATAGCGTGCGTGCATAGTAATGCAACTCAGGCCTGACTACCTCAGTCTTTTCAATGAATAAAAGTTCTGTAAAAATCTGTAAGAGTTAACTAGGGTATTTTTTGCCTATTTATCGAAAACAACAGCTGAGAACGTGCCTGTATTTCACAGTATAAGTCTTCTCATACCTGAACTGGGATACTCTAGTCATACTGTAGCATTTCACCTCATAAGGACTGAATGGGCCCAAAACTTTTACCTTCAAAAAGAGAGAACAGATTATATTCTAGTTAGCAAGCACCTAGATCTCCAAATCAAAATCCTTTATAAACAAAAACCAAAACACATTTCAGCATGTATAGAGCAACACTGAATTGATAAATTCATAAACAGCATTTTCACTTCACCATCTAAAGCAAGCTTTGCTTGTTGAGGGACCTAAACAAAAATCATGTATTTTCACAGGTGCTGGGGATTCACAACTTTCCTCTGACTTAAAAAACTCAAGTTGAGACTTCATAGAGCATGTAACAAAATCAGGGATATTTTTGTTTACATGAGCAAGTCTTTAATCTTGACAATATCTCACTTCATTAAAGTGAGTAGCTAAACAGGATTGCTCCTGTGGGTAAACAGAGCATGATGAGGTGCTTTAAACCCTGAAATTCTGTCAGGTCTGAAGGTGAAATGAACTATAATGTAAACCAGGCTTAACTTGTAATCAGAATGCTGAACATTATCATGTTTTATATTCCAGCTTAGTAGTGACTTGATATCTCAAAATACGTAAGAATAATTCTGAGTTTGGAACTGGCAGTGGAAGAAACACCTAGTGTTTAATTATTATTAGTTACGGGAGTGTTCACTGCATCACCTTTCCTAGCTGCTTACCTATCACTAGCTGAGAACAAATGAAACACTACATAGTAAAAACCGTATTTAAATTTTCTGAAAAATTGATAGGGTTGTAAATCTTGCTTTTTGCTGTCGCTTATATAATGAAGACTACTATGTGTAGAAACACTGTGTGAAGTTTTTCAATTTTATCTTCATTCTTTAGTGGTTCTAAGTGCTGCCTTAGAACGTGTTAGAAGAGTTGGTTTGCTGAGCTCTTAGGCTATACTTCAAAACTCTCTTAAAGGCTGCAATAGACTAGTCTGCAATGCTGGTCACATTACAGCCTTCTACCAACAGAAAGTACAATGCACTATGGAAGGCATCAAGTATGCTCTGATTACTAAAGGTACTTCCAGTTTTCGTCTCCATTCTAACAATGTGAGAAGCAGGGTCATGTAATGATATACCAAAATCACCACTGAAGTTACCTTATAGGTTGGTGTATCAGATTTATTGTCAGAAAGCCAGTTTAACAATTTTTCAATGATATACTTTTTTTCCTTTCTTGAAGATACAGGCACTTCCTCTTTATTTCCTTGGTCCAAAAATAATCCATTGAGCAAATCATGGCTTTGCTATGTAGTAATGGAAGAATGTTAAAACCATCAAACAGCTATGTTTTTCAGAAATTTTTTTTAAGGCGGCCATACTCAAAGAACATGCATACTCACATACAAATACAGAAAACAATGTTCTTAGCTTTCAGATTATATAAAACATAGAAATGGAAGACAGTTTAAACTATGAAGCAGTTACATTTTTTCAAAGTTTAAAAAAACAGTGCAGTTCAACTGATGCAATTATCTCCTGGAAAGCACCTCTTTCAAAAAGTATTTCAAAGCAGCAATGCTTTTGGCCAACAGATCAATATGAATAATGGACACACATAAAAATACTGTCCCATTCAAGTACTGATCTTGCCTAATCCCATGGCATTAGTCAAGACTTCATCTCAACTTCTCAGGACTTCAGACAGCTTGAGATGAAATAAATGAGTATAAGAAAAGTAGGAGCAGATTACTCAATACATACTCGTGATTCGTATGATTCTTCTGCTAGTTCAGCATAACATTCTTCAATAAGCACATCTCGAATATTCACAAGCTCTTTGCACTCCAAGTAATGGAAAACATCCACATGGAGAACACTACACACAACTGAATACACCTTCACAAGAATTGGGTAGCCATTTACTAGTGAGGCAAATCTCTGGTTAGCGCTGTAACTCCACCGTTCCCCACATACAAGAGATTTTGCAGATGGACGCATCTTGCACATCTTGAATTCTAAAGCCTAGAGCAAAAACAATGAAAACAAGGCTTGCCTGAGTAGACAATCAGCATGAAAATCTTTCATTTTCTCAACAAACTGTTTTAATTAATGACTATAAATGACTTTGTAATTATTGCAGTGGCTTATGTTAATTTTTAGGACTTCTGTGAAGCTAATGGCTTAATTCCTATGCCATCATTGCCAGTGCAGCTACACATTGCATCTCACGTCACTTCAATATTGTACATAGCTGCTAATGAATCAGAGAAAACAAGCATGAAAAAAATATAATTTGCTATTAATTCATCATCCACATGAGAATCTTCTGAGTGCAGAGATGTCTTCTCTGGAAAAAACTTAACACTCCACAGTTCTTTTCAACAAGGGTAACAGAAAACTTGGCAAGACCACCACAGCTATTCTGTTCCTGGCAGGCATGAGTAATTAAGTTCTCATTTAACCCCTTTCCACAATCACTATCTGTAATTATGTCTTCGAATGAGTTTACAACAGAAACCCTATTTTTTTCTAGCTGGTCATTAAAAGATTAGGCCTGAAGAAGAAATACATTTCCCTTTAATACATCTGAAGAAAACCCAAAAAAGGGTGCCTCTTGACAAAATTAATTCTACTTATTTTTTTAAAATCAATTATAAAAGAAAACCAAATAAAATGAACCCTATCAAGATCTAATACTATGAAGAGATGAATAAAATAAAATCATACTTCTGCTCATTCAGTTCTCATTTTCATCATTGAAGAGTTCACAGAATAAAGTTGGTATGATACAACTGCTTCAGTTAGCTTAAAAATATCCAAATGAGGACTGAAAAGATGAATTTCACTTGAAGTCTAGTTATTTTATTTGTAAATACAGCTCATGAGAATTATTTTTCTGAAGAACTAGCTATAAAGTCCCTCAGATTTGTGTTACAGAACATTTAATTATCAAGAGTTCTGTCTGAAAAGATCCAAGTAAAGTCAGTAGTTCAAAGAATAGAAAAGCAGCTCAAAGCAAAACCAGAGACCTCTAGCTTTGTGAAATTTAAATCGGGTAATCTCTTATGTATTTGTCCTGTAAGAAATAGCAAAGCTGCAGCTTTGATGGAGCAAAAATACTCTGTGCAGTAACTACACATGATACATGCCAATGCAGACTAGTGTCTTGCAGACAAGAGATCCTTTGCTACTGCTGATCTGTAGTAGGAGCAGCTAGATTTAAGTAAAGAACAATAGATTAAACTAGTCACTGATAGCTTCTCCTCTTCGGACTGTTTTCTAGGCTGTATAAACCTCTGTTATTTTATCAGAGGTCCTGCGCATTGAAGCAGAGCTGTTCTACTACTGCTCAGCCTGTCTGAGTTTTGTATATAAACAGGCAATAGAGGAACCACAACAACATTCTTCTAGTGAGAAGTTCTGTTTCTCACAGAACTGATGGACAGCAAAGAAACATAACCAAAAGCAAGGAGCCGCAAAAGGCAGCTGTTAGAGCAATTTCCTCTCCCCTTCCCCTGGGGGAGACAGATCCCACTATGTTGCCTCACAGAAACAGAACTAGTTCAAACATTCAGTTAAAGAAAAATTAATACAAAAAATATATTTTACATCCATTCAGGCAGCAAGTTCAGGCTTTTTTTTTTTCTCCTCTCTAGCAAAAACAAAAGGCTGGATGAGATTTCTTTACAATTAAATACAACGCAATTCACTTACAAACAAGAATTACTGCTCTATGCATACACATCTGTGGAAAACATTTACCCACCTATTAGTGAAGGTGATTTGTAGTTACTCCCATTAGCAAAATACATGTTACTTCATTATTATTAAGAAAAGCATTATGATTTGAAGTACACCTCTTTGCCAGACCAGACATGAAAATAATCTATTAAGCAGAAGCAAATAGCATCACCCCTACCTGGAAAGGAAGCTCTTGAAGACAGCTTGGAATGTGTTTTAATTTCTTTAAAGGCACTTTTGATCTATTGCCACAATCCACAAAAAAGACCTAGAAAGAGAATCAAGAGCATCTGCAGAGATTCCACAACGTTAGAAATGCTACTTTTAGTGGCAAGGAAAGGAACAACTTAAGTTTAATAATTACAGTACAACACAATTTTACCAGTGAAATAGAAGCAAATTCAGAGTCTGGAAAACAGGCAAATGAAGTCCTATCAAAGACAACAGGTCAAATTTTACCACATCTATTATTTAATTCATTGATTTAAAACATCCACTAGTATCACAAATAATCTGATATATCTGGACAAGATAAATTTATCCAAAAGGCTCTAATTCTTTCCCCACAATTAAATCTGTATAACCTTACTTCTTAATGGTGATACTACCTAGTAAAGGCTTTTAGACAAGCAAATGTTAACACTGATTCAGTGGCTGTTTAAAAATACAGAAGAGAAAACAATGAAATTACTACTGTAATTCATTAGTTTTCCATGACTTTAAACAGATGACAATGCTCAGTATTTACCCAACAGAGGTGACACCCAGCTATGTTAAAAAAAAAAAAAAAAAAAAAGAGGGGACTGTGCAAAGGCCAATCTTAAGAAAAATTAAAAAAAATCTGTCCTTAACTACTGAAAAATATTGGCTGGAAAAATGAATACCAGTCTTGAACTGCGGCACTAATTTCCGTTACTGATCCCAGCACAAAAAAGCCAAAATGTTCTGATGAATTGGCTGATGATAGAGAACTCGGTAACTTAAAACACTGATACAAAAAAACCCCTAACACCACAAACAAACAAACAATCACACTGAATGGACCTGAGAACTCCATAGGAATGGGGAAAACCAAATGGTATGAAGTGAAAGCTCCTTTGAAATTTTTAACAATTTCTGCTCCATTATTATTTATAATTTCTACTTTTTTGGAAATTACCAAGAAGACAGAGCTGAGTATAAAATGACAAGAGGTGACCCATGCAAAAAAACTATGAAAAGGCAAATGTGGCATCTGCTACATGAAGTGGTTTTGAATGCAGAGGAGAAACTGCGTTGGAAGAGGAATAGTAGTAGTATCATTGAATAAGCAAAGGCAGAACTGTAAATATAGGAGCATGCGTAATTCTGCTTCAGGAAACAGAGGTCCATGCAAAATAGAGGAGCGAGATGGAGACCAGATGAACACAGAGTCAATGACAGTATGTGAGGTGAGAAAGCATGCAGCTTGCTTCAATTAGCAAAAGAGAGTCCCGGAAGAAGACTGACAAGAAACTGGAGGGGAGGAGAAAGAGGAGGAAAGGAAGAAAAACTATGTTAACCAGGGAAAGAAACACAGGCAAGAAGAACGAGCTTAGACAAACTGGCCATGAATGACTGAAAACTGTCAGTACAGTGGGGGCAAGAAACTTAATTTTCAAATGGACCTCAATGTCTCTATGAAGAGGAAGTGATGGGGCTGCTGCCATCAATACAGCACTAGACTCTGATCCAGGCATTTCTCACCATGTTTTCAAAGTTACTGGAGGTTTTAGTCTTTATTTTGCTTTGCTCTCCTACTGTACCAACAATAGACTTGATAAGAAAAAACTGCTGTGTTCTGGAAAAAAACTAATTCTCATCTATTCTGGCAACATTCTATTAAGGTTTTATTTCAGTTCTAGTTCTACAGGTTTCTTTACTGGAATATTTGTAAGTATCATGAACATAGAGCTTTGTTAAAAAAAAAAAAAAGCATAGCTCCAAGTTTAACAACTCAATTCTATCTTACCAACTTAATATGACATATTACTGTACCTCAGCAAAATCTCCACAAACATACAGAATACGAGCTCTACCGTATCCTCTGCCTTCCAAGTGAGTGAGTGGTGCCAGACAAACCAACCCTGGACGTGGAGACATCAGCTCATCCACCAGGTTGTAGTGGTCAATTTCAGCAGCTAGAGCCTGCAGTGCAGTCATATTTTCTTCTTCTATCCTATAACCCCAGAAGTGTCCAACTTCTACTATCTGAAAGCATCAAAATTAGACAATATCATATTTCATATTATTCTTCCACATCAAAACCACATCTGAGCAATATACATGAAATCACTTCTACTGACACACTGAAATGTTCTCATGCTGCCATAATGCAGTGAAGCATTTCTCTCTCCATAATTACATGTTATTTTAAAGTGTTGATTTGCTGTGCAACTGCAATACACTTTCCATCTAAATAGACCCTGATATAAGCATTACTAAAATACAGAAAATTAAGAAAAGAGTGCTTCCATTTTTCTAAGCCAAATCAACATACAGAAAATATACAGTTGATTAGACTGATACATACAGATACGGTGCACTTTTCTTATTAGTGAAAGAACACCAGTTAACTCCATTGCAAACCAGCGTTGTTACTGTTATGACTAGCCATACTCTAGGAAACTGAAAAGAACACACCACTATTTAAATCAAATTGAGTAAGTCATCTTTTCAAATGGCTTATTGAACTCATATAACATTTCTGATCTTATGTTGAATGCTTGCAAAAAAAAAAAATAATCTCTATTTAAAACACATATGATCATTAAAACTGATGTACTAAACAGAAGTAACACAGATAGCTAAATGATTTAAATGTGTCTGATCAAAAACATGAACATTCTTAATCCAAGAGATTTAGCTGAATTAAATGAAGCAAATACTCTTTTCTGCACTTGCAAAACATGTCATTACTATCAAGAGCTGTTTTAATACTTCAGCCTATAATTTCCACTGGCTCAGTGGTTATGGTATTTTTTATTATTATTTTTAATTCAGCACCATATATATGTATATTGCTTGCTATTAAGCAATTTGATGACATAGTTAAACACATGATAAAAAACTCTCAAGCTTTAGAATTCAGAAATATTTATATATACACAGTAAATAGCTCAAACACAATTCTTGTTTCTATAGTGTACACAAGTGTTGTATCTCTCCCATTAGTCCTGTTCCCATCTATGCCTACTTCCAGCTAACATTTACTGCCAGTGAATCCCACAATTTTTCTCAAGTGCAAGTACTGTTTAACTAAGAACTACTAATATTCAGACCAAGAATATTCTCTGTATCTCTTAGGATACCTCTGTACTGAAAATATTATTTTAATTTAAGCCTGTCAGATATTAATCTCTTCAAAGTTATCTAGGTAACAATTATGAGATATGACTTACTTCAGATGTAGAACATTCCTACCTCTGTTATCTTGATGGACAGAAGATGATCTGGGAACATCTTTGACTGTTGTGGAGTACCAAATGAGATTTCCACAGGCTCCACTGTCTGGTTCTGACAGTCCACATTTACTCTGAAAAGTTTACATGATAAAGATGCTAAATACTTCACTCACAAGCAAAAAGAGTTCAATTTTTTTGCTTTCATTTGCTTCCCAAAGTGTCCCTAGGGCACATTTATGTACTCAGTGACGTTTATTTAGAAACATATGAATTCAATTAAAAAGTAAAATGACCACGCAGAACCAAAACACTACAGAGAAAATGTTTGACTTCCATTATGACCAAACACAGGAAGATACATATCAAGATGCAACTGTGTCATCAATTTTTTTAGAAATTCAAACAATTAAGGTAAAATAGTGAGGCTTTTTGCTTTGGAATGCCTTCTAAACTTTTTTTTTTTTTTTAAATAAATTGAGTACACTGCAGTGCAAAGATAAATTCAGCACATTTTTTTTTTTAAATAATATACAATATTTCTTTTACCTGACAAAAGTTAAAAACTTTAATATTAGTCTTTCAGCCTAGGAGACTTCTTTCTTGAGTCCCTCAAGAATTAATTTTCACAAAGATTTGAAGTGCTGTTATGGGCAGTGAAACTGCTAAAATGTTTTATTAAAATCTAAGTACAATCAACCAGAAGCGTTCACCTGCACCTCAATCTTTCCAGTTCATTCCTGCCTTCCTATTTCAGATTTCTTATTTTAAAATATTAAAATGACTGCAGACCAGTCAGGAGCTAGGCAGATAACCCTTTCAGAAAGTTGCTGGTATGACCTGAAGGTGAGAATCACAGACAGCATATAGTAACAATGAAACCCACATGCCAGATTTTTCTAGCAAAAGCAGGGGCAGACCAAAGAGACTCACTACATTGGTTTCCTCATCAACACTTTCTATTATGCCTTCCCACCTTATGTTGTTACATTTCACCCCAGTTTCAGTGTTACACTTGTCCTCTCTCCCTTCATGTCCCCAAATGCCACTCATTTATTTTGGTTCTAGCAATCCCCACATTGTCTCTATCATGAACAGAAATTAGTGTATATGTCCATGTCCATATGCCGAAGGCAAATGCACTAGAACCTTAAAAAAGAAAAGACAGTAAATATATATACTTAAGCAGTATAACACCTTTAACTATAAAGAAATATCGAAGACAATCATGTTATTTCTAGTCCTGCAAAAACATTCTGCTTATACAAAGCTTACACATCTGTTTTCTGAACGTAACATGTCTTCCTTGGTGACACTTCCCAGGAGATACCCATTGAGTCCAGCAAACTTCATTTCACTTCAAAGAAATCTATTTTCCATATGCAGTACAATTACCTTGGAGATTTCACACTTGCAACTCTAACATCTTGCAATTGCCTTTCGATATCATCCGGATAATGAATGTTCAGTTCAAGAGGAATTTTCAGCTGTGACATCTTGACTGACAGGTACACTGCAGGAAGAATCTTAAAGCCCTCCATTGGGTTACGGAAGAACTCCACAAACGCCCTGTACAAAAATCCCCACCAAATAAAATTGCAATAAATACTTGATGAGGAATCAAAACCCAACAAAAAAACCCACAAAAGCCATAATTTCTTCTCCCTGTCTTTATCTTAGCAGGCCAGCAAACAGTAAAAAGTAAATTCCTCATAGGCTTTGCCTACTGTTCTTAATGCAACTTCAAGCTTTAATTATTGTGATGGTTATAAGAAAACTTTCTAACATACTGAGCATATTTAATACAAAGCATGTGAAAATAAATATGAATAAGAAAATAATTAAAAACTCGAAAAGGCACAAAAGAGCTACAAGAATTCAACTTTGGGCAGTCCAAAGTTAGTCAGATGATTTGCTAAACCAGCCAGTCACATGTATTTTGTGCAAAGTCATCTGACTGTACAAGTGAGCTAAATTCAGTATACAAGTTAGAAATAAACACAGGTCGTTGCAGTTAAGGTCCACTGTTAAGACAACAGAAGAGACAAAACAGACGGCAGTCCCTAACTCAGATAGTTTATCTAATGTTACTCCAGCCAATGTGTATCAAACTTCAGAACCACTTTTCTTACTCTGGCTGGCCAAGACATTAAAAATAAATTGCTGATTTTCAAACTGATGAGAAGAAAAACTCATTTTGTCAGTGCACCATTGACAAAGAAATAAACTGATTACTAGATTCATGACTGAGAACATGAGAAAGTCAGAATAATTAGAGTATTTTATACTTACTTTGATCCATCATAGGCAATAGATTTTACCTGCCCACACTGTCTAAATAGTGACTGCAACTCTTTATGGTATAGATATCCATAGGGAGGAATATTCTTCAGCTGTTAAGAAGTTAAATTTTGATACATTCAGTTATTTTAATGTATTAAGTTCACCTAAATAAGTCAGTTTCCTCCTTCACTTGAGCTGCAAGTGATACACAATCTAAATCTCAACAAATTCCAAAACCATTATATATTGTATTCAGAAATCTCAAAAGACAGTAAAATCAGGCTGCCCTGCTGCCTCAAACCAGTAGATAAATGTTCTCTTTTTCTTAACTATAAATGAAGCTTTATTTATAATTATATATATTTCTTTGATAATTGTTCCCAGAAGCTGTCCATCATCCCTCTTTTTGCTTGTAACAGAAAAGCAACAGATTGCTATGCTTCCCGGCCCACCACTGGGAACCAGGCAGTGTGCACAGCCTGGGAAACAGGAGGAGCCACAGCCCTGCACGTCCTGGCAGAACCACCCTGTACTGAATTACTGAGGTGTGGCGGGACAGCTCGCACAACTGGCGACCACTTATGGATGAATACACGATTCTTAGGGATGACAGACAAAGACCAACCTCCTGGTCTTCTCTGTGTGTAGTAGTAGCTCAAACGTGAGGTGCTCTTACACAGAGCAGACAATCAACCCAGCTCTTGTGGGTCAGGGTAAGAGAAGAGGTCAGTAAGGGTAACACTGAGGTAGGAATTTGTAACAGAGCATCAGTCAGGAATGAAGCAGATTATCTTTAGACAACTTGCAGAGGTCTCACAGACCCTGAATTTTGGAGGGAGGCAATACCTCCCTGATAAACTGCTTGGAGGGCAGAACACAAGCTCCTACATTTCTGAAAGGTGTTGAAAGTAAATTCTTAACACAAGTCATGAGCCAAACTGGGCTCTTCTGGATCTGCTATTTAGCAAACAACGTAAAACTTGTTATGGAAGTGATAATCAACAGCAACCTGGGCCAGAGCAACCAGAAACAGGGGAATTTAAGATTCTGAGAAGAATGAGGAAGACATGTAGCAGAATACACATCCTGAAGTTTACGACAGCACAGTTTTGATTTATTCTGGGACCTGGTAGGTAAGATCCCATGGGAAGTTGCAGACTCTCCATCCTCAGACCTTTCTCCAAACCTAAGTGGATGAAGACCTAAGCAACATGGTCTGAATTCACTGTTAATCCTGCTTTTGACCATAGCACCAGATTAAGACGACTTCATGAGGTCTCTTCCAATTTGAATAACTAAACAATTTTGTTATTCTTCTTAGATTTTAATCCTAAAACCAGTACAAAGTGATGAATTTACTGGAGTTTGCAACACCTATTCAAAGGCATTGTTAAGAATAACACTCTAGTTAAATATATTGGATTGTATAATGTTAAGTATAGTTGATTCTATAGATGTATATAGTTAAAGTCATAATCCGTTATACTTAAGATATCTGACCAAGCTAACAAGACAAGACATCATGCATTTCACAAATTCCGAGATAAACTAGTTTGAAAATTAACTCTACAAAGCAAGAGAATAGCTTTCTCCTACTTTTATCACCTGACTCACACAGGAGGCAGATGAGATCCAACATAAGAAAAGGGCATATGCAGTCAAAAGCAAAAGCAAGTCTCCAGCAGCATTAATTTGTGTCAGTTTAAGGCTGTAGTTTCATAACTATTAAAATACTAGTGCAGCCAGATAACCACTTCTCTAGCTTTTCTTACTCAATCATCTCTCACAGGAGATCTTGCTTTAATACAGAATCATGGAACTCATAACCAGCAAGTTCAAACTTCTGGACTTTAAACTGTTTTTCAGTAGCTACACAACTGTCTATTTTCTCTTTGGTTGTTACAGTCTTAAAACAGGAAAGAACAGATTATTTTCAGAAAATCTTAATATGCCTTGAAGTTACAGTATTAAGATCTGGTCAAAAACATGGTCTAAGTCAGATTGCAGAAAACGCCTCAAGGTAAGATGATTTAGAGAGACCAGAGAGTGGGAAGAATAATTGCCTTTTATATCTTTGGCACATATCATTAGGAACATCATATGGCTATAAAGAAGAGTCTCTCAAATTGAGAGCTTGAGGAACTTGCAGCACTTGTGCCCAAGAAGGTCATTTACACTAATTAAGACACAGCAACTACTTCTTCCTTCTTCAAGATAACAAACAGTTGATAAATGAGTAGATCAAGAGTTACATACATTAAAAGTAAATAGCTCCTCAAATCTAACAGTTTAACCTTAACCAATGTTGCTGTGGCAAGACTAATCTTGTCTTTATTCCATAAAATTGAGTCTGGTCTGATATTTTGCTTCCATATTCTTAAATAATATCTTAAAAAATACAAAAACATGCATAAATATGTTTGTGTACACATATTGCCATGCCAACATCTCCTTCAGTATAGGACTAGCTTCTTGGGTAGCAGTACAACACAATAAAATTGCTTGTCAGTGAGCTTTTACAAGTTTCTCTCCCACCTTTTCATCTATTTTCTGTTGTGCCAACACACACATTCTTTGAGGATCACTGGTTTGTAGGTCTGTTTTCTTTAAGCACAGGTCATGGCTATTTTACAGTTTACCTAGTTCAGATACACCAAACATCTTCCTAGCTTAGATTTTGTCCCATTTTGCAAAATCAACATAGCCATTTCAAACTTGCACTTATTCAGTCAGATAAAAAAATATTTCTAAAAGAAGATAAAAAGCAAAGGGCAATACCTGAATAACCTTAAAGCAACAAGCATGTACACCATGCATTATTAAGTAGGAGATTACAAAAAAAGTAACATTAAAGTTGCAACAAGACATCTCATAAACACTCATTAAAAAGTACCCTTGATAGTTCTATTTTTCAAATCTTTTATTAGTTTCATGAAAGTTGTTTGCTTGTGCAAGACTAGGAATCAAATGCATAGAGGCAACTCTCATTCTTCTAAAACTGCCCACCCACCCAGTGACTGAAATAAAAGATATTGAAAGAAAAGGAGATGAGAGAGAAGACAACTTACCAAGTGAGGATCAGAGTAGATAATTATTTGTGTCCTTGCCCAGGACAGAACAAAGCTTGAAAATACCACCCAAACACTACATATTTTTACTACCTGATTCTTTATTAAGCCATTCACCTTCTTAACATACCATTACAGTGGTTTTTGGATCCTTGCCAGCAAGGCACCTCACAGCAATCTCTTCATCATATTTTGCAAAAGTAAAGTAGTTTGGATAGAAAGCACCAGCTATTGCAACCTGAAGTCAAGAAAATATTTAAAACACAGCAGATTATATTAGTTTTCTTGAAAAGAGATACACTAGCAACATAGAGAGATACCAACAAATCTTCACACAAAGATATTTTTCCTGTCTCTTTCCAGAAATTACTGTAATTATGGACTAAAAATTAAGCAAATCCTTAAAAATGTATTTTCATGAGAAGAGTTCAACTCCTGGAACAACTTTATAACATTGTAATATTTTTGTATGCAGACTTGCTCTATGAAAACTAATTATTAACCCTCACTTCAAGAAGAGAGTCAAGTTAAAATAAATTCACATAAAATAGCTATATGAAAATTGTTCAGTTTTCATGTTACACCTTACAGTACTTAACAATTTAGCATTGAAAAGTTCACTGCTTACACATTTAAATCAGCTGCCACTGAAATGATAAATAAGTCTGTGAAAATAAGATCACTACTCATCAGTCCAAATAAAACAAGAAATTTAACTGGAAGTTTGATAAAGTTACAATAGCTGAAAGACATCTAATTTCCTGCCCCTCTGCCTCCAGTAACTAATCAAGACAGTGGTGGTCCAAATAGAGCACTCAAAACAAGTGAAAACATCGTTTTCAAACTGTTAGTTCTTAGCCTTCCAACAAAGACCATCCTTCTTCAGAGTATTTTTATGACTTTAACAAAGATTAGTCTAGATATGCAGTTTAATTCATCTCAGTATGACTTTATTTCGATGAACTGTCAGAAGTGAAGGGACAAGTCCAAAGTAGTGTGAATTCTAAACCATTAAAAGTAACAGTAGTTATCCTTCTAAGTTGTCAAAAATAATTACTTTCTTCTTCACCTGCAATCTCAAAATCTACAGAGAATTTTGAAACACAGGTGTAATACTAGTTCATCAGTACTAGCATATGAAAATTCAGTAACAAATTTTGTAAAAAGTGACTCATCCCTGAAGAGTCAATGAAGAATTACCTGCAAAAAGAAGCGTTGTTTGTATACACATTCTTGATCCATAGCAGATGATTCAGTTTCAACATACATGTTAAATGCGCTGACTCGCTTTTTCAAGTTGTAATATAACTCTGCCACCTGAAATTGGAATGCTACATTACCTATTAAACAGATCAAAACTGCCCAGAAATCACAATAAAATCTGTTAGTAACACTAAGTCTAAATAAGTGGGCAAACTCTTTCCTTTTTAGGTATGCGTTTCACCTAATGTACTGCTTAGCACCTCTACTTCAGAAAATTATTTCAGTACTGTGACTCAAGCAATTTTCCCGACATGTCTTTATAAAGCAGAATTTTGTAGTCACAAAGCATATTACGCATATATGATACAAAACAACCAGAAGAACTGAAATAACCTTTTACAAGACGATATACTGGTTCTCCATTTAAATCATTTTGGGTTTGTATCTTAAAAGGTAAAAAACATGCTAACAGCCACCTCGACTTCTGCATCTAACTGCAGCAGTGACCAACATGCTGCATAGTCAGTTCAGCAGACAACAACGATGACTTTCAGTGAGATCAAAATTATGCCCTACAGCAGAACATGCTCTGTTAAAGCTTTCATTCCTAAGAACTTATGAGAAGCTTCCATAGGCAGCCACAGGTCCTCCAGCCACACAGTGGATGCCATCATTGTCCCACCTAATTGTGAAGCAAATGCAGGAAAGCACGTTCTGCTCAGCTGCTTCATATCCACATTTTCTTTCTGCTGCTGGTGTACTAAAACTCCTGTTATTTTCCTCATAGGACAAGTACCATAATCAGAAACCAGTCTGTGTGGCTGCCTCAGTTCAGCAACTCTACGTCCACACAAGGAATTATAAAATTAGTATCTGAAAGTGTGACAAATAACATCCCCTTCCCTAGACCTTCTTAGTGTTAGTGTAGATATCCAGTCTAAACTCCTTAACTATTATGTCACGCACAACTTCTTGCATTATCTGGAACTGGGCCAAGAGAACAACAACTACCTAGGAGGCTATCACGTAAGACTGATCCTTCAGGTCTTCAGTTTTACACAGTTTGCCCTTTTCTCGTCTTTTTTTCCTTGACATCAGACACACAAGCTAATAAACTACTGGTGTTTCTTATTCAGATGGTTGCTTACTATAAAAAGCCCTTCTTTTTTTTTTTTTTTGTCCCTGTGCTTTTTGACATGGCTTATGCCAAAGGTACGACCTGCTGGAGTAACAGCCAAGGCCATACTCTGCCAGTCACAGTTACTCAGGAGTGTTACTTATTTCCCTCTCAACATATGACATTAAGCTTGAAGCCCTTTGTGACGTAGAGTGTTCATTAATTGCTGCAGTAATGTTAGCAACAGAGCCCCACATATTTTCAAGTCCAGTGCCCATTATATAACTGTATTTGCTTAAAATTCTCCTAGCTGCCAGACAAAAGTGAAGTAACAACAGACAGCAGTCACATGACAACCAGTGTAGTTGAGGGACCTACAGAATTAGCAAATGATACTGGAGGTTTCTTAAAAAAAAGTTTAAAATATGTTAAAAAGGTAGTAATTTAACACCACTTTGTTCATCCTAACAAAAGGAAAATTCTCTTCCTCTAAAAGCTGGAAGTCTGACTGCTTCCAACCCCACTTCTGAGGTAAGATAATATACTGGAGTGCCACTCCTACAGACACCCCCCCCCAACCCCCCCAAGAGCCATCTCTTCATAGTGTCAACTGTGGCATAGCAAGCTACTCAAAGAGTATCCCCCTTCCCAGGCATGGGTACTTGGCTTTATTAACAAGTAAACGATGATCTGATAAGTCCATTTTTCTCAAGAATGCACACCTGGCTTTGCTAACATTAGAATGATTCTGCTGGCTTCTTTCCTTTCTTTGAAACTCTATATAAATGAGGTCTCTGCAACCACTTGAGAGATAAGGGGAGCAGAGGGGGAAATGCTGCCCAAATGTTTGCTCACTATGACCATAGGTAATAAAGCTTCTGTGTGGTCAGTCTTAAATTTAATTTGTACTTGGGAGCCCTGACACTCATCAACAACTTTAAATAGAACCATCTCTCCTCCCCCAAAGAAACAAAACCTAAGAATTAAATTTTTAAAAATATACATCTATGTATATAGATACATAATAATACAGTAGGCTTATCCAAGATCTTAATATTTATAGAAAATAAAAAAAGTTAAGTCTTTCTGCTTATAAAAATGATTACCCATTTCATCTTACCTCCCTGATCCTCCTGATATGAATACAATTTGATTGACCCCATGCAAGCTCTTCCTGGAAACATGAGAGAAAAAATACAAAGACAAAAATTGTTAGGAGCTAGTTTCTTGTAATGATAATAAGCTTTCTCTCATTCTTCTGTGTAGTCACAATTAACAGTTATAAAGAGCAATGGAAGAATTTGATCTAATTTAAACAGCTTTCCTTGCAGTCGTATCAATCAAGTATCATGACACGTGTGAAAATATAGGACAATTATATATGTATGACTAATAAGCTGTACTTCAGTTACCACCAGTGCAGCTGTGGGTCATCTAGATTTTTCATATAAGCCCACAATTCCAACTCCTCTTGTGTTGCTAGTACAGAATCCACCTTAAGATGGACGCTTCTTCCAAAAAAACAGAACTTCTTTATCTGGATGCATAACTTTGTCAGACAGATTCTGGCCATCTTGGCTACTCATTATAACTCAGTGTATGTTATACACTGGTGTTCATAAAGCATACTATGCTCTGAAAGAAGCAGAGAAATATTATACACACATAAGAAAGGCTGGAGGCAGTTACGTGTATTCTACTGTGTTTTTGTGACTGATGTACATAAAGACCTTCCATCTTTCATGGATTTTATTGGCAGGGATGGGATGGGGGGGGAGGGAGGGAAATTTGTGTGTTTCTTTTAAAAAAAATTTTAAAAGACACCTATGGATATTAAAAATACTTCTTTCCATTACAGCTCAATTTCCGTTTTCAGCTTGGATTTCAAACCCTCTGGCCACTGTTGATCCATCTGTGAGAGGGACTGCATACGGTATTGCCTTCAAATAGCACTGTATTCAAAGGCTCATGTTCTCTCAAAGCCTATACTTCTGTTTACCTATGAAAAATCGTAACTCTTGTAAAGAAGAATTACTAGCAAAAATTCCTTACTAAGAATATAAAATACTCCATCACTGAAGTCACCAACCTTGAATAGAAAGAAGAAATAAAGTTTAACTAACCTTGGGATGTCTCAGCTTCCCTTTTTGTCTGCAGGCCTGCCATGCCTAAGAGAGAAGTGGTGCAGTATTCAGGCATAAACTGTAGTGATTTAGTAATAATTATTACAAATATTAATGTGACATTTAAAACTATGAAGTTTTTTTCATACCTATATTTGAAGATAACTTTTAACACCAGTTTAAAACCAGATATGCCCTTGGGCTAACAGAGACTACAACTATTTAAGCACAGAATACAGGAAATCTGAATCACAGTAATTCAGGTTGGAGGATACTTCTTCAGATTAAATGTTCCAGCATCCCCACAGAAGGGCCAACTTATATAAGGTTTTTGAGGATCTTGTCTACGAAACCTGAGTAACCTTGACTGACCTCATGGCTGAACTTGGTCTGAGCAGGAGACCAGACTACAGTCCTCCTGAAGCCTCTTCCAACCTTAACTATTTAATGATTCTAGTCTAATAACCTGGTTGGTTCCTAAGCAGACATAAATACTTCTCACTCCTATGGACAGTCTAACTCTATTTTGTTGAGGGTGGGCAAGAACTCTGAGACTTCCTTTGCTCATATATGAGCACACAAAATGGTGTGACTGCAAAAGATAGTTCTAAGACTGCGTTACTGGAGGGGTGAAAGTGTGGCAGGGTTAAAAATGTACCACAAGTGAAAGAACAAGAATTGCTATAGGAAGAAAAATGCAAAGCATCTGACACTGTCCCACACAACATCCTTGTCTCTAAACTGGAGAGACATGGATTTGATGGATGGACCACTCAGGGGATAAGGAGCTGGCTGGATGGCCACACTCAAATTGCTGCAGTCAAAGACTCAATGTCCAAGTGGAGAGCAGGGACGAGTGGCGTTCCTCAGGGGTCACTGTTGGGACTGGCACTGTTTAACAGCTTTCTTGGAGATGTAGACAGCGAGAGCAAGTGCACCATCAGCAAGCTTGCCAATGACACCAAGCTGTGTGGTGAAGTTGACACACTGGACCAAAGGGATGTGCTGTCCAGAGGGACCTGGACAGGCTGGAGAGGTGGCCTGTGAAAACCTCACCAAGTTCAACAAGGCCAAGTGCAAGGTCCTGCACATGGGTCAGGGCAATCCAAGCACAAATACAGGCTGGGTGATGAGGGGATTGAGAGCAGCCCTCAGGAGAAGGACTTGGGATGCATGGAAAACTGGCTATGAGTCAGCAACGTGCGCTCACAGCCTAGAAAGCCAACCACATCCCGGGCGCATCAAGAGAATCGCAAACAGCAGGTCAAGGAAGGTGATTCTCCCCCTCTACTCTGCCCTCATGAGACCCCACCTGGAGAACCGTGTCCAGCTCTGGGGCCTCCAGCATAAGAAACACATAGACCTGATCAAGCAGGTCCAGAGGAGGCCATGAAGATCATCAGGGGGCTGGAGCACCTTCCTTATGAGGACAGACTGACAGAGTTGGGGTTGTTCAGCCTAGGAAAGAGAAGGCTCACTTTACAGGGGCCTTAAAAGGGGCTACAGGAAAGGTGGGGAGGGACTCTTAACAGGGGGTACAGTCATAGGACAAGGAGTAATGGTTTTAAACTGAAGGAGTGTAGATTTAGATTAAAGAAAGAAATTCTTTACTGTGAGGATGGTGAGGCACTGAAACAGGTTGCCCAGAGAGATTGTGGATGCCCCTTCCCTCCAAGTGTTCAAAGCCAGGGTCACATTGGAACTAGATGATCTTTAAGGTCCCTTCCAACCCAAACTATTCTACAGTATGATTCTAATGATGTAACTATTCTGCCTTCAAGTCAGCTTAGAGGTTATGGCATGCAATGCCACATCTATAGACTGAAAAGGAGTTAAGCATTACTGGATGAACTATAATTACATATACTGCCTCAAACCTGTCATCAGCTCCTGCAAACAGATGTGAAACACAGTATTTAGGTCACTGAATTTCTGCACATAGCTTAAAGATTCCAGATCATTCCAGCACATTCCAAAAGCAGACCAAGCATGTTATGTTCCAAGGCCATAAAGGATGTAGTCCTGATTTGTGTCAGGAGAGGTACAACAGCCACCTGATAATAGAGCAACAGAGAACAGGCTATCCACACAATTTTCTGAGAGGAGAAGTGCCGAGCATTAAAGCACACACAAACTTTCTAAGTAAATAGAACAACTTAGATCCTTTGATTTGATGCTGTAAATAAAGAAGGCTACTTTCAGAACCTTTCTTTTCTCTTTGCTTTGGTGCAAAAGTAAGGAAACTGACTGATCAGATACCGTTCTGATGTAGAAGCATTTCAGAAAACAGGGGTAGAAAAGAAATGAACATACCCAGAATATTAATGAAAATAATCTCATTATTAAGCAGCAAATCTATGGCAGATGCCTGCAGAATCCATTTCTTCTAGTCTGACAGCAAGTCATCTCGTAATACAATTTTCTGGCTTACTGTGGACACTGACTGTTAGCACAGCTGAAGAGCCAGACTGCGCTTCCCTACCTTGATTGAGGCTACCTGATGTAATGATTTTAAATAATGCTTTTGACATCCACCACTTCCATATCCAGGCCTTATATAATCTGTTAGAAAAACAAACTCTATTTATTTGACATTATTTTTTCTTTTAAAAACTCTTTTAAAAATCTTACCAATTAAACCAGGCTGATTAACCTTTACTTTCCTGGATTCTCCTCTTTCTACTATGGAAGCTTTTGATCTTTTGTAACTCACTGAAATCTTTTCATAAGAAAGAGCTTAAAGATGCGGTAATGATTCGCAGAACTTCAATCTACCCTGGAAGAAATCTAATCTGAACCAGGGTGTTTAAACCAAGTTATTTCTCTTATTTCTTTTCTGATAGTCAGCCATTCAAATCATCAAACTTTCGCATCACTCACACAAAGAGATACTGCACAGGAAGCTCTATCTGAATGTTTGTGTTTATCCTCCAGGTCAACATACTGGTTTATAGAAATACCACCTTCAGATTAACAGGACAGGAAGGAAATATAGTACACAAGAGGATAAAGGGAATTCAAAATAGATGATGCTTGAGCCTCAGGATCAGTGGGTATGTGTGGCATATGTGCCCATGTGTGCTTCATGAAACTCTGACACCAGAGTACAGAAAAACAAGTTAGCTTTCACCAAAGCACTGAAGATTTGGGAGTCTCCAGAAAATTACAGAACATGTCAGGCCATCCATAATGTAAAACCCTGGATTTTGAACAGTAAGGTCCTCTAGCAGAAATCTTTCCTATGCTGTACCAGCGCCTCTTGCAACCTCTGTCCATGGTACCAGGCTACTGAACAGCCAAGCATACCCCAAAATCCCATTTGGACAGAATATATACACAGACTTTATAAAGTCAAAGCTATGAGGTCTGAAGAAAGGGATACCAAACTCATTCTGTACTAGAATTTACCAGTCCAGACTGCCCTCAGTTAAAAGGAAACCAATATTACCTAACCCTGGCATTTTATTTTTGGTTATTACAATAGAAACAACTGGAACTAGTAGTGTTATATAGCAGGATACAGCCTTCAAAAAGTATCACTAAGTAGTTAGGAGCAATGTGAAGTTTTTAACAACTTCAAAGCACAAAATGCTGCACTGTTCCTACAAAAGTGAGAAGCTCACTCTTCTGGCTTATCTTCCAGTGAAATCTGACAGACCCAAGAGAGACTTACCTTAAATGCATTCACAATTGCAATACAGTCACTCTTACTATTCTCAGAAAAAAACAGTTTGTTCCTGGCAATACAAACAAAAAGAATTATAAACAATATTTTTTTCAAATATTGAATGTATTATACAGCTCAGAACACTACACTGTTAACACCTTCCAGGACTTTACAATAAATGTATTGACCTTGTTTATTAATTTGTTCTTATTCACAACTCCTTGCTGAAGGTAAACTGTGTAGGCAGAATAATAATAATAAAAAATCCTTTCTATTTTAAAACCACAATTTAACAGACACTGCCACATGTTCACATCAGAAAGGAAAAGCTGAAGAATCAGATCTTGTACTTAGAAAAGGATGAATTAGCTCTGTGCTACTACTTAGTTCATAACAAAATAGATTTCAGTACCTCAGCTGGCCTGGAAAGTCTTTTTGCACTGCTTGTCACTTTGACAGAAAATTAAGATGCATGACATGGAAAATAATATTTATTGGTCAACTTAGCCATCTGCCCCCAAATGTTACAGTCAGGAAGTTGTAAAACATCTAGGGGAATACCTGTATCCACTGACATACTGTTTGAAAGGTACCACAAAAAAATTCCGCAAAGAGAGTGCTGCAGCTACAAGAAAAAAACAAAAAACAACAAATCAAAATGAAAACCTGCAAATAGTTTTTTAGATAAATGTTCTCGCATGTTCTTATTTCAGTTACCTATAATAATGCATTCTTCTAAGCACCCGAAGACATGTCCAAGGACTATCAGCTTTCCAAGATGCAGATCCACTGGCAACTGTGCTAGTACCCTTCCTAAGAAAGTCAGCTCACCATCATGTGGATCTTCTGCTTGCACACAAGTTTTAAGTGCTCCCAGCTAGAAAAATTAAAATTTATTCCCTTGTAAAAGTTGACAAAGTAAATATGAGACCAGTTTGTAAGAAAACAAGACAAGAAGCAAGCAGTTATCTTGAAGAAACATCATTCAGTATCAAAACTGTAATTAAATTTTAAGTTCATTTTAAAAGCCTAGTATTTTGAAATCAAAGTAGACTACAGTATACTACATATATTGGACATAAAGGCAAGCTACAAATGATATAAATATAATTTCTTATGCACCTTGGAAAAGTAATTTAATGCAATGTATGTTCCACCTCTTATCAACTTTTAAATTGAAAAGCAAAAGGTAACTTCCTTGTACAGGTCAGAAGGGGATCTTCAGGCTGACATCTATACACTGTAAGGTGTAAGAGTGTGATTTTGCTACTTTATTAATAAACAACTGCACTTACAGAGTTCAAGTTCTCTTACTTGTTTTCTACTTTTTCTCACCACAGATGCTAGTTCACAAGCAGTACGATTACACTCTAGTGAAATTATTATCCTGTTTTAATTAAGTAACTGCAGAAATTAAGCTGAAGAGGATGGTAACCAAACAAGAGTCAAAAGTGAGAAAAGATTCTCCAGGCAGTTCCTATTTCAGGGTCCAATTAAGATTACTACAACCTTAATACCAAGAAAAACACTTTTACAGTCCATTTTTATTACCTTGATATTAACAACATTAGAAGAATGCCTACCTCTTTCAGGTCAAGTACAGTACGTTCAATGTCACCCATACTGGGTGGAGAAAGAGCTGTTGCCAGCAAGGCTTTTGGTCCTCCCATATCAAGCTTTTTTATTTTTAAGACAGCAGCCCCCAATGGACAACGCTGAAGGGAAGACAATATTATTGTTACTTTCACCCCATGAGGTGTGACTAAGTATTTTATATGAAAAATAAGTTAATGTTTACAATTTATTAAAGCCAGCAATTACTTTCGTGTAGCTAAGGGTATTTTTCTTTTGAACAGATTGCTTATTTCTAATTCACATCCATTTTACTGCTATAATGAATCTCCTTCTATGAAGAAAGTTATGTGGAATGGTCTTTGTCAATTACTTATCAACTTGAATTCTATTCAGTGTTCCAGTTATTACTAACTATTCAAATCATACACTGTCTTCAGGAGAAGTAAAGCAAAACTACTTTGTATTGTCTCTATGACCACATGCATTAAAAGAAATTCTTAATGTTCTCCAAAAGTCTTACCAGTATCTCAGGTATTAAGTTCTCTGGCATAAAGTCTGTCCAGAAGTTCTTGTGTACAAGCCTGTAACAGTACCCTTTGGAAACACGTCCAGCACGACCTTCACATAAAAGAACAAATCACCAATTCATAAACTGCTCCAGATTCAGGTTGTTATAAACCCATCCATCTACAAGTCTTCTGGGCACCTGAGCAGCATGTGACAGCTGATGCTGCAGGCTGACCAGTATTTTGCTCTTCTGCGGCACACAGGCCCAGTGGAGACACTGTCTCTATCCTTTCCTACATATGGATCAGATTAAATCATTTTGCTTTCATAGCAGCAGTAATTAAAGAGTTACTTAAGTATTTCACTCAAATATCTTTCACATAACTGCCCTCAAATCAGCATTCACCTTTCTCAGCTGAAGACATGACAAATCCTGTGCTAAAATGCACTTCCTCAAACCAGAAAAAGACAAGTCCTACCAATCTACATTTAATATAGACAAATACGTCAATGCAAGTTTTAGCATACCCCAAACTGAAGATTCTATATGCAGGGTAAATATGCTTTGCATTTGTATTTCTTTACACAATGAACATACTCAGATTTCCTATTTGACTCTATAGCTAACACAAATCTTCTATATAAATAACTTTTAAGATACCATGATGAACAGCAAAACCATCTTTATGATCTACCCATTATAGAAAACACACTGATTCAGAAAGTCCTTCTCAAATCTAAACACCATGTACTTGACCAAACTAAAAAGTACTCTACTCAGTGGGAATACTCCACTGGAGAATTGGGCCATATTTTTAAGTCGTATGTATAACAAGTCCAAGTTTGCTATTCAAAATGCTGCTTTCACTGGTTGTATATTGGCTTCTTGTCATAACCTATACTAACCCAAAACCAAATGGAAATAAATCTGTGTATTGGGTTTCCGTGACAAGGTTCTGGTAGCAGGGGAGCTAAGGGGTGGCTTCTGTGAGAAGCTGCTAGAAGCTTCCCCCATGTCCAATAAAGCCAATGAGAGACCCAGCTCTGCAGACAGCAAGGTCGGTGCAGAAGGAGGGGCAGGAGGTGCTCCAGGTGCCGGAGCAGAGATTCCCCTGCAGCCCACGGTGCGGCCCATGGCGAGGCAGCTGTGCCCTGCAGCCCGTGGAGGTTCACGGTGGGGTAGATCTCCACCTGCAGCCCCAGGAGGACCCCACACGGGATCAGGTGGATGTGCCCAAAGGAGGCTGTGACCCCGTGGGAAGCCACACTGGAGCAGGCTCCTGGCAGGACCTGTGGCCCCTGGAGAGAGGAGCTCACGCTGGAGCAGGTTTGCTGGCAGCACTTGTGACCCTCTGTGGGATTCACGCTGGAGCAGTCTGTTCCTGAAGGGCTGCACCCCAGGGAAGGCACCCACACTGGGGCAGTTCATTGAGAACTGTCTCCTGTGGGAGGGATCCCACGCTGGAACAGGTGAAGAGTGTAAGGAGGAAGAAGCAGCAGAGACAATGTTTGATGAATTTGACTGCAACCTCCATTCCCCATCCCTCTGTGCCACTTGGGGGAAGGAGGTAGAGAAATCAGGAGGGGAGCTAAGCCTGGAAATAAGGGAAGGGTGGGGGGAAGGTGTTTTAAGATTTGGTTTTATTTCTCATTACCTTACTCTGATTTGATTGGTAATAAATTAGTTTCCCCAAGTCAAGTCTGTTTTCCCCTTGGTAAGTGCTGAGTGATCTCCCTGTCCTTAACTCAATGAATGAGCCTTTTGCCATCATTTCTCTACCTCTGTCCAGCTGAAGACGGGGGAGTAACAGAGTAGCTTGGTAGGCACCTGGTGCCCAGCCTAGGTCAACCCACCATAAGCTGTAATTGTGAAGTCCTCATAATATTTAAAAACTGAGATATTTTTGTATCTGAAGATGTCACTGTTATTAACTTATTTAGTACTCTTTCTGATTGAAACAAAAAGATTGGGCATTTAAGAGTACTGTCTTACTAGAAGATTTGATATGAAATCTTATTTAAACTTGTGCTACAAACACTGGTCTACACTAGAGACACTGCTGTGGATATTTCAGCTGATTTAAGAGTGACGAATAGACATGAAAGTTTCCTTTATTGCTGAAACTTACAAGTAGTCAATAAATACCTAGCAGGACCTATCTCCCCTTTTTAAAAATGACCCATGATAAAAAAATTACTATTAAATAACACAGAATCCTCTGAAGTTTTATGATCCATGCATTCTAATATTTTTCACATAATCACAGAATTTGTTTCAACACAGCTGCAGTGGGCCTATTTCAATAGAAGATAAAATATTCCTCTGGAAAAATACTTAAGCAAAATAAAACAATCAGGTATAGTTGTTTAATCTCATTTTACTATCCTGACATGGTAAGGAATTATGTTTTTGTATATAGTATTCATGGCAGAAATTATCTGTGGTTTTTTACCATAAAATGAAAAGCAATGTAGAATTCTCCATGAAGATTAGCTTCTAAAATTCCTTTTCATTACCTATTGTGGTCTTACCTTTTCTTTGATTACAGTTTGCTTTAGATGCCCAGCAAAGTCTCAAACTTTGATAATTAGTTTCCTTATCACAAACCAAAGTTCTAGTTAAGCAGAAATCTATCACTGTAATTAAGATAAAAAAAATCTAGTATTATTACAGAACAATTTATCCTCATGACAGTGGAAAAAATACCGGTTGATTTTGTGTTTTCAGAAAAGTTTCAAATGATTTCAAAATCAGTAAGGAGAACACTAGATTTATAAAACCACCAGATCCAGGATACTCTGAATACCAGCAGAACTGCAAATAGATTTTAACATAAATATAGTAAACAGTTAGTGCAGATGACAAGCATAAAAATGCCATCATTTCTGCATGTAGACATTCTGTATCAGAAATTGCTTAATCTCATGCAATTATTTCAAAATACAGTCAGAATGTGAGCAAAAAGCGACGAGATCTAATTCTGCTTGCTATTGCATTTAAAATTTTCTTTTTTCCCCTTCTAGTAAAGATTCAAACCAATACCCCACTCAGAAGCTCTACTATTTGTTCACATATTCTGATTTAAAACCGTTCTCTGTTGTGAAAGAACGAATTCAACAGCTGACAAAATTAAACAACAGAAGTGCTTTGTAAAATGGTGACATTCTGGAGATTTAGCTAGCACAGGTACAGAACAACATTACAAATACAGTGTATACACAATTACAAGATTTAGATGACTTACCATACTTAACATCAGGAATTGTTACAGAGCTCTCAGCTATGTTTGTAGCTAGAACAATCTGAGTTTTGAAGCAAAAAAAGAGCAATAAATACATAAAGAAAGTAACATTAATGTTTCTACATGAAAAGACCAACTTGCTATGAACAATATTAAATGTAATGACAACACAGTTTTTCTGCTCTGCATATAAAAAGCAATACAACAGAAGAAAACTTGTATTTTCTTGTCCTAAGATTAGAAAGGCATAATAAGGTAGTATAGCATATGACAATACAGAGGAAGCGGGGAAATACTTCCTTATGCCTTGGTCATAACAAAACATCACACCATTAGCAGTGATCCAGAAAAGCAAGCAAAAATGTGTGGTGTAAGACACCCCCATACTGGGAGACTACTTTGCTATGCAATGCCACCAGCAGCATACTACTGTCATGCAGCTGCAAAAATTGACATGCACAAACTATTCTGAAGGATAAAACCAGCATCACACAATAATTCAAGGATAAACTCCTATTACTGCACTTCTCTTGAGGTCTAAACACCAGTTAAAGCAACAGCTTAGTAAGAAAGGCAATCAGTTTACACCTTGAAAAAACAAAACTGCTTTGCCTTCACACAATGGTTTGAGTTGGCACAACTAATATTAATTTATATACTTCTATTATTTGCTATTATTACTCTAGCAAAAGGTTTCACACACTTAGAAGTAATGATTTAACAATATTTACTTTTCTGTAGCCAGGAACTGTAGCCAAAAATATACCACTTTGTTCTTCTAATGTCACACATGAGTGAAGTGTGTACACTTGCCACCTAAAGAAAATATATTAGTGAAGTACTTACTGATGCAACAGCATAAAAATTAATTACATCTCTGTGATAGATTATATTATGTACTTAGAACTTATACAGCTGATGGATTCATGTTCAAGTATAATTGAAATGAAACAAATGTGGTCGTAACTTACCTTTTGTGAAAGATATTCGAGAGACATGAATACATGTAGTTTATTTCACTCAAACCTAGGGAAAAGTAATCAATAGTTTGTTTTCTATTTAGTGATCACTATCAATTGTAAAACCAATTCTCACACATCTACTTGAATTCTTAATTGACTTTCCTTATTAACTCCTTTTCACTGTGTAATAAAACATCAGAAAAGTTAAACAATAAATGTAATAATGAGTCACTGAAACACTGCGAGTCAATTTTTCAAGAGTCATTTTGCATAATTTTACACTTACTAAAGTAGCAATATCAGACATAAAGGCCATCTGCCAGTGTCCCATAATTAGACCCTTAGTTCCTAACAACTGACAATGCTCACCTCATGCTGAATATCTGGTTTAGGACAAATTTGAGTATTTCAACCAAAACAAGCTGTTTCCAAGAGCAAGGCCAAGGAAATAAACTTTTTTTTTTTTTTAATAGTTGTTTCTGCCTTAGCCATCTTACCTTTGGCAGTCCAGTGCCCATTCTCCAGGGCACGGATTTACATGTGCCAGGGGAAATTTTATGATTAAAGGATTTTTGCTGTCTTCCTGAATACCTCCACAGGCAAAAACCTCTATGAGAAGCCTAGTTTACTTCTTATTGAGACTTCAATTCCAAAAGACCCATTTTCAAAAATCTGTCCAACACCGGGTTTCCCCAGTTGAATATTAAAAATGAAATTGTTCTGTAAGTGCAACAGAGGATTGCTGCAATTTTCAGTAAGGCTAAATGCAGCTTTGAGCACCTGGATATGAAAATTTGTGCACTCTTTAGATGACTGTTATTTGACTTCAGAAGTGAGAAGGAAGGAAGACAAATGCAAGTGGAGGAAGAGAGGTAATTTCAGGAAAGATAACAGACAAGAATAACTTAGAACAAGAGGAAAGAAGGATAAATGATGGGCTGGCAATCATGGCTGAGTTAAGTTGAGCAAGGGAAAAATGCCAGAAAGCAAGAAAGTGGGGCAAGAACAGGATAAACATACTCAACAAGAAACCAACATGGTGATAATACAAGGTTGGCTGGGAAAAGAAACTGCAGCACATGGAGATTAATCAACTACTGGAGTCAGAAAGATTGAAACTGGAAAATGAGGGCAAGGTAAGGGACTATAGGTAAGGGAGATAAAAGAAGTCAGGGCTGAGAGATGAGTTGGAGGAAGAAAAAAAAAAAACCACAGTGGTGGTAGGGCAATCAGAGGGAAATTTAGAAGTCTCATAGATGTCCTTTGTGTGAGGCTGCTACAGAGGAAAACAACATCATTAGAATCTAAAAGAGACAGTCAGGAAGCTTAATTTAAATCACAGCTGAAATGAAGAGTACTTGAGAATGCAAATACCTGTTCAAGTAACAAATTAATGACTAGCACAATAATGAAACAATTAACAAAAGTCTAAGCAAAACACCTTCAGCACTCTAGGGAAAAAGCCATGCAAACTAGGAAATCTAAAACCAGTACCAGTTTTTAAGAATAATCTAATATAGAAAAAAAAGTATCTGTTCATGAACTAGAGCACGTAATTAAAGATACAGAGAAAATATAACACCACCATGCTAAGGTCTGTTTGGACATAGCCTGCCAGACCCTCCTGATCCCAGGTGACTGCTCCACTGTCTAGCTAGCTAATGCTTCCTCCTTACCATACTGCCTAGTTACATATCTGAGTAAAACACCAATGCTTGAATCCAATTTCTGTTTATAAATAATTAAAAGAAGCTTGATCCATGATTGGTAGAAGCAGACCCTGCATAGCTGATATTAATAGTAATTATTAATCAGTCTAGTAATTACTGACTGGACACAGAAGGTAGTATCTGCTGCCCAGTTCTGGAAGAGACAAGAGTTGATCATGACACCTACAGAACAAAAGGCTACCACCAGGAGAGACAGATCTTGGAATGAAACAGTAACTAGTAAAAATAGCTGTTTGGCAAACATACCAAGGCAATAAGGAGAGTTGGGCATGGAGAAGTGCAGAAAGTACAAAACAGACAAAAACACTGACCCAAGTAGAACAGATAAAAGCTTAGGACACTAACAGCAGAATCCCTCTGAAAGAAAACCCTAAAACTTTAAGCTATGCAACTCCTGCCATCAGCAAGTGCATGCAAAGCACTGAGAAATCAGGCTGCCCCCATCTTCTGCAAGCTGCTGAAGAGGATGACAATCTACTGTTGCTTTCATTTATCCCATCAGAAGCATGTTAGATACTTGAAGGTATAGCTCAGTCATGATTCAATCGGTACAGTCTGATCTCTTTTTCCAGTCTGTTCTTTAAAGAGTCTAAAAAACTATATGTCAAAATATATGCTCAGGAAACATTCGGGTTGCCATGTCAAGCACTTAAAAAAATTGTCAGAACTAAGATTGGTTGTACAAACTTAATGCAGCTCACTGGGAACATATTTATGCATATATTTAAAAAAAAAAAAAATCACTGTACAGTTTAACATGACATTTTATCACCTTGCACCTAGGGACAGACTAGCTCTGGAATCAGAGAGCTGAGCACTGAAGGATATTTATCTATAAAGAATCAGACTCAGGAACATAAAAAAAATTAACCACTGAACAAGACAGGCAATTACAACAGGAAGAGAAAAGATGGTATCCTACTCAAAGACAGCTGCAGCTGCTCTATGGAAGCAGATTCTGCCCCATCACTGAGTTCCACAAAGACAGTGGGCAAAAATTACTTAGCAGTACTGCTCAGCATGGCACTACACTTTCTGACTGCTGATGCCTACTCAGCTTGAAATGTCAATGGGAGTGTTATTTTGAATGTACAAAATTCTATGTAATTGTAAGCACTCAAAAAATCTAGGCATCTCAAATCAACGTCCTAAATGTGGAGGTTATTTTTACCCAAATCTCTGTCTCAGCTGCCCTCTTCTGAACTGAGGGGTCTCCTCCCCTCTTCTCCAGTTCTGTATAAAGGCTATTTGTGAAGAAAATTTCAAAATGTATTTGCTAATCCCACATTCAAGATCAGTCTTGAATATTCAGTTATAAAACAGGCCAAGGTTAAACACTGCACAACAATACAAACCAAAACTAAGTACCAGCTCATTCAGCAAGCACTATCTACACAGGTTTTCATTAATATACCAAATATATTTGAACAAAAAGTTTAATTTTATCAGTTGCCGTTATAAGCCATCAGGAACAGCAACACAGTAAAAAACACCTCAAAGTGAAAGATAAAAAGGACTTGGGAACTGAAAGTGCTCAAGAGTAATTTCAGCCAGAAATGAAGATGCAGAGAACCTGAGGAAGCCTGAAAGCACAGCAGACCAACACCAATATGAGAAGCCAGAGGCAATGGAGACGGTCTCCCTACTTTATTAATGGCAAACTGGAAGGGGAAGTAATTCCTTCCACCCATTGATTTTATAAAGAGGGCAACTCCAACAAAGGCAGCTCAAATGCTGTTTAGCTGTCAGGGAGCACCCTCCACTGAAAGCTACTCAGCAAGTACAGTATATTTTTGTGCTGGTGTGCTGTGTTTCCAGTCCTAGCACTAGCACATCTATTGCTAAGCTCAACACAGAAGGGAAGTGACATTCATAAAGATTTTACAGAGAGTTAGAAAGTCCTGGTAGGGTTAGACCTCACCATGCCCAAGGGATCAGCTGGTCCTGACTCTGAGGCAATCTCCACTAGAACATAACCAAGTCTTTTCAAAGTTTTCAACTAGCAAACTTTCACATCCCTGACGTAAAATACCTGAAACCACCACGTAACAGGTTTGTGATACTCAGGAAACCTAGTACAGCCTAGTTACACAAAAAATATTGCATGCTTTTGTTTTAGCTGTCATCCTTACTTGAACCTCTTAGATTTTAGTGGTGCTGTGAGATAACTTAGGTTGACTGTTTAAAAGACAACTAAAACTATATATAATTGCTTCTGTGATCATTAATTGCTATGTTATCATGCAGTTACCACTCCTACTACACCAACCAATGTACATGGAAAGAAAAAAGTGAATTTTGACTTCTTCAGTAAGAATCTAAATAAAAACTACACTATATGAAGATAAGAAAATGCATCAAAGAATCCTAGGAACTTCACACAATATTTAATAATATAAAAAATTGAGCACCTGAATTTCTGTGAATCAACTGTAGAATTAATTTTATTCCTGCAACTTTTCATTTTTAAAGCATACAAAGTCCTAAAATTTTTTACTCACACCTCTTCCTATTATTGCCATATTTAAGTAAGTCTGCAAGAAAAACATCCAGATAGACCAATCAACTCCAGTTAACTATGTGTTTCATAAATCTCTGGAAGAAGTGCCAGAAGAAAGCTCGTTAAATGCAAGTAAGGAAAAATAAATTTATTAAGATGTATACTCACCTGGTAAAAATACTAGCACACTCCCCTGCTTTGATGTAACATTCATGGGTTTTTCCTCCCTAGCAAGAATACACAGTTTCATTAGTTTTACAGCCTCAGACTATTTTATTACCCCAAGTTATTTCACTCTGAAAGAATAAACAGAATTGCACACTCTTCGTAACATGTATTATTTAAACTTCCTGAAAAAATGGAATTCAAAACACTATTTGCAAGTATGCTTTCTGAAAAATATGGTATATAAACATGGGAACTGTAGAATTAGGTTTAGTTTTCTCTTCAAAATTATGTCAAAAGAGAAAAATTCTTATTTAGCCCTGAAAGCAATCAAAATTAGGTTACCAAAGATCTTAAAATGAAAACATAGTATACTACTACAGAATTCTATGGAAGCTTATTCAATAGTTTTACAAGTTTAATCCTCTTGCATTCTAAAAATATCACCAGACACCTTTAACAAAAGCCTAGCATGTAAAGAAGCTAACCATTATCAAGAGTTATAGGTCATGACAAACTTTAAGGGAGACATCTTCAATCAATCTGTTACAAGTCAAGAAGCTAAAATCACATTAACATAATATAGAACTCATTTTCTGTTGCAATCATTCCTGATGTAAAATTTTTTCAGGCATCTTGAAAGTCTCTCAAGCTATATAATGAATGGCAAGTATAGTTTTTAATGGAAGATACGTAACAACGGATGTTCATGGATCAAACAAAATTGGGCTTATAAGACAAAATTATTTCTTCACCATACATTTATAAATGATTAGAATATACGGGAACAAAAAACATTCCTAAACTAAATACAGACTCAGTGTAAGACCAAAATTATAGAAGCAACTTTACTACATTTTTCAATACTAAACATAATTTTATATAACAGAGAGTAACAAATTAATTTTACTTATTTCAAAAAACAGTAAGGCATTAGTTAAACAGCCAGCAAAAATTAATGCATTCTTTTTTTCATGGCATAACATATGTTTTAGTTTGTAACACAAAATAGTAGTTCTGGTTTTATTCTTCATATAAATAATATTCAGCTCTGGTCTGCAGCGAATATGCTAGTTTCCATGTAACATGGCTGGCTTGAATGATCACTTACACTCCAGGGCATGAAGTGTATTTCAAGAACACAGTGCACTCAAGACATACAAGCAGTCTTTGTATGACTACCCTGAGTAGAAATCACAGCAATATATAAAAGCAGAGATGCACAGAAAATTAACTTACCACTAATAACTGTAATACATGGGCTGCTGCTGTGCCGTAATTAAGTGTCATTTCCCCAAAGAACCACTGATTCCAGATCTTGAACTGTATCTTACCTACTGTTCTTCATCTCCAACTCATCAAATGACTGAATCAAAGACACTGCTACTTCATACATTTCCATTACTATCACTGGTTCCTCAATGCTTTGATAAGGAAGCTGTGTGGAGAAGAAAATATTGAGAATAACACAGTATAACAGGCAAAAGATTACAGATCCCATTGTGTGTCAATCTGTCAAGTGCCTTTTGATTAAAACTGATCTACCACAGAAGCTGTGCAAGGAAGTACTTTAACCTGGAGCATTCATTACCTTCTAAATAGACATCTTCCTTCAAACATCCTACCATTCCAATGCTAAAAAAATACTTTTGATATTTACTTAAGATAAGCACTAGCCAAACTCCATTCCCTAACCTTTACATACTCCTTATCCAGAAATGTTAACCACACTGCATGATAAAAATGTAATAGTCAGTAGTAACTGGTAAAGACATACAGATAAATACCAACATAAGGTAAGACACAAGTGCAGTTGGGGACTTTTAACAATGATACAGAGTGTATGGAAAAAGCCACCCCTGGAAAGAAATTCAAAATGTAAGCTGAATGGTCAAGAGTAATACTTAATGTTTCTACACACAGGACTAAGATATTGCAGGCTTCCCTGTGAAAGAAGCAGAAGGCATTTACCAACTGTCCACATTTTAGAGATTTGCTTTTATTTTAATCAAGCACTAAATTAGGATTACACACTTACTCCAATTCAGTTAGAGGATTCTACAAAAGTTTTCAATGAGCAAAAAAGAACTGAGAAAGATATACTGATAACATTGGAATGCATCGTATGTGTACTGGTAAGAGTATCATTCATATAATGCATCCTTCCATTGTCTGGAGTGAGATGACATCCAGTAGACAATGTGTAAACACATGCATCTGAGGATTGTAAATTCTGAATACAAGCAGATAGCGTATTGGTTGAAAATAAAGAAGCCCCTGGACCTGCTACTTTGATCATAAGAAAACAGCTCTTTTCCAGTGTAATGCTACTGAAAGCAAACATGACCCTGCGTCAGGAAAGGTCACTCTCAGAGTGTGATGTGTTAGTGACACTGTACAGAACTGCCCCTCACTCTAAAGTGACTCAAAGCTTTCAGCCAGCATACTTGCCAGCCTTTGAAGTAGAAGAACTATTGAAGCCAACAGATACTCAGTCTCTGATGCTGGAGAAATGGATAGGGACTGACAATACATCTGCAATTCCTACCAGGTTTTATGGGGATCAGCCAAAACTTGAGCAGAAGCAAATTATGACTACTTCAATGACCAGAAGAACAAAGAGACTCTCTCATAAAATTAGAATAGTAATGACTTATCTTATCTAACAGAGCAAAACAAAAACCAGAAAGAGGTATTACAGCTACCTATAAACCTATCCAAGCATAAATAAGAATGTGGGAAGAAGAGTTAATCAAAAAAACCCAAACAAACAAAAAAACCCAAACCCAACAGGTTTGACTCTATTTTGTCACAGTCTCCCAAGGTGTTCTTGGGAGAAAGGCAGAGAAAACAGAAGTGTCATTTGATTCTTTCCAGCTCCAGCACTGGGACTGCATGTTCAAGTTTCAGTGCCAAAACAGTTTAAAACCTGATCCAAAATCTGGCCTGCAGCTGTACACATCTGATCTAGTAGAGAGGTTTCAGAGAGCTAAAACTGTAGAAAATGGAACTATCTAAACTATTAAAATTAAGTTAATTATTTTTCTATTAGTTTCCCTTTCTGAAGGGGCTCATGACAGAATCACAAAACCACTACTGCTACCACCAATTTGGCAACACTGATTTAGATCACCTTTTGCTACTGCAACCTCAGTTCCCAGCCTTCAAGCCCTTACCAGAACAGCCAACTTAGAACACTACATCATGTCAAACCTAGGTCACCTTGATGTCTGCAGAAAGACTCCTTTCTGAAAACCCCGAGAAAATTTCTGGTAGAAAATAGATTGAAAGATAAAAAAAAGCCATCTGTAAGAACTTAACAACATTCTTTCCACTTCTCTGACCCCCTCAAATCAAACAGCCAGGTAGACTTTTCAGGTGTACAACTCGCCAGAGCTTCTAACTTTATTTTACATCCACTATAGTAATACTTTTCTAATGTAGCGTGATTAATCCCTGAGAAACCACAGACAACATTCTAGTAGTTTTGAGAAGTAATACTTTCCCCAGCATGTGCGAAAATCCAAGGAACTATCTTTTCTGGGCTGCTTGAACATAAGATTTTTGATTTTATATTATCCCTGCTTAAATAACTGTCAAGTTTGTCTTTTCAATTTTATTACCAATTGTACCTCTACTATTCTGTAACATGACAAGGTTGCCACAGCACTCCTAATAAAAGGTAGCAACATGACAAGCAGCAAATCCAAAACCCAGAGCTGACTGCAATAACACAACATAACCAGAATAGCTTTTGACAGCAGTTCACTACCTTTCATCTGGACTCTGACTTCAGGTCCAGAGACATGAAAGAATTTTTACATTTGCAGGCCAAAACTGGGACTCTCGTTTTTTGCCTTAGGTAAGAAGTAGACACAGGATTTCACAGATTTACTGCCACAAACTAACATCTAGACCCCCTAGCTGCTGCATTTTTAAAATCTGGTCACAGAATTAACTATACAATTAATTTGCATTTGATACCTCCAATAATATACTATAGCAACAAGTAACCATTTACACAACTACCTTTAAACTCGGCTATAGATAGAACCTTCATGCATTTTTCATCAAAACCTTTGTTTCACTGATTCCTTTGGGCTTAGAGGGTGCAAATATGGCAAAACAACAATCCAATTAAATATCCAGAACAATGTGCTTACAAAGGCCATTATGCCAAAAGAAAAAGAAACTACTTTTTATAAAGCTATACTCAAAAATTAAGCAGTAGCACCTATAAATGACCCAATATCTGGGCAAGGGTAAACCAGTGCTACACTGAAGAGTGTTTCTTCCTTCCCTCTTATTTTCATTCTTTCCTACAAATGAAGCAATTCAAGTGGAAAGCGTTATCTTTGATTCAACTAGAGCAAAGAATTTACTGCAAACAGGCATACGGAAGAAAAAATAATGACTGGCATTTCTATTTATCTTCCAAATCACAACTTGTATCAGTGAATTCCCAAATTATCCAATTCAGAACTACTCAAAGGAAATTTTTATTTTCAAGAATGGTTTTAAAACATTATCACCTACAGAAATGAGTTGACATAAAGCCAGGAGTTCTGCCGGATTCCTAAAAGAATTCTACATTTGTACTGCAACATCCAATTATTTTGAGAAGGAAAAAAGGTTCATACCGCACAGCAAACAAGACTGTTAAAGGACTAAACTGATTTCAATCAAGATACTTTAAAAAGAATGAGTTATGATTTATGTAATCTGATTTTATAGTTATTAATTTTAAAATCAAAAGGAAACTTGACAAAATTCTGTTTATCTAAAAAGCAAAGACTGTTTTTTCTTTTTGCTTCTGTATTCTTTTATGTGAATTTTACAGGCTTTTATAGACAAAAATATTAAGAACTAAAGCCTGAAGCCTTTACCTCAGGCAGTCATCTAACTGTTTTTGATTTTTAGCGTGATGAAAGATGTGCCCCTGCTTCCATATAGCAATATTAACTCATCAACTGCCTTAACACTCAGGCTCTGCTTTCATTTTTATTAGGATGTAACATAAATCATCTTAGTCCTTCCATGTTTTTATGCATTTTAAAAATAAAACTACATGAGCACTTATGTGCTTCTATTGTTGCCCTAGGTACTCTCCTCCTTCTACTGAATAAGAATGGCTATAAGCTAGGACAATACAACATAAAGAAGCAGACAAATACTTAAAAAAAAAAAAATTAAAGAAAAAAACCTAAATGCTCATGTACACAGAGAAAGTAAAAAAAAATATAAAAAGGCACAAGCACAGAAAACAGTTCCTTTTGTTCGCAATCTCTGAGGTGAAAGTGCTCAAAGTGCAGCTATGACAAATGCAACCTGACTGAAATAAACTTCTTACTGAATTTCTTAGTTATCTTTTTGTTGGCATCTATCACCAAGTATCTTTTGCAAAACTTGTATTATATAACCTCCTCCATATTATCTGAGCTGCCATACTAATGTATAAAAAACTGATGGGCCAACTGCTATATGCATTTAGTTTATTTTTTTGACTGCATTAAAACTTCAACAGTTGACAGCCTTTTATTTCAGCTTGCCTGTGTTGAGGCATAACTAATGCCTGTGCTCGGTACAGCATAAGCAAATGTTTTCTTCTGGGTTTCCCATAAACTACATGTTTTACTTCTCTTAGTTTCTGCCAAATTGAGGGATGAAAGCCAAATAACAGTATGTTTACATACTACTTCTTTTTAAGTGCATCCCCCGTTTTCTTCATTGTATTAACATTATAACAGTGTTCTGAATTATCAAAATTGACCAATAATTACTCCCATGCCCCAGGTTTTTTTTAGAGTGATTGTCACTATTAAACCCTGAGTGCATTTGTTTTACTTTGCTTCAACCTGTTTATCTCTTGCCTTGGACCATAATACTGAGTTCAGTATTATGAGTTCATAGTTCAGACACTCAAATTCATACAGAGCTGTTTTTCAACTGCAAAACAAACTCCTAGTGTACAACCACAGATACCAGATTAATTCAAACTCAAATTTACTCCTTCGTTATCTCTTGTATAGCATGTAGCTGCATAGACAATAGCATGTCAGAAGCTCTACAAACTAATATATTTTATCAGCTAAAGACTGACACAGCAAATGAACTTTCAGCCATTACTACCTTCCTTAGACTTTAGAGCAGCAACTCTCCAGTGCAGCCATATAGGCTGTAAAGTGGCCACCAGGAATCTGGCAACTATCAATTATTCTAATATATTTTCATTTCTCAAAATTACGTATTTGCCATGGTGGCCTCCATGGCTACAACATAAATATGCTCTGAACTACTGCATAACAGCTGAGAATATTGAAAAAGAAAAGGAAAAAATTGGAAGTGTGTAAAGCATCAGCTGATAAAGAGAAGCCAACTTGATAACGTCGCACTTCTATTCATATATGCTTCTTTTCTGATGACTCTCCATGTCCTAGCTTTTTCTGCCTTGGACACATAACAGCAATATGAACCAACCCAGGAAATACTTTGAATATAGCTGATGAACTCACAAAGAGATTTATAAAACCCCTTGTTACCTTCTGCACAGACTTAGACATTGTTCATCTTGGATGCAAACTACCAAACAAAATGCCATATACTACTTAAAATTCCCAGCCCTTTACATTCCATTTCTGTACATGAAAGAAAAATTAGGCTGCTGGTAAGGAAACTCCTGTTTTATCATCATATATTAGTTCTTATCTAGAACTGCAATGTAAAAATGGTTATTTGTGGTCTTATCACACAGCTTTCAAACTGACTATTCCAAGTTTTATTCTTACTACGTCCAAAGAAATAAAGATGTGTTTACAATACCTTGACACAAACAGTGTGCTTCAAATCATCAAGATAATATTCTTCAATTGCATAAGGTTTGCCTTCCACCTTAAATACACAGGCTGGATTCAGACCACCATGAACTGGAAGTGCAAAGTAATCCGCAAGTTCTTTACAGTTGATGGAAGCAGACATCAATATTACCTGTTAAAAAAATTGCACAGTGTATGTAAAGCGTTAACACAAAATGCCATGCTATGCTGGAATCTCCACTTCTTTGATGCTAAAATGGTCTCATTTTGGTTACTACAGGTATTTAACCTAGGCATGTTTAAGATAATCAAGGGTAAGTGCTTAAGATTCCCCATGTGGAAAAAGGTAAGCACTTGTAAGGGAACAGATGCCTAGGGCAGACAATGCGGAACACTTTTTCCTGTGGTAAAAGTTAAACCTAAAAACATATGGTACTCTTCCTTACACTTATGATCTCTACATGGTCATCAAAAGAAAAAAGTATACACTAAGTAATTTTAATTCCTGTTTTACAAAAACACTTAGATTAGATATCAGTGCCTTTAACTCCATCAAAAAATGGGCTTACTCCTATAAAAGCAGTAATTGTAATTATAACCCAGCCTTAAAAGTGTTACTATAATGATTTTGGAATATGTTAAGTTTTCTCTCAATTTCAATTAATTTATGCAACTTAAAACTCTCAATCATCACACTAAGCATCTTGCTCTGTTTGCTGACTCTGCCAAGCTTCTTAACCCATATTCTCCTAAACAAAAGAACAGAAATCACATTTGCTACCTGGTGATACCTTTTCTTTCAATTACTATGAAATTCAGAATTTACAGCTTTGTTGTTTTTCTCCCTGGTTAGACAGCATAGCATGCACAGAATGGGGGAAGGGAGAAGAACAAAGTAACTTAGGGGCTATGGCTATTTACCCTCTAACCCCTTTATTTGGAATTTGCTCTCACTGCTCAGGACAGCCAGCTGCAATAAACTATACAATTTCAAAAAGGACAAAAAGCTAAAGAGTTATAATGAACTGTGTAGTGTTCGGCTTCTTTATCTTCAGGTCTCCTAAGCCACTCTAAGCAGTATTTGTAAACTGGGACACAGTCAGTCTTCTTTTGCTTTCCTGACACTTTGCATGAATTTAAAAATAGAATGAAATAAAGACATCAACATCCAAAACAAAAATGCAATGAAATACAAGAGCATCCCTCTCATGAAGTGACAGACAGACAAACTAATGAAGTGGGCATTGTACCACTGTGCTCAGCTCCAAAGCACCTGTAAAAGCAAAAGAAATACATGGAGAGGACAGACTAAATCATTAAGTCATTTAACATGATCCTGAAAGGGGAAGAAATCTGAAAATACATAATTCTGCAAATACTATATGAAACTAGTCCCACTACAGTATGAACTGCCTCAGATAGTGGCTCACCTATGTCAGGAAAATAGGCTAAATGTAACCTTGCCTGAAGCCTATTGAAACAAAACCCAATCTAAATTATTCTAACTGCAGTTTCAGGCAAGGAATACTAAATTACCTTCTCTTCTAGACAATCTTTGACATTTGTACTCTGTAATCTGCATGGAATCCTACAAAACCAGAAGGAAAACCGTTAAGTTCCTACAGAGTGCCTGAAGGATCACATTACTAAACCAAGAGATTGATCTACTCCCAAAGCAGAAAATCAAGAAGCACAGATCACCAACATGGCAGAGGAACACACAGAAATAGAGGGTAACGTAGACAGTTCTCGAAAAATCAAGCAGTCCAAAACCACTTGTGCAGCATGATTATGTCTAAAGCCCCACCAGATGATAGCAAAAATATGCACAGTAACTACTTCTCACTTCAGATTTCCTTGCATGGCAATTTGTTAGAACCTGGAAATAGGACTATCGTTACCCTGTTCTTATCTTCCTACCTATGGAGCTGTTATCAGTCACTACTGGGAATTGCACTGTTTGGTTTGACCCAGTAGAGCCATTTTTACAGTCATAGATACTCTTGCAACAACCCCAACCCAACAAGATCAACCTTAGAACCAAATGTCTGCTCTGTGATCTAAAAGCAATATTCTGCACCAGCCACCTGTCAGAAAACTCAGCAATTGGTAGGTGAACCACACCTAGATCTTGTCCTCTGTATGTCAGAATCACTCTTGCCATTCTGTCAGCTAACGCAGTGTTGAATTACCAGCTACTTCTGAGGTCTGTACTGTCCAGATTAGGAGACAAACACTTCATAAGTATTTCATATCACCTTGAATTATAAATACTTTTTTTTTTCCCCCTTAAACAGGCCTCCTTACACCCTTCTGATTCATTAATCCAGGGGGGCTGGGAGGAGAATCTTGCACTTTTTAAAGGAACTTGCCACATGATCAGAGCTCCCTTCTTTCACAGTTTATCAGAAGCTGAAAAAGGATGAAGTAGGAGACACTGGGCTTAGCGTATAGAATCAAACTGAATTATCCGTTCCACTCTGCTAGAACCCAGTAACTGACATCAGAAGTTCTCCCCTCCCCACCATAAAAAAATTCAACAGGACCCCCCCACCCCTAAATGTAATACTGTCTCAGATGTATACATGTAACTCATCTGAAGAAACACCTGCAGAAAAGGATATAAAGGAGACAGTCACTGGATAACTATTTGGAGAGATTTAATCAGAATTTGGAATAGAGGGGAAAAAAATCTTTCAGGAACCTATAAAAGAAAAATGTTCTCTAACAGAAAAGATGATAGGATCCTCTATGGATTCCTGCCATTGACACCAACCAGATAATCAGCATCAAGGGAAAACTTTTCACAAACCAAGTATGATCAAATTATTTGGTATTCTCAGTAGGCAGAGAAAGACTAAATAGCTTCACACTACTGTCTCTGAATTTAAAAGACAAGTGAGTTTTCTTATTGGTAAGAAAAGGGATAAAAGATGTGAAGTGCACAGATATGCCCTGTGACAACTTCAGTGAGAGCATGCTTCAAATATCTAGAGACCAAGTTATCTGAATTTGAATCAATGTGGTGGATTATATAGAACACAGATTCCCTTCCAACAGCATCAGAAACAGCCAGCGTAGACTCAAGTTATGTCTGCTTTGAACAGAACAGTTCACATTAAGGGAACAATTATCTGAAGCACTTAAGGGACACATAAATGTCCCAGAAAATTTCTGCGTTCCCAAACAGCTGCACTATCAAGTTAGCCTAACTCTATCACTTTAGTTTCTTACAATTCAAGAGTTCATGACTTTGAGACCACAGAATACATATGTCATGCTAAATCTCTGCAAGCTCTGCTTTAGTACAAAGCAGTATTTCCTAATATGAAGAGAAAAATCTCAGCCACATTTTACTACCAGTTCTGCCTAGAAATTACAATACAGCATTTCTGGGTTTTTTGCTATTTTTCCAAATATGTTGTCCCATTTTAAAGAAAGTTCAGTATTTCAAAGAGCTAATGCTACCATATTTAACCAAGGATAATTACTGCCCTCAATACCCAATACGTAATTCTAGTCAAATATCCATCTTGCATTTTTTAGCCTTAAGCAGTCTTTAGAAACTAATGCATTTCAACATGAGGAAAAGAAGTCTCTTGGAACACATTATAGCAGCCAGGAAAAGAATGCCCTTTAGCTTGCTTGCTTATGAAGAGTGTCAAACCAAATAATAATTTCGTAAAAAATAATGACATATTTACGGTAAGTTTTTTAAAACATGTCCTTTGTAGATCAAAAACATGTAAAAATTTATTCTTACAAGAAAAAGTAGCAGAATATACTTTGAACATACCTTCACAGACTGTGAATTTGTGCGCAACAGTTTACGGATCACCAAGAGAACAAAATCCATTTCTTCTGTACGCTCATGGACCTGGAAGACATCCACGATTTAATTTTCATTCATTCATGCTCTTTTTTTCAACAATCTCTTCCTTTGTTACTTATGTTTTAATTATGTAACTTGGAACAACAGTACATTTTCACAGAAGAAAACATACCTTTTAAGACTATGCATGTTAATCACCTTTTAAAATCCCAACACAGTTGCTCAGATGACTACAGCACTCTCTGTGAAAATCATATGCCACTATTAAGCCAGGACAATTGTAGAATAATGACCAGAAAACCAATCATGAGCTCTAGCCACTAGTTCTACTAGAGCTGACAATAATAGCTGAAGCGATACTGAAGTTGGGTAAGTCAACTGTACTAGTAAGATCACAAATGATCCAGGCAGGGACTATGCTGGCTTGTCTACAAGCTAAAGCAAAAGGAATAGACATCCCTTCTTCCCAATGGCTTCTAGCTATGATCAAAATACAAAACATTAATTCCTACCCAATTCTTTATATATCCTAGCGCCTGTCTTTTCTCACTACTCCTTGCAGTTCAATAAGTACTTCTACTTAATGTTGTCATTAAGTCATTAATTATTACATTGAGTGCAGTAGTTTCTTCCGGAGCTCAACCTTCAAAGGTCAACATTTGTTGCCTGTAAGGTAATTAGCATATTCTAACATAATAAAAAGATATACTTATTTCAGTACTGCTCCATTACGAAAACAATTTAGCTAAGGCAGTTTTCAGGCTGACAGCAAGGTCTTGCTGTGAGAACTCGTGATTTTCTGACCTAGGTTTCTTTAGGTATGTTCCTAAGGGCCAGCAGTACTCCAGGAGGGCTGGGACCTGCAGTTAAAAATGCAGTGGAGAACATCTGGTTGTTAAAATGGTTACTGTTGGGTAAAGATCACAATATAGGAAGCAGATGTAGGGAAAAAATGGCATACAGGAAAGAGGAGGGACTAGAATTTCAGCTGGGGAAGCAAAACACACATACACTCTTGAAAGCTAGAAGCTGCTGGAAGAAGTGGTACAAGCTGGTACCATCAGTTCAAATTATAGCACCAAGCAAACAAGGTGAAAAATCCCTGCATAATTCTGTTCTCCTGCATAAGGGGCCAGAAAACTTCACTCATTAATTTTCCTATCTAATTAGTAATTTTTAAAACTAAAGGAACAATGTAACACTTCTCTTATGTATGCATCTTCTATTGTTAAACTTTTGCATCATATTATCTAATCTGCATTTCCTTATGTTTGGCTTAAAAATGCTAAGGTTTGCAAGACTCTGCTAATATACGAGAGTGATCTCAAATATTTCCCATGAAGATAACTAGTACAATTCTTTGGAATTCGGGGTTTTTTGGTTCTTCTGTCCGTTTGAACAAAGTCCTAGTGTTTCTTCACAGAAAGGCGTAACAATTTGTTCAATCTCTTCCAGGTTTTCAAAGTGCCATTTCAAGTGTACTCATGACAGCCTTCATTATTACTGTAAGTGTTAACGGTATACCAAGTACTATCTCCCTGCTTCTCAAGTATCCAAGAATCAAAGTCACTCTCAGCTACACTATCATAACAGAATAAAACCAAAAAAAGCATTAAAAAACCCCACCAAAAAAAAACCCTGTAAATCCTCTTCTATGTCACTACATCCCAAGATTTAAGTCCTCCATCTTACATGTGATTTATATGGTTTGTGAAAGAACGATTTCACACCTGACTCTTAAAACAGTCAAATACTGCTTACCACAGAAAATAAACATGAACACATGTAAAAATATACAAACTACAAAAAACCTACAAGTATATTTTCTTTAGCTTTTTAGTGAATAACAATAATAATGAATAATGAGTGGACTGAAAATCCAGTGAGACAGAGAACCTTCAGAGAGCTGTTTTATTCTTCAGAACATCCCTGAAGAGTAAAGACTCTTTCTAAAGGCAGTAATAACCAAGTGAGTAAATAACTAGCTGCCCCTTCCTAGTAGGCCTAGCCGACACATTTCTGAAATCCACACAGTGGATCACAGAAAACATTTCAAGGCACTCAAATCACAAGCTAAGCACTCTCAAAACTCCTCTCCTCAGTTCTAAACTTTGTTGCTCAAAAGATCAGAGACAAGCCCATTTCAAGAAGAGCTAGACAACTTACACAAAGCATCTTTATAAAAACTGGTCTGCATTTTCTTTCACTGGCATGGTACGGGAGAAAGAGAATAAGGGTTTTTTAATATGAAATTTAAACTTATTTTCACCAACTTACTTCATCAATGAAAATGTGTGTGAATTCAGCTAGGCTTTTGTCACTAACTATTTTCTCAAGAAGAACTCCAGTTGTCATGTACAGCAACCTTGTATCCTTTGTCGAAACGTTCTTTAAACTGACCTAACAGTGAAAAAAATAATGCAGACAAGAACAGGTAATGTATTTACAGGAACATGCAGCTGAAAGAACTCCAAAATGAAACTCTGTACAAATGTGTTCTTAAAGCCCAGAACCAGTTAACTGTAAACATTTTCTGTAGGATAAATTAAAAAATACTTTAAAACCCTGAAGTTTATAAAGTAAAGGATCAAAATTCCTTGCTGGGGGCTCTAGCCTGAGAAGAATTCTAGAAAGGCTTTTAAAGGTACATACATGGATCTTTCCACCAATATACAGAGCAAGATTTTGCCAAAATATAGTTTGCTCACTGGACAGGATAAAGAAAAGGAAAGAGGTATAATGTATCACCAAGACCAGGCAACTTATTCGTGAGGAGAAAGTTCTACAATCCAACGTTAAGAAGTGGATTTTTGATTTCTAAAATACTTCTGTACCTTTAGCGATCTCGGGGTGCTACTTACCCAGTCAGGCAGAGCCATGACCACCTTTTTACTTTCAGCTTTTACAACAGTTTAGAGCAGACGAGTCTATCATCACCTGTGCTACTTCCATTTCTGCTCAGCTCATACAAGTGCTTGTAAAACAAGCACGGCACACCTACTTATACTGTCCTGAAGACTGTTTGAAAGCACACCACCATTTTATATTTTTAAGACTTATTAAGCCTAATAAAACAGTTTAGCAATTTTATGACAAATTAATTCAAGGTATCAAATCATATGAAAGACTTTATGTAGAAAGTGCTTTGAAAAAAACCCAACATACACAACCCACAGAAATTCTAGAAAATGATAACTGGAGGTTATTAATATTGGCTTAGTTAAAATCTGAAATACTGTCAGATCATAATCTTTGTGGAATTATCTAGAGAGTGTTCACCTCAAACTTCAGAGTTATGTAAAAAAAATTTTTTTTTCTTTACTGCAGTATTTGTTATAGATAGAGAACAAAAAAAATTTTGATACTTAAAGAACGGCATTCAGTAGGGATGACAAAGATTCTTTTAACAGGAAAATGAAGCTAATCTATCTGCACAGCCCTGTAATATGGTACTGATATAGCTACAAACAGGCCATAAGCTTTGTACTGAGTTTGCAAGGCCTCAGGACTACGGCATGTCAGGCCTGCTCTTCGAACTTTTCTTAACCTGCTTTCACCTTCACTTTACTTGGTCTCATTGTGACAACAATTTAATGTTGTGTAGAAATACAAAGGCCTTGTACAGTAGCAGAGACCTTGGGAAGTGGAGAATTAGGATGTGGCATAGAAGAAAGCAGATGTGAAATGAGGCAGAAGCTTGGCACTGTAGACCCCATGCTATAAATAACTCTGCAATGGTCAGTTAAAGAGAAAAACCTCTTAGACCTGGAACTGGAAAAAAGTGGTTTTATGGGTAACAAAGAGAAAACATCTACAATACATAAACAGCACCATATGTTGTACCTTTGGAAGTAACCTGGAGCTGCAGACCAATAAAGAAAAAGAAAGCTGTAAATGCATGTTAGAAAGCATATATACACATAACCCTGAGTGGAAGAAAGAAAGGAAGAAACAACAAGAATGAAGAAGAAACCAACAGGTATTCCTCCCAGCAAAGGACTCCAGAAGCAAAAATCTCTCTCTGAACATCCTACCACCACCAGGATGAACCCAGCGGCCTTAGGACCCAGATAAGCTAGTCCAGAGACAGCTTTGTCAAACTACCAGTGAAATAATGATCACAGCGGTTTCTTGTGGTTACTGACAAATTGCTGCTTGCAGCACCAGTATCTGTGTCACAAAATGAAAGCAGCATCAAGTTTATAAATGGGAGATAGAACTGAGTTTGAAGCTGAGTTGGACAAAACGAAGGGAGGAGGTAGATTTAAGAAGAAAAACTAATTCAAGTTTTTTTACATTAAGAAGAAATGACAGTATGTTCATGAAACGATCTGAAACAAATATAAATGTATGAAAGTACTACATTTACCTGTCAGCTGTGTCAAAAAAGTCAAACAAATCAAGTATGTTAAGGCATTTAAAGGAAAAATGACAATACAGCTCTCCTGCAACAATTTCAGTGTCTAATAATATAGATGTGTCCAATAATCAGAATGTAGACAAATATTTCTGTTGGAGTCTTGCTAGCATTTATAGTTGTTCAACTTTAAAAGCTTAACCATTTAATTATGAAAGTTTAACACAGGGATAGCTAGAAACCTGCAATTCCACTTTAAAAGCAGATTCTCTAATATTTTATCAGTATGTTAGATATGTTTAAAAGTAATCAAGAAAGAAGATACAGTACTTTAAAAATGTATTTTTAAATACAATTTTAAATTTTCTCATACCTGGTATCCTACAAATCCTCCTAGTGTCACCGATCGTTCCTTGCTAATCCACCTGGCAATGCTGCTGGCACCAATTTTCCGAGGCTGGGTAACAGCAATCTTGCAGTAGATAGATCGCTGAATGCAATAATCCAAAATATATTGTGGAATCTGTGTGCTCTTACCACTTCCAGTTGCTCCTTGTACAATCACAACTGAATTGCTTTCTATCAGAGACACTATCTGAAACAATTTTTCAAGAAAACTTGTAAGTCTACAAACAACTCAAAAGACATTTCAAACAGATTTGAAATATCAGTAGCTTCCAGGCCACGTATTAGATCTCTATAAAACACTGCCGTATTTTCTATCATCTTCTGGGCATCTGTAGATAACTGGACTCCTAAAACACATTAGAAGATCACAGAAAAATACATGGGCATGCACTTGCTGATATATTTTACATAAATACCTATAAACAGAAAGTATAAAAGCAATCAATGTTTCTTCCTCTAGGAACTTTTATACACTGTTTTTGTACAACAAACAAAGGTTTTGTACAATGGTTAAAACAAGAAACAGAAGTTTCCTTCTGGAAAAAAACCCAAACCAAACCAAAACATTATTTCCAGCTTTATTCTACAGTGAAGAAAATACAATGAAATTACCTCTTCCCTGTGTTTGGCTACAGGCATATCTGCATATTTATGATCAGTTTTCGGTATAGAAGTCCAATCACTTGATTCACACTGAGACAATGAAGTATCTAAGCATAAAAATAACCAAGAGTAAGTTATTTCAATAGAGAAAGGGAAAGGCCAGCAAAGAATATGATAACAGTATTTGAAAACCTAACTTCTATCAAATTTGAATCACAGACTTTTTATTATAAATTGAATTAATAATTTTTAATATTAGTAGATTGAAGAGATTTTCTGTGTTTATGCAACTGCTGTTTTATAGGCAGCAGCTCTGCAGAACAATGCTTCTGTGTATGTCACTGTCAATGTCAAAGATGTATAGAATTCTATAAGTCTATATGCTTTTCTCTTAATTAGAAAACCAGTATTTTTGCAGTTTGCATTACAACTGCCAACTATAACTGTATTCCCAAGAACTTTTTTGATAATACTGAAAAAATGCCTTATTGATGTACCTGTAGGTTGCTTCCCTTAAAGCCTATTGGATCCACAATACAAAATAACCCATAATTTAATAGGAAGACCAGTTAAACCAAGTCTGGTAAGAATCATCATCTGGTCATGATGACCCTTCAATGTGGTACCACATTCTGCAGTCTCTTGGCAGGTCATTATCACGGCGTAATACAGGACAAAAAAAGTCTTACAGTGCTACCATGAGTTTCTGCTCAGCTGCTTGCTGTCAGTTCAACCATGAAGAACAAAAGAGCAAGGAGACAGCTGTGGAGGCAGGTGTAGAATGGGAAAACGAGGACAAGGCTTTGGCATGCAACAATTTTGCAAGTTACAATTAAACAATTTGGCTAAAAGCAGAAATGCTTTCTATTTCAAATGGATTTCACCAGGTATTATGGTGAAATATATGTATTTGCATACAGATAATAAAAACTTAGACTTTGGGGGGTTTTGTTATTTCTCTAGGAAATACACAGAGTAGTGGGAAAGAAATCTAGTATTCTTTTTACAAAGGTAATATTTACTGTAAAATAAAGTCTATAGCCTAAGTACCTGACTGCACAGTTATAGTAACCTTTCCAAAGAAAGGAAGCTAAGAATCTCACACAGCAGTGAAGCAAAAGCAAGTAGAACAACTTCTTTTGTCTCTGTACCATACCTGAATATGCTCCAACCCACCAAATTGTTTTTAAGTGTCATGGAATACAAAATAGGTTATTCCCACATTAAAACAAACCCCCCAAAGTTGGACAGTTCATTACGACAGTTTCATAGAGGACTAAACCCCAGAGTTCTCCCACCCTCTCCAGCAAGGAAGGTTCTTCCCCTAGATTCTGTGTAATGTCACAGTTATAGTACACACACTGCACAGTGACGTACTTAGAACTACTAAACACATAGGAAACAGAATTTAATAGCAGCACCCCTTGAAAATACTAACTATCCTCTTTAAAATACTTTTGGTCAAGTTTCTAAATAAATTCCCCAGGAAAATTCATATGAGTGTTCTGTCACTGCAAGGCTGTACAAAGGTTGACTGGCTTCCCTCTGGCACAAACATGCCCCTATTGAGACATCAGTAATTCTGCAAGATTTGACCAATGCTGGAAGAAATCTGAGGCTGCTAGGGAAAAGATCCCAGTGTCAGCATATTCCTGCTAAAGCAACACAGCCTTACCACCTCTATCAGGTTTTCCATGTAACAACTTCAATTTTGAAAAATTTTTCAAAAGTATACAACAGGTGACAGCAGCAATTCTGTAACAGTGCTTATGAAAAAATGGAGAGACAAAGAAATTTAAATAGTAAGATTCACATAAGCTTCTCTAACTCAGTAAAAACCCAGTGTATTAATAAATGATTAACCTAAAATTCAATTAAGTTACAAACCAGAAACAAATAATTCTTGTACCTACTAAATAACCAAATCAATTTAATCAATTCTGTGTATCTCACTTTTTTCAATAGATAAAATGTAACTTTTTTTTATATTGCTTTTTCTGACAGCTCTAGGACAGCAATATCTACCTTCTCCTAAGCATGTAAGTTTGGAAAAAAAATTATCCCAAAAGTAAATGGTCATTCAGTGTGCCGAGTCTGAGAACTGGCAGCCATATAACCATGTAGTAAATGCTGCAAGTACTGAAGACTCTATGGTTTGGTTTTTTCTCTTCAAGACATGTACCCTGTGCTTAAACTGAAAGAAACATTACTGAGTTTGCCTGGGGAACTAATACCATGACAACTGTAAGACTTCTGTCTAGAGCAGACAGTAGTTTTGGGCCTCAGAGTACAATGGAAACCAGACGTATACTGATGCTACCCAAGCAGCCATGAAAAGAAACTGTGGATACAAACTTTTTCTGAAATGCAGTATAATAACTACTGAAAAAACAGAACTGGGGTTGGGAACATGAGTAACCATCTTACAAGACCTTAAACTTTCACCCCCTACTTTTTTTTTTTTTTTTTTTTAAAAAAAAAAGTATTCTGAGAAATAAAGACTCACTGCAGAATAGAAATACTTGAACATAAACCCCCTACAACATTCCAAGGCTGTTCTACTCATTACTCTTTAGGAAAAACAGATCACTTCTGCAAATACAGAGGCATCTACAGATTCAAGGACCTATAGGACTACAGACCTCAGCAAAAAAGGAACTAAGTTTCACTTTCAATTGCATATACTTTATGGAAAACATTACTAAGATTAGGACAACAAACGCAACGCATGCACACTTCCAAACTGAAAAAAGCATGCAAGTGCCCACCGTGCCAGTTTATGCCAAGCAAAATATTTCTGTGTATAAAAAGTATTAATGGCAATCCAGAATAACTAATATTAATTTCCCTATTCAGTCAGTGCAAAACCAAACTGAAAACTCAGTTATAGGAAAAATTAAGTTGCCTGATCACCTCCTTTTCAATTATTATTAAAGTTCTGTAGAGACATGTTGACTGCCATGACTAAAACAAGTCTACTGCCCATGGAAGGAGCGATTTTCCAATATATCACTTATTCCAGCCCATATAGCAGATGTATTCCTTCTAGTTCCTGTTTTCTGAAGTTATTTTGAAGAGATCCTTTTATACAAGATAAGATTTTTGTGTTCACCAGTTCTGGGAGGAGAGATGTACAGCTGAATCCTGGTACCCTTCACTAAGCAAATTAAAATGAGATGCATTAAAAAAAAAAAACCCAAACTTGAAAGTACTGGTTAGGTGACTGAAAGGAGATGCTTACTACATAAAGGAGATAATTCTGTCGAGCTACAAACACACAAAGTCATTACTGCTAGCAAGCAACCTCATAAGAAAGGAAAGCCACAGGAAACAACTACACTTCTACACTGAGCCACAAAGCATTAGGACTTAACAGTAAGTCAGCCTACTTCAGTCATAATGCAATGTACATCAAGTTGTTGCTGACTGAGCCTTGAAGAGCTTAATCCAGAGCCTGGGCAAAGCAATTATCCTTCCAGACTGGGGAAAGCAGGCTAACAGTTTTCTGCATCTTGAAGTGCTGGCTGCTGAAGGACACCCCCAGGTAACATTAAAATCCCTAAGAAAATATCACATAGTCTCTCCTCCTGAGACTTTTGTTGTCCATGGCAATCCTCTCCAACTTCTGCATATTTTGAATACAAAAGGTTTTGGGGTAAAGATCTGTTCTATGATTAATTTTCCTGACATGAACCTGTTCTGAATCCAAAACATTTAAGGAACTCTATAACTTATGTCAGAAACAATGGTTAAATTGCTGCTTCTCTGCAAGCAATTACTTCACCTGGGATGCAGAAGATCCCCAGAAGAGATCCATTTAATGGTGTAAAAATGAAAACAGAAGAGGAAAGAAACCTGCCACTCACAAAGCTGCATGAAAATAATTATACAGGCAACCTTTAAAAGAGAATTTTTTAAGGATTTTAGAAGCTTTCTTAAAACTCTTAATGCATACAGTTTAGAATACACACACACTCCTCCAGATACTTAAAATAGGCAAGTGTCACACACGTAGCTCTGGAAGGTTTCCCTGTGCACATCCTGTGACCCTGCTGTATCAAAGGTGTGCGTAAGTCTGTCTCTGAAACACCCAGTACCAACTGCAAAACTAGCTGAATGGGCCAGGCAATAAGAACTGCTAATGTTCTACTTGTTTTGGCTAACAGTTCTGACAACTTATTTTCTTCTGCTTTTACTTAATCCCTTCAACTTCCTTTTCACAGCAGTATCATTTCTACCATGTTCCACAGAAGCCAGAACTCTAAATGCAGTTCCCTGACTATCTGTTTTCCTGACACAGAAGCAGATAGGCACTTCTATTTGTCCTCTCAGAATAAAAGCATATGTGCTTTCAAAGAAATTGGAAAGCACAAAATTTAAACTCAACAGAACTCCATAAAACAACAAAGCACAAGCAAACACAACAGTTTCAGTAACACTGTAAGATTTAATAGGCTGTCAATTTGTACAGAAGATACCATCTACAGTAAGAATAGCAATTCAGCAAGAAAGAAGCAACAGAAGGGGTACCAACGCTGAAACCTTAAGGGCAAATCAGTTTCTCATTTCCATGCTGTTCAGCTTATTTCTTGACTACATTTGTACTCAACACAGCTAGAGTGGTATGGTCTGGTCTAGATAAATCCTTGATTGTAAATGACAATTTTCATATTCTTAAATAAAAAAATGCACTTCTAGATTGGTATAGCTGGTAGTTACAAACGGGTCTTGGAGCTCTTGAAATCTGTATAATGAACATAATACTCCTAGAAAATAGCAGTCTCATTAACAACAACACATTTATAATCCATAAATTTAACATTACAAATATCATGCTCACTCACTGAGCTGCTTTATTATAGTATCCTAACACAATATTCCTGAACCTGTCTGTTAAGTCAAAGTTGCTAGCAATAAGAACTAGGATTTTCTGAAATTTTTGTGTTATTCCACATCCAGGTGGGATTTTGCAGCTCATTCTCAGAATGCTGCAGGAATCTTCCAGTCCATCACTACCCAGTCTGGTGAGAGTCCCCCACTGGATCACACACAGACGGGAGCAGAGCACTGACCGTAGGAGGGAGGCACCAACGCTGCATGGAGCAGCTCCGGAAGCAGCTGAGACTCCAGGCCATGACACAGACAAAGAGTAAGAAAAGGAGAGAAAACAAGGACAGAGGAAAACATCTAATACATTAATAACAAGAGAGCATGTATATGCTAGTATTTTAGTAATTTTTTAGTGTTGTTTGCTAACTAGATGCTGTTTAAGTAAGTTATGACTAAAAGACAGAAATAAATATCAGAAATATAAATTTCAAAGACAAACACTTTAGGGTAGACCAAGAGAAAACAGGTACTTATAAAAGTACTGGGATGACTGTGCAGAAGTTATTTCCTAAAAAGCCTTACAACCCTGTTTCTTTTACAGGAGGAACATTGCTGGCATCAGCTCAATTCAAAATTAAGCAGGCCACCAGTGCTGCTAGATTAAGTTGCTAACCTACCTTAGGCAGAATGCTGATTTAACAGCTGAAGGACATTAAATGATCTACAATACTTCCTTGAATTAATGCCACTATACCTTTAAAGAAACATCTGAGGAACTTAGCTTAGTCAACTTGTTGCTGTCCTTCCTTTGCAGTAAACCACAGGAAAAACTAGGGAACACCGCATTACTGAACTACAACATTCAAAGCTGCTTCAAGTCTCTTTTCACCTTTTCCCATTTTCACTTTTCAAAACCTCATCCTCTCCCCCAAATTTTATGTAATGTCAAGTGAACAAGAGATAGTATTTTGTGATTAGCACAGATGGTCAGATGCACTGCACATGCTGAACAGGCCAACTGCACCTATTACCTCCCAGCTGATGAGACCAGGCAGTTTCATCACCTAAATTCCAGATGTCATATAATTTGCAGAAGCACTGAAGGATAGTAATTTCTAGACAATTTCTCAATTTGTCCAATTTTGGTATATCAGCAAAAGGATACAAAAAGTTTTACAGTGAATGACACACAGAACAGACAAAACATATAAGTGTCCTTTTCTTGGGAAATCAGCTACATTAACAAATTTGGAAATTAAAGAGGCACAGTAAGAGTTTGAAGCTGAGCTGTCCTGACAAGTGAGTCAGCCTCATACTGCTTTTACCAGAGCTCCTAGGAAAGAAATGCCATCAGATTTCTCTCTAAAGGCAGGTCAAAGCAACAATCAATTATACACAGAAATAACATGGATAGAAAATGGGAAAACAAAATAAAGACATGAAGCCAAGGAGTGGCATCTTTTCCTTGCAGATATATTTCAATCATATATTAATATTTATCAATACAATAAGCCAGATACATGCACATATATCTATGTAACAGCATTATACACTGTGGTTTCCAGAAAATAATACCATGCCTGATACAAAACAAACAAATGCACATACAGCATTAAACAATACCGAGTAAGGTTTCATAGTTTTGTTTAAGGAAGAAGACAGGAGGAAAGACCACAGGGAGGAAAAGGACAGGTGTATCTGAGTTTATAATAGGAACCAACTTTTTTTTTTTTTTTTTACCTGGTTTATAGACAAGCCGATCATTTCCAACCTCATCTAGCTCTTGTGCCTCTGCTTGTCTGTATTTTTCAGCATATTCAGTTCCAGCACTCTCAATGATAGACAGCCTGAAGAGCAAAGAAATGACAAATTAATAAATGCTTCCTAATCTAAGTCATGGATATCTCTGGGAATAACAGCATTATACAGTAAGTTCAGAGTCTCCATGTCATGCAGGAACTACTTCAATGAACAAACTTCAGAAATAAATTTCATCTCTGCAGTTAGATACTAGCTGAAGGAAAATGCCACATTAAATATTTCTGTTTAGATTCCAAAAGACTGAGCTCCCAAAATAACATCCTTTAAGTTTTAAATACCTAGATATTTCTCTCCTAAAAAAAATCTATAATTTCTTCTGAACAAAGATGAAATATGATAGCTTTGTTTCACAAATTCTTGACACAATACAATTAAGAAAATACATTTAATCCTTGCATGCTTCCCTGGAGACAGGTGAAGCAGACAAGAGTAAATAGACTCATCTGACTGCTTTAAGGAAAAAACTTAGGTCTTTGACCCAAGAGATGACGATGGCCAGGAGGGGAAGGAGGGTGGTGCGGAAATTAACAGTCACGATGAAGGTATCAAAGTCAAGCACTCACTAGTTGAAGATAACATAATTAAGCTTGGCCACACAATCTCAATTTGGCAGCACTATATGCACATACTATACAGATTTTAGTGACATAACCAATTATTTTTCATTTCCATAAGACTGCAGCCTCACAAAGTGAACTGAAGACACTAATTCTGACAAGAAAAAACTGGTTATGCAGTAAATACAAGCTGTCCTTCAGCCCTCCACATGAAAAAAAGCCATCTGACTAAGGAAATGCTGTTATGGAGGAGCAAGCACTATTCGAATGTCAAAGCCCTGAGCAATAGCAAGCAAATCACTTCAACAAAACACTTCCACTGTGGGGTAGAGGCTAAAGGGTGAGAAAGGTAGGGCTGTGTTCATCATTTGCTGTAAAGACCATGCAAAAGCATCCGTATTTAAGGAGTAGCTGAAGCTAGCTAAGAAACAGTTTTAAGTAATACCAGATATATTCAATTAAATGCTCCTGGAGATGGAGTACTAGGCATTTCAAAATGGGCTCACAGAAGTATATATGTGCGTTTCACCTTTGCACAGCTCCAGGAAAACAAAGACAGGACGACCTTGGTGATTTTTGAGAGTACATTCATTTTATTTTGTTTGGTTATGTGGATAATTTCCTTCAGAAATTAGGTTTTCTGTGTTCAGAAAACAGCATGCAGAAAATAAACCTCAGGCTACACAATGAATAAAGAAAATATTTAATAGCCAGTCATTAAGAATGAACATTGCTCACTCGACGCACTGAATCAGGCTACAGTCTTGGGGAAAATCATATGCAATTGGAAAACTGCATATGGGCATACGAAATGAACAACCTTCATGATACCATTTTTCAATGTTTTTATGCTGAACTTTGAAGCTTTAGTAAAATTAAAAGCTTACACAATAATGTTATCTTTAAAATCAAAATGGGGAAAAAAAATCCTTATGAAGCCCCCTGGTGCTCTCCTAAGTCATCAGAACAATACAATCCTGCCAAGTAACCATTAATAAAGCCAGGAGTAGGAGGTATCATCCTATATGTATCTGGACAAACAGAAAGGGATGGAACATTTTTCTAATGACTGTTTCAACAAACATTTGCTTACAGCAGAGGAATTACAAGATTCAGAAAACTCAAATCCATTCTAGGCTAGGAAAGGACAATAGTAATAATGGGATTTTCTGGATTCTACTTATGAAGCATGTGTCCGTCCAATACACCAGCTATCTCTTCCCCATTTCTATTCCCTCTGACACAGTGAAAATCCAATTTCAGTACCCCTGTCCTGTTATAGCATATATTTCTCAGGCTTTCTAGATTGAGCCTTAGCACTCACCTACTTTTAGTCTCCTCCATGTCTTCTGATCCCCCAAATACATTATAACATTAGCAAAGAGCAACTTTTCAGCTGCATATATGAAAGATATTCAGAATTCTATGAAATGAAGAGGCAGTAAAAAGCACTTTTGTGACTCTTAACACAACTCCTAAAAATTTAAAGTCATCAATTTAAGGGAATGCAGGGAAGTTCAGATGTTCCGTTTTTCCTTCCTTCCTTCCTTCCTTATAATTTAAAAAAGAAGGTGAGAGTTTGATCTCATCCAAATCAACGGCATGTTTCATCCTCAGAATTGGTCAGATTTCTGTGGCTGAACCTACAGACATATGACATTATGTCCACCCTAAGTGGACAAAGGCAGACAAAATTATAAAGCACCGAGAACAGGATCAATCAGTAGCATCACTCAACAAGTAACTTTTGATATGTCCTAGCATCTGTAAAACGTAACACATCAGCTACCTATGAAGGTGTACACATCTCAAGACCTATCTATTTTGGAAAATACTTTCAGAAGTAACCGACATGGGAAGTTTGAGCCTGACAAGCAGCAGCCAGCCAGAGGCTTTCTATCCAGGCAAGAAGGTAGTACGCAGCATGCCTCTTTTTGGAAGAGAATTACCACTGTTTCTTACAAAGATAACAGGATACTTGCTTTATTCCTCATCATGTGGTTTAACTACTCTAACAGTTCTCTAAAGCATGACTAATCTTGATACATATGACTACTTAAACTAATTTTGAGCATATGATTGGGACAAAAATCTTTAAAAATATTTCTTACTTGGATTTAAAGGAAAATTCAGTATCATAATCATAGAATTAAATATAGCTGCCACTTCAGGGGAATTACTAGAAGGGAAACACAGTTTAACACCAGAAATTGTTGACACATCCAATTGTAAATGCTTTCAAATACACTGAGGGTGCCTGCCTTTCCTTAAATAAATTCAGCTAAAGGTCCTCCTTTTCTTCAAGCTATAGAAAGACCTCTAATAAGTCAACAAGGCCATCATAACAGAGTATGCTTGGTAAAGTTTTATATGTGACCATTTGAAATATTAACCAAAGCCTTTTTGCATACGCTTAATTATCACAAATAGAATCAACTGCCCAATCTCAACTATAACTGTGACAGATATTTTGTTTGGCTCTTTTCAGTGACATGCACTACAATGCCAATGCATATACCTAACACAGTTAACGTCTTTTAAGCAATGCTTAATAAAAGCCTTACTAGATGAACAGATACGTATGGTCTTATTCCCTGAAAATAGTAACACTGCTTACTCAAACCTGATTGTATAAAGAAAATATTCAAGTATGTAATGAAATTTCAAGGGTTAAGACGCACATCCAATTTCAGATGCATTTCTATTAACTATTTTAATTTGTGGTAGAAGCTCCTATTCAAGGCTATGTAACTTCAAGAACATTTCTGTCTTAGAGGCAAACAACTGAAACACAGAAGTGTTCTAGAGCTGTGTTTTTAAAAATTCTTATAGACGTACTTTTTGCTTACTTATATTCTGCCTCATTTGACACAAAAATCCCTGTTTACATGGGACTCTGAGTTAAACACAAAACTAGTGTCGCTCATTTCACAGATGACAAAAGGACCACCCTAAGTCATGGCTTCTAATCATACACACAAGCTGTCCACCTACTAGAAACCTTTAGAGGGAGATTCACTTGAAAAAACAGCCTTATAGCAAACACAGCAATATTTTGCTGTACAATTTTAGTACGATATATACAGTAGACTTTCAAAGCATTTTTTCTGAAACTAAAATAATGTGACACTTTACATAACTGAACATTTGCCATGACAGTAAATAACCTTCCACTGGGTTTACTGAAGGGCATACTAAAAATTACTTTGCTACTGACTGGCAGTTGGTGTTCCATACTTTTAGAAGACTGGTCTTACCTGCAGAAATACACAAACTTTAAAGAAATAATGTACTGTCATCCAAAACCCGTAAGTCACAAAAATAGAAGATTATTAGTAGAATTCAGAATAAGTGAAATCTTATAAATACTAGAGATTTTTACAAAGTGATTTTCAGATTATTTTAAGAGTCTAAGAATCAATGAGGTGCATGCTTTTTTCCACTCAAGAGAGCTGTCCTAAAACCTAGTTAACTAGAATTAATGATAAAGTCTTCATATACATGCATCTTAAAGGCTTGCACTGCTCTTCCTCACAGCAGATATTCAGAGCTCTTGTTTTAAAACCTTAACCATCTGGGGAGAGGGAGCACACTAATACAACTTCGGCAAAATCCTTAAAAATTCAAATGCAAACATTTGGATTTAAATAACTATGTAAACTCTACATCTCAAAAATATTTCTTCTATGTGAAAGTAGTAGCCCTGTAAGACCTTCCATCTTCCACCTTATGTACAGTTAAAATTAATGAAAAACCGCAACCACAAATGCCAGGACAAAACAGCCCAGATCCTCAAATTTACACTCTACTGCTCTAGGACTTTTATGCCAGTGGGGGAGACTGGGATGAATTGCTGAACTTCAAAGAACTGGACTCTTCTTGGAGATGAGCTGTTGTTAAGCTCCTATTTCTGCAGCCATAGCTCAAATAGGCATGTTTGGAAGGCAGCTGGTGACGAGCCACACAGCAACTACCAGAAGTTAGATGGGTGTTCATATTTATTCTTAAACCAAAAGCACAGTTCCTCTATCAAGCATTGTTTCTGATCCTTTAGCAACATTCACAAAGCATCTACACTCCTTAAAACTTCAAGACTCATCCCTTCCCTCTACCCACAAAGACAAGGAATTGGGCCAAATTTAAAAAAAAAAAAATAAAAAAAATCCCCATAACAAGAATATTAAAACAAAAGTATTTGGTTACCAACTTGACAAAAGCCAGCTTAAATAGATCTCTGAACAAAATATGCATGTAAGACTGCACTGAATTTAAAAATGCCCGTGCAACTCCCCTGCCTATTAGTGAAGCATCACCAGCACCAGAGACACTAATGCTACAGAGAGTCCAACTGGAAGAATTCAGCTTCAAACATGTCCTGGTTTTATTCATCACAGCAACAGAAGTACAATGATAGCTTACTCAACTTTCTGTCAGTTAACACTGTTAAAAGAGTATTATTACTGTTGTAATCTGTCACAGCAAAAGACCAAACAAGGAGTCTTACCAAGAGGCCACTCATGTAGGCTCATGGTAAGTTTTCTTCATAGTTGTTAAAAAGCAAAACCACTAGTCAAATGCTGTCTGAAGTGATCAGAGGAGGTAGACTCACCATCTGTCTGCAGCCCGAAACAGCTACAGCAAGTTGTTCTGTCAAATCAAAAGAAAAACGCACTGCAAAGTTGATAATTAAATCCAAAGAGTGAGGCTGCGTTTATAAATGGAAACAAATCATCCGACCTGCCAGCTATGGATAGCTACAAAAACAAAATCACTCTTTTCTCAGATGACTGGTAGCACTGGTAACCTTTCTAGGTAACTGCTCTAGGGTGGGCTGGGATAGAGTTAATTTTCTTCACAGCAGCTCTATGAGGCTGTGTTTTAGATTTGTGACCAGAATAACACTCCTAAACCGCGACTGTTTTAGTTACTGCTGAGCAGTGTTTGCACAGCATCAAGGCCTTCTCCATTTCCCACATTGTGACCCCCCAGCCCCGAACAGACTGGGGGGGGGGCCCTGCAATGTCCTGTCTCAACCCCAAGTCTTCTTGCTTTCATTCCTCCATTCCTCTTCCCCATCTCACTGGGGGTGAGTGGGGAGTCAGCAATGGGCTGCATAGTGCTTAGATGACTACTAGGCTTAATCCACAATGCTAAAGCATCAGCCCTTCACACAAAATCCAAGGTGGTAAACCACAGTATGTGACTGTATTACCCACAGATGCTAACAAAGAAATATGGAACATACACCACTGTGCCAGTGTGCTGAAATCTTCACTACCTAGCAATGTTTATGACCTGCTATCAACCCTTTTGGGCAAATAAGAATTACGACGACAATTTCCTGGCCTGTCATTATCAGTCTCATTCACAGAGAGTGCCTCCTTCAATTGCAAGTCAGTAGCATCTCAGATGGTTCAGATGCCTTAAAAGTCTTCCAAAGTAAAGAATGAGAAGCTTCTCCTCCACCTGTTCTCACCATTTGTCACACCTCACTGTTCGCAACAGTGCAGTATTCGGTTAAATGAAAAGTGTTTTTGAAAGGTTTGTTTCATTTTTACTTAGAATCACTTCAGTGAGGCAGTTCAAAGGCACAGCCCCATGGCACAACAAGACAGGAGAGCCAACTGCTGTGCAGCACCAAAAACTTCTGAAACTGACATTTTGTCAAAGAGGTGCATTGTCCAACAGCACAAGTACTGAATTTGTAGTTGTTGCAGATAAACCTGGGGCTTCTAATATGCCTAACTAGACCATTTTTTTACTACAGGACCTGGTTGTCAGTTTAGGAAGTTCCTTTGTGCATGTGATGTTAAGATACACATTAAGACTGAAGTCTTCCTGCTGTACTCAGGACTACTTGCTGTACTGACGTGAATTAGCAGCTTTTTTCTCCCAGAATACAGTTACAGAACAATACAAAAACACTACACTGGCAAAACAGCTGACCCCTAGAGAACTTTAATTCTTTGTGAGAATTCTAGATTTTCAAGATTAAGTCCATTTCAAGAATATGCCTTCTGCACTACAGTGAATTATTTATCACAGTAGCACTGAAAGGTCATAATCGGAATGTAAAACTTAAAACTTCGTTTAATCACACATCATGCAAATATCTAAATTTCCTGTGCTAAAGAGATTATTTTACTCAGCTTTTTTTAAAAAGCTTTCAGGAGATTTCAGAAAGCATCAGACAGGATAAAATAAACATATTTTGTCACCTTTTTTTAGCTAATATTATCTTGCCATAAACAGTCCCATCTTCTAAAGTAGTCGGTATTGAGGTTAGATAACAATTTTCAAGTAAGAATCCACTTTTCTCTAATGGTACAGCTTATACTAGAGGAAGCTTCCTGTAAACATCCACAAAACCACCTCATGTTATTCTTCAAGTACTCCTTTGGAGTTATGTTTTGCTATTGTATCAACAAAGATAAAATCCAGGTATATTCAGCACCATCAGAACATGCATCCCACGGGGACTCATTCTGTTTCCCTGTGGTAAGTTTCAGCTATTTAAATCCCTATATTGACTGTTGTACTTACATCACAAGTGTACATAAATATTCTTACTCTGTAGTTGTGCTATGCTTTCACCATAGAACTGAGGGCTGCTAGATGGCAAGATAAAAAGCTGTAAGAGTATCAACATGGAGATATTGAGAAGTTTTAACCCTGAAGAACATTAAAAGCAAGCAATACTTCTACTTAAGTAAATGTGAAATCTTAGCAGCCTCACACCAGTTATTTTATTCCAGAATATCTTAACTATCAAGTTCCCCCCTCACAATCATTATGTCAAACAGGAAGAAGCAGAAGAGGAATTCCTAGTACAGATGAGACATTTTGAGTACAACATATTTTAAGGTTAAAGACTAGAGCCATGAACTGAACTTCCATGTTTCACAACAAGCCACACATGTAGCTGAGCAAAACCACTTGGAAACTGAGGGTTCTCACAGCAAGTGATGGGGTTAGATTCACCTCTTCAGTACAAAACACACCCAGAACACGACTGCCACCATGGATGCAGCGCTGTCTTAAGAGAAATTATTTACAGATAACATGAACTAGTACCACACCAGACTGATGCTCCTTTCCTCTCAGCCAAGAAAGAACTAGTAACAGACTCCTTAAACATGCCTCCTACTAACCAGAATGAATCAAACAGTAACTGGAACAGTGCCTCATTTAATTTAATTTAAGGGTGAATGAAAATAATAAACAGAGCACATGGTGCCAGTAGGAACTGTTCTGCCACATGCACCAGGGCATGCTTGTTATTCTGACTAGTGATCCATAAAGTCAGTCATTACGAAGATCACCTTCTAAATTAGAGGCCGTGTCTATGTTTACTGAAGCCAGTAGGGAAAACCCCCCACACCTTCCCATATTAATTTATTCTAGAGAAATTTCATGTAAATTATGCTTCATTTGTGTATTCATGTATAATAACTATGGGAATGTAAATTAAGCTATTTCAGTGATTCCTCACGTCTGTATTTCTAAGCCAAATGTCATGAAATCAGCATAGCTTTTCTCTAAGTCATGGGGAAACCAAATAGATCCACCATAACCCATAAGAATTTCTCACCACAACAAGCACAATCACTACTGCAGAGATGAATTTAGACTGCTCCATCATTTCACGTGTGGTAGTCTTCATTCACCCGTACTGATGCACAAGTTTAACAACCTCCTTATATGTGAGCCCTGCCATGCAAACTTCTGTTTTAGATTGCCTAGTTCAATTCAATCACTCTTAAGGTGAAGCATTTATTCTACGTATGGTCTGAAAGCACAGGAGACAAGCCAACACATCTAGCTGCATGGCCATGAGCTTCTCCACAGGCCTCCATTTCAGTAAAAGTCTTCTGAGAAGTACATGAGTATTTTACTTACATAGCTAGAGTGATCTGCAGTGGAAACCATACACACAGCGCAATACAATCATTTAGTTATTGCTTATGGAAATGCTACAAAATGTATTTTGTACTCTCTTAAGGAAAAATGAGATTTCCTCTTTTCTCCTCCCCTCATCTAACATCTCCACAAACCAGGTTATACAGCCTCCTAGACAACTGAGAAACATCTTCATAAACTGGCAGAATTGACAACTAGTTCAAAAAGTAAAAACTCTTTGATATGAACCTCCCCCATTTACTCTGGGTTAAGTGGAGAACAAGGAGTAGAGGAGAAAGATGAAGACATTGACACTTAAGAATACATTCTTTTTGGTACCGAGAAGTCCATGGGATAAAAATAAGCTATCACCAAGATTTAAAAAAATGTCTGTTCTGTACATAGCCCTTTCAAAATAGCAATAACCTGTGTGTCTTAAACAGGGATGCAAGGAAAGAGATCCCACTGTATCCACTGGCTGCCACCCTTATTTACGCAATCAATTTTCAATTACCATGTGCTCTTGTGAGGTTATTATTATAGAATAAGGCTCTTTGCTGATGAACCTGGACCTACCATAGCAAGAAAGGAAAGATCACTACAACTGTCTGAATTGATTTACAAAAGGTAAACAAGCTTAAAATATGCTACAGAAAAAGAAGCAGTTATCTTAAGAGAAAGAATAAGAAATGCCGACATGAAAATACACACCTTCTGATTTACCTATATAAGAGGAGATATCATTCACTGCAGGTCAAAGAATATTAAGTTACATAAATAACAGATGCATTAGGAATACATTACATTCCTTGTCTCAAAAACTAGGAAAACAAAGTAAGAGAAGGTTGAAGGAAAGTTTAAAAAATAGTTCAAAAGCCACTTCAATATATATTCCACAATACAGACACAGACAATTACAGTTAATTTATAGAAAAAATAAATCAATTGGCAAACAACTGCTCTGCTGCAGTGGCAGAATAAATTATGGCTTATTAAAAAAGACAAAAATTACTCATTATATATCTAACGTTACGGTCTCACTTGAGTATTATGACATGTTTCACTCACTAATACCCACAAAGAAAAATTCAGAAAAGGGAAATTGAAATGATAAACATATTGTCTTGGTATGCTACATTAAGAAAGAAAAAGTGCTAGGACTGAAACTTTTAGAAAATTTACAGAAATGAGTAATGAGATGAAATGTGAAACACAAGAGAGATTCAGACGCTTAAGACCATAAACAACTGCTAAAAACACAGCATCTCTGAGTTATCTAAATTTACAAACTAGAAAAACACAAGTTTACTAGATGAATGTTAGGGAGACCAAAACATTTTTCCCAAATAACGCTAGTCAAGGAACATTAAAAAAAAAAACCAACAAAAAACACGAAACCGAAAGATAAGTAGTACAGACGTCACACCATTGTAATTTTATTGTTGTGATTTTAGAAACTGCCTAAAATTAATGAGTGGAAACAAAATATAGCCTTTCCTCCCCCAGGTGAAATCATAACAATAGTTACAAATAAAGACAAACTCAATAATGCCTTCAGCAAACAGACCCACTATCGGTTAAACTCAAGGTAAAACTTCCATCCTGACACAACACTGCAGAACAATCTAGGGATAGCTGGATGGAACTGAAACTCTCCAAAAAGCTTTCAGGATTAACCACTGGCTAGCAACTGCTTAAATACTGCTCTACTTTTAAGTTCCCAATGCCAGTCTCACATGAGCAGTCATCTCTTCCTGAAGAGATCTGAAATGCATACAAAAGTAGAAGCAATACAAGTTTTCAGTTTTAATGTTCTCCTACCACTGGAAAGAGAAATGTCATTCTGAGTAGCCTGCCTCACAAAATTTGATGATGCAATGAAAGATTAAGAAACACACACAAGCCCACCCCCCAAACAAACTAACAGTTGTAGGTTTCTTGTTTTATTAATTTGCACACCTTCCAGTACGTATCTCTAATTTGCAAAGAGAATACATAGTGGTTTTATACCGCACAGCAGTTTACTTTCAGATTTGATACAGTGGAAAAGAAAGTGGTGACATGTTAACTGTGCTGTAAAGGAGGTGGCAAGGAGCATTTTAATTTCATCTGAAAATCTGTCAGGTCAGTTCTGTCATCATAAAACTAGCTCCCTTCATTTTTCATAGTATTACATACAATGTAATGTGAAAACCTTCCAGTTGAGGAGGATTAATGCTGACATTTGAATTTTCCCAATGTATAGTAATATCAGCTTTAATAACCACCATACACGTCATCTTTTATGTTGTATGACATCTAGAACAAATTTACAGAACCTCTGTTCTCCCAACAGTTCAACACACCAGTGGAGGCAAAAAAGTAGGAATGAAAAATACTTACAGGAGCAAAGACAGTCATTAGAACAAGAAAGAGCAGAAGAGAAGGCATTTTGTATACAATGCCTACTGTTTAGATTAATAGGAAGAGACCAGATAACTGGAACGGAAAATGGCTGCTTCAGCGACCTTTAGTGTACGTGATGCCATCCCTGAAAATGAACCTTAAAAATGGATATGCTCAAAATACTCATCAAGGAAAGAGGGAGCAGGCAACTGACAGCCAGTTGAGAGAAAAGCAAAGTCTATGGTAAGAGACTTACAATTCTGGGCTTTTTAGATCAGTTTGACCTCAATTTGCATCTCCTTATCATTCTATTCCTTTAATTAGATTAATGCGACATTCATGGCACACCATAGGTGTTACAGACTGGCTTCTTTAAATACATTTGAAATGTTAATTGGAAATGCTAGCAGCTATGCAAAGTAATCAAAAAGTGTAGTACCATGAGATTGATGAAATTAATCTGGAAGAAGTATTTAATATAGCAACAAAATCCTGAGCAACTGTCAAATAGCTCTTTTCTGTCAACACTCACTTAACAAAGGCTTTAGATGATCTTCACTAGAGAAAGACTATTCTTAGCTGTTTAAAAATGACAGAACAGCCTCATCCCCCTCTAATGGGAGAAAAGTCTTGCAGCATCTCAATGGCCTGAAAGTTTAGTTTGATGATAAAAGCAACAGTTATTTTTAGAACTCTACAGGCATAAAAATACAGCTCTAAACTGTGACCTACAGCTATGCACAGCCAAGCATCACATCATACGACAGCCTTAACATTAGCTAGAAGCACGTCTGTAGTTGCTTCAGACTATCATTATTCATCTCACTACCAACAATACCTTTGGATGGATTTAGCAACAAGCATTTGAAACTGTTACCATCTTTTTTAAAATTGCTGCCATCGGCAGAACTCAATTCAAAAGGTAGGAGATCTTAATGGACTTTCTACAAAGTATTTGAGAGACTGTGTTAGGTTAAATGGATTACTACTTCTCTCTGGTACAGAGGATGAAAAAGAATCTTAAAAGCAGAAAACCTTAAACTGTCATACTCAGTACATAAAGTCATTTTTCTAAGCACAGTTTGAGTAAATAAAAAAAAAAAAAAAAAAAAAAAAAGAAAAAAGGAAAAACCTTGTTTTCTTCCAGCAGTAGTAACAGCCTGGAAACAGGATATGCTAGAATAAGAGACCTTCAAGCAACCTAACCTGAAACAACGCTGTTCACAGACAACTGCAAAGGTAATTTATATTATTTTATTCCAATTAGTATGCTTGTGTCTGCATGACTTGTAACAAACTGCAATTTAGAAGTGTATTCCATCAGATTTCAGTTTCCAGGTTATGTTAACAAGAATTTATTTAAAATAAAAACTGATACAGAAGTTTTAAAAACAGATCACGCTGAGTTCCAGAACCTGGCTTCATTTAATAACTTTTAAAATGTGCAGATAAATTCAAATTTTGGAGGTCTGTGGTTTTGTGTTTTGCTGGGGGGATTTTCTTCTTGATTTGTTGGTTGTTTTGGTGAAGGTGGGGGGTGTTCTTGTTTGGTCTGGGGTTTTTCTGGTGGAGGTTTTCGGTTTTGTAGGTTTTGCTTGTTTCTTTTGCTTTGGTTTTTTGTGTGTTTGTTGGTTGTGGTTTTGTTTGGATTTTTTTTAAACCCATATATACTACCAGGATAAAAAATGAAGTATTTCCAAGATTACAGATATGCACTTTTAAATGCTGTAAACTTCACGGAGTTATGTTAACTCAGAAAACAAATGGAAAATAGTATAAAACATAAGGATTGTCATATTTAGTTATGGCTTGGCACTTAATTGATATCACTACTTACATTGTTCTGCAAAATATTTTAAGATCATTAATAAAGTTTTCTTTAAACATTCAGTTGCTAAAAAGGAAGTCTACAAGTATAAATAACTATTGGTTGTACAGAAATAAGCAAATTTTTTTTTCTCCCCTCACAGCCTAAAAATGCCACTTTTTGGCTGGATGAAGTGGTCAAAAAATGACTCCTACAAACAAACAAGATATCCTGGATCAGAAGTAGTTACAAAAACCCTACTGAGGGAACTGAAATGGCACCTGAAGGAGCGTGAAAGATTAGTGCAAGAGATTGAAAATGAACAAGAAGTCCAGAAGACTGGCATGGATTACAACTGGCTGAAGAACTACCAAAACCCTCAAGCAACAATTCCAGCTACTGAGCAACGGCAGCTCGAAGTTCTATGTTCACAAATCCAGCCTTGCCAAACAGGAACTGTTCTCAGCAGGTAATTGTTTCGTATTTCTCTACCTTCGAGCACTCTATCATAAGTAAGATGTTTCTTCTACCTAATCCAAGTTTATATTTGGTTCTAATCTTTCTTCCAAAGTAACAATGACCAGCAACTGGAACACATATTTACAGGTGTTTTAGAAATTACACCTTTAATATGCTGTACTTGAAGGAAGTTCGTAGTCAGGATTTTCCTGATCCAATTCAAAACATGGAAAGTCTCACATGCTTAAACATGTGACCTCCCACTGCTTGCACTTTTTTCCTGTGTTATTTATTTCCAGTATTTATTAAATAGTAAGCTAATAACCAAAAGTCAAATTAAAGCACTATTACGCAGAGACCCAGCTTCACTGTCCAAAATATATGGAAGCTTCTAAAACTAGCAAATTAATGTAAAAAAATATTTTTTTTAATTCCCATTTTTTAAAAACAAACAACCCACCCCTACATTTTACAATGAAAAATTCTCCTGTGCCTGTATTTTAAATACATTTTCTAGGGACATGCAGAAATGACAGAACAAGATTATGTGCCTTTTAAAGCCCAGAATATACCTAAGGGCAAAGTCAGTTTAAATCAAGTTACCCAGATGGGTCAAAAAACAAAACAAAACAAAACCACCAACAAAAAAAAGCAAACCCAATAACAATAGCTTTCAATCCTCATAACAGCTGGACCGCATCCAGTGCATTGTTAAAGCTCTCTTCCTCTTACAATCTTTTGGGGGAGGTGTGTGGGGAAATGTGGCAGCAAGGAATAAATGACACTAGAATGTAGTCATTTCCTCCACCTTCCCTTCCCCTCAAAAGGCCAGAGAGGAAACAGTAGAGTTTCAACACTGATGATTAGATCTCAATTTTTGTTTGTTTCCAGATTTCGTGAAGTTTTGGCAGAAAATGATGTTTTACCCTGGGAAATAGTCTACATATTCAAGCAAGTTTTAAAAGATTTTCTTACTACCATTAAGAGAGAAAACCAACCAGACCAGCTGGTAGATGCATGGAATACAAATTGCTCTCAACATTTCAGCCTGCATGGACACAGTTCTAACAGATCGGACAAAGATGAAATCCCCACAGTTTCAAGTTATGTCGACAAAAACACACAAAGCATGTTTCCCACCTTCTCTCATAGAATCTGGAATCTGCCCTATTACTACCCATCAAGTTAAGTTGGCTTGTGTTTCTTACAAAAAGCTATATAGCCATTTGCATTCCTTTCTTGTGACTGCCATTCGCAAACACAGGAATAAGAAATGTGACATGCTCCCCCTTTTTCCAAGTTCAGAGATTAAAATCCTTGATTATAGCTAGTATGCAGTAAACAAACTTTAAATATGAACTCTCCTTTTATCTTTATAGTTCCTTAAAGATGTTGTGTTTGAAAGTACCTTTTAACCAAAAATGTAGATGTTTCTGAAAAAGCTCTGAAGTATTTTATTTTTGAACCATATACAGCTAGATGTATTTAAACAATAAGACTGCTTTCCATATTTTGAAACACCATCAAATCCACAAAGTGTTAAGCAAAAACTTCTGTATGTCACACAGCTTTTAGGCTCTATTGGAACTTTATACTGTGTAAGATAACTGGTTTAATAGAGTATCAGTTATACTAAATAAACTGGTAAATACTTTTTGGATCTGAATAGTTATTTCTTCAATAATAAGTTTAAAATTAAAACAATATGAGTGTTATAACACACACTACATGTACTGTTTCTATATTTTTTTCCAGACTGTACGCATGCTTAAGTACTGTGAAGGCAGGTAATTAAATGAAAACATCCAATATTTAATGGCCTTTAACAACTAGCGCTCTATTCTTCAAGAAATTAATGATTTTATTTCAAATAGTTTTACTTCATTTGACTTACTGGAAACTATCTGGAAACCCAGACTCAGCAGTTTTGATCCAATCAGACAGTACTTTTTAAAACAGCAAAAGAATCAACAGATCATTTCCAGAGCAAGAGGTGGTCATTTTAAATTCAAGCACAACAAAATTTCATGTTTTTCGGTTGCCATCATCTATCACTCTGGGTTCCTAAGAAAAGTTTCACAAGACTGGATATGTAGTGGTTATGGTCACAGCAGACAATTAGAGCAGAAAATCAATGAAAACGTATGCCAGAATTCAGTTTGTTACTCCCATCCTTGTATGTAACAAATTTTCACATCTTTTATGTAACCACTACATCTCCAGATTTTCTTTTAATCTCTCTGCCACATCATAAAAAAAAATGGACAAGACTCACAGGGCCCAATTCACAAAATGCACTATTTTGCAAACACAGAGGAAAACTTCTTCCTCTGATATTTTCTTCAAACATATTGAAGACTACATTCAGATTTCCTCAAGTTGGTAACATACAGCTGAAAGATATTGCCTTCTGCTCCACAGTCATATCCCCCATCCAGGAAGGAATTTACTAATAATGCAACATAAGTTGAGCAAAACAAATGTCACAATATTTTCACAAAAAGATAAAAATACTATTTTAAAAAATCCTTTCAAAAGCTTATAATCTAGAGAACATTTCATGCAGAAGAGTGGAACATAATACACACAGAAGGTGAAAATCTTGCATACACTTAACTGACAAAGCACTAGAGCAAAGCAGTTTCTATAGGTTTAGAGTGATAAAAAATTGCAGGTCAATACGAAAAGTAGCCAGTAACCCTCCACTTTCCATAAACGAGACAAAACTTTGCAAGCATGTGCGACTCATATCCACAGAGAGCTGGTATAAACTCTTTTCCTCTTCTTGTGCGGTTGTTAGTTTGTGGGTAAATAACAAAAGTGTTGCTCTCACTCTGCCCTACTGATGCAGAGTAAGGAGTATCAGGTTCTTTTCATGCAGTTCTAAATAATGCAGACATGGATCCCTGCATGAGGGCAGGCATGGTTTGAAAGGTTTTTCCTTCAGTGATAAAGCTCCCTGAAGAGTTAAACTTCAAGTACTTTTTCCATAGGAGAGTAACATGTACTGAGCATATAAAAGGTGTTAGCAGAATTATTATTACATTGAGAATTAACATCCACAATGCTGGTTTCAGAAAATATTTTTTATTTGCTCAAAAGGTACAAGATTCCTGCAATTGCAATTCACATAAATTAGTTTCTTAAAATAGTACCCTCATTGCTTTCTACTGGAAAATAGTTGAAAAAAGCCCTAAAAATTTAACTTAAAAATTACAGTTTCTGGAAAATGGCAGGTCAGTAAACATGCAAGTTCCACTTACCTCTATAATCATCAAAAACATGTAGGGGAAAATTAAAGCCAAAAATCACCCCACAAGATGACTACAGATACAACTTGCCCATTCTTCATAAATTTCACTTCAATTTCACTTTAATATAAGCAAATGCAGTCTTCTAAGGCCAGAAACAAGAACCATCAACAACATACACTAAAAGGCAGTTGCTGAATAACAGTTAAAAAAAATACATCGAGGCATCATAATCCCAATGCATTCTTAGGAAATACACAAAAAAGTTCACCTACTTTTATATGTGTTTTATTGATGAAACTGATACTAGGCTGCTTCATCCAGTCCTGGTGTCCACACTTGGGGGGAAAGGAGAGGGAGAAACCAGGCTGGGAACTGGAGAGGGTATAGGAAAAAAAATTATCCAAATGCTGAGAAAAATGCCATCCACCAAGTCCTCACTTGGTCCATTTTTTCAAATACAGAAATGAGAGGTAACTTTATGGAACACAAGCACCTTCATCTGATGACAGTATTACGTACTCTCTCTGTAGTTAAAAAGCAGAGAAAAGGATAGAAAAAACCAAAGGTATAAGAGCAAGAAGACAAACTAAAAATGTTAAACATATTTTAAAGAAATATGCTAGGTTTACTGCAACATGCTACAAAGAGAATCTGTACCTCAGTCTGCCAGCTAAAACAAGCTATTTTCTGCAATTTAGCTTGCACTTACAGACAGCAGTAACATGGCTGTGGGCCAGCCAACATTTCTCTGCTTAAGATTACTGAGAACACAACCTTTTCTTTAAGCACTTTTTATTTATGGCCTTGTCCCGATCCAGTATCGGGGAGGGTTTCAAGCAATCCCAAGAGCAAGATTAAGACGCAAACGAGGTCAGATGCTGCACAAACCTTGTAAGCTTTATTTAACGAAATAACTGATAATAGCAGTAGGACAGAAGAATAAAGGAAAAGTCAGAATAGCTAAGCAAGCAAACAAAAGAGATGCAGCAATACTAGTTACCACCACCACGAGTCTAGTGGCGTTCCGCTGATCCGCTTCCGGTGCAGGCAACGGGTGGAAAGCAAGCAAGCGAAAAACTTCGGCAGGCGAGAGCTTCGAGGAGCGATACAGTGAAGACAAGCGAAAAACTACCACAAGCAAGAAGCTTCGGCAGGCAATAGAGAAAAGGCAAAGGAAAAACTACAGCAGAGAGGAGCACGCAGCTCCATTTATACAGTCTCCACCACTAGTTCGCTCATTGCCACAGAGCTCATCTGCCCCGTGTTCCCCCATGTCCGCATGCCCTGATGACAGTGGTTGTACCAAGGGGGGGTCAGCTACTGATGCCTTCGGCTTCCGCACATCCCCCTTGTCCCCCAGCCCTGCACGCACATGCGGCTTTTCCAGCTCCTGGCAGATTCTCTCCTCCCAGCAACAGGACGTCGAGGCCCAGCCTATGAAATGGCGTGGTGCTGAGACAGACAGCTGCCATCTTACACCACCCTGCTGCTCTGAGGGGGGGAATGATCTAACAGCAACGTCGAGACAAAATGGCTGACACAGTCCCTCACCGGCCTACATGATTTGCACAAGGTGATCTGGCACTATACTATTCCTTACACTAACCCAGCTGGTATTTCTGACATAGGCTGGCAGCCGACACAAACCACTCCAGTGACAGAATTTCTTTTCATTTGGTTAAATGCAAATAGAGGAATTAAAAAGTTAATCAATGACCTATTTAAGGATCAGAATTCCAGCCTCAATTTCTGAGAACTATTATCTTTCCCTAACAAACTCAATTACTAATATGGCTGTTCTAGAGGTAATTCAAGTAACAAGATAATCTTAAAAGCCTTGGGAAATGAGGCATCACTGGTAAAGGAAGAGAACACATTTACACCTCTTTTTCAGGGAGGTGTGATGCATCTACATCCCATTAGACAATCTCAGTAACATTTTTGTAAAATTTTAGTTATTATCCATGCTTGTGTGCAGCAACACTCCTGTTACTGCAATTACTAATTTGGTATTAATGTTACACACCTTTACATATAAACAATATATCCTACATATAAAAAAGTAGGAAAACAAGTCTCCATCAAAAAGCTTGAAATAAATATAAATAAGCATTTGAAAACTTTGAAATAATTTTGGTTTTGATTTTCCCAAGAAAATAACCAAAAGTTTTGAAGGAAATATTAATAGACTATTATGCCACAAGCAGTCTCAACAAAAGTAAACTCTTTTGTTTTCAGCTATTCAAACTCTTTAAGAAGCCAGTGAATAAAATCTAATAATTTCCTACTTGAATCTAAGCCTTCTCAAGATTCACATTTTGCAAAAACTCTAAATGTAAGCACATTCCCAGAACTGTGAAACAGAAGTGTATATGGAAAAAGACAACTAAGCAAACACACCTTCTTACACAGGTTTTCATTTTGTAGCAGCACACACGTGCACCTACCATCTACACTCAAAGATTTTATACATGTTTAATGATGAGAAATTCTGTTCACGCTTACATAAATGGCTTTTAGGATGTATATCCCCTCTCTCTTTTTCTCAGATGGAAAAGAAAAAAAGAAAAAAAAAACGGTAGAAGTAACTTCTCTCTGGTAACACAACTGTCAAATGCGACAATTATGTTACCTGCTAAGGCTTCTGACTGGAAAGGGATATCTAACCAAAGATGAAGATTTGCCACTGCCTAGGCACAAAAGGTTTGATGAATCTTCCTAATTTCTTTTGTGTTACTTAGTAGATTTCGGTGGCTTAGTACTCAGATGGGTTCAACAGCCTCTTATCAAACCCTTGCCTAGTATACAAAAATGTTACCGGCACCTAAATAAACACTGAGAAGTCCCAGACATCTCGTACATACTGGGTTTAGAAATTACATTCACAGTAAATAACCTTGAAAAAAAAAAGTAAAATTCTGCCCGGTCACGTCTGAAAAATTGTAACTACTTGCATAAAACCCAGGAGCTCTCAGTGAAGAGCTTGCTAATGGCAGCACTTTTACATTAAAGGATGAGAGATAAAATATTTTGATGTGCCAGTTTTGTCCTTTCCTTGAAGCAAAGACAGACTCTGCTGAACTGTCAGAATATCTGCTATTTAGATGATAGGCGAGAGGTTCATTCTTTCTCAGAAAACAACATGCACCCTTTAAGAGAGTTCCTGAAACACAGCGCCCCATACTGCTGTACATCACACCGAGGAAACAAAAGACCCTAGCTCTAGACTGTACCTCCAGCTAATTTTTAAAAAGAATTTAGTATATGGAAGTGCACACAAAATACTTTTCTATAGTGACTACAGATACACTATCCAAACCTGATCTAATTATAAAGATTACTATGCACTGCCTCAACACCTTCCAGTTTAGGCAGCAACCAAGGGAAAGTATTTTTTGTTTTCAATATCCGGACACTAGCAAAAACCAAATGTACCCGGCTGCTATGAAAATATACATACAGTTCTTTTCCTCAGCTGTAAACTCTACCATCTCAGAATAAAGCAACAAGGAGTGACATGCCAGTATACCTTGGACTAGCTTCACCCTGGTAACTTAATGCTTCAGATAAGTCACAAGAGCAATGAGCATACATGGTTTAGTTATAAAACACATAGCAGTTGATTCTGGAAAACAGACTGTCAACTGCTGCTCAGACAACACAGAAGTTCCTACAGGGAAGCAAACAGAAAGATTCAGTTTGAAAATAACCAAAACCATCTGCTCTAAGGGAGATCGCAGTATCTCAGTAAGTATCTGGGTAAGAAAATCAGAAGAAAGAAGAGATAAGAAATAAGTCAGTTTTTCACGAACTTGTATCATAAGTAACAAATTAAACTTACCAACAAAGGTACAGGGTAAGTTACACCCACTTACTAAATTTATTTATTTGCAAACTTTTGTATAAATGAAGAGCACTTAGTTTCAAACAACATATTAAATTACGGGTCAAATAACTTATGTACTGTAAAATAACTACTTGATATTCAAGGATCAGCCACTGAATACAACATGATAAAAACCAGCAATACCGTTAAAGGACTATAAGGCGAAAAAAATATCAGCCCAAATAATCAGTGTTGCTCACTGATTTAATAGTGGGTAAATAGGTAAAAACATAGTCTCACTGATTTAATAGTGGGTAAATAGGTAAAAACATAGTCTGTGAGAATATTATTCCCTAACAAACAAGTAAATTGACTCATGAATCCCGTTTTATTTGTCACTTGCCACTGCCAAAATACCTAATCTACACACCTGAATCAGAATGAAGCAGGTCTTTTCTAACACTGTTCCACAGTTTTTCCAACAGCACTTGCTGCAAATGCACGCCAACACTATGTAGAAAGCAAATCCCACATGTAGCATGTCTAGTGAAGATCAAGCCAACAGAGGTAAGTTGCAAATCAGAAAACAAGTATTAAACACACAATACCCACACCTACCCACACCTGGACTACAGTTCTTAAGGCTGGAACCCAAGAACTGCACCAGCCCAAGCCCACGCTGAGCGGGGAAGCCTGAGGGGGTAATCCAGACGCGAGGGAAACGCCCAGCACACCCGGGCCAAGGGCACAGACACACAAAACGGGAAGCCCCCGGTGCCCGCACTGACGCCCCTTCGCCCCGGGTGTGCGGAGCATCCCCCGGCCGCCAAGCGCAGAGGTGGGGTGTCCCCCACTCACCCCGCAGCTGCTAACGATTCCCGTGCGGCGAGGGGGCGGACGGACGGACTCTGCAGGGCGCTGGCTTGCGGCTCCTCGCCCAAGGCCCTGTCGGCGGTGAGGGCCCTATCGGTGGTGCGCCCGCCGCCGCTCCGCTCGGCTGGGACCCGCCGCAGCATGATGGCGGCGCTCCCGCCACGCGGCT
>NW_020799101.1:11080963-11098143 GCF_003259725.1 Athene cunicularia
AGCGGGGCGCGGAGCTCGGCCTGGCCGGTCGAAGCCGGGGCGCGCACGGCGCGCTCATCCTCCGCAGCCGTAGGGGGCGCTGCGCGGAGGCGGCGCCTCTCTCGGCCCGATGACTCCTCTCGTTGGCGCGCCCTTTCCCAGCATCCCCCGCGGCGGTAGCGGAGGCCGTCCCCGCTCGGTGACCTTCGCCGGCAGCTCGCGCCGCCCAGCTCTAACGGTGCGTTTCGGCCCAAGCGAGGCCTTGTCGGTTGTTGGGGGCACTCGCTCAGGATGTCTCGGGGAGGCAGCTCTGGTTCAGCCTGGGAAGGGAGCGGGGGGTGAGGAGGCGCGGCCAGTGGCGTTCGAACTCTGCCGTTACAGGCGGAAGGGCCTGTGGGTCTGGTCCTGGGCGGGCGGCAGGTTCCCGGGACTGCGGTGGGGTCATAGCGGGGAGATCAGTGAGAAAACAGATTTTGTTGTTCCGGATAGATTTTAAAAAAAAAGGCCTGAACGACGTCGCACCCACCGAGGCCTTGGGGAAAGGTCTCTGCCGGGTTTTAGCAGGGTGTTAATTAGAAATAACATTGCTTGGTCTCTGTGTTTCGTAGTGGTGGGAAAATCCTTTCTATTCAGTCTCGTTGTTAGTATGTCTGGATATTTTGCTATAGCAGAATGATTATGGCACTGTTCCTCAGGAACTACAAATAGTGGAAATTTTGGGGGAGGTGCAGTGCTCTTAATAGTATGGGTAAAAGCACAACAGTTTCAGGAAATTGTCCACAATAATAAATTTGATTGAAATGTCTGTCCATAAACAAAGATAAGTGTAGGTTTTTCTACAGTTACAGATTAATTACCATAAAGATGCTTTGAGTCTTTAAGCAGCACCTAGATTTTTTAGTTTTGACATCAGCTACCCTTGCATCCCTATCTCTTTGATTCTTGCCAGAGGGTGCTTTACATTTAGTAACAGCAAATAAGTAAGTAAGCATTATCTCATAGAAGTTTTAAATATGCTTTTCTTTCCTGGAGCTCTGGTTTGCCATATACTGTCCAGATTATACATAGCTGACTTTACTGGGTTGCAGTAAGTAGTGACTTTAACAGGGTGAAGTGCTGAATCTAAGACACTAGAACATGTAGTATTGCAGTGCAGTGTAGTGCAAATGTGTACTAATGTGGTGTGTGGGAGTTAGGTTAAGCTTTATTTTAGAACATTTACTGATTTTTGTTTGTCTAACAAAGCTGCAAAGAAAAAAGCACTGATACAATTCTTGCTTTTGGGGCATATTTTGGAAGTAAAATATTAATGATAAACATTAATTCAGTAGCTTAACATCATTTATTTTGCTATTTGGAGTAGAAATTACCATGTTAGGAGAGACGCCTTACCTTTGGGGGAGGGAAGGAAACTAACTTGGTAGTGCAAGGAAGGAGCTTCTCTAGCTTGTCTGGAACAAGGCTTTCCTCCTGAGAGAATCTGAAAACATTTTTAAAAAAGCTGTCACTGATAGGGAGAGAGGAGCTGCTCTGTAAATGCTCTATTGAGTCACCTTTGGATCCCTTAATCAGCTGTAATTTATTATTGTTTATTGTCTTAGCCCACAAATTGTAACCTTAACTCTGAATTTTCATTGTTTTGCTTTGGAATAAGTACTTTTGCATGTTTGGGGACTTTTTTCTAACCTGTAAACTGCTGCTTATATATATTAGGAGTATATATATACATAAGTATATATATGTGAATATATAGTAAAAATACAGCAGGTAAGAATACAGTCGCACAACTCACCATGGCAAAACTTATTATAATTTTCAGATGGTGCAGACGATGATTCCAAAGTCATTGAGAGCCATGAAATTCTACTTCACTACCGTGTACCAAGAAATATGGGTTGGTGTAGCAATAACAGCTTATGTCTACTACAAAATTTCATATGGGGGTAAGTTACACATTATAGTCTTCATTAGCTGTTACTTGATAAGGTCTATAGGTGAGATTATCCTTAACAACTAGAAATGTCATTGAAAATATCCAAAAAGAAATTAACACTCTTGCTTAAGGCCAGTTTTAACATGCTCAGTGTAGAAGGTTGCACTAACAAAAATACTCAAAATACCAACGTAACTGTGCCTACATTATGAAGATTAGGTAACATAGGAATTGGTTTTAAACACACACATCTTAACTTGCAAGTATAGACAGAGGCTTCTTCTGTAGATTTGTACTGAAGGGGAATGTAAGACTGTTCTGAACCAGAACTTATTTTGATTAGAAATTTTTAAAGAATCCTTATGTTTTTGAGTTTTTGCTCAAGATATAAAAAAAATAATACAATTCTGAAAAGGTTTTCCCATGTGAACTTGTGGAAGTTAAAGCACTTAGTTTATTTTGGGCTGATATACCTCAAAATGTGAGGTACATCACTGAATGTTAAAATGTGTGTTACATGGTGATATCGGATCACTTAGAGGAAGAAAGAGAACATCTAATGTAAAAATAAGTAGGCCAGGTCCCTCAAAGCAGAACAGTGCAACTGATTATGGTGTCCTAAAGGTCCTGTTCTTCAATTTAGACTATGCTGAAAAAATTCCAAATCAAACCCTTTATGAGCTGTCATGAACAACAAAATGTTACAAACTGTAGACGGTCTTGACAGGGAAAGGAACCCCTTGCTGTGGGAACTGCTGAGTGATGTTACCCCCCCCATCTCTCTAGCTTTTTCAAATAATTTGTTGCATGTCCAAAACGGTTATGCTATACTTACAAGCTTAAGTAAATATAAGCAGTTGAACAGAGGGAGAGAAAAAAAATAAACTTTTGCTTTAACTTCTATAATTTCAAGGACAATTCAAAATTTGCAGACTGCTTCAAGTTTGTGGTCGTGTCATGCTACTTTTTTCATTTATGATTTAGATAATAGATGTGGTTGTGTAGGGTTTTGAGGGCCAAAACCTTGATAAGGGGGAACTGTATGGTAATCATTATTTTAAAGTGAAAATAGCTTTTAAAAGCTGTAGCCCCTCCCGCAGTTCGGGGAACAGTTTTGCAAATAATACATACATTTATAGAAGAGCATGTCATAGAGTAACTTAGATTGGAAGGGACCTCCTGAGCTCACCTGGTCCAAACCATTGCTTAAAAGTAGTTAGATCAGGTTGCTCACGGCCTTATTCATAACTCAAATTAATACTTCCAAGGGTGGAGATTGCACAACCTCTTATGAAGAATTTTTTCTATCTATTTTTGTCTGGTCACTGTGAATCAGTATTTTAGGAGAATAATTACAGTGGGAATGTAAAATAAGCTATTTTACCTACAGAAGAAGATTTTAAAGCAAACTATATTCTTAACACTTCAGTTTACATACATATGGTGCATGTATATATAGCCATACATTATGTAAAATAGTACCATTCTGTATAAGTTTCTTTTGATTTACAGTAGGAGTCTTCATGGCTACAATTTCTAAATGCATGGAGTAGTGGTTAATTAAAAGCAAACTACTTTTAAAAAAATCAGTGTAACATTTACTGACATGTACCATGGGAACTACATGTTGTAGACTTTAAAAATCTTGTTCAAGCTGAATTGGCAAATCATAAGTAGTATAATCTAATTGAAGTTTATCTGCAAAAAATAAATAGGAAAAATTTTTTTAAAATGTCATTGTTCAGCTTGTTTTTTTCTTTTTTTTTCAGGAAAAAAAGCAGTGGCAGATAGTAAGTATTAAATATCTAAATACCCTATTGTATTTTTTGAAAGAGTACAGTAAAAATTAGCTCAGCATGTTTTACATAAGTTTGGGGTTTACATTATGGATTTAGAAAATGTTTAAAGACTCCTTCAAAATATGTAGTTTTGGTTATATTGATGGTTAGAAACATCTGTGAATCTGCACAGATGCTACCTTGGTCTTAAATTGTCCTTTGTATAGGCTTTAGGAGTAGAATGGAAGTTGTATGCTGTGATTGAGCAGGGAGGAATTCTTTTAAATAACAGTAACAGCTACTTAATGAAATGACTTAAATCAGCATGATCTCAAGGGTAGGTGCTGTTGCAGCTGTGAAGAAGCTTAAGAAGTTTAAACTTGTATTCTGAATTTGTATTTTTATATCTTCTGTAAAGTAGTGTTTTGATATTTATGGACAGCTTCTGACATCACATTGGAATTTAACTTTTCATGAGCTGCTTTATCTCAGTTAACTTTCTGCACTGTGATAGACCCCATTTGCTCCCAGTTGAATTTGTATATGCAAACACATTTTAATTGGTGAAAATACTGTCCAGGAAACTTAAGGATAATAGCATATATAAATTTTAATAAAGAACCATACCAAAACTGAGGCAGAATGGATGTTTGCATATGAGTGCTTTAAAACTTGCGAAAGAGGATTTTTAGTGTTGGCCAAGTTTATGTATGTAGTTTGAGGATATTGTTTTATTTGACAGAGTTGAATTTGCCAGTTCTTGTGCTCAGGTGTGGATACAGTTGTCTGTTCTAGGTTCTGAACTACATTCCTGAATTGATTTGCTCTACTGTTTGAACAGTCTAAATCATGTTTTTGTTTCAGAGTCCTCTGGTGCTGGCCATCATTAAAGACTACTTCTCTTCTTGGAGTATGCACTTGGTGGTTTGTCATCTTTACTGTAAATGAAGCAAGTTACAACCATAGGGAATTGAATTCTAAAACTGTACTTTATCCATCTGCTGTAATTACAGGAAGAATAAATCCATTGAGTAACAAAGAATTAAACATGTTGGACAAAGTATGCTGGAGCATGTTAACTTAATTTTTAGAATAAGCATTTTTTGTTTTCTACAGTTCTTCTAAGATCCATGTTAAAGTTGTTCAATAGTGCTTTGAAAAGGACCAAATTTCTGTAACTAAACTTCTTAATAGAATCAGCCAACATTTCTTACAATAGTATTAAACCTCTTATACCTTTTTGGGCTAGAACTTTTGAAATACTCCATTTACTTCTAAGATGCCATTTAATAGTATGCCAAGTTTGAGAACTTAATTCTCAGCTTTTTGTCAAATTGTGGTGCAGTAATTAAGGGTACAAAGTTCTTTTTAAAACATTACATTTTCTTTAAAGAGTTTTCAGTTCTGCAAGGTCTAAAAGCAAAAGGTGTATTGTTATTAAAACACCATGCAAAATGTTTAGAGGTTTTTAAAAAGTACATTATTGGCAACTATCTTTTTTTTGTCCTTCATATACAGTAGCAGTAAGGAATTATTCTGAAAGGCTCTTTAGTCACAAATTTTGCGATGGAGTAAGTAATAACATGCCCAGATTGTATGAGAAAATTATTACTACATGGGCCCTCATCTTCTATTTGAGCTTATGAAAATCTCAGAATATAAAGGGAATAATGAAATTTTGCACTGTGGCAGCAGTTAATATAAGCATAAACAAACATTTAACTGACTTTAAAAGTTTTCATTTTTACTGATAATTCAGATGTAATACATGTATTACTAGGATGGGTTGTTACTGGGTTTTGCAGATAGCTGTTAATGTAACTCCATAGCTTGTATTATATTTTGGAGACTCTAGGAACCTACACTATCTTAAAAAAAACAGAACTGTACATGCTAAATTCTGTACCAGGGATCCATAGCGTATAAAACCAAAACTGGACTTCATGTCATGTTTTCATTTTAGCCTAATCTGCTTTTGAGAAGATTAAGAGGCTTAGGTAATTTTAATGACTTAATGCTTACGTACATCTTTTTAACTACTGCACTGAAACATCTTAAATCTTTCAGCTTGATTAAAATTTTGCTTTTCATTCTCCCTGACTGCAGTATCTGGCCATAACTTAAATATTTGTACTTGAGCACTGAGGAGCTAGATAACCTTACCTGCTGATGGCAAACATTCCAAACACTGTGTTGCCTTTAATTTCTTCAAAATCTGTACTTCTGTTTAAGCCTAATAGCTGTACCTACTACCAGTCATATTTCTGTGAAAGCTTTTTTTAAAAAGGCGGGTATTGCGTTACTCAGTTTGAAATGGTGACATCTATCTTTCATGCATTCTTGACGTTTCTTTCACCTTCCAGAGTTTTCCTTGTTGTTGCATCTTCCCTTGATACGTTTTAGCTGATTCTTTCATCATCATTTCTGTATGGGTTTTTCAGTATTTCCTCACTGCAGAAGAATGAGAAGTAGAAAGAACTCGCTATTTGTTTCTTTACATAAAACCAAAAGCATCCAGAAGAAGGGAACAGAATAAAAACTACAAGAAAATGGTGCTTCAAATGAACAGATATTAGGCCAGTGGTGACTACAGGGTGAGTCAGTGTTGTGGTATAGTTAATAAGTGGTTCAGATTTAAAATTCATGCCAGGTGAAGAGCTATACATGCATTTGTAATGCAAATTTATGATTAGTAGGTTATAGTTCCTAAGATACTACACATACTTCAAATGACGTGCTTTGGCAATTTTCAATTACAGAGCTAAGGAAAACAAGCTAGGGAAAAAACGTTAATCACTGCAGGATTTGCTTCACCTTAGCTAGAACCTAGTACACTGGGACGGAGCTACATCAACATGCTGTCTGATCTCTTACATGTTAACTGAAAACAAGAGGAGCTTCTGCTAACCTGCCCTTGGAGCACTGTTAACTGAACTTTTAGGTAAACTTTACATACTAAAACTCTTAACGCTTCTTGATATCTGACTTGGTTGATTTTCTAGTAGGGAAAGAAACTACATATGGACAGCAATGTCTCAGTTATGAAAACAACACTTTCTACCAAAATAATGCTATCTGCAGCAACTGGTTCTTCCATTAGTGCATCTGTTGGAAATTTCTGTGAAGGTTGCAGAATATTCCTGTTTCAGATTTTTACTTAACACACAAATCTCTACAAAAGACGGTAAAACTGGTATTTATGTTTAAATATTTTTTTTAATTTCTTGAGTAGGATACAGAAGGAAGAAATTAACTTTTAGTCAGTGGCTTGACTCCAAAGCAGAAATCAACACACCTATAATGTGTAACACCTGTAATACTATATATACTTACTGCTTCTCTGTGCTGAAGCATACCAAAACAACCATAGAGGAAAGTTAGCTAAGGTGTTTTATGTGCCATTTCTTATTTACAGTGAGGTGTGGAAGGAATAATAATTTTCTTTGCAGCAGTGGCATCTGGAGTGTAACACTAGGTAGAGAAGTATTGCAAAGGAGTACCCTTGAAGGGAGTACTTACCTTACAGTATGTGCCTTTTTTCCTAATTTAGGGAAGGCGATTTCTAAAGCTAACTTTAAAAGTTTTTTTTGTTCCAGGTAAGTGTATATATAGACAAGCCTCAGCTCCTGAACAAACCCATTTTCTATGCAAATGACTAAGATCAGGAGTTTAATCCATGACGGTAACATACATCATGATTCACAATTAAACACTGGTGGGGGAAATGTTTACTGCTCATTGATGGATCATGCTGTCTCCCTTTAGCTGCTGCCTCTTTATATTACTGACATTTCGAAAACAAGAGGATTACATTTAAACTTTGTAGTAAAATAGTTCAGCAACTGCATTTTTAATTTCCTGCCTGTGATAAGGCATTGGCAACAATAAAGTGACTGTTTACTACCTTTGCAATGTTAGTAGAACAACAAACTCCTATACAAACTCCTATTCAGTTACTGCAGTGCCATCTTGACCAAGTTTTGCTGTGGCATTGGTAATTCTCTTTTTAAATCAATACAGAACGTGAAAGCTCTGCAGTAGGGAGCTGTATTAATAATGACAATGCTAATGCAAGATGTGATCTTCTGAGATTACTTCTATTATTTGCCCCTCCATGCTGGACCAGGATTTCTCATTGTGGAGCTCTGAGATTCTAGAACACTTTCAACTGCTGTCCTACAATTAGAAATCTCAGAGTATCCCCTGTATCCTAATCAAGTATTATGGAATAGTCCAGGGGAGGAGCAAAATACAGTCAGGGCTAAAGAAACATTAGTCACAGAGCCCAACCTAGTTAACCTCCTTAATGGTTAACTTGGACAAAACCCCAAATGCCTATTCATGTTAATTGAGAGGATGAGTAAAGTTGCAGGAAATTATCTAAAGTATCTAAAATAGCTCAACTGGTCTCCTATTTATCTGAATCATGATAGCAAAACAGTTTGTGGTACAAATAGATCCTGATACAGAGCTGGTATGTACACGTGTATTGTACTCAGTCCTCAAGGAAGGAAAAGTAACAGGTGCTTGTTAGGTGATTATATGTGACATCACCACCAGATGGCTGAAATGAAACTGAGGAAATTAATGTGTGAAATCTCTATTGTTTCATTCATGGAAATCTGTAAAGCTACTAGGAACGAAAGAATAGTAGAATGGAGATTCCCTGAGGCATTAAATATGTTGGTTAACAATTCGGTAAATGGAGGAACAAGAAGTGACAAGACAGTACTTGAACAGCAAGTGTTTTGTACTATAATTCCATGACCTTTAGCAACTAACACTTAGCAGCTAATATTCTCTTTAAGAATATAAAGCCATGTGACTCCGATTTGGTAATTTATGAAGAACTTGTAAACAAGAAATTCCTGTAGTCTACTTCACTGCTGCAGGCAAGCTACTTGGAAACAATTACTGTAACTCAGAATGAACTGACCACCACAAGAATGGCGTATTTGGAAGTTTTAATTAAATTCTGCTAAGGATACTATGATGCCTTTGACTGTGGTTTAACAGTATGAGTACTCTGGCAGCTACACCAGCTTGTGGAGTTTCCACCCTTATACCACAGCGCCTTACTTTTCATAGTTGTGCTGATACAACTATCTGTGAATCTGATCAGGCATTTTTTCATTATTTTAGGGGTTTTTCCCCTCTAAAAAAATAAGCACTCGGGGTTTTTTCAGTTTTATTGGGGGTCCATCTTCTGATCTCATTTACAGCAAAGATGCTTTGTAACTTGCATTACAGCACAACAGTGTTAGGGTTTTTGTAGAAAAAGGGCAGAAGAATCTGAATTTATAGCTTCCCATTCCCTCACCGAGCTTTCCTAAGTCCCTTACAGTAACTTAATGCAAGTTTCCTCCTCATACCCAGCTATGCACATAATCAAGGTACTGTCTCTCCTGCAAGAACTATCATCAACACTCACAGGAATACAAAGAATGCAGAACTCCACCCTGTATACAAATCAGAAGTGTCAGCTTGTGCTTCATCAAAAAGGCAGAACCTTGCTTCATTCCTGTGACAGCACATCGCTTTCTCAAGTTTATAGTATCAATTAATTGGGACAAATGAACAAACAAGTAGGGAACAGGGAGAACAACTGTACCACAATATCCTCATGCTCAATACTTGCAGGAAGAATACTTTTAGTAATAAAGGATAAATTTGATAGTGGTTCTTCAAATCATATTGTCAGTTGTCAAACGAAAATGCATTTTTAATTACTATGACCTTCAAAAACCTAAAGTAACTTTTTAATTGATGTGATCTTAACTGTTTTATATCTGTATCATAACTAACTTCAGCTATCTGCTGGAACAGACAATAGAGATTTCTTCAGAGCTAATGAAGTGTGTTTGCTAGGAAATGATAATAGGGATTATGTGGGTGGTAGAACTAACAGCAGTATACTGAATGAATCCCATCTGTGATGACTACTTCTGCCTACACAGATTTTCCCTGCAGTATCAGTTGTAGTCTTCATTTCTTGTTTTAACCTGTTTGTTCAGCATGCTTTTGATAGTATTAAAAATTGCTGTAATTAATGGGGAATTTTTTAGGTATGAAGTAGAAACTATTGTGAGATACTTCATATGGAATGCTATATAAACAAGCAAAATGGCAACAACTAAACTTAATAGAACCATAGTATTATGAGAGAAAAAAAAAAGGGATTAAGAAAATGGATTAGAAAGTGAACAAGCAATTGATATAAGACAAGAATACATGGAAGGATACCCTTTTTTTCTGGGGTCTAATCACTTTATAATTAACTCCATTATTTATCTTGAGGATATATATAGAGGAGTGTCAAGCTATACTTTTTTGCAGCACTAGTATTGACTCTTTACTCTTGATGCTTCAGGTACACCTTTTAATTTAGTGTACTCGTACTGAAAAACAGCCTTGTTTAAATTCTCTTATACCTGACATTATAATTCTCTCCTTATACTCCTTATGTTGTATTCCATGTATCATAGCACATACAGATTGAAAATTGTTTTGGGCCCAGTTAGGACCTTAAGACACTTCTTTAAAATAATTAGCAAAAATTTAAAGCATTTCTTTCAGTAAGAATTGGAGTCATACCAGTTATAACAAAGGATATGACTCGTTTCAGTAAACATAAATAATTTTCAGCATGCTTTGATTTAGTTCATTCTTTTGCAGTAACACAACTGGAAAGGGAATCTTGCCAAAAATATCTTTACTTTTAAATTATGTATTCTTATTAATGCCAACTATCACACCTCTTTTTAAATTAAGGCTACTAATTGAAACATACTCAGGCCTGTCTAGAAGGACAGAAACAGATGCAAGAAAAAAAATTGTGTAGAACTTTCACATAACAATTAGAAAAAAAAGATAAAAGATTGAAGTTACTTTACCTTGTGCTGTAGCTTGTCCATTTATAGAACAGAAATACTGGTTTTGAATGCGAGACATAAAGAGTAGACAAACCTTTAAAGTAGCATCTAATCATCCCCAAGCAAGTAGGTTATTACTGTGTATACTCCTCCATGATGAACACACACTCCTTGCCAGTCTTTCAAATCTTCTGAGGTTCATCTGCCTATTATATCTTCTTTGAATAAATCAACCTAAAATAGATTCTAAACACATACCAGTGATACATTTTCTGCTGTCACTATTTCTAGGGCTTTTCACGGAATAATTTTCAATAGGGTTCCACCAATGCCTTGTACAATTCATCTCTCTTTACTGCTGACATTCTTCTGTTTATGCCACTAAGAATTGCAATAAACTTGTTGTAGGGTCACAACAATAAAAATAAAAATTATTCAGAAATGGGTTTCTGGAATATTACAAACCAAGGCACTTAGAGGCTAAATCAACTTGTCTCATGAATGTTCCCAAGACTAGAACACCATTACTTTACCTGGAAAAGGAATATTTATACAAAGAAAGGATGAACCTTAAGCATCAGTAAGGCAGAAAAACAGTGGTTTTATTTATCACATGGAAAAAACATTGTAAATGTCTTACATTACATCTGCTGGTCAGATTACTTGAGTGCAGCTGCTCTTCTATAAAAATACACTGTTAAAGTCTGTTGATGGAAAAACTGATTCACAATAAATTGTATACACCTGTGTAGAAGACAGCCATGCTCTTGACAAATTTTGGTGATCAAAAAGCCGCAGAAGTGATCACTTAAGGTGTTGGGGTTTTTATACATACACATGCGAGATACATAGAAAGCACAGAAATGTTTTCCATAGAGGTGTATCTTAAATCATAACCATATCCTGTTTCACAACTGTAGTGGTGTTTTATTTAAACAGCAATACTTCAATACTCTCTATGGTAGTTTGGGAGGAACTTCTTGAGTATTCTGATGTGTAAAATCTGTGATGAATACACATCAAAAAAAGGTAAAGAATGTTATTTCCAGTAGTGTGGTCTTAATAATGTAGTTGCTTAAATACCATATAAGAACAGATTATTTTTAAAAAAATATTTATTTTGGTTTATAATTTGCTTCTACTATATGTGAGTATTCTTCTGCTCAGAGACATGTTTTTCCTCTACAAGCCTCCTTTGCACATCCCCTTGTCTCAGTAACTGCTGAAAACCAGCATCCAGTATGTCCCAGACCAGTTCAGCGGACTCCTATCTCCCCGTCCAAGCTGCAGTTCCTCAAGTTCACCTATTACCAGCTACAAGAGCAGGAAGCATGAGCTCCATTATATTATACCCTCTGCATGCTTTTTCATATTACTTACCTTAAGTAAGCTAACCAAGGAAAAAAATATTCGAGATCATGACACACATTTCAAATTAGGAATTGCTGGGTTTGAATATGGGAACAATACAAATTTAACATGGAAAATAAACCTGCATCTGAGCCAGCAGTAAACAGAAGAAAGCAGACTGTTTTCAGTTACAGTAAATAAAGTAGTTGACCATCTTAAACAATAAAGTGACAGTTAATAGAAAAGTTGACGATTACCTGCCAACCATTTTTGCCACATGGGGTAAAAACTAATCATGTCTCACAGAATAGTGCATTAGGCCTTTAGCTGAGAGAGGAAACATTTGAAACCACTTCATACAGATACTGTTAAAAACACTTGAGTACTTGTCTCACTGAATCATGGCTGAGATACCTGAGAAAATTTTAGACTTACAGTAACAAATGAAATGGCTGGACTCAATCTTAAAACTTGACCCGTCATTCTTCCCCTCAAACTTCAGCCAAGTGGTATACCCAAAACAAAGTGGCATATAAAGAAAGGAATAAAGAGTGAAGTATTGCCTCGTTCCCCTCATTAATTAACGTTTCAACTAATAACCCATCATCTAACTAGTCACAGATACTTAGACTCATTATGGGCACACTGTAAATTTAAGAAAAAAGATTTTTGTAAAGAAAAACCCTGAAATGGTTATAAGCCTAAAGGTACAAGCAGAGAGAACCTCTCCCAGGACATTTTTTTTCTTCACCCCTTCAAATATAGTTAATGGTTTCATCATTATGAATTACAGCAGAGCAGATAAAGATTTTCCATCTGTAAAAACAACATGTAATCTCTTTTATAGAGGTATATCTTCTGTAGCTACCCCATAAAAAATGAACAATACCTATTAGTATAAGAAATTTGTGAGAGTGTATAGCAACACATTCCCAATGTGGCCACAGCATTCTCCACTAAGCATGCTCTTTTGCATCGTGTATTGGATTAAGCATACAATTTATGTTATTGTTTAAAGACATTGCATCTCTCATCCACCAAATGCAAGGCTGAAGCACATGAGGTATCAGACACTAAAATCCCCAGGAAGTGCACACAGCTATGCTACATACAGATCATATGGCTTCACTCCTGCTTTAATTATTACACTCCTTTTCAGAATGATGCACTGAGTAGATTGTGCTATGGAAACTTTAGAACATTAGTCATCTAGTCCAGCATACATTAATTTAGAATATTACAAGGTAGTGAGGAAAAAGTATCTTTCTCTTGTTCACGTGTCTCAAATACTGTATACAAAACAGACATCAAAGTGTTTCCTTTAGATTATTATTTATAGTTTATCTCTAAACAGGTCTGGTGGGGTTTAAAATGCATTGGCTGTATATGAATTCAAACATGGCAGCATATGACTATTGTTTAGTATGAATTACTTGTTGCAGCCTTAGGAGGTCAGCTTGATTCTGGAATGAGAAATTACTTAAAGCCACAGTAACAAATTAAAATAGTTTTCCTTTAAATATACACACTATTTCACTAAAGATTTTTGGTTTCCTGCTGCTAAACTCTCCTTGAAATACTGAAGTCTTTTTGTCTGTCTCATCTGTTACACAGCACTGCACCTGAATGGTAACTCCCTGGCAAGTCAGAAGTACTTTGTGACTCAACTTCTAAAATTGCTTACTTACTCATGACCAGTTCCTCCTGCATTACAGCAAATGGAAAATGTCATTTTTGAGAGGAGACTTGTATTCTGTAATAAAGTAATCCACTCATTCACTTAGAAAGGATACATTAATTTTTTGTAATACACATACACAAAAAAAACTAACACTCATACTCACTTTTTAGAGATTTTATTCTGCCAGTTGTGAGGAAACCCATCCTAACTATCGCCATCCAAAATTCTGCTCTTTAATCTGAGCTAGTCATCCAGGCTCCATTTTAAACCAATACAGAGATAGGCACCTTCAAAGACCAAGAGATTTAGATAGTGGGATGAGTATCTCAGCAAGGAATGAATTGCCTGCAGAACTGCCTTCCCCCCCACACCAATCCCAATTTATCTGTAGAAAGAGTTTAGATGACTGAGACTATGTGCCTAACTTCTAGACTACTAAAGTTGGATAAGATGGATCCCACCCTAAATATTTGACCTCTGAGACTGTTTCTGGTTATAAACAGGAGTACCTGTTAGTTAAAATAATACCACATGAAAAGAAAAAGTGTTAATTAAAAATAAACACTTACTTTCCTGTGATATCTCCAAAGCCTGAAAACATTTTCCTATGCTCCAGAAGAGCGTCTTAACAGTTAATATAAAACTGAAGAAAACTTGTATTTGAGAAAGTAGGAAAACCATTTTCCTCCTTTTGTCTATGCATAAAGAAGTAGGAGAGATTCAGACCTGGTAGTTTTAAAAACTCTGAAAAAGATCTACATTTTAAAATCTCACTAGAAGATACTTAAGTAGGAATTGCAATTTTATCAGGAGTGTTCCTGAAAATCTCATTAGTCTTCCACCTCTACCTTTGAGAATCTCTGCTTGTCCTAAAAATAAAGTTTTGCACAATCAAGTAAGAGGCCTGCCAGTTTCTCAGCTGCAGTTGATAGCCCTTTTTTAAATAAATCTAGGTTAAATACAAAACATATTCTGGTATTTTTTCTCTATGTACCCATGAATTTTAAGTATTTCATCAAAACACTAAAATGATAGTTTATACATTTCAAATTTCAATTTTTATCTAAACACAAGCTCAGCACAAATCTCAAAAACTATCCATACCATAACTAATAAACAGCAATTCTTTATTTTTTATGTTGTAAGTTGAATAAATGTCTGTTAAGCTACGGTGACTTCAGTTTGTGAAGTTAAATAGTATTGCTGAGTTTTTTTAAGAAGCAAGAGGAACATAAAAGGTATTTGCACATTCTAATACCAGCAAATAAGTACACCCTTTCCCTTAAAAAAAAAGGCCAACAAAATTAGAGCACCTCTCACAGAGACAATTTGAAAGAAAGTAATTTGGGTTGTGTATCTCTACCTTTATCTGTTTCCATAACTAAATTCTCTTACCTTATCTTCTTAGGCATTTCCCAAATCATGACTGCTTTCACACAACCTCACTTAGTTAAGACAGGCAACTAACTTGTATCTCTGGCCCCTTTGGCCAAGCAACATAATTTCTACAAAGTTGGACCAGTCATTTGGTTTGGAAATGCGCAGGCAATGAGGAAAAAAATTTCTACATTGTTACAAGTGACCATTCTCCTGCTCACAGTAAACAGAACATTTATAGTTATAAGTTGTAATCAGAGGATTTTATAATGGCTGTTCTGTCCCTTGACTGCTAAAAGAGTGGTTCCCAAAAAGATTCTTCTGTGGGACAGAAGATGCTAATTAATTTATTACACTGCAGGTAGAGTTTTAAGTCTTATGCTTTGTAAATACTGGGGGTTTTTTTCTTTAGTAAATCTTTTTCTGTGGGAAAACAGAGGTGGTTAGGCATGAGGCAAGTGTTTTTTTTTCACGCAGAAATAGGAGTAGGAACAGACCTACATATAAAGTATGTACTCTACCTTTGGAAAATACTTCCTCTTGGAGCGCAGTATCCAGTCTGCCTGGTTGCTGCATTGGCTGAACCTGCATCTGCCAAAAGCAAAACAAGGTAAACAAACTTATATTAGAGGCCATTATTCCAACAGAGGCATTGCACAGAGGAGTGCCTTCCTTCCCAGTAGCAACTGTGTACCCTATGTTCTCCCACTTTTGTCAGCATTCCTGTTGTTGCAATGGAAAAGTAACAGCAGGGTAATATTTATAGTATTTTTACTATTAATCACTGAAAATAAGAGAAGGCAACTATAAAGTGTACCCGCAAAGAAATTACTGACCATCATTTAAAATCACTGGGGGGGAAAAAAAAAAAAGTAACTTGGTTAATGAGGGACTAATTTTCAAAGAACAAGCATGGCAAGAGGTGCACAATTTGCTTGTTAAAACTTTATCACCAATAGTAAGAGAACAAGTAAACTTCTATTCACTTCTTTTGTTCACTAAAGTTCAGTATGAATTTGATAATGATAAATTAATTTTTCTTTTTTTTTGAAGATACATAACTGTGAGCACATTACAGCGTTTCATTTCAGATCAGCCTAGCTGCAGGGTTAAGACAACTATTCTGAGTAGATCTTGGAGTTCTCTACTGGGTCTGAAGTATCATAGTCTTAACTATTTCCAAAGCTATGTGAGGTAGAATCAACAGTTGACAAGAAACTGAGTGTAAGTGTTATTGTCATCAAGTAGCACTCCAAATAGTACTTGCAAAATAATTTTAAACTGACAATTATGATACGATGCTAATAGATTTTTCCTGTAGAACCAATTTAATGAAAGAAGCAGCTTTGACTTGTATCACAAAGCTGACACGAGAGCCTGCAAATACACTGATACAAATATGCAATGAAATCTTAGGCATGTATATATTAATTTACACAATTAGTTGTTATAGAAACTTGCATTAACAGGTTACATTTAACACGTACATTTGTATTTGAGATTAATATGCTATTACCACCTACCCTCAAAGATTTACACAAACGGTATGTAAGCTCCTCTCAAAAACTTGCTAAGTTACCATTTTTTTTTACTCCTGAGATCAATCACGGTATTCTACAAATAAAGTAACGATGACTAGAAACCAGCTATTTACAGACACAGTTGAAGCACTGGGTAGGTCCATGTATTTTGTAGATTAGGATTTAAGACTCACAGCAATATGAAATTTGTCTACATTGCATGTGTTGCAGCACTAACATATGGCCATGTTTTGATTTAAGAGTTGAGCTTGACTTCTTCCAAGCTGTTAACTTTCATCTTGCTGTTGTAGCTCTACAGAATGAGACACCAGAACACGAAGAAACCAAATCTTCCTTTCAAACACCAGACCGAATCTTACAGACTCTGGCACCAGGGTCCTGGACAGAAAGACGTTCTCTCCTGCTATTAAGCAGAGTTTTGTGTATCGGACACATTTCACAAGTAATGCGCAGGTGAAGGGACGGTAAAACAAGGGTGACGCCAGACATGACGCTATTCTTGCCCCAAACCCAGCGGTGCGCCGACGCGTGTTTCGGGAAACCGCGCCAAGCTGTGGGGAAGGGCCCTCCCCTGCGCACCGCCCGCCTCACCTCCCGGGCCGGGAAGGCGACGACGCGAACTCAACCCCTTTCCACTCACCGGCATCATCTCCGCAGCCGTCCCCCAGC
>NW_020799101.1:11098193-11121619 GCF_003259725.1 Athene cunicularia
AGCTATGTGAGGTAGAATCAACGTCCCGGGTATCGGCCGGCGAGGCCCGATGTGACGCGTGGGTGGATTTTCTGTGGTTGCGTGAGTGGGTGTGCGGGGTGTGTGTGTGTGTGTTTGTTTGGGTTTTTCCCTTCCAAGCACGGATTTTTCGCCGCCCGGATGTGGGGAACGGTCAAGCAGTCCCGGGGCAGGCGGCTCCGGCCCTTCGGCCGGTTGTGGGGCGAGTGCAGGCGGCAGCTTCATTCCGGCCTCGCCACCTCGGAGGGGAAGGCGGTCTGGTCTCCCTCCTTGGTTTCTGCAACCTCTTTTGTGAAACCGTCTCTTATTTATCGAAGATAAAACCTTTCGTTTTCCTGCAAACAACCTTGATTGTCTTCTGTGACAGAATCTCTCTCCGTTTCCTTCCCCGCTCTTTCCCTCCCCCTTTCTCTGGGGGCTGATGCAGTGGTCAGAAGAGAGTTGTTCTTGATGACTGTTCGTTTTATGACAGGATCCTCCGAGACTGAGTAATAAGCAATTACATGCTTTTTGTTCATTTCTTTTAAACTCTATTTGATCTCAAATGTGAGTTTATGAGATGCTCTATGTAGGGGAGTATCTCCCATGTTTTCTCTAATTCCTGTGGAATTGAGCTTTTTATTTACAGTTCCTCTGCAGTGTTTGCAACAGAAGTGCTGCAGCAGAATGCTTCTCAGAGAGAATATTAAAGACATCTTTTACAAAATTTTATTGTTCTAACTTTGTTTCATGACTGACAGGAGGAAACTAGATGTAAAATTTCAGATTGAAGAGTACAGGTAGCATTTAAAAACCAGAAATTGTAACAAGCTTTTTAACATGGTGTGCTCTTTAACTTCCAACTGCTGGGTAACAACATGTTCTGTTGATACCGTATAAGAATTTCACTCTACTAGGCACACTAGAAACCAGCAACAACGTTCATTGAGTTACAGGCTTATTCCATAAACATATGGATGTTAGCTTGTAAAAACAAAACCAAGGTGACTGTCCGCTTTTTCAGCTTCCATTGCAACATAGGTCATGCTTTACATTCATAAAATTCTTATTGAAAACCCAGCATGCCAATGACAGGCAAAGTCAGAAGAAATGTATTTACTTCCCATTACTAACCCACATATGAGTTTCAGGCTAATGTCATAACTTCCGTAGTGCAGTGACTGACTTTTCGTAAAAATGTTTTTTTATACCTATTTGAATGTTTCTGCCAGTGTGTTACCTTCATGCTTGTTTAAATGTAACAGTTTGTGCTTATTGTAAGGTGTTACAAGATTCAGACTTTTTATTATGTTTTTGAAACACACTTCAAAGCATTTTTAATACTGACGGCTGAATTTTAATAAAAAGAAAGTACCTTGCTATGGTAGTAGTAATGCGCAGATTAGAGTTTACTGAGTCTGAATCCTAAATTAGTAAGTGTTATACTTTTCTGAAGAGCTTTTAAATGCTGTTATGGACAGTCTAACATAAGGTACTCAGAAATACGTTTATTTAAATGGACACTGTGATAGTGCCTTTAGTCTTCTAGTTTCTCATCCCAGCTATTTTAGTTCTGGACTGTAAGGATGAAAAAAACAATCCCATTTACTGGAATAATCAACATGTAATATCAATAAAAATGTGAACATATGGTTGTCGAACAAAACCAAATCTTTTGGGTTTTTTTACTTGCAGTTTTGTATTCTGAAAAGGGAAAAGCTAGTGATCTAACTCGTTATGTGATAGAATTCCTTTAATTCATATTCATAGAAGCTTTTTTTCCTCCCTGATCCTGTTTTGTTTTTATAATTAACAAAAGTATATGATGGCAAGAGGAGAGACTTTAATACTACTAGACTTGAACTGTTCTAACAAGTGGGCATCACTACAGTTTTGTGTCAATGATTAGTTTGATAACATTTCATTTTAGTTTCTTCTGACTTGTATTTATTAGACTTGAAGTAATTGATAGAAGCTATTTTTGGATTGGTTATTTTCTTACATTCTGTACAACCATTTTTAAGAATGAAGTCATACCTGAAGCATAGAAAATAAAATGATCTGTCGTCTTTTCCTGTATTTTGCCAGTGCTGATCCCCTCCCCCCCCCCGGGGGAACAGGGTTACTTCTGAGAGGTTTTTATCCATTCCCATTTCTTTTGTGACCTCTCTCCCTGTTCTTCAGCATCCTTTCCATATAAGTTTATATTGCTTATTCTACTTTCTTTTTGAAAAATATAGAAATAACTATATTCTAGGTCCTGAACACAGTTGGGCTTCAGGAAACAATAATGATGTGGACTGCACTTTTCTCACCCATTGTTTTTTGCTTTGCTGACAAGGCACATCCATAAACTCTTTCACTGCCTTCAGGACATAAGTGCTATGTATATGATGAGTTTATGATGCTACACTGAATATCACCTCTACTAAGGAACTTTTAAGTATGCCTTGAATATAGTGAAGGGGTTTTTTTCAGGGAAAAAAAGTTAGTGTTTATTGCATTCTTAGAATAAAACATGCAAAGCCATAATCTATAAGCTGTTTGGAGGAGCCTCGTTATCTTTTTTTTTTTTTTACCCCTTTTTAAAAATTTTATTCTGCCCCAGTAGGGTTTTTTTGGTGAGACTTCAGATTTTGTTTCTGAAAGAGTCTTGGAAATTTTTCCTCATAGAATGCAATTAATGCTTTTTCTTCTTGGATGATTCCAAAATTGCCCCTGCTGACAAGTATTAGCCATATTCCTCAGACAGCTGAGTGCAGACAAGAAAAAGCCACTTATGAGGAGCACTGTTTTCCTACTTAAGAGAAACAGTAGAAAAAGGAATTGCTACAGTTTAGAAGTATATAACACTTACTATTTTCCACCTAAATTTTGAGTATCATTCTTTTACAGCATATGTGAGGTAACAAATCATGCCAAAGGCGTAGAACTACACAGTCTGTACATCATCAGTAAAGTGGTAAGAGAGGTGATGGTGGATGCTGTAAGAAATTGTGATGGACTGAATCTCTTAGGAGTAGTAGTTAGTATTGCATATTCCCCTACCATATATTGGTGCAGAGTTTTTCTGGTTTTGCCTTTAACTTAATTGGGAGAAATTAATATCATTGAGGTTGCAGCCAGCATTTACATTTTTGAGCACATTTAGGAGGAACCTTGTGGGACTTTGTGCAAGGCTTAGAGTCAAAGACTTGTTGGATGCATCTATTTTTATATGTAGGATCTGGTCATTGTGCTGCTTGTTTTAATAGAAGTGAGAGTGAAAAGTTTGGAGACTGTTTATTGATTTTATTTTGTCTAGTTAATTTTGTATTTTGTGTGACGCTGCAACTCTTCTCCAAAGATGACCATGACTGATGCATATTTTATGTTAGACTAGACAATATACAAGTGGATCTCGAGTATTACAGTGTACATTAATACCTTAATTGCTACATGTGTTCCTGACCTATTGAAGACAGATAATGTGACTGATAAAACACAAAGTAAAGATGGGTATCTGCAGCAGTTATTTTTTAATTAAGCTATCTGCCAGGTGAATTAAGGAAAACTGTTTTTTTGTTGGGTTTACATTTCTTAAAAAGTCTAAAGTGGGCACTGCTTATTCCTAATTTAAAACCAAAATATTTTCGAATCAGTGTACACTGTTCCCTTCCCTTAGGAAGGTCACTACTAATACAATTCTACATTGTAAAAGTCTAAAGGACGATGTGTCACTTTAATACAATTAAATTAATGTTAGGCATTTTCAGTGATGTTGAGACAAAATATATTGCAGTTAATTCAGAGCTGTATGGTTATCAGCAATACTGATATCATCCTTGTTTGCTGAATAAATCTGAACTGACTGTAGAGAATAATTTGCAAGTTTATCAGCCATTATTAATGGAGTTATTTATTGCAGCAAAGCTTAAAGGCCATTTTGTGGTTTTTTTGGATCATGTCACTAATTTTTTAGGATGACAGAATATGGCCTACTCTGTGGTAAAAGTAAGTTCTTCATCTTCACCATGTCAACAAAAAAGTACTATTCATAGGGTACTCTGATAATAGAATATTTAAACATATTTAATAGATACATGTGGATTTTAATGAAACACATCAGAAAATTTTGAGGGAAAGGATACTGTCTATTAGTTTCTCCTCATATATTAATACAGATGAGATTGTTGCCCATGCAGACTTCAGAGAGAATAGGTATTTGACAACAAAATTCCATTCCACCAGATGGAGTTATGTTAATCTCAACAAATTCAAGTCTGATGTGAAATATATTGTTTAAAAAAAAGTATTATTTATATTAGTAAATATAAATAGTATTTATTTATATTTACTATGGTGGAACAGCCCCTATTATGCAAAGAGTTGTCCACACATAGAGTAAAGATAGTGCCTTTTTTGAAGTATTTGTAGTCTACTGCTTGGTATTAAAGTCGAAGTTCACATTTATTATCTTTTTAAACATTCAGGGGTTTTTAGATCTAATTATTTTTTTCTTATAAGCTGGACGCATCTTCAAAAATAAAAAATAATTGTTGAGAATAGAGGTTTGAAGAAGCAAACAAATTATTGCCTAATTGGGGGGTGGGGGGAGGGTGCCTTGCTCCCTTTCCACCATGACTCACTGTTTGAATTTACAAGTCTTATGTATTTGTCCAAATGAAAAGCTCTAGTATTACCATACATTAATTACTAGCACAGGATAGCTCAAAATACTTCAACTCAAACTGAATATGCTAGCCTGGGATATAGGAGATTCATTCCTGGGCTTGTGTTAGACCCCAAGAAAGTGAGATTTTTATTTTTTTTTTAAATTAAGTTGGAAAATGATATTGTTAGGTGATTTTAAATGCCTTTAAAGTATTTCTTCACTTATGAACAGCTTTTCTGTCAGTCTTGAATCTTTTGTCTCACTGGTTCTTAAATTATAATATTTTGAAGTAAATAAATATTGCACAATAGTAATTTTAACACTCCAGGTTGGTACATTTTTCTGGTAGTTTGGAAATCTGCCATTAGAATCAATTAAACTTGGAAGCATGTAATAATCTCTAATGTATTAAGCAATATATCTATGGAATGTACTCAATGTTTTGAGCTTCTGAAGGCAATTTTTTAATGACAATAATAGAATTATATTGTGCAATAATAGATACCATCCTTCAGAAGTAGATTTGTGCATCAAAAGCAACAATGCTACGAGGAGGACAAACCATAAATTCTATAATAATAAAGGACAAGTAAGAATATGAACTGCTTAGTGGAGTATTGTTTTGAACATCAATTTTCAGTCACTTTACTTATATTTTAGGTCACTTCATTTTCTTAAATCTTACTTAGAAACAAGTACGTGTAATTTGCTTGTATTGTAGAGTGCAGGTTTATCACTGTGGTGCAGTAGGATGTTGGAGCAACTGAATTCCTTTCAGGGTTGAGGTTTCACAATAGAGATGAGCTGGGTTAACCATTTCCTGTGGCCGGTGGAAGAGGCTGTTTCCTCTTCCTTGCTGCTCATTCCCACCATTTGCTTTGAATGGAATGTGCTTGTCTCTAAACGGATCCAGGTCACTAAAAATGTAAAAAATAGTTGTATCCAAAGAATGCTGAAAAAGATCTATCTACACACACATTTATTTATATATAGGTGTATTTTGCCAGGCTAGTGCATTGTATCAGCTTACATTGTGACTATTGCATTGTCCATGTTGGTACAGGAGGGAACAAACTGCTTGGCTGAGACTGGTTACAGAGAAGGGGATAGGAAAGTGGAATCTTTCTCTTTCAGTATTTTTGTTTATTCAGTTTAGTTTATTGTGGAGCTGTACCCCAGGCGATGTATTTTGAATTCTGCTCTCTGGCTGTTTAGCAGGTGAGTAAACCAGTGAAATGAAACTAAAGATCTCTGCAGTGCAGTAACATTGCTGCTTTAGAGATAAGTTATGGTTTCACCCGTTTTCACATCTTTATTGGGTATCCAGTAACACTTTACATTTTTCTTGAAACAGGAGAAAGTGTGGAGTATTGGGGTTTTTTTGGTAAAGCATGCAGTCTTTGAGGAAATATTGAGAAACAAATACAAAGTTGTGACCAAAAAAAAAAAAAAGGAAAACCAATAACACTTTGGTGGCAGTTGCTAGTCTGCTGTCATTTTTTTCCCTCCCACTTTGCGGTATTGCATTCTGATTTCTGCCCATTATTTCCTTATCCTCTTAAGATTCACAGTGTAATTTAGCCTAGTTCTTCAGTAATGGAAGTACAATTAAGATTTTTTTACTTTCCAATTCATTGCTTTGCTTAGCAGCAGAGTTCTATTTATGTGTGAGGAGACTATAGCTGTAAAACTATTTTATTTAAGGAATTCTAAGTTCAGCAGGAAGCAATCTAATCTGAACTTGCGTATGTTGCAGACACTGTGTTTATGTATCCTTACGTCTAAATTTGACAAGGATTTCAGCTTTCACATGACTAAACTATTGTTTATAAATTGAGAATGGGGGAAACTGAGGCTTCAGTTTTGTGTAGGTGAGATTGATGTAACTGCAGGGGCTGCTGTAGTCCTGCTTCCCTCTCTTGTATTGGCTCTGGTATTTATTTGATTCTGTGCTGAGCTGTTTCAGTATGCGAACTCAGCAGGAAGTTGTTTGCTTTTTTTTTTTTTCCCTTTTTTTTGTTGTTGTTGTTTTTTGTCCCCCTCCAGGATACTCTTCTGCCAGCTGAGCACACTGAAACCACTCGGTGCAGGGTCAGATAAGCACTGGAACCAGCACAAGAAAGGGCAGAAATGCGTAGATTGCAGGAAGAATGTAATCAGTTTTATCAGTTTAGGTTTCAGATTTTTCAGCCTGAAACAACTCCATGGTGGTGAATGAATACAGTGAGATATACCTAGATGACTTCACTATGTAATCCTTATCCCAAGTGGCAAGAAGAGTAACTTCCCTGCTCTCTGAAATCAAAACAAGAAAACAGCACAGTGCTCGAGGTCTCTGCTGGACTGATCTATGAGAATTTCCCCAGTCCCAAATCCCATGGGTTGACCCTATGCACATAAGCACAGTGCATTCCTTGGCTAGCATCCTAATTAATTCTGTGTTCTGCTCTCCTGGGAGCCAGTTTTTGACACTTCAAGACCAGCAAACCTCACTCTTCTAAAAACCAGAATGTACCTGTCCAGACTTAGTAAAGTGAATAGCTTAGAATTGTTGAGACTCACAGTATTAGATGAAAAAAGCAGTACACATGGCTTCATTATTAATATGTGAAGTATTGCCTGAATTGCTCTCTGATTTTTAAAGGGAAAGAAATACATTGGTTTGAGATGAGCAAAGTTTACCATAGCCATTAAGTACAGGCTGAACTGCATATAAATATTTTTTTTTTTAATTTCTCATAGAAGCTAGGTTAAGTCTTAGTTTAGAATAACAGGTACAGCTTAAGTTGTGGAGACATACTTTGAATGCGTGTTTTCATGAGAAAATCCTTTTCTAATCCTATTTCCTAATGCAATTTGTCTAATTTATGATTCAAGACAGTGCTGCACCTGTTGGTATTCGTACTGCTGTTCTGAAGATGATACTTTCAACATGCTGCTGCTACTTTCAGCGTAGTTCAACGTCTTTTTTTTTTCTATCTCCTCCTCCTCCCATACTTACTACTTAAAAAAAAACTCAAACAAACCAGGCTTCAGAAAGTGCATCTGGCTATCTTGTAAAATCTTAACCAGTGTGTTGGTCAAAACCTGACCCAAATCTATCCCATCTAGCCAAAGATGGAGGTTTTCAAATTACTTAAATTCAGAACATTGTCATAACAGGTCTTTAATAAATCTTAATCACTTCCTTGGAAAAAAATATAGAATAAGGAGGGGATATTTGTACATTGTTATGATATAATTGATGTCTGTAAAATGGTTGGCAGGCTGTTAGCATTTTGTAGAGAACAGGATGTGATAGCCAGAGCATATACTGTGTGATGATGTGGGCAGCATAGGAAACTAGTATCTCTAAGTTTAAACAGTTGAACTGATGGTTACTTGCCTGAAACTCTAAGTTACATATTGACAGCTTAGCTTACTTATTATTCAGGCATCTGAGAAAGTACTAGCATCTATGATCAGACAGCCATTTCTTACAAATCCTGTAAGATAATTTAAAATAACATGGGTGTGTTAGATACTTAGCTTAGTCAAATATATACTTAGAAATAGTCAAACACGGTTCTTAGTGTTTAAAGTTGCTATTCTGATACATCAACAGAGAGGTGGTTAGATTGGCCTGCTGTGTATTTAAAACCAGCAAGTTCTTGGAATTGAAATGTTGGATAATTCTGCAGGCTAGCAAATGGGTTAATTACTATTCAGGCTCTGAACAATTGGATTGCATGTACACTTTGGGAGATTACTGAATTCTTGAAAGTGTCTTATAAAAATAAACCATGAAACTCATCTCTGTATGTAGCTTCATCTCTGCATGCAGCTCTGAATGTCTCAGCATGCCTGATGCTTAATTTCCTTATGTACTGCTTTATTGTCCCAGGTTATCTAAATTTCAGAAAATTTTAGCTGCAGGTCTGAATCATGTGGTTCTAATAGTGGAAAAAAAGATTTGTAATGGTTGACCTCCTTTACACTTTTAAATCATGTCAGGATCAATGCAATTTTTTTAAAACCGTATCACATGGATTGGTGTCTATTCTAGCCAATGTCAGTTGGAAATCTTTTCAGTCCTTTTTTTGAATAGCTTCTTGGTGCATTAACAGTGCAGTACATTTACCATTTTATTGTCATTTATCACCACTTCAGCAAAAGCTTGTTGGATATGGGAATATGCTATAAAAATCCAAGCTTTACATTGAAACAAATCAGTTTCAAGTCTCCTACTTGCAGTCTTCCCCCCTGCCATTCCTGACTGCACTTTTTTTTTCTTTTTTTTTTTTTCCCAGAGGGTGGAGAGCTGTAGTATTTGTTTTTGTAGTACTGATAGGAGTAAGGTGGTGAAGGAGGTTTAAATCAGTTTAAACTCTGAATTATAAACTGCTCTGTTTACCCTAGTGTGATTTTGGAGTTCAACTCAAATACTTACACTAGAATTTAATTTATGTATCAACTACTATGCTTTTGCTTATTTTTAGCTAAACATAAAGAACTTTTGAATTTGATGCCCTTGTGCATTTACCGACCTTTAGACTACTTTGATATCCTTATAGTGGATTTTTTGTATTTATGGTACAAAATTTTAGTCTAAGAAAACACTTTAAGGGACATAAAAGACATGATAAATCAGAGGATTTACTATACAGTGTTTCTAATATGGCATATTTGTGTTTCTGGGTGTTTTATAAATGCAGCCTAACAAATCTTTGTGATTTGAGTCTTCAGCTTCAGGATTAGCCCCATTTAGTGCTGCTCCCTTCCCCCAGTTATCTGAAGCTACCAAAAATGCTCAGTTTGGTCTCTGAGATCTGAAGAACTGAGAAGCCTTGGCATAAAATTACAAGAAAGCTTGTTCTGGAGTGTGCATGTACTTGCCTGTAGCTTTTCAGAAAGCAGGAAAAAGCTTTTGGTCAGCTTTTCTTACTGTCTCACACATGATATATTTTTCAAGCAGTGAGCCTCTTTTCTTCCAGTGCTCAAGGATGAGAGCATTCTGATTGTGTCTGAATTTCTTTAGAAACCTTTTGTCTTCCTTTCCCCACCTGAAGTGGTGACCAAAGTCATCCTTCTTAAGTACTGCAGTTTTCTTGTGAGAAAAGATGTCTTCAAATATGTGAAAGAACGCAAAAACGTGGATGTAGTTGTGTAGCTGTGTATGTTTTTGATTATTAGCATCTGTAGTCGTACTGGAATAAACAGTCTGATTATGCTGGGGACTTGGGGATGCTGCTGTCTTTCTAACATCATTTGGACAGCAGTTGTTAAAATCCCTTCTGTACATCCCAGCCCTGTCCCCCACCCACACTCCCCTGCAAAAGAGCATGCTAAACACAATTTCTGTTTGAATGTATGTATTTGACATGTTTAAATCAAATTCTTTTTCACTTTTATTTTCTTTATCCTTTGGTTGGAAAAAGGAAACACACTCACCATGAATCATACTCTGCATAGGTATAGGTTACCAAGAATACAGTTACTACAATTTGATGGAACATCAATTGTTTACCTCAGTAAAATAGATTGAAGAAAACTTAGTTGCCAGTGGACAATTAAGGTGGAAGTGCTAAGTAAACCATGGTATCTGTCTCGTTAACTATTATTCATTTACAGTGACCTGTGAAAAATTTGATGGGTAGTTGTTTTTTGTTTGATCCTGCTAGAGAAACTGAAAGAGAATGTACAAAAAGAAAACAAGCTTTTTTTTGTACTCTATCTGGTCTGCAAATTATAACAAGTTAATTTTCATCTGGAAGTAATCTTAAGGTGTCTGTTTAAATTAATTTTCCACAAATGTGGAAAAGCTTATATTAGAGGGCCTCTGTGCAATGGTGCACATTTGTACTTAAGCATGTTCAAAATAATTAAATTGTACATTTGCCTATTAGGCATTTACAATATACAGCAGGAGGAAATAAGTGAAAATAGTGACAGGGCAAGATAGAGTGGCAAAGTGGAACAAAAGTTATTAAAACAAATAAGCCTTAATTTAAAGTTAGTGATATCCTGCATGCGGTGTTGTATTTTATTTCTTCTGAACTCTTGCTTTTCTTTATACTTGTCCATTACTTCTCTGTGTATTCTTAGTTGTTCACATCCACCTATTTTAATCTTTGTAATTTTATGTTAAGTAATTTTTCCATTTTTTGTAGATATTTCATGTAAAGTTGTGTACATTTTAGGGAATTACACTCTCATTTTTACTTTATATTCTTTTTCCTACATCATTCCATGTGGTTTTCAGAGGTCATGAGTGTCTTTATGTTAAAATGCTTTAGTAGGATCATAGACTTCATTTACTTTCCTACTGAGTTATTTACATAGTCTGCAGATCTATAGGTTTGCTAAATGTGAGCTTTGTCACACAGGGCAAGCCCTCTTTGATCTTACGTGGGTTTTACATTTAATATAGGATCATAACTTCTGTCTGTGAAATACTGCATGTACATTACCTCCTTCATTTAGAACGTTCAAAACCTCTTTATGTTTTGGGGAGGAAAATCCCCTTGTTTCTTTAATTTAGGATTTTGAGGCTGGTAGTATATTAAGCAACCAGAGGTTGTGGTATCCTTATCTCTATATCCTAGATTTATATTTACCCACCTAACAGTAACAGTTAGCAATCAGGCAGCCAAATAAATGCACTGAATCAGATACTCAATATGGAGACAATACATCTACAGACTATATGAGAGAAAGGAAGGGACTACACTCTGCTTCTATTGGTTTTATTATTTATCTGATTTAACAAACTACACACAGGTGTTTTCAGTTATTTCAGAAGGGAGGATGACAGGATAAAAGGGAAGTTCAGTGACATGTACGTTTATTTTAGTTCATATTCTTGTCTTGGAAGGACCCAGTTATCCAGTGGGGATAGCAGGCTTTAGTTTAGGACCCTCCCGCATACTCCTGGTCTGAATGTGTGTGTAATGCCTTTCTGTTGCGAGTAAGGCTTTTATAAGTTTTAGGGGTTGGTTTAGAAGAATTCAGCCAGTAGCCATAGTTCAAAGAGGGCACAAGATGTATTAATATAGGCCCAGCTTTTCCTATCAAATATTTATTCATGTGATAGAGTTTGTTTTTCTGGCAGATAAAGATACAATCTGGATTTGGAGAACAACCAGATGAGATTTTTTCCATCCTTTCAAAAGCAAAACAACCCTTCCCTTTTAAGAAACATCCTCCAGTTTCTCATTTATTTAAAATATTCTCAGTTACTAACAGGTTAATTTTTTTAAATTGCAGCATTTTATAAGCCTGAAATGATTCTACCAATTATATTTTCCATAAACCTCTCAATGTGATACATGTTTGCTGAGGAGGAAGGAATACTGCATGGGATCAGAATGTTTTTGTTACTGACAAAATGCATTAAGGGAGGACAGTACTATTTCTGAATGCTGAAGCAGGCTTAATATGGTATCTTAGTAGCTTTTCCTTCTCTGCTGCTGCTTTTAAGGAAGGGTAACGTAACAATTCTTTGGCTTGTAAATTAAGTTGAGAACCCCTTACTTTTCCCTTCCTGCAGTTAATGTGTAAGGTGCTACACAGAAAATGTATCTCATAGCTCTGTTTTGAGAGAGATTGGTTCTGTTGATCTTTCATAGTATGGTTTGGATTTTTTTGTTTTTTCTTTCTTTTTAGCCCCTTTGGTCACTTGCTCACTCTTTCTCTCCATTTTCTGAATAAAGGGAATGGATCAGGCTGGAGAATATGCTTTGCTCCTGCAAGCGTAGAGTAAGAGCTAAATGCACTGTTGGTGCCATCTCTCTGTCTGTTCCCCACTCTGGATCCTGTATCGTGTTGACAGGATTGATGATAAGCATTCAGTGTCCCTTGACATGAAGAGGCAATCAGAAACATAGTTTACCGTTTTATATTCTCTGCTGCTTGAATTACATCCAGCAAGAATACAGACTTTGCCAAGAATGGAGTAGTGCCTCAACTACAGTATTTTTAGACATAAATACATGGTGGATTTGTTGTTGCTGTTTGTTTTGTTTTTAAGCTGGTTGGTCTTTTTCAAACATCTTCCTAATTTAAGAAAATATGTCATGGAAATGTCTTTTGATAGTTGTTAGGATCATTTACTCTTGAAACTTCTGCTTATGTCACTGCCCCCTTCAACAGGAAAATCACTTCTGTCTCTTTTGCGACAATCAGAGCCTTATCTGTAAATTTGTTTAAGATGAATACTTACTGTTTGTCATTATTATAGTAGCAAACAAAGATTACTGTTGCACAATGAAAGGGTAGCAGAACTCCCTTACTGCAACCTTGCCTAATTAGGTGAAACTTGATCTAGCCTATCTTGTTCCTGTCACAACTGTGGCCTGTCTTGTTTCTTTAGAACATCTTATCACTGCTCGTCATTACTGCTTGAATTCATATGCCAGTAGACCAAAAATACTCCATTTAAGTAGTTTTTTTCACTGTAGTTGTTGCACAGAAGCTGTTCTTAGGTTTTAGCTCTACACAATATTTTTATATTCACTGCTATCTACAACTATCCACATGAAGAATATTTTAAGGATGGTTCTTCAGAATATTATAAAAACATCAAAAGAGAAATCTTGGCTACCAGAAAAGACTAGACTTAACTCTAAAAACTGGACAAGGGACAGAATTATAAAAAAGAAGGTGGGATTACATTGCTTTTTGTTTATTTGCTGTAAAATTAAGCATTTTGGGATTTCTTTCTGTAAAACCAAACGGTATATCCTTATGATGGGTTAGAGTGGCGCGCGTGGGATTTTCACTTGAAGATCAATTATTGTCTTATATGGGTTTCTTCTGTATACGAAATGTCTGAAATTTTTAATTTTGCATAAGTAATTTGATTTTTTAAAAATTATTATTTGTTGTTGTTTTTTGATTGGGACAAGGTGGAGATCTGAGAGTAAACCAGAACAGCTTTTAATTTTAAAATCTGCCATTTAAAAACTAAAGAAATGCACTGGAAAGAGTTATTTTCTATTATGTGCGATTTCCTCTCTGATTGAAGGAAAACTCTGCAGACTGCCTGTTGAATCCCAAAGGATGTATTCACTCTTTACTTTCTATATTTTTGCCAAGCCAGATAACATTACATCTAAGATTGAAGCAATGCACTAAACAATCAGTACTTTGTTAATACTTTCCGCTCAGTGGGAGAAAGCTGTGGCAGTCCCTTCTTCTTTCACTCTATTGAAAATGAAAGAGTAGTTCTGATTCCAGTTGCAACATTACGTACGGGTGTGTGTCCAGTAGATTTCATAAAAGTTATTCCTCGTTTGTAAAATGAAAAGGTGATGTTCAGTGCTGCAAATCACCTTTATTAATTGACAAAAAGAACAATGTCTTTAGTAAAAATACGATGTTAATTGGTTGGGTTTGTGGGTTTGCCTTTTTGTTGTTTTTTGTGTTTTGTTGAAAAGTTGTAAATGAAAAGACACAAATGTCTGTCTTTTTATCCTATACTTTTTTGATGAGGTTATTTTCAGTGCAGTAGGTAGGTCAGGCTTTTCTGGAATTCAGTGGATGTTGGATGACTTTGCTGTAGCTGTTGACAAGGTCAAACACAAGACTGTAGAAACATCGGCACCTCCCTTTCCTTAGCTGTGGCCAAAATATTTTTAATAATTTGAGAACATGCAGTTCTGTGATACAGATTTTGTGGGACATTTTTGTTGCGTGTGGATTTTGCAGATTAAGTTGTCTTTCAGGAAAATTAACACAAAACCTCATGCTTAACCCTGCTCTTCAGCTTTGCCTTGTGTTGTCAGAATGAGCTTTCGTTCAAAATAAATTACAGTATTGCTAATCCCAATATGCAAAAACCTTGAGCAGGACTTCTCCCCATATCTCCCACCCAAAAGAAGTGAAATACTAAATTTTTTTGTTATCTGTCATCTGGTGCTTGAGTTTTTTGAGCAGTATCCTGTTTTGTAAGGTTTGGGGATTTAGAGGGTGGGGTTTTTTTGGGGGGTGTGTGTGTTTTGGTTTGGTGGTTTGTTCATGTTTTTTAAGCCTTTACTTTTGGTGAATATGACTTTTTTTTTTTTTCTAAGTGGAAAGCTGAGATTCTTATGTAATAAAATGATCTCTGAAGCTGAGTCATCTTAGATTCATTTAGTTTTGTTTTTAATTTATTGTTAGTTTACCAGAGTTTACCGCAAATTTTGCAGCACTACAGTTGCGTTGTTCTTCAGCAACACGTCTTCTGTAATGATTTGGAAGGTAAAATATTTATGAGTATTTTTTAACATATTATTCATATCTCATCAGCTGTTGAAATGAAATGGGCAGTTAATGTTTTAGGACTGTTGTTTCAAGCTTGTCATGCTTTTGATATATGACATGCTGGTTACCTTGACAGATATTTATACCTGTGAAGGTTAGCACAAAGCTCTCTTTGTGGTCTTGTATGATGAGATGTGGTTGTAATGCCACAGTGATTCCTCCTTTCTTTTCCTTGGGGGCCATGGGTCTTCATCTGACCCTTTTCTGGGCTTCCCCACTTAACTTTGAGTCATTTAGCTTGGAGGACCCTGGGTTGAAAATGTGAAGAATACCAGAAATGTGAACATCATATTTATATTTTATCAAAATAGAGCTGTCAGATATTATGGATAAAAGGATTTCGGCAAAGATGACTGTACCAATGTAGCTATTATTTTGATCTGGAATCTTCCTGTCCTCTGAACTTCCCATGTATTACTTTTGTTCCATGCATTTGGAAATGCAGTGTCTGCTTCAGTTTTCTAAAAAGGGTTTCTCAAGAATCCATTGTTTAAGGAATTAACATATTAATAAGGTTAAACAGCTACTAAAATATTTAGTTATAGCAGGGGTATTTGCTAGTTTCTTAAATAGATTAGCAATTTCTTTTCCTTTTATTAAATAATAATCAACACAAAATTGATGTGCCTGCTGATTTTGATTGTTTTTCAAGGTGCTTTAGATAAATCTCACTGAATTTAGGCAGGTGATACTAGATGAGGTTTGTCATCCTAAGATTCCCAGAAAAAATATTCTAAAAGATAAAAAAGGGTATCCTTAATGAAGCTAGCAAGTGTCAGAAGACTCTGAGTTCTTCAGAGCTGCTTGAAGATCAGTCTTCTGTTCTTGATAGACAGCAAAGATTCATTTGCAACAGTCCTATAACAAATCAAAGAATACTAATTTGCAAGGTGAGAATACTTAACTTTTAGGTACTAAGTTGTCATGAACCTTGTAAGGGGGTTAGGAAATCTGGCATCAACTGATGAGAGCAGAGTGTCTTTCAAGAAGAGTCTCCAACTTCCACCTTTTAATAATAGTTGTGTATATCATCAAAGATAATGTATGGTTGACAGTCTTTTAAACAGTGTAACAAAACAAAATTTCAAAGCCGCCTTCTGGAAAGCATAAAAATCTCTCAGTTTTTAATGTCTGTTGTCTAATAGAGAAATATGTTCCGCAAGAACTGTTGGTGTACCTAGAATTATCCCTGCATTCTAAAGTCTCTTACATGGTAACTAGTGTCTTGACAGCCCTTTGGTAGAAATATTTGCGTCAAGGAGCAACAACAAGATCTCTTGCTGTTTCTCCAGATGTAGCAATTTAGGAATCAAGCCAACAAATATTACGATGCAGGGATGTTGAACTCTTTCTGTAGCAATTGCCAAATTACATTTTCCACTAGGAAACATCACAAGAGGCATGTTTTACAGATTTCTCTAACTTCAGGCTGTGTTGCTTTAGCTAATGACGTTAAATATTGCACTTGGACAGATTTCCTTTTAAATTAATAGTTTTGTTTGTAATGCAACCTCTTTTATTCTTTTAACTTGTCCCTTCTCAGCTATACCCATTTTCCCTTCTGTAGCCATGTTTACCTACCATCTATTATATTAATTTATCCAAATCTCAGCTCATGCTTGCTTTTAACTGAACCATCTGAATCTAAAGGAAGGCATTCCAATGTTGTGACAAACAACAAACAGCTTCTATAATGTCTGGAGAGCTGGCAGTGGTTTAGTACCATGGATTGACTGTGACTTCTAATATAACAAAGTGTAGTATAAAATCTGATAGAGGGTTATAATGCCTAAATGATCGTGTCGCTCTTCAGTCTTAGGCAGATGCTGTAAGCTTAATGTTTGTTAGGACAGTTGTTTTTTTGGCCCTACTCATATCTTGCTCCTCACAGCCTGCAGAACACCCATTCAAGTCTGTGGGTTGCTTGTGTTTACACAAGTGAACTTTTAGTTGCTATTGTTTTCATTAGGTATTGTGTTGCTAGATTTCTGGAAGTCTTTGAATTAACTACAACAATACCTTTCATTTAATAATCTGTGTATCTGTGTTGCTTTATAGATATGTTGAACATATTTAAATATGTGATGATAGTTGCAGTTTCCTTCCTGTAGCAAAAATACTGGCTTATTTCTCTGCCCTACAAAGACCCTGCCACTGAAAAAGTAAGAGGCTACAAATTCCAGATCTACAGTTGATGCTGTAGCTTTTTATCTTCCAGTAAGAAAGAGCAAGAAAGTGTCATATGTATCCCTTCAGTAAATAAATATTGAGTAAGTGTAGGTTTTTGAAATAGTTTGAATCCTATTGAACACCTGCTGTAAATGAAAGCTCATTTACTGAAGAAGGCAAAGGTGAAAGTCCTGAGAGGAAATGTCTGTGGTTTTTGTCTTTTCTTTGAGCCACTGCATACATGTAAGCCTAATAAAAATGTAGGGAAAATTTATTTAAGAATTTCTCTTAGTGCTGTGCTTCCACATTTCTTTAAGAGGAGGGTTTTGTTTTTTTTTTTATTAAAGTGATTCCTCTGCTTTAGCAAGAGAAGTCATTTTATACCCCGTCACTAAGTCTGTTGGTACAACTACTGTCTGACAAGACTGTTTTGGTTTTTTTGCTCCTGGTTATGTTTTCTGTAGCCAAGTTGTCTTGTGCAGAGCCTGATGAAGGTGGATCTCAAGATGGATCAATTTTTCTTTCAGTGATTGCAAAATGGCAAATTAATGTGACTAGCCTACGAGTTTATGCAAAAAAATGCTTTTGTTAGATAAGTATAAAGTACATTTAAGCAACATTAAATTTGCAGATTTGATCAAAATCGCAAATGTTATCCAAGAATAATAGCCTGTTTGTATTTTTGAGTAACCTTATAAATGCTTATCACTAGTAAAATTTATGGTTTTAATGTTTGTTTGTAACCCATAGCTGAATGCTATATATTTTTAGTGTCTGAGACTTGCTCGCAATTTTGTGAATTCTTTTGCAGACCATATGGAGGCAGTTGGCTTCAAATTTGAAAGTGTAGTAGGAAACATGCTATTGGTTTCACAAGTCTGCATTTTAGCAGAAAACTTTACTCATTTTTGTATTCTTTGCAAACTGAAGTCTGTTGATTGCACTGTATTTGTGAATTGTACTAATACAGTCAAAAGGCATCATTGGGCTTTAAACTTTGGCTTGAACTCAACATTTGTACAGCTTGGATGTGGGGAGGATGTAAGGAAATGTGTTCAGACATACAGAAATTGAACGCACTTATTTCTCACCCTGTATATGGGGAAGGGGAAAAGACAGTAAAGGAAAGAAAACTCCTGATGAAAAACACAGTAATCAATAATAAATTTGCTGTATGTCTTGATGTTCTTTAAGACTTGTAAACATACTGCAAGAAATTCTTCAATGGATCTATTTTTAAAATTAACAGCTTCATTGTGAAGGTAAATACTTACTGGAACAAGGCATGCTGGTGAATAATTTGTTTACTAGCTGGATTTTAAATGTTTTTCTAATAGAGAGAAGTGAAATGGTTTAATCTTATAACTGTTTTTCTGGGGTTTACACATAGTAATCAACATCAAATTTATTTGGGATGTTCTGAAATCTCAACAGAATAAAGAAATACTCATGACTTAAGAATATATCTTTAGATGGCTTTAATTTAAACAGTTTTGTGGCTATAATTTCATAGTCTGGTTTCTTTTAAAATGTAATTGCTTAAAGCTTCACCTAATTAAGTCTAAAAATCTTAAAAGGGATAGTGTTCATACTGCAAATAAAATTAAAATTCTGCTTTAGTGCTTGAAATATGCAGCTAGAATTTCTACAGCTGTAGCTGATGTAATATATCATGGCAATGATCCAGGCAAGCAAACTTAACATGAGATCATTGATAATTTGTAACTTTTTCTCTGACCATTCTGCATGCAGAATTGTGGGTATTAGTATGTGTCATCACCGAAGGGATGATTTTTCATCTTTTCACATTTTGCTTGCATCTCATTCTGTAATTCTTCTGGTAACTGAAAACATCATTCTTAGTCAAAGTTCATATTTGATTGATGGGGCTTTGACATTTCAGTAAGATACAGTTTTGGACATTTAAGTTAAAACTCTATTGTAGTAGCATCTTAAATATAAGAAGCTCCTGGGACTCCCAGGTGAGCAGAATCAAGGATGAAAGTTGTTAAAACTTCTTGGTAGATGTCAAGCTCTACTGTGCAAGAGAGATTTATGCTGAAGAAGTCTTTGCTGATTGTTCTGGTCTTGAAGTTGTGGGCACCACTAAGTGCTCTGAAATGGCAAAGCACAAGATCATGAATGGATATGTTTTGGAACTCATTATTAGGAGAATATACATGGTGAGAAGATAATGCCTTCCAATTCCTGTGAAACAGAGGAATGAAGTTGGCATTTCTATCAGAAATGTGTTTTGTACTTTTAAGTTCATTGTCAGCCTTTTAATAATTAACATTTTGTGTCTTTGAATCACTCTTCTGCAGGAAGACTTTTTGGTTTTTGTTGTTTCTTACCTTTACATAATGAAATTTCTAGGTTGGTTTAAAAAAAAAAAAAAGACGAGTGGGGAAAATCTAATAAGACTAAACATCAGTGTGTGAATTTAGCCATATTAAATACCCATAAATAAGTATATTCTTAACTCAAAATCATATGCTTGACAATTCTTAAAGTGGCAGAAGTTATAAACACAAAAAGATCTATTATCTACTGTATCTTTAATATCAGTTAGGTATTCCTATATCTAGATTTGGGTAATGGGAGCAATGGATCTCACAAAGGGAAAAATTAATGGTTTTCATATTCTTATGCTTTTTTCTTAACCTTTTGTTCACTGCTTGAATGATCTTGCTTCTAATCTTTCATAGATGTGATTTTTCTAAACTACTTTGTTGTTATGGACATAAAATAGCTTATATACAGGAAAAGTAATGATCTTCTAATCAATTTTTGCCAGGAACCCTGGTTTTAAGCAGAAACATGATGTTTAATTAGAAAATAGTTATATGTAAAGTAAAAAGTCAGCTGAGTAATTTCCCATCTTCATCCACAGAACTCAACTATTTTTCTTTCTCTAGTTGAATATAATACTATAAGAAAATAATCTCAAATTTGTTTTAAATTCTAGTGTTTCAGCATGTCCTGAAATACTGCTTGTCCAATTCCTTTCTGATAAATAATTCAAATCTCTGCAAGTAGGGTATCGGGAGATACGTACTTACATGGACTGCGTTACTATATTTACAATATGTATTGTATCAGCTGTCCAAGCTAGTAAATTAACTTTGTCATAAGTGGAGGTGTAGGTGCACAATTTATTTCTTCTCAAGACCAAATGTTTCAGGTCTTGGTAGCACAGGATAATAGTTAAGTAAGATATATTTCTTGTGTCCACAAAAATTACTGTTAAAGAGTATCTAATTAAAGGTATGTCAATTCTTTTTAATTCAGGATATTAGCTGAAGGTCAAAAAATTTTATTTTTTCAGTAAGGCTGTAGAAGAATGGTGAGGAAAAGACTTCGTTCAGCTGTTGGTAGTTTTAGCTTTCTAGGCTACTTCTTAACCGAGAAAGAATGTGCTACATTGGCTGCCGTCTTATGTTTTTATGGCAGTGGTCTAGTTTTATTTCAGTTATAAGTAATTGCATTGTAGTAGGGGAATGCAGCTGAAGTTGCAAAACTCAAGTAGAGAAGTCAAGGTGGCTTCCAGCACAGCCAGAACAAGTTCATATAGGACAAAGGACATCAGACTGATTTGAAAGATTGTTTCTGTATGGCATGTGCATGTAAGGCGTTTAGTTGTGGCTTGTGGGATCTCTGTTGTGGTAGACAAGTTATGAATGCACCTCTGTTACACAGCTCTTGGAATCTTGGTTTGGAATGAAGTAAGAGATGAACTGGACAGTCAGAGAAGTCTAAGCAGACAAAATAATATCAGCCTGATTTTCAGCATATTGACAGCTTACTTGTGTCTAATGTTTTGTAGCCAGAACAGCAAAGGAGGTCTTCAAGGAAAATAAGGTGCATATAAGGCATGATGAACAACACAGAAAAAAGCATTAAAACACTTGTTTTAGCACATGAAGGGTAGAAACTGGTGTAAAGGACCAATTCATCATCGATTTCTTGATACGGAGTGAAAAATGATAGACAAGAAGATTTCACATCACAATGGGGATGTGAAGACCAGTGAACTGTGCTTAAGAACTGATACAGAAAGGCAACATGGTCGAAGGCATAGGAATGAAGAATTATTTTTCCTGTGATAGGCATCATGAGTAAAAAAGACAAACCAGTGAAAAGTTAGGAAAACTGATAAGCAAGTTTCCAAACTCTGAGACCATTAGCTAGACCAGTTGGTAGGAGAAAACCTATCTGTGCCTTATATATGGTACAAGAAAACTAGAGATAGATCTGAGACACAAGAGTGAGAAAATGATTGGTGTCAAAGATGCCTGTGTTACAGATAACAGTGGTATGTTATGATGACTATGAAATCAGTGGTATGTTATGACTGAAATCTAGGGCCTCATTGGAGAAACATGACTAAGGACTGTGTTAAAACCATATGGAACTTGAATTGATAGCTAGACTTTCACAAAGAGATGATTGAAGATTGTCAACATTTTAGCTTTCTTAGCAAGAAATCAGGTCTAGAAGGGTAAAACTGTGTCATCTCTACAGGTGGTGCCTATTGAAATTTTTGTAGGGGATATTATCCAGCTGTAGAAAGAGATGAGATTATAAGTGAGGACAAAGGTCTTGTATCCCTCTTTTCTACCTCCCTGAGAAACTGCAGGGATGATGAAGTGTGTCCTTTAAATAACACATATGGTTGGAAAAGGAGAATTGGTTTGGGGGTGGAGAAAGGGGGAGACAACCTACTAAGAGGAACATGTACAACTAGCTGACAAGCATCTGTTGATCAGAGAAGATTTGGGTAGAGTACTGATTCTGAGGCTCCCCCAGAAGGAGGTCATCACAAACTGAGATATAAGTGAGATGACAGAGTAGTTTTGAAGGCAGGCTGTGATGTTTGCTATAGCTGAAAAGACCTGAACTGTGAAGGGATATACTAGAGTTTGCAAGGAGAGTAAAAAGAAGAGTAAAAAGAGATGAGAATTCATGAAAACTGGAATGAAGTAATTTATTTGATTGCAGGAGCAGTAAAGTAACAGACAGGTAACATCTGTGTGTGGAGGAGGGAAGTGTAAGATTCGGAGCTTGGTATTCATTATGGAATAAATACATGATTTAGAAGCTCCAACGTGACTTGCTTATGAGTGTTAGGTTGATCCTGTTCTGTGACATTGTGTTCAAGTATTAAAAGTTTTGAAGGATTGAATTGAGAGATTATCAAATAAATGCTACCATGGTTATGATCTCATTTTACAAGATGGGTTTTATATAGTTGTTTCTATTCACGAATCCATTTAAAATGAGAATCAAAGGATTTATCAGATCTCTTGTGTCCTAATCTTTGGCTAAGAATATTTTTTCATAAAGCTAACTTACTTCAGTGGATGTACTGTGTATTTCATGTCTATGCCTCACTCATTCTTCAGCAGCAAATTTCCAGGCTCTGTCAATGTTTCTTTTGTATTTTTTCACTATGAAATACCTCTGATTCTTACTCCATCCCCATCACAAATAGGGACAGGTATAACACTGACTTGAAAATTTAATTAATATTGCAGTGTATTAATAGTGTTCACTTTTTGAGCCTTCTTGTATATGTTTCAGGACATTTGCTGCACAGCAGAGTTTCAGTTCCTTTGATATTATGCAGACAACCTTTTAAAAATAAATCCTTACTTAAACAAGTTTGCTTGAGTAGTATGACGATAGTTGGCTACAGCACCTTGCTTCCTCATTAGTGAGATACCTTTCCCTGGGCTGTCTAGTACGAGCTTTGGTGGAGACAGTACTGGTGCAGTCAGAGCTGAGAGAAGGTGGTGTGCTTGAGGTAAATTTTGGCCTGGTCTTGGAAAGGGGACTGTGAGTTTATATAGTGGTTGAGATCTGAGTTTATGGAGAACTGACGGAGATGTGTGGGAAAACACACCTTCAAGGCTTTTCTTTCTTTTTCAGCCTGTCTGCAGATGCAGACAGGTAATCTTGAATACATGAAACAAGTTTTCTGGGCCATTGTTATCTTTACCATTAAAAAATCAAAACTTTTATATAATGTAATACCACATTATGTTAAGCCATTCTATTTATCCTTTCGTAACAATGTAACAGGCCTTTCAGAAAAATGGTAAAGTCAGAATGTATCATATCATAAAGGGTCTCTTCTTGGCTTTCTCATAAAGTTTGGGAAGCTTGGGTTTTATTTTAAAATTAATATCAAGTGTTATGGGGAAACTGTATTTAGAATACTGGCATTAATTTTCCATCAAACTGGTGTTGTTTAATTCAATTTACTTAATTTAGATATTCCTTAAATTTAACTGCATGTGACCAAAAAAAAAAAAAAAAAAAA
>NW_020799101.1:11121669-11182246 GCF_003259725.1 Athene cunicularia
ATATATATATATATATATATATATATATATATATATATATATATATATATATATATATATATATATATATATATACTTGTGCACACATTTAAGCTGGAGGATGGAATTTTAGCAGTTTACATTGACCCAGATTAGTAGTAGCTCTTAGTGTTAGGCTTTTTCCTTTTATAGATTTCATCCCACTTTTTCTTCTTTCTGTTTTCACTGATGTCAAGTCATCTTGAAGGTCGTTAAGGGGGAAGGGGAAGAAAAGATATTTTGTTTTGTGGCTACTTTCCAACTGGAATAGCAGTTACCAAATGGAAACAAAACTTAAGAGTGAAGAGAGCAGGCTTAGTATTCTGTGGGAAGGCAGTATGTACAGTCTGATCAACACAGCAAGCTCGGGGGTGGGGCTAAAATAGTGCAGAAAGAATGGACTTTTCAGAGGTTTTATACTGTAGCAAGTATACTAAGAAAATGCAATCCCTTGCAAAGTGTCGCTTTTTTCCTTTAAAAAAAAACCAACACAAACAAACAAACAAACAAAAAAAACCACCTTACCATTTAACCAAAGGCTTTCAACAAAATATAACTGTATCTTCAGGCAACCTGCAAAAATTACATCCATCCATCCATCATGCAAAGGGTTGCCCACCTGTGAAGCTTCAGGTTACTTTGCCAAAGTATGTATTTATTTGCAACATTTAAATGCCATGATTTCAAGCATCTAACATAGCCAAAACCTGTTCCTTCCCTCCCAGCCTTTTTTCAGACAGAACTAAACCATTTCAACTGAAGCTCTTAAAAAAAAAATTGTTAATTCAATGCACTGTCAGAAAAAATCAACACAAAGGACTAAAGCTTTGGCAGAGTTACAAGAAACCAAAAACTACTTTGATGGATCATGGTAACCAACCATAAGTGTACATTTCCATTTACAGTGGGATTATAAATCTTACCCATAACGTTATTCTCATCTTTTTTTTAACATTCTGCTACCTTTCTTTTTTTTTTTTTTCTCCTTTCAGATGATATTAACTGTGTTTTTGAGCAACAATGAACAGATTTTGACAGAAGTCCCAATTACACCAGAAACAACCTGTCGTGATGTAGTAGAGTTCTGTAAAGAGCCTGGAGAAGGAAGCTGCCATCTGGCTGAAGTATGGCGTGGGAATGGTAAGTAAAATGTTCAGTGGAAATTGATTTAAATATATGCACCAATTATAAAAAAGGTAAGACTGACTTTTCAATATTAATGATTTCAAATTGTACTTTGTTTTTTTCTAGCAAACGTTGATGTAAAGCATAGTAATCCCATATTTGTAGAGAATAATGCAGTTCTTGCCTTTTTTTCCCCTGTTTTCTTCTTCAGCATAGATTATTTCATAAAATGCATGTGTGAGATACGTTAGTGTTTTAGTTTTTCAAATTGCATAAAAGAAGTATTCAGTTTCACCACCTTAAAATGGGAAAAAAAATACAAGGGGGGTGGTATCTTCACTTCTAGAAGCCATTAATTCAAATAGGCATGCAGCATCTATAGGATGGAGGGTATTTAAATGACTATGAATATATTCTATGAATACATATTCAGTTCATTCTTAGTTATAAAAGTGTCTTTGAGGATAAAACGTACAAGAAGGTTAAAACTTTTCAAATTAGAAGTCTAGATTATGGAGAGTCTACAGTGCTAACTGCATCACATAAATTTCTAAAACGGGTCTGCAGACTGTGTTTAACAGCACTCAAATGTCCCTAATATTTTCCAATCACTTGTTTGTGAAAATGTAACATATATGGTATTACTTGTTCTGCATTCACAATCCTTGGAGAGTGTACTTCTTAAAAAATGCAGAGAATGTTGTCAATTAGCTTCAAAGGGTGACTGAAAACCAGAAAAGTCATCCATAACATCTTTCTGGGACACTTACACCTTGCAACCCTGGCAAGTATAAGCACACATTTTCTATAATAAATTCTAAGATACAGAAGATATTTTATCTGTGGATGTAATACATGATTTCTCAAAGTGTTAGATATCTAAAGCTAAAAGTTTCTATAAAGTGGGAAATAAAACTTATCCAAGAGGTTGTGATGGAGAAACTAAGACTAAATTTTGGGTATCTACCCTCTGAATTATGCATCTTTGGTCCCATTATAGTCAGTGGAGATCTAGATACTACCATGAGTAATGGAGATAACCGATTTCAGCTAGTCATCTATTCAATTTTGAACATCATAGCTCACCCAGTTTTCTGAAGTAGATATCTACATACAGACACCAAAGTTTAGAAGCAGTGTCCTCCCCAAAGCTTCTACCTGTTGAAGGGGTCTGTCAGACTTTTCAAAATGTGCTTGTGACTCCAAGTTTCTTAAAAAAACTCACATAAAGGTGCTTTCACAAATCTAGCTTCACTTGCTAAATATCTAAGGTGATACCTTTATAGATCTATTCAATTGAAAGTGGAACATTCCAAGGAATAGATAAGTTAGATTGAAATTAAAGATGAAACGTTCACATATATTTCTGGATTTCTCAAACAGGCCTGTACTGTGAGCAAAAAAGATGTCCTGCACACTGGTTTTTAATCTCTCTGACAAGAATTTCAGCACAAGCATTTTGTTTGTTGTTCTTAAATGTAGCATACTGTTACAAAATCTGTGTGTTGGTGGCCTGGACTCCTTGCCCCAAAGTCTGGAGTACATAAATTTCTCAGTGAAACAACCTCTTTTTTTCTTTTTTCTTTTTTTTTTTTCCCCCTAACAGGGCATAAATATGATATTTCTTCCTTCAGCTGCTTCTGAGACCTAAATTGGAACTCTTTCTCCTGAAGTTTTAAAGAATAATTTTGCCTGGAGCAGAGATCTGATATAGAAAACAAGAGTCTAAAGAGTTAAATGCAACACTTGCAACAACAAACAACTTAAACTAGGGTTCTGAGTGGGAAGTGTGAAGCAATTTGTAATGAAACTGCAGCAGGTTGTGCCAGTGGAAGGGTATTTTTTCCTCTTCTGTTACACTGTCTCCAACCCCTCAGCCCTTATCCTCAATAGAAGTCTACAAATGTTCTTTCAGAGGACATTTTGGAAAGTAAAAACCAAAACAATGGTTAATACAGAAAATCATGGGTTGAATGAACACACTGGGTTTTGTCACACATCAGGCATGGTCTGTTTTCATGGTAATCCCCATGTTGCACAGATGACAAATCACAGCTTTCTCCCTAAGAGAGTGCTGTCATACCTATGAATGTGCTTAACTCCGCTGTTCTGCAGGTAGCCACAGCGTCTTTTAGATAGCCCAAATGAGTAATACATGTCTACTCAAAGCAATGGGACTTGTATATTGTAGTTTTATTATCAGGTACAAAAAAACAGCTTGTGTGCCCAAAAGCTTGTCCATTTTATAAACTGTATCGATCTTACAAAATAATCTTATCTCCTGAATGTGTATGTACAAATAAACGAGAAATACTCAATTTTATTTTTAGAGGGTGACAGAGACCATTTGTCTTCCAGAAAAATATTTTTTAAATCCATGCAAGTTTGGCTCCAAAAATTATGTAAGATTTCTGGAGTTCAGAGGGGGATTACAGTAGCTTAGCTGTTGGAAAACATTCGTTTATTTATTATTTTAGTTTTTCTCTGTTTGCTGTTGTGTGGCAAAGAAATAGTTGAGGAGCTTCCCAAGAGTTGTAAAATAGTTTAGGTATTGTTTCTATTAGAGTTAAGAAACTGATTCTTCTCAGAGCTGCACAACATAAGCATTTGGCTTATTCACATTTGAGTTTTGTATTTCATTCTCTGTTCCTCCTTCTTTCCAGTTTCTTGAGACAAGTAATAGTTGAAAAAGTCAATAACATTCTTGCCTGATATATCAGTACATTTTGTATCAGGTTGTGCTTTGTCAATTTGAAGCTTCCTCTTTTTGCACAGATTTCTCATGCTATAAGAGGAGAAAAAAACCACAGAATATTCTTCCTCATTCCTCGGCTATTGAAATAACAGTTGGCGGGGAGGTCAAAAGACAGGTGTGATGCCAGAAACTTGTAGTATGTTTCCAGAGAGAATGGATTTCAACCTTTAAATACACCCAGTATTCAATTATTAACTTCATCTACATCTGGAATGCCCTTCAATATGAATTGGTCTCCCTGAATTTAGTTGTAACATAGAGGCAAGTGACTGCGAAAGAAATAAACCCTTATTACAAGTGTACTGCAAACCTGGGGGGAGAAAGACTCCTTCCTGATCTTGCAGTGAACTCCCCCACTATGGAGATAATCCATTACTTTGTATTCTAGTATCCTATATAGCAGGCATAAATGTGTTTATTACAAACAGCAGGATACTAGTAATCAAGATAAAAACAGATTCTGAAGTCTGAAATTTGTTGTGTTTTAAGTAGCAGATATATAGTTCCAACAGAGAGATTTTTACAATTCTCTTCTAAAACATTGAAGCAGTATCTGTGTTTTGGTCTTCCAGGGCATTTCAGTCATTTCAGAATAGTTAAAAGATGCCCATCCTGAAAACATTTCTTAAAAGGAAAGGAGTCATGCTTGGTTCTCAAAGTCTTTCAGAATTTTCATCCAACTTAAAATCTAGGGCAGTTTTTGCAAATAATTATGGATATAGGCATAGATTGGTTTTCTGCTTAATTATTCATGAAAACATTCTCTAGATAATTTTTTTTAATGTGTTGTTAAAGTATAGGGCTCCAACCTGGTTGTTATTAATCTACACCCAGTCTTCATACTTCACCTTTTCTTCATTCTCTTCTATTTAAACTGTCAAAAATTAAAGTTTGAAATACTATTGTGAAAATAATTATTGACAAATATGTCTGAAGATGTAAGAACTGGAAAAAGTTTAACTGCAGGGTTTTTTTGTTTTGGTTTTGATTCTTAAAGAACAGATATTTCCAGAAAATACCCCTTAATGCTATCCTAACTTACAGCAGGTACAAGTTCGTGCTTTCTTCCTGCATTTTTTCTGTATTTAAAGGATTTAAACTGAGAGAAGGAATGGGGACTTCAGTTCTTGTGTCAAGTGTTCATGTCCATTTCTTCTTCCTTTTTCTTTCCTGAATGTTTCATGTAGCCATATTGCACAGAATGGTTAGTGCTCCTTCGTTTTTCTTTTCCCTGTTTCAGTGACGATGATGTTGCTGCTATTATTTTAACCTATTTTCTGTCTAGCAACATATCCCCTATTGTTTTTGTGAAGACTTGCAGTTGTAATAGAAAATGTCTTTCCCATATCTCTCCATGGTAATGTCTGAAAAATATTAGCATTGATTGTTCAAGGTACATTTATATGAATGAAACCCTTTATTTTGAACAGACCCTAGGATTAGTGCCTTACTTTTAATGGGAGACCAGCCTAACGAGGAGCAATGCTGCAGCCACTCCTCACCATTCCAGAACTAGCCCAACCCTGTTCAGACATCCAGTTTCTTGGTACTTTGTTATCAAGCTTCAGTTCTTGTTAGGTTTACCTAGCTTTTTTTCCCCAAAAAATTTCTAAAGATTCTTATCTTACATGTCCTAAAGTCTCTGAACTAAACCATTTAAATATTTTTAGCCTCTGTGATCTTTAGATGACTCCTGCTGCAATTTTAGTGGATATGCTTCAAAGCACTTGAAATCTTACCTTACTTTAGGAGTTGAAAAACCTGAAAATCATGTTTTAAGATTCCTTTTCAAGAAGTTGTAATAAGCCACTGACCTTATTCTTGTGTGCATAAACACTGTGGACAATGTTTCTTGGAGTCCACTTGAGTGAAGAACAAAAGAAAAACATCTATTTTTTTTAAATCCAGGTCTTGTGATTTTTATTTTTTTTTTTGGTTGTTGTGTTTTGGGTTGGGTTTTTTTGAGGAAGATAGGTGACCTATACAGTCAGCTGATGAGTATAATCAGCTTGTGGTTTAAATGACCCTTCTTTGTTCAAAGCAGCTCCATCTAACTGTGGCTAAACTGTGTTAATCACTCTACCTATTTGATGTGACACATTTTGCCAAGACACTTTATTGTATTAAATGCATTGTAAATCAAGAGAAAAAAACATACTGTTCTTTAAATACTACAATTAAGTATCCCAAGAGTATCAAGACATGTCCACATTAATGCAGTTCACAATACATATAAATTTATGTAACTTTCATTATAAAAAGCTATACTTGTGATGTGGTTTTCCCAACCTTTCCCCAAGATACCAGTTATATCTTTGAATCATTTTGTCTTCTCATGTCCAATGGGTTAAGTATGAAATGGATAACAAACTGTTAGTGGTGCTCTGCCTGGTGTAGGAGATACTGTGGTTTGGGTTTTGAGGGCAGAGACCATTATGCTTTTAACAATGAAAAACACAGCTCCACCTTTTGGGTTTCATCCAAGACTGATTTTTTTTGTAGTAATATTGGTTTGACAGGGTAATGCATGTAGGAAAGCTAATTATATCTCTTCTAGTATTGTTTTATTCTGATTAGAAGATATCTTCTAATACTATGCCTAGTATTAGATCTTCTAAAATCTTAAAAGGGAGATTTTCTTACCTTAATGAAAACATGTAAAAATAAATACAAGTATAATTACAGAAACAGTGAAAACTTTGCTTTTAAAATGTATTTTGATTTTGAAATACTAAATATGTAGTGTGCAGTCTCTTAGTAATAATATATTTGATCAATTTGAAAGAAATACCATGAGAATGTTTTACATTTCTTTGGTGGAAAACAAAGAGACTGCTGCATAGAACTTAGCCTTTATTTGTTCCAAGATTTGCTAGTAATTCCACATATACTGAAAGTTAATGTCTGGCATAGCATATTGAGTGGGAGCACCTGCTGAAGTTCTTAGATGAAGTGTCAGCGTAACCATAAATCTGATTGGAAACCCAAAGGTTCAAATTGAATGAATCATTTTAATAATAAAACAAAATACCCATCCTGTGGTGATAGGGAGCAAGAGTGAAAAGATCAGCATTGTGAAAAAGGTTGTGATAAAGAGTTCCTGAATTTGAGTTTCTAAACACTGATATTTTTTTGTATGGTTTTGCACACTGGTTATGTACCGCTGCTAAGCAGTGAGCTATGTTACAGTAACAGGCTGGCTTTTAATACAGTGCAATTATTGTCTGTTGGTGCCTGTTTCTTTGACATTGCATAACACAAAATACATTTAATAGATTGAATAGCTACAAGAAAGGATGTTCTGATTCTTAATGAGAGTTCTATGAAACTTTGCTTAATGTAAAATAGTTGTGATACGTTTTTTTGTCTTATACTTTTAGAACGTCCAATACCCTTTGATCACATGATGTATGACCACCTACAAAAATGGGGTCCCCGCAGGGAAGAGGTGAAGTTTTTTCTTCGTCATGAGGAGTCACCAGCTGAAAGTAATGAACAGAGTAAGTACAGTTATCCTGTAGGGTTGTTACCTAAATGTATTTAAAAGATTTCTGAAGTGAGTTTGATTATCAGTTCTTTCAGTGAACTTGAGTAGTTATATGTAATAAAACTTCCTTACACCAAAGCCATTTTGAACATTCTTTGGTGGCACATTTATTCTTGTTCTCAAGTTCCCTTTTTCTAGAATAATTTCTACCAATCTGTTGAGTAATATTTTTATAGTAAGATCAGCTTCTATTCTGCTTAATACTGATGCAAAAATGCTGGTGGCTATTAGAGCTTAATGCATTTTTCTTCTTGTTGAGAGAAAGTCCCTACATTTTGAGAGGGTGGGATTGTACTTTTTGACCTCCTGTTTTCTTTCCTTTGCCCCAGAAAAAAGACTCGGTAAACTACTTTGCCTTCTTTAGAAACTAAAATCTGTTTTACAAACATCAGTGGCAGAGATCTCAGTGGCTTTACTTTCTCAGTACTTCATGTAGATATATTTAAAATAGTGCTGATAATTCGCATCTTGAAAAATCACTTGTCTGCTTGGTTCTACAGGAAAAGTGTTTATATAAAACAGTGCTATATTAAGTGGGGCTTTCCTAAAAGACTGGAATAAAAAAATAGAAGGGTTTCAGTTTTCTGATGTAACTGGTATAGACTACTTACCTTATGAGAAGACTTTTGAGGCTGTGTGTTATATACTTAATGGCTGTCAGACTGTCTGCAGGATAGGAAAGTTATCTTGAAGTAACATGTGTATTTGCATGCTCAGTTTATCCTTACTCATTCAGCTAATCTGACAACTGAATTTCAGGTCTTGACTGAGTCCTTATTGCTTTGAGCTGGGGTTTATTTTTATATTTCTAAGTGGTTCCTGGTTTCTTTGAATGCCAGAAGTAGCACACCCAATACTGTGTCAGGGATTTTTGTATTAATTAGTACTTTGTAAAATACTTGGTCATCCTTTGAGCAATATAAATTTAAGTATGGTAAGAAATTTAAGATACACCTGAAGCCACAGAGGACAAGGAAAATTTTGCTTCTGAACCATGCATGCAAGATTTTTTTTTTAAATTCTGACCTATGGATCAATTTGTAGATGAAAGTTGGTTGTAAGGCATTAGAAACTCTTCCTCTACTATATTAATTTATAATGTATTCAACTGAAGCTATTGCTTCATGTAGACACAGAAATATGAAACTTCAGTATTCACGCCTGGGACATTCGCTTTCATGACATCATTGCCTAAACACAAGTCAGAAAAGCAGAGCTGCATGTCTGTACTGACAGAGGAAGCCTGTGAAGTAAATGCTTTATTTCCGCTGGCTCCACTACTTACAAATAATAAGCTAGTAAGAAAGAGTTGGAACTATCAGAAGAAAAATTCACAGGTAGAAGCTTTATATAAAAAGTCTTGACCAGATTCAAGAGTGAAAACTATTTGTGTTGAAAACTGAACTTTGCACTAAGAGGGATGCTTTACTTTTAGGTGGACGTCAAACCCAAAATCAAAGAAATGGCATAAATATACCTGTGGAGAAACGCACAGAGAATGGGGTATGTAATAAATCCTAAAGGGTTTGGATCAACTCCGCTTAAATACCTGTTGTTTTTATTTCTTGTTTTTCAAGATGTATTATGGTGGGAACTGGTGGAAAATGCATAGATTTTGTTCTGGTTTGGTTGGTTGTTGTTATAAAGTGTTACATAAAAAAGTGTTGTTATAAAGTGAATGGCAGAATATGGCTTTTCATGAACTACTCTAAATTTTCTGTCTAGAAAGAAATTCACTTATGTGACGTGAGAAGCTCCAGAGTCTTATTAATTACTGCATTTTCTAATCTATCTTCCTCTGTCTTATCCTGTTTGAAGAAGAAAACAGCTATGTTATTCCTTTGTACTAGTATTGCCTATCCAGACATCTTTTCTTGCTTGATATGTCTCACTGGTATTGATTCACAACATAGCCTCATTTGATAAAACAGGAGAATGTACCTATGGATTGGGATGTGTTGAGGTTGTATACCCCTCAGAGCCACCTCTTTATACTGTTTGTAATGAACTTGGTTCATTTCTATGGCTTATTTTTTTACTAAAGCATTACCAGGTTTCTAATTTAAAATACATATTTCATAGCATAGGCAACCTGTTTGGAGACATTCAGTGAATCCTGGCCTGAATGTTCTCTCTTTTACAAGTAAAACAGTACATCTCTTTGAAAATGACCATGGCTTAGAAACCTATTCCTGAGCTGAAATTCACTTTCCTTTCTTCTCTTTCTTCTCATCCTTAATACTCGTTAAGACTCTACAGAGCATATTCTGCTCATTTGCTCAGGGCCATTCTGCTACCTTTGCTAAGGCACTATAGCTATAGTTGAAAAAGTTTAAAAGCAAACAAATCTGGTTTTCAAGATGAGATATCTTAAAGAAAAAGAAGAACTAAAATGTTAATAGTTGTGCAGATTAAGCAATTCTGTGCTTGTATATTGCCTGATAATTAGCACCTTAAATTCTCACTCTCACACACACACACACACGCAGCAACAAAGTTGTTCAGTTTGCAGCTCTTAGCAGCTTGTTTTGTGTATGGCATGTGGGCCTAGTGGAAGGAATTTTTTTCCCTATTCAAAACAGTTAATCATGTATTGCTTTCTGCGTTCCTTTTCTGTAGAGAACACTAGCTGATACCCTCTGATGCACAGATCTGTTTATCCTGCTTCCATTGTCATATTGACAATGTAGTGAGATCATAGCGCTATAATATGCTAGGGGAACATAACTCTTTCGTGACCTCCCCGAATCTATTCCTCTTTGTAAGTCAGCACATATACTTCATTTGAGACATAGTATCTTTGGAAATTAGGACTGGCGTGTGCAATATATGTGCCTTACAATCTCACTTCTTCGCAGCACTAAAGTTTATGATAGTATGGCTTTGTATTTAGTTCAATTTGCTGCTAATTTTGATGGGCAAAGCTCAGACCTGGTAACTTGAATAACACTGCTACCTTTGCGCCATTCAGTATATACTTTTTAAAAACCCCAAAAGTTTGGCCACAAAATTTAAATTTACGAGGGAACTGATCACTTTAAAATGGACTTTCACCAGGTTCAGGAAGTTTTTAAAACACAAGAAAGACTAAAACCTGAAGGTGTTATATTAATGTAAATTGTGGTGGGGTTTATGCCAAAAATGGCACAAATTAGGTTTTGAAAGTGTATAAAACTAAGATTTTATTTTTTTTCCAATTCTGCTTAAGTTTTAAAACCGAGGGGGAGGGGGAATAAAGAGGTGGCTTCAGGATCAAGGATTTAATCAGCTTACACTTACGTAATGCATTAGGCTTATTCATTGTTACTGGCATGCTGAATGTTAGACTGGCCCTAAAATCAGTACAAACTAATGGAACATTGAAGACAGCTCAAATCTTACCAAATACTCTGCATTCAGGTATATTTTTATTATGTGTACTGCTTTAATGATGAAATAATTGATTTTTACTTAATATCTGGATAGAGCTGCAAGTGTGACATGCATAGAAGATTAATGTTTGCTTTAATGATTGAATCAATAGTCTTGGAAAAATGATAGGCAATCTGTTTGGAATTCAATTTGGATAATTCTGTTAACTGGCATTTTATATGCAGGAGGATTTTTTGTTCTTTGAAACTATGTGCTTGATCAGCAATTATTTAAATAATGGTTAGCTTAAAATCACATTGTATACATGCTTAAATTTCATTAGATTATTTTCCAAATAAAGATGCAATGTTAAAAATACAATAGGCTGGGTGTCTTCAAACAGTGAAACATGCATTGTTGTAAAAAGAATACTTATCTGGAAGTGCTTATCTGAGAGCTTTGCATTCTACATATCAAAGTCTAAAGGAAAAACTATGAGATTTTGTAAATTGACAAGTTCTTTTATTCCTGAGGTGACATTTTGGAGGGGTTGCTTTTATAGAGTTTATAACTCTTTCTCATTGGCAGTGGAATTACACTGTAATCCGGATCTGATCTCTTTCCGATACTACACAAATGTATAGATATGTCGAGGTAAGACTTGCATAACTAAGTATTTCCCTTTGCCAGGGAGATTGGACAGTATCTCGAGGGATTCTCTTCTCTGAGAATAGCTGCCTCTTCCTCCTCTTCCTTTTTTTTTTTTTATATGTGTAACTGAGCCAGTTGTTATAACTTGTGTTCAAATCCAAGGGAAATTCTAATTGAACATTAGGAAAAATGTTTTCTCAATGACAGGAGCAGACATTGGAACAGGCTGTCTGGAGTCTGTGGAATTTCTGTCTAGCTGAATGAAGTCCTGAGCAGTCAGTCTGAACTGCTCTGATCAGGGGTTATTGAACCGGGTGACTTCCAGAGGCTCCTTTCTACCTAAATTATTATTTGATTCTGCGATCAGTGGCCATGAAACGGTGGTCACACAATGCTGGGTCTCGTTTTGCTTCCAGAAGTCCTAGCATTGAGCCAAGCTTCATTCCACAGAAGCGGCAGTGGTCTGAAGACAGTGGGACAGAGCAAATAGAGTTGTAACCACTGGGGGTCAGTGGTAGACAGGAGAGGAACTGGGGAGCCGCCCGTCGGGGTGCAGCTACTACTAGGCATCAGTAGGAAATGTGGATCACAGAGGCACTTAAAGGAAGTCCCAGAAAGAGGACTGACTGGATGATGACAGCTGTCCGGAAGAAAAGGTAATCAGATAACCAAGAAATTTCTTGGAGATGAGAAAACGAAAGCAGATGCAGCTCAGGAGGAAAAAAGAATGGGGTACAGGAACATGATGGAGGTAAAGTGTATTGGACTGAGTAGAAGTAGATTAGTGTAATGAAAACTGTATGTGAAGACAATACTCATTTGCTGTAGTTGCTTGGTTTAAATATTGTTATACTTGGTAATTTACTTGGAGAATAAAATATCAGTTTGTGGTCTCCTGTACCATTTTCTTTTTAATTTACTTTTGCTGTTTCTAATATTAAAATTGTTTCCCTGATTTAGAGACAGGTATCAGTAAGCTTTTTCCTTGGTAGATACTGACTGAAGCCTTTGTGAAGAAATACAAAGTAGAACCTGGTTTTTATCTCTCACTGTGAAATTTGTGTTAGCTTTAGCATAAAAGAAGCTCAAATAGAGGAAGAAAGCTTCACCACCATCCCAAACTGGAGAATCACACTCCTGTAAATTTTCTTAGTCTTGAAGCTGTGACCAGTAAATAAGGTTGAGATATAATTTTTTTTTTTTGCTGATTAGATAACAGAACTGAGCTTCACTGTTTCTGTTAAAGTGGCTCAAATCAGGCTTTTAGCAAAAATTTTACAGCACGTAGTCCAACTTTTAGCATCAGGAGGATCTTCTACTTTCATGCTGGAAGAATTGCTCAGGGAAATTCCATTAACACGTAGGCTGAAACTTCTACATACATGTACACACAAAGCCCTTTTTAATACTGGTTTCACTTAGGAGAGCATATAGTTGCTCTGATGGAGAGCAGTCACCTAATGCAGTCAGTTTCTGTATCCCATTCCATCATGATAGTGGTAAAGCTACACTGCTTTTGAGTTCCTGTGGTATGGCTCATCAAATTCTAGGCTTAGAGTGTAGATAGATTTACATGTGATACCAAAATTACTGAGTTTTAACAATTTGATCCATACAAGAGCAACCAGATAAAAAGGCTTTAAGCATCTAATATACACTTTGTCATATATTTGTTATGACATGACAGTTTAAAAATTTAAAAGTGTTCTAAAAAGCGTCTGAAAAAAAAGTTTCAAAGATGGCTGAAGATAAATACATTATGTGTACTTGCCTGAAGTTTCTCACTTGAAATGTTGAAGGATAAAGAACTTAGTCTGGAATAAAAGTTCTTCAAACCTGAGCTGCAAATTCAATTTAAGATTGTAAGTACTTTGTAACATTTAACAATGTACTTGGAAGAGGCTGCCATTCACATAAGACAGGTTTTAATCAAATTTGTTTAAAATGAACAAATAACTAAGTCAGTCTTAGAAATTTAGATTCTTTCAGAGGTCTTGTAGCAAAGTCTAAGCAAATAATTCCATTAAAAGATGATAAAAATAAATCTAGGGACAAGGAATTCTAACAGTCTGCAGAGAAAAAAATTTTTTCTGAAGAAATTTTCTTACTGGCTTCCTGGAACATTTTTACCATGTCTGGTAATTAAATCAGATCAAAGTTTTTCCTTATTTTCTGCTGCGGCTTTCTCTACAGAAAACTATAGACTTTCTCTTTTGTTAAGGAGACAAAAATTAATTTTTCTGCTACTTTTACAGTCAAGTGTATTCCCTTGTCTAAACATACATTTCTAAAATTATGGTTACCTCTCAGAGAGGGGAGCCTTGCTGCACCTACAGCAGCCTTCTGCACAGTCAGATTTCTAGTTGAAGCCCTGGATAAGCTTAATGGCGTTTGGATCTTCATCAGACTGATAGAGTTCTTCGTTAAATGCTTCTGTCTGAAGAATCTTCCAGACAGCTGACAGTATCTTGCTCTTCAAAAAATAGAGAAACTAATCCAACTAAATGACTTAAGGGAAAAATAAATAAATTAGGAAGTAAAAAGAATTACAGTCTAAAGCTAATTTTAATGCATACAAATAGCTTTTGAATTCTTGTTGGACTAGAAATCCCAGTCTCTTCACACCTCAGTAAAGGATATTTATGTAGGGTAACATCTCTACAAGACTAATAAGTTTCATCATTACTTATTCTGTGATCTTTTCCTGCTATAATTTTAATTATGATAACATTAGTTTATGACTAATATCAGCTCTTAGTATCTGACTTCATTTGTTTTGAGGCATCTAAAGATTGTTTGACTAGTTTGGAACAGGAAACATTCTTGGAATTCATTTAGAACATTGTGAGGACTGTTTTCCTCCATGTCTTCTCCATGAATTTATGTAATTTTTAATTCTGTCACTCTGGATACCAAATACCTATCTAGCTGGCTATGGATATGAGATACTCACAGTATACAGGCTTGTAGTATACAGACACTTAAACACACTCATTTGCAGTATACAGACTTTGTAGTTCTGCTTTTCTGGACACCAAAGGTGGTTCTCTTCAACAAGTTACAGGGAACAAAGATGTGGTTTTCTAGTCCATAGCAGCCAACAGGTGGCTTCCCGTTTTGCAGAAGAGGAAAGACCTAAACTGCGCCATTTACTCAATCTACAGTTTTACTGCCACTTTTGTAGCTCTGACTTTGCTTTTCCTCAAGTATGGCTTTGCAGTTTTACGGCAGTACTTAGTTGCAGATGTCCGTGGAAGGGAAGGCACGAGAAGTCCTGTTCGTTTGTTTGTTTAACCTCTAACTGTGGTACCTATTTTAATGTATTTGTATTGTGAACATGGAGCAATACAATTTACTCTTTTCCCTCGATTTCTAAATGAAGCACGTGGAGAATTGCCTCCAGATGTGACTGCACATAGGCATCCTGAATTGCTTGGCCCTTAAATAAAGGTAGAGTAGTTTAGAATGAGTGCTTCAGCTGATGCATAACATTAAACACATTAGCTCATAAAGTAAACGTTACTTAAAGAGTTCATTTGTTATTTTTCATGAAGTATTGCTGTGCTTTCACAGTCTTTACACTGGCACTGTAAACTTCAATGCCTTTTGTCACAGTTGTATCATTTTGCAGCCGCATTAGTATCAGTTTTAGTTAAGCCAAATATTAAATACTGTTATTGTAAGGAAGATGGGACTTGTCCTTTCCATTATTTCCATACTTCCTTACAGGAGGCAGATTATGAAATTCACTGTGCCAGCACAGAGCTCTGAGAGCTTAATTGTGAAAGCTTGAGAGAGTTTAGACTGTGTCTCTCTTCGAGCAGCTTTGAGTTCGGAGCAGGAGACTCTTCTGGTGTTTACAAGGCCAACTATTCCTTTTCAGGCCACCTTTAGAGTTCTGTCTTTTATGTAGCTGTGTCATCTGCAGATTAGTGTTTTCTCTCATCTTTTCCACAGTCTCTGTGGCTTTTCTTATGCAGTGCTGCTGTGGCCTCCTTCCTCTGACACACCTTTCCTTGTTCACAGTCTTGTTCATTTAGTTTCCTGTCCATCTAGCCTTTGGACACCTAGCATACCTCTTTCCCACTTGCATGTTTTTCCCAGGCAAGTGAACCTTTCCATTTCTCTATTGTCTCCACAGCTGCCTCCAGATCCAATTGTTGTTAGGTTTGTTTTCCCTGCAGTCTTCCTCAGATCAAAGCAGAGAAAATGAAAATCCCTCTGGCTAATTTAGGAGCAAGGGAGTTGAACTTGTTTTTCTTCTTATTCCTACAGGATGATCTTACTCTACAGCTCATACCTTTCCTTGCTTGCTAAAAATAAGCCTGTTCTTTATGCAGCTGGAATATTCACTGTATAGTGCCTGGACATATGGTTCTTCAGTGTCCTTATGGAGACCCATTTGGCTGGATCTCTTGTGTATGTGCACTAAATAGTGCTTGAATTACTTTCTTGAAAGAATGAAGAGAGGGTGAACTTGCATGTCATTTGTGAGTTTGACAAGGTAAATTACAGCTTTTTATGGTTTTTATCTTCCACAGTATCATAATTTTTAGATCCATAAGAAATTGTTAATGGGGCTTAGTATTTTCTTCAGGGTTTAACATTTAAAAAATCTTAGGTGTAGGTTTTGGCTTGCTGCAATCTTCTCTGACTTTCAGCTTCTTGACTTATACTATTACACATATTGCTGGCTCATGTATTCATCTTCTAGTTTAAGAAAAAGATGAAGTATGTAGAGAAAAGCATATAGCAAACACTGGAAAGGTTATTTGCATAAGACTGTGGTATCTGTTCTGACTACTGTTTGCCTTTTATCTTAGGCAGTCTCTGTTAAGAGAGAAACTTCATTAAATTTCAGGTGGTACATTTTTCCATCACTTTAAACGGTAAAATTAAATACAAAAAGTAATGATTTTCCTGATATTCTTGGCATTAACTTTTTGCACTGAGTTGGTAATACTACAAAAAAATCAACAAATAATTCATGTGTTTTTAAAGCTAAATTGTCTGTATTCTTATATTTCCAGTTTAACCTGATAACCGGGAAAGAACTGTGTATTGCTCAACATTTTCCATTGAATATGAAAAGTGCAATGAATCAAGCTGATTGTAGTTGACAGCTGGCTTGATCTTGCCGTGATTAGGTCTTTTACTGCTGGCAAAATCCACTAGCCTTTTCCGTTAGCTGATTGTTGATGAATGCAGAGAGACAGCTTTTCATATTGATGAAGAATTTGGGGAAACCTTTATTACATATGGAATAGAAATGAAAAATGTCCTACTTCCTACTGATTGCGCTGAACCAAAAAAGTCATGCAGGAACTTGTAAGATGTGTACGACAGTTAGCTTGGCTTGTTCACAACAAACAGTTAATCAGTTAGTGGAGATAGAAAATAAGAGAAACATGGAGTTGAAGCATGTTGAAGCAACGCAAACATTTACAGCTGATGGGCAGTGCTGCAAAATAAAGATGTGCTGTCTTACAATTAGATGGGAAAATAGTGAACAGTAATTAATTATTTTTCAAAATTTGTTAGTATTACACTTTAGTGGGCATGTTACTTAAATACTGTGTAGCTTTTGCACTTTGGTTTAAAAGGATTGTGGGTTTCATAGTCACATGACTGGAACACAGACCAGTTTGGGTTTCGTAACGCTTTTAGTGTTCTCATATAAACAATATTATAACACCAGACAAAAACTCCATATTGAAACAATTACTTAAGGGAAGAATGAACACACATTTGTTGATAAACATGTTATTCAGGCTAATAAGTGCATCTTAACCATACTCAGTTATCCTATCAGAGTAAGATGTTGCTTTTCTAAAAGGCCCAGAAAAATAAAATTCCAAGGCTGTTTTTAAAGGCACTTGGACATTGAATTTTTAATTTAACTTGGACATTGTAACATGTATATTACTCAAAATTACTCTGAGTAAAAGGACTGGTAAACAGGTCCAAAGTTTTGTGCACAACTGATCTGTTATTTACATAAGAATGCATCATTTCTTTGAAGATAATTTACTTTTATTAGGAGTATGAGGTTGATATTTTGATTTAAATCAGCTACTGGGTATTTTAGCCGATACTAAAGTTAATGTAAACATGCTTCAGATTTCTGTGGCTGTTTAAAAGTATCTGCAACAAGGAGGAAAGTAGTATTTTAAATAAATGAGTTCCAGATACCACTTTCCTATATTGTAGAAGTTATTTATAAGCATATTATTTCATATGTAGCAGATGTTCAATGTATGCTTAAATCCATTTCTAATTTTGAAAATCTATTTTAACATTGTTTGGATTTTTGTTAAGTTCAGCATTTTCTTAGCTGTTCTGTGCAAAATAGAAAGCAGCCTCACTTGTGAGATTTCTAAGAAAGCAATATGGAAGAACAGGAAATCTGGAGTCTGTGGCTTACGCTGAATAGACTTTAAATGTTTATTATATAGAGTGACAGCATCAGCAAGTTGGAGGAATTGCTAACAAGGTATAGTGTAGTTAATGAGAGATGTTGAGATTTTATCAGAGAAAGATAATGTGAGATTTTTCAGCAAATTGTCATACGGTTGAAGCATGTTTATTCTAAGAAACTGTTCATGTCTCTGCACAAATAACATTTTTATTATAAATTTCTGAGTAAAGTTACAAGGTTCTGTTTGTAATGTTAATTTCAAGATTATTTGATTATCAGGAGATAGTGTATGCTAGGTATATTTTCCTTTAATTCCTAATATTCTGGTTCCATTTTCTGAGTTTAATTAGCTTGTTCATTTCCATTAAACTAAAAAAGGCATGTGCTATTGTCATTGGATGCTTTAAAATGGATTTCTGCTATCGGCATATTTCTGACCCAATTAAAAAAACACAAGGCAGAGCTGTGGATAAAGCCATTTAACTGGAAATAACGACATCCATGTTGAGGTCAGCAAAAATGCTATTTTAGTTTAAATAAAACCAGATGTTTTCTGTTTGTTTTTGTTTTGTTTTTTTTAAATAGTGTTATATTTCACACAATATCTTCAAGTTGTCTTTGTTGTCTATGGTACTAGGATCAAGTTTTATGGAAAATGTTGTCAAACTCTATTGTAATTCTTAAATTTGGTGATATATATCATAGAATCATAGAATACCAGGTTGGAGGAGACCTCAGGGATCATCTGGTCCAGCCTTTCTTGGAAAACACATGATCTAGAAGTGATGGCCCAGCACCCTGTCCAGCTGAATCTTGAAAGTGTGCAATGTTGGGGAACTCACCACTTCCTGGGGCAAATTATTCCAATGGCTGATTGTTCTCATAGTAAAAAATTTTTCTCTTGTGTCCAATCAGAATATTGCCAGGAGTAACTTGTCTTTTCAATGTGACTCATTGTAAACCAGGAGTTTCCACCTTCTTTGTTGACACCCTTTATATATGGGAACATATAGGGTCAATATGTTTCAGAAATGTACGGAAGTCAGAATTGGTAATCTTCGGGAGATGCTCTGTCCTGTGTTCTCTTCTCATAGTCCTCAGACAGCACAAGAAGGCCACATACATTTCATATGATACAGAACTTTTTGTACTACCCTACATTTCTTTGATACAGAACTGGTGAATAAACTCCTGTTTCTTCCATCTGTTTTCCCTGTTGCTACTGTTGTGCTGAGGACAGGTGCCCAAAGTGTGTGCTGGCTATTCTTATCAGCAACCTTTAAAGCTTTGGTGCCAACTCGGCAACTAAAAGCATCCTCTAAACTATGTTACTCTGAATGAGGCTTAAGGCAAAGAAGTCACTTGTGACTGATAGGCCGCTTGTGTCCAAGCTGTCACGGGAGAGTCAGGAAATCTTTCACTAGATTCAGCGGGCAAAGCAAGCTGTTCCTTCCTTTCCTGCTCTGGCAATTTGGCAGTTGTGCAGACACAGCTGTAGCTCTTAATTTGCTGTAAATGCCACACAGAGGAGGAAGGTGCAGGGATGGTCCACTGCAGTGAGAGCTCCCTTTTTACAGAGGCTGAGAATTGTCAGAGCCCCGATCCCAGTTGGGTATTCACTGGCTGGGGAATGCTCCGACCAACCCTGTTTTTCACAGTTGTCAGTCTGCTTTGTTCTGAGAAAATGCTCCTTTATGTAATATTCTTCGCTTCCCTTGTCCACATAATCGTATACCTAGTTCCAGACCTGTCAGTTCTGTGTTTGTCATGTGGCTATATAGATTTCTGGGGTTTGACAGCTGTTCAAAGGTAAATTTCTAGTCCGGAGGAAAGTTTTGTATTCCCTCATTTGCCCCAGGAAGGAACAGTGACTTAAAACTGCTACAGATTATGGAAAACTGAATCTTTCAGCATATGCAGTAAAACCCAAGTATTTACTTTGCGTTTCTATGGAGGCATTATAAGCCTCCTCAAGGATCAACTTGTAGTACCTTTCTGGCCTTTGCTGTCCTCCCTTATGAAGCTGGTGAAGATGATGTTTTCTTTTTGCCGTGTCACAGTTTTGTGCCTCGTTAAGGAATCCCACATGGGGGAGTGAATTCTTTAAATCATGAGCTTAAAGGCATTACTTCTTGGATTTCTCTCTCTTTCTCTATTGCAGTTTCTGCTTCTAGTTCAGTGCTGATCTTGTCCTTGGTCTGTGTTTTCTTGGGAAGGTTGGAGTTTTGTGGTGTGTGTCCCTACCCCACTGTCTCTACCATGTGATATGCTAGTGTTTTCTCAACCTTGATAAAGAGTGTTTTCTTTCACATTTATTATGACAGAAGATATGGTTACCATCACAAATGTTGGGGGGAGGGGGTTGCAGGTGGGATATGTGCTGCATTATCTTTATTAGCTTCTCTGTATTGGCTTGTCAGTGAATTAATAGGTGGTTGACAGTATTGAGATACAAGCAGAAAAACTTTCTGGGTAACTCTTTTGATGACCAGTCAGAACCAGCCATTCTGCACTCCAAGGCAGAAGCTAAGATACAGACTTTCTCACCTCCTTGCATGCGGGTTGATTACATTTTATCTAGCTTATGTTGGACCTTGGCAGTTGGTGATTTAACTGCAGAATTGTCTCTGACTGTGACAGAAGAGAAGGGTGGACCAAAGTACTAAAAGAGAAGTACTAAATGAGGGAGTAAGAATAGAGGTGGTGGAAGTAACTGATAGGAAAAAAAAAAGACTAGAGAGAGACTTCATTATACATGATTTATTGTATAAGAATACACGTAGGAGAAAGTGGAGCTTGGCCAGTTTCAGGAGGTTTGAGGTACTTGAACCTACACTTTCTAGTGCAGGGCATTGAGAGGGGAACTGAAGAATTGTGTGGGAGATGGGTGTGAACATCTCTCTTAAAAAGAGTGAAGGAATAGATAAGGAAAGTTAATGACATAGTGGCTCTTGCAAACCTTAGAAAAAGATCTGAAGAGATAGCGTGCAGGAAATGATTGGTAAATTCTTGTACTGCTCTGTTTTCTTTTTCAATTAATTGGTTACATTATCCTTTACACTGGTTGAGTGGCTAGGCGTTGCTGAACCTAAGCATGAGATTTCCAGGCACTATAGTGACCTGTAAAGCTTTTGAATATTGTTTTCCTTTAAAGCTCTTATGTCTGAAATCCTAACAGTATCAGGTGTGGGTTTGGTATGTGTTTCATTATTATTTTCAAAGTAAACTTTCTGTTCTTACTAATCCAAATTTAGAAAATTATCCAAAATAAGTATCTTGATGGCTTAGACATGGAGGCAAAGAAATGCGTAAATCAAAACTCATCCTAATTATCAGCTTTTAGAAAATAATATATTTCAGAAGGTCAGTCTCATGAGTTTTCTATTTTAATATTGACATAATTCTTCTTAAAGACAGTTTTCTGATGAAAGGCCACTGCAAGCTGTCGTTATGGCTTACATGTCTTGACCACAGTACACTCTGCTTGTCAAAGAAATATTTCAAGTTCAGGTGCAATTTTTCATTTGTTATTGTGGATTGTCCATGAGTAAGCCATTTCATAATAGCTCAGAAGCATGTAGACTGAGAAGTTTGTGATGATAGACAGAACGGCACAGTGTGAGGGTAGAAAGAAAGGAAGGAGGAACAAGAAAATGAATTTTCAGAGTGACAAGATTAATGTGTAGAATTAAATATTAAAGGAGGTTCCTTTTCTTAATTAAATGTCTATGGTATTACTTGTTTTGAGGCCGCTTGTAAACTGGTTCCTAAACTATTTAATTACTACTTTACCATTCATCTCTCCTGTCTCAAAAATATTAATCATCAAATGGTAAAATATTAACTTGCAGTAGGAGGGTAATGTCAGAAGCTGAAACTCCAGTTCATTACAAATTCTGTCTCTCATCATGACCTTTTAAAGTGCACACTAAAAATAAATACACTTTTTTAAGATTCTTGTCAATATTAAGAAATTAAGGAATATAGGTGTAACGTTCTTGTCTGTATGAGACATACATAATGCTTCCTTAGTGCCTAATAATGCAGTGTTTGCTTTCTAGCATTTTATTTAGGAGTCCATCTCTATGTGTAAATGCTTCTGTGAATCAGTGAAAAGAAATTTACAATTCAGCAAAACTGTCTGCTTTGATGTATCACTGTGTAGCAAATGAATCTGTGGAATCTGGAGGAGTAGAAATTTGTAGTGGCTTTGTAATTCCTTCAGAAGGCAGTTCTGCAGGAGGTAGGTTTCTCTTGCTGCAGGAGAAAGGAGGAGGTCTGGACCATAAATGTGATTGGCTCATGTTTGTAATGAGAGGTGAGTGACTTCATGGATGAAATTTTTAATAACTAGTATGAACAGCACAAACTTACAACTCTGAGAAACCAACAACCTCATTAAAGAACTGAGAAAATGCAGCGCTCTCTTTGCCGTGCATAACCTGAGGTTCTGAAGAAGGACCGAGACTGACTTTTTTGTTAGTGGTGGCATTTGCTTACAGATTATTACAAGCAGACTCAACTAGTATGAAATGCTCTAAACAAACTGATTCGACTAGATCTCAGCAACCAAAAGATGCAGCGTTTTTCACGCTGTTTCAGAAATTATTCTGTCCTGTTCTGAAGACCTGAAATCAGCAACAGTATATCTGAAAATAATTGATGTGGTGTCGAAGAGGAATTCTGCTTGATCCATTTACTGCTTTTGCCATGTGGATGAAAAAGAACAAACTGCGAGTGAAGTTACAGGTTTAAAACTTTGCTTCCTCAACTGCTTCTTCTTTTCTTTCCTACGTATAGTGTAGTTATTTTAAGTGAAGGGGACATTTACTGGTATTCAGCGAGGTAAACATTAAAAGATTTCTCATAGAGCATTTATATTTAAATGTTTAATTATCACTGTTTCCCATGTTCTTGTGCTTTGCCATGTATAAAAGCTTTTTAGACATTATACTTTCTAAATGGAACATTTTACAATAGCTAATAGCTTCTTCAAGGAGAAGCTAATATTCGCATTCATCTTATAATTAATCTTCTGTATTTCATAATACAAAATAATGCAGTACTTTTTTCCAGGCATTATAAGATATACTTTCAAATGTGCTTATTTAAAGCAGTAAAAATTCTGAGATTTTGGATCAAGCTGTTTTTTTGTTTCTGGTACTTTTAAAAAACAGTTTCTTATTGTCATTATGCTTTCCAGGTTACATTTTTGATTTAGAAAATCTGTAATTTTCACTCAGTGAAATGGCTTTTTTTACCTTGAAATATGCACAACCCCTGTACAGATAGCACTTCTTGAGTCTGGATATATTTTTAACAAGATTTCTTAGCAGAGTAAAACGTGTCTCTATTTCCTGAACAGTGTTATACTGAAAATTACTACTAGAAATAAAACGAGCTATCATTGTTAACTTAAATGAATGATCAAAGCAGAAAGGAGGGGAGCACTGGGAAGGTGTTGCATAGTCTGATGCAACTTACATATTTTTGAAACAGAGCATATGTGTACTGAGAAAATACTATCAATTCACACCCTCCACCTTTTTTAGTTTGAAAATCAGTGATCCAGAGGAAAGCATTCGAGCCATTCTGAGCCCCTTTTAAGAATTACCTCCAGAGTCCAGCAGAAGCAGGTGTGGAGAGGTTTAGGTTTTTCTGTCAAGAAGGTCATAGCGAAGGAAGTCAGCAGAGCCTGATTATGTTGTGGGAGCAGCCTCTGGTTTTTCCATGTTATTGTCTCAAGTGAGCACATTTTGGTCTGTGGATGGCACCTGGAAAAGCTTCCTTACTTTCTTACCCAATTAGTGCCCCTCAGTCTATAATTAATAGTAAAATATCTGTCTTTGATTTATTAGCTGGTGGCCACAAGTACATACAAGTTACTTGGCTTTAAAGAATATTGTGAACAATTCTTGTGTGTCTTAAGTCCCACTAATAAAAAAAGTACACACTACTAAGTTCAGTCTTTTTTTTTTTTTTTTTTAATTATTGTGTTCACTAACAAAGTGTTGAAATAGAAAATTAGTGTTTTGGGTGGATTTTACCTTTTGTTCTCATTCCACTATTATATATAGCTATACTGTAAATAAATACATAGGAGTTTTCTCTAATTCTCCAATATAAACAGAACAGGCTGGAGCCATGGGCTGAGGCCAACTGGAGGAGTTTCAATAAGGCCAAGTGCCGGGGGCTGCCCTTGGGCCACAACAACCCCCAGCAGCGCCACAGGCTTGGGGAGGAGTGGCTGGAGAACTGCCAGTCAGAGAGGGACCTGGGGGGGTTGATTGACAGTCGGCTGAACAGGAGCCAGCAGTGTGCCCAGGTGGGCAAGAAGGCCAATGGCATCCTGGCTTGTGTCAGCACTAGCGTGGCCAGCAGGGACAGGGAAGGGATCTGACCCCTGTACTCGGCACTGGTGAGGCCGCCCCTCGATTCCTGTGTTCAGTTTTGGGCCCCTCACTACAAAAAGGACATTGAATGACTCGAGCGTGTCCAGAGAAGGGCAACGGAGCTGGTGCAGGGTCTGGAGCACAGGTCGTACGGGGAGCGGCTGAGGGAACTGGGGGGGTTTAGTCTGGAGAAGAGGAGGCTGAGGGGAGAGCTCATCGCCCTCTACAGCTACCTGACAGGAGGGTGCAGAGAGCTGGGGATGAGCCTCTTTAACCAAGTAATAGCGATAGGAAAGAGGGAATGGCCTCAAGTTGCATCAGGGAAGGTTTAGACTAGTTGTTAATGGTTGGACTGGATGATATTCAAGGTCCTTTCCAACTGAGATGATTCTGTGTTTCTGTGAAATAGTTTTCATTATTGTTGACTTGATAAGGGAGTTTCAGGTGTAGTATCTAGTAAGAATTACAGTTTTTCTCCATAACTTACTCAGTAGGTAATGTTCAAACAGGGACAATAACTTTCTCTAAAGCTTTTAATCCAACATGTCTATATCACGCTTCTAAGATGCAGCAGCTATAAAAGTTACTGTTCCAAATCTGGCTCATTTTAGTGACTGACCTTGAGGTGCTTATTTTACCTTAATAATTGCATGCAGAAACATGAAATGTTAATTAGAGTTCAGGTAGCATCAAAAAAAAAATCAGTTATTTTAAAACAAATATTTTCCCTTCCTGACTGAAGCTTAAAGAAAGAGTTCTGTATTATGTAGGAGAGAACTGATACTACTTAAGTAGGAATTTGATGTAGGAATATGAAACAAGCCATTCCTAGTGGCTGAGATACTTCGGTATCAACAAGATGGTTAGAGGAGAATTTTACTTTTGTTAAGACCAAAGTATTGCAGGGGACAGGCAGGACAGGATTGCTACAGGCCTGCGTTGGAAGTCAGTAGGGTGGGCCCAGAAAAGCAGAGCAGCTGAATCAGCTTTCCTCTGGGATCGGGTTTGATCAGATCCACAATCTGATGCTTGGTTGATTGGGGTGGGGAAGTGTTTCTAAGATTGTGGAGTATTGTTTTCTGAGTAGCAAAGCAGGTGTTTGTCAAATGTCAGCTTCTGGAATTTGACTTCTTACACTGCACACTTTCTTGTGATTGCACAGTGAAGAAAGTGGTTGGATTGAAGTAATTTAATGTATAGATTTAAATTATATTTGTTGATATGAGTATACTGAAACACTGCACTGAATTTTAAAAACACGTATTCAACCTCACATAGTTACAGCATAAATTTTAAATAATTTTCAGTAATTGCCTCTATACCCCAATTCTGCAAACGATTTGTTAATTTTGAAATGCAAAAGGAATGATAAAGCCCTTCTAGTATCTTGTCTTTTCCTTCAAAGTTCACTCAGTAATAGCCACTTACTAATCCAAAGGGGATAAACTACACTTTCTTCACTTTGTACAGACTGTTTTTCACAGATTCTTAACTTAAATGCTCCAATCTGCCAGGAAACTCACCATCTTTGGATGTGAACTTAGTGACAGCCTTTATCTAAGGGCTCTCATATGGTCTTGTCCTGCAGTAGGTAAATAATGCTAACCACCAGTTAAAGCTGCCAAGGCAGTTACACTGAAAATGTTTGGAAAAGAAAGAAGCTTCAGATTCCAATTACTGCTTAAAATACCTGCTTGCACGTGTGTTACCACATCTTAACAGAACACAATTAAACGTAATATAAGGGTCTTTTTCTCTTGTTTGTTTTGTCTCTTAGTGTTTTCCTCTCATCTGCTTTTCCACTTTTTGCTTTTTCTGTCTCTGGTATGGGCATGGTCTGTGTCCTTTATTTCTGCTCTGAGGCTTCTTACTCCTTTCATAGGTGTCCATCATTACTCTTCCTCTGAGGACTGAGGCAAGACTTTAGATTTACTCTGAGGAGAGGGAATTTAGCTTCTGTTGTCAGAGCACTTAATATAAGTCAATGTGTTAATGTAACATTTTGTTTTCTGCAGGTTGGGAATCCACGCGTTGAGCTCACTCTTTCTGAACTTCAAGATATGGCTGCCCGACAACAACAGCAGATTGAAAATCAGCAGCAAATGTTGGTTGCTAAGGTAGTAATTGTAGATAGATCATAATAAATACAAATTTCCTTCAACATAAACAAGCATAAGTTTAATGGATACAGAAAACCAGACTAATTCATTCTAGATAAGCTCAAGAAATAGCTTGAGAAATCCATTGTTTTACCAAGTTAATTTTAACCTAGCCAATATACAACATTTCAGTGTAAATGATGCTATTGACAATCTATGTCAAGCTAAGTCATGTGTCTTTATCAAAATACTGCTAGGTTTTATTTGGCTCTTTTGAGGCCCAATTCATGGTCTGTGGTTGGCCAGGCTTCACTCTATGATCATGATTAGAAGCTCAGTTGCTCCAGTATAGTAATAGCGGTGTGAATGTGCCCGTTTCATGTGTAGTCATGTATGACATTTCCTAAGTCTCTAAGATGTAGGTATCTGTTTACAGAGTGGAGAGTAGGTTTAACGTTTTTAATGTTGTTGTAGGTGTTATCAGTACAGCATGCATTGGATGCTTGGAGTACCTATATCAGTTCTGCTGTTCTTTCTTATGGAAATAATGTAGAAAAAGAAACATTTTCCATGAAAGTCTGTTATTTAGAACTGGGACATTATCTTACAGTAGGTCAGCTTGTTTAAAATGGGTCTGTTGGACATATTTTGTCTTTGGGAAGCTGGATAACAGCATTGGAAGGTCATTTTGCAACAGCAGGAAAAGTGTTAATAGTGTCAGAAAACAAATGCTAGAGGAAGCTTCAGAGATGACTTTGAGTGTTCAGGCTAGGGCTGTATTTGTACATACATGTAAATTTGATATCTGGTCTAAAAAATCATGCTCTAAAAAGTGGTCTAAAAAATCTGCTCTAAAACAGATTTGTTAGTGTTAAGAGTTGTTCTGGGAGGACTGATACATATTTTAACTAGATTCAACTTTTGCTGATTTCTGGAAATAAAGAACTCACTGATCATAGTGATGGGTTTTTCTAAGTTAACTTTTTTTTAAATAAATGGGTAATAGGCACCTCTTGTCTAAAACCTCATTTTGTCAGGAACAACGTTTGCGTTATCTGAAGCAGCAAGAACGGCGTCAGCAGCAGTCTGTTTCTGAGAGTGAAAAGCTTCAAAAACTTAAAGAACGTGTTGAAACCCAGGAGACAAAGTTGAAAAAAATCCGTGCCATGAGAGGACAAGTGGACTACAGCAAGATCATGAATGGCAATCTGTGTATGTGGAATTTTAAAGTAATTTATTTAATTTAATTTACTAGTCACTGCGTGACTAGCAAATATTGACTAGCAAATACAGCATTGAAGCAGGATTTCAGATAGAATGTCTTTTGTCTTACAGAGGGCGCTGTGTTTCTGTGAAATTCATATATGATGTAATTTTTTGTTCATTTTATATAGTCAGGCATGAAGTCAGAAAAAGTCTGTTCTCTAATAGGAAATAGTATGACTGTTAGCAAATTCCCAACACATAAATATTTTAGATGTGCATGCATATACTAGATGTAAAACTAATGTGTTGTATTTCTCAATCCCCATAGAATTAAAAAATTAACAACTGCTTTACTTCATTGTTTTTTGTTATTTTTATCCTGCTAATTTTAGCAACTGAAATTGAGCATATAAGTGCCATGTTCCAGGAAAAGCAGCAGGAGCTCCAGGCTGCAGTCTTAAAAGTGGATCAACTTACTCAGCAACTGGAGGATTTAAGGAAAGGGAAGCTTAATGGGTTTCAGTCTTACAATGGACAAATGACGGGACCTGCTGCAGTAGAATTAAAAAAGTTGTATCAAGAGCTACAGGTAAGCAACAGAGACATGCTATTTGAATGATAGCTGTAGATTTTTAGAAGTTTTATTACTGCTCTTATGGGTGGCCATTTGGTTCTGTGACATCTCATAAAGCTGGTGTATTAGAATGCTGTTAATATGTGAGATTGTAGTTAGCATATAACCCTCCTGAAAACAGATTTTCATTAGCTTTAAAAATAGTTTTTGTTGTTGCTCTTACACATTATGATACAAAGTGTGCAAGTGTTCTGAAGGTTATTTCTCTGCCCCTAATACTTCAATACTGAATGTTGACATAATCTAGTATTTATCTGTCTCAAAATTTTTTTTTTAAAAAGTTCGTTTCAGTAGTGTTATATTTTGCAAAAAACTGGGTGTGGCAAGCTCACTTAGATGTCATCTTAAATTGGAGACATGGCTGGACAGTGACTGAAAGTAAAATTAAAATACATTGTGAAAATACAGCTGTAATGTCTGGTGTAAATAAAAGACATAAGAATTAAATAGCATTTTAACAGAATCATCTAAAATATAAGCTGCACTGTACTCACTGCACTGTATAGTGCACTATAGCTGCAGTATATCGAACAGTATTCTATCACTATCATATATCTTCCTCCAAGAAGATTATTAGATCTGAAATGTAATTCTTGCATGATTAATTAAATATTCAATTTACATTGAAATTTTGCCCAGCTTTTATGTTTAAAAGTTACAGAATACTTAATTGTGTGTCAGTGTATCAGGATTTGAGGGATTTTTTAATTTAGTCATGTAATTTATTGTGATCAAGGCAACAGCTCTAGTATATATTTACTATTTCAAAATTAGTCTCACTCATTTTCTTACATGAACACATACAACATACAAATTAATTCATCACATGTTTTCATGAATTAAGAATAAGGGCTGTTTTTCCCTTCTTTTACCCTTTCCCCATTTATACAAGGCATGAGTGCCTTTTGAGTATTTCTAAGTGCAAAAATGCTCAATAAATTAAGATTTACTTCTGTCTTGTGCTTCACGATGATCCCATACGTGTTTATCAAGACTTACATTTGCCTCAGGTTTTGCATGTAACATTACCATGAAAATTGGAACACTGAGACAATACTGTCAGACTTATTGAAGGTATGAAAAAATGCCAATGGGAAAGCAAGAGAAATTATTATAAAGACTGTCATGGTTGATTTAAACCATAAAGGTAATCAATCCCCTAATCTACTGGAAACCTGCTGTGAAGGCTTGGGTTTAATTTCCATGTAGAGAGGAAAATCTGTGCCCAGTCCTTGCACTAGCAATTCAGTTAACCTCCCATCCAGACATCAAGAATTTTCATGTGGAACTGGAAACAGATTTAATAGCATAATTTCTGTTCTGGTTTGTATCGCTTAGTTTTCATGATAGTCAAACTGTCTTGTTTAAACATAATTTTCAACAAACATCTTCTATGACTTAATTTTTCACAGTGGAATTCAGTTTTGAAATGTCTATGCCTAATTCTTCAATCCATTCACTATAAATGGGATGCAGTCTACATGTATTTAATAGGTATCCACCAGTTTATTAGGACATCCTTTTGCTGTTCTCCGAGTTGTTCATGGTTGCAAATGCTCATTTGACAGGCTATGTGGAAGCCTAACATTAGAGACGTCAGAACAAGTTGCTGGTACAAATTGCTTTGGGTTTTTTAACACTGTATTAAAAAACAACTTGATGACAGAATGAAGTAACTGTCCTAATAAGTGCGCTTGTTGGTTTTTTTTTTTCTCTCCCAAAGATTCGTAACAGGCTTAACCAGGAGCAGAACTCCAAGCTTCAGCAGCAGAAAGAACTCTTAAACAAACGCAATATGGAGGTGGCTATGATGGACAAACGAATCAATGAGCTGCGTGAACGACTATACAAGAAAAAAGTTGAGGCACGTCAAAAAGAAAACATTCCTGTAAGATAAACTGTTAAAAGGGCCACACTTCAGTTTATCAAGAGCCTATAAAAACCACATAGAATCTCACTTTTTCCCAGCTGAGTAATACAATTATGCATAAAGAACCTATTTTAAAAGTAGCAGGCTCCTTAAAACTATTTTAAGGTTTTCCATAGATACCAGAAAACTGTTAGACAGAATGTGTTTCCTTTTATTTTTTTTTATGGCACAGACCATACTATATTAAAGATTATAGTAGTTTATATTTCTAGGAAGGAATATGTAATCATGGGCTGTGTTTCAAAGCGTGAAAGCATAAAATGTTTTTTATAAAATATTGATCTTCCAATATGGAAAATTGATACAAATATAAATGGTCTGAGAAAGTTAGTCTTAATAGCTCTCTGGAACTTTGGAAAGAATTCAGTTGCACAGTAGAGCATGTATCTAAGAACTAGAGTGCTCAATTCTGGATCTCCGTATGTATTCCTGGCTGGAGGTACTGCTTTTAAAAAAAAGCCCATACATATTTGATCATTTAAGAACTCACATTTGCCTAAGAAAGGCACAGTGAAAGAGACATTACTCAGATAAAGGTTTCTACAACAAATATATATGCTGTGGCTGAGAAATTCAATTTTTGAGGTGTTGATTTTAGGGAATAAAATTTGTACATTCTAGTACTTTTTATTTTTTGCAGAGGCATGGTGTATGGTGACTTAATTATTAAGGTGACTTAGCTACAGTGCATGGTTCTAGATAATTAAATTTAGATCCTGTTCGTGCACAAATGCCTAGATGAAATGGAAGCTCACATTTCAATTTGCCTGATTTTTTTTTTTAGTTGAATCGTATTAATGGAACTTCGTCACCCCAGTCATCGCTGAGTGCTTCAGGAAGGGTGGCAGCAGTAGGACCTTACATCCAAGTTCCAAGTGCTGGCACTTACGCTGTACCAGTAGATCCAGTTAAACCACAGTCTCTCACCATTGCTTCTAGCTCAACACATGGAAGATCAAAATCTGGTAAGTACTTAAGTGTTGTTTGTTAATACATGTGATTTTGGAAAGGCTAATAAAGAGAAAGAGTAATTTTAGGAGACACACTGTTGGTATAATCTCTGTAGTGGAAGGGGCAAGTTATACATGTCTTGATGCTATTCTGTGAATTACTCATTTGATATGAGGCATTTTTTGCCTCTTTCCATGACTTTTTTTTCTTAGGAGACTGAGTGTTTTCCTTGAAATTTTAATAGCTAGTACACCGCTAAAAGGAGCACATGTTCCTCCACAGATTCTGTGTTCTGTCTTTAATAGCTTTTCAGTTAGTTTGTGTGTTTGAATATAAGAATGAAATCAACTTGGTGTCAAACTGTTATAAACTATTTACAGTCTGTTGCTTTTCAACAAGTAAAACAAAGCTAGTGAATGAATAAAAAGAATATTATTTCTCAGAAGGAGACTAAATAGGAAAATAGAATAAAACTATGGGAGACTTTTGCTCCAACTGAGATATGAGAATATGTGGTGCTTGAAGAATTTCTGAAATGGAATAACCTTAGCACTAGTGCTGGTTACTTGTTTCTGCCTTCATCAGTGAAGGAGCTGGCCCTTCAGAGTAGTCCCCACAAATTCTCCAAAATTGGCTCCCATGTCTCCCATAATTAATCTACATTATAAAATACATTATTTTTTTTAACCTCACATGTGATACTGAAGGAAGCAGGTTGGGGTATTTGTGCCTGAAGTTCTTATTCTGTCAAAGCTCACCTCTCTGCTCACATCTTAGCAAAATCAGAATTCTTAAGAAGAGCTTAGCTACAAAAACACCCATAATATAAAAAAGCCCAATCTCATTGGTCTAACCACAGGACTTGATTTACCTGGTCACCTAGGAGAGATCTAAAAATGAGATAAGCAGTAATCACTAAAGCAAAGCTTCTGCAATATTTGCATATGTTCCAGTTCTTAAAACTGAACACTCCAGCAAAGCTTGCAGCATGCTTCCAGGTGGGGAAGAAGAGATGGAGGGAAGACAATCTGAACCTCTGTGTAGGAAAGAATCATGGACCCCAAGGTCATGAAGTAAAGCTATCTAAACAGAATTTGAAACAAAAACTCACCAGTCTTTTCCATTGATATTAGTGACTTAACAATACCTTTTTAATTCAAAGGCTGTACAAACCCCATCACTGTGGTTTTATGGAAAATTCTTAAGAATATGGAATGACTTAATCACGGGGTGAAGTGACAGATATGCAACAGTTTTGTTTTCAGACATGTGGATTCCTCTTCCACATATGGGAAAGGACAGTTCATAACTTCACCGACCAAAAATAATTCACTATCAGAAGATACGCATACCCACTTCTAAGCCTCCCTCAGGAGGCTACAACTTCTGAATGATAACTTTGATTTTATAAAAGTAATTATTCTGCCATAGGACTTTGTGTTTATTACTCTGAACGTACTTGAATAATGTTTTGTAAGATAGATTTATGTAAGGAGAAGCTTATATGCTCCCAAGAAGAAAAGACATTGAGAATTTTTTTCAACTGTCATGCTTTTATTTCTCATTATCTGAGTGTTCCTGTTCTGATTTCGCCATTGTCATTGTTATAATTTTTCCACCACTTTTTTTCTTTCTTTTTCTGTGTAACTGGATCTGCCTTGGTGTGTCCGGTAGAGACAGACTGTGGGTGTGTGAAAAAATCTCCAGACACCTGGAAGGTTTCTGATTTAGACATAATAGTGGATCCTATTCTGTCACCTCCCACTTCTCTTCAGTCTGCTGTTCACAATGTCATCCGCCTGGCACCTACTCTCTTTGACACCCAGCACTGTGAGTCCGTAGATCATCTCTGGCTAGCTAAGAACTCAGTTTTTAATATGGACATCTGAGCTCTTGCATACAGATGCATATTAAACAGCATCTTTAGAACTTGGGTTGTGGTCTGGCATGGAGAAGATGCTGTTGAAATGTAAAATCGTTGAGCAGTTGCTTTTCATCTTTGAAGGAAACAGATTTGCAGCAAATTCATCCGTGGATTACTGGAGTAGTGTACTAGGGATGAGTTTTCTTCATTGAAAAAACTTTGTTATTAGAAAATTCATGATAATCACCAAAGCATCTTTTAGTATATCTCAGATTAGACAGGTACATTACATACAGGTTTAGCTTGTGTTACTTTGTGGGAAACTTTGAGTTTCCATGTTGCGCTGGCCCCAGAGTTGGGATAAAAGCTCAGTCTGTCCAAGTCAATAGGAAGAATCTTGCTGACTTCCATTGAACAAAAACATTATACTTGGCTTGCACTTCAGTTGCTGTAGTAAGCGTCCAGCATGCAGATCTACAAAAATTTTTAGGTAGACAGAGAAAATGCATAAAACCTGTTGTGTCTGCATGTCACTGTCTTACTTAAGCAAATGCAAAATGGACTAGTGAGAGTTGAAATGCACTGCGTGTTAGGTAGTCTTAAAAGCAGCAGACAGTGGGGTATGTTTGGAGGAGAAAGTGAAGCCAGTTGGCTGAAATGGCTTTGAGGTGGCTCGGGAGCAGGAGCTAGTGAGGGTTTGTGAGAAGAGTGAAGAGCCAATCAGATGAGAAAGAGTGTCTGGGTCCTGTTCAGTCTAACCAAAGATAGCAGAAGGCAGATGCTGTCTGATTGCCTCCTCTTAGCACCTATCGCGCAGGCTCTGGTGTCATACGCTGCAGCTGCAAATTGCAACAGCAGCTTAGTTAAGTGCACGAGATTCAGTTTGGGTTGTAGGAGTGCGAGAGGTACTCTCATTAAAAAATGCGTGGTAGTTGGCAAGTCTGACAGATTGTAATAAGAAGGACACGAAGGTGGGAACGGTTACATTCTGATGTTTATAAAGTAGAATTGAAACGGAGAACTTAAGGGGAGACAGTCTGAATTTACTTCTAGTCTGTTATCTCACAATCTGAGAATGAACATGCTAATGTTTGGAATTCAAAGGATTACCTGAAGTTTTTGTGTAACGATGTTTCTAATAGAAGAGTATGGGCTTGTATTTGCAGGTAAGATAATTAAATTATTCGAGACTTCTGTTTCTGTATGTCCTTTCTTAATAGCTAAATTTACAGCTAAAGATGCTTCCATGTTTAGCATGAATCAATCATAACACCTTTTACTGATCTTCAAAACAAAAGTTTTACTGAACCATAAATGTTAATCAGTGCCTATGTGGAAAATTTGCCATAATTTAGGGTCAGAGTGTTTAGACAGTCATCTTTGTTGGTCTTGGTCTTGCTCTTGATAACCAGGTGATTAAGAACAATAACAAACAAACAGAAAACCCCACATGTCCAGTTTTGGGATGTTGCCAGTACTAAAGCTGGACCTTGTTACTTCCTGGCAGTTTGCAAATGTGAAAAGTGATTTCTGGACTATATACTATATTATCAGTGTAAAAATATGCAAATGTTAGCCCTCTTTTAATGACCAACCACAAAAATACTCTTGCTCCAAAGAAGTTTTCTCTCAGAATTCAAACACAGTTGATCTGAATTTGAAAGTTTAATACAATTTAGTGTGTGTAATATTAAGGAATGGTTTGCACCAATCAAAAAATAATTAGTATGTTATCTTAAATGCAAGAAGTATAACTTTTCTGTTGCTCACTTAAAAGTGGTATTATTTTAACAAGCATAAAATTGGGTTTGAGGTAATAGAGTGAATTTGCACTCATATAATGAGTGGTAATTGTCAAGAAATCTTCAGGTTGTCATTTCCATGGATGGGAAGAAAACACATACTCAATAAAGAGTGTAAGGCTCCTGGATAGAAAATACAGTGGTGGTGATAAATTCACTGTGATTAGAATGTTCCCATGCAGCTTATTCCTAGATTGTCTGCTATACTAGACAGAGGCTGGCAAAGAATTCTAGAAACAGCCTTGCTGATTCTGTTTTCTAGGGGCTTAAAACTGAAATGAAATGGGAAACTTTGCCATTAAACACCTGATTTTCATTTGATATTGTTTTACTTACGGGATCCAGAAATCTCAGTAAGTCTCCACACACACACTCCATTTTAGCTTTTATCGTCTAGTAAAGTTAGTTATGTGTTATGTGTCATCTTAACTGATGCTAAGTGCTCCACTTAGATAATTACAGGCAATAGGGAAGGAGGAATGATCTCTGGTCTCCTTTAGAGTAAGAAAAACCTGAAGTTTAATCTTTTAAAGGCAAATCAAAGCCTTAGGATCTAACCAGGGATCTATGTAGTTACTATAAACCTGATATATAATTATCAGGCTATTTAAACTCTCTTGCTTAAGAGAACAGAAAGTAAATAGTCTCACACAGTTAATAGAGTAACATATCAATGCATCTAGGGCTTCATTAAGGATTTGTTGCCTGAGTTTGTGTAGCTATGTATGGGGTTTTTGCATATGAAGAAGATAAAAACTTGTATCGACGCTGGAAGTTGAAGTTGTCAGCTGACTTTATAAATTTCTTTAACATTAAATCTGTGGATCAATTCTAATCAGGTGAGTGTGTTGAGGAAAAACAATAGGTAAGTTAACTGCCACTTACAGCAAAGGAATGTATGCTTTTTTTCCACCCCACTGTTGAAAGGTTTTACACCCTGTTATGAGTGAATGAATCTAGTAACCGTAGTTTAAATTTGGAGTAAGTCCACTCAGAGCTTACATAGACTTAGCATTTAGCATAATTTGACAGTGTCTCTGGTTAGTACCAAAATAAATATTTTGATGAAATGTTTCTATAAGGATTTTTGTTCTGAACTTGTTTGCCTTTTAATAGCAGAATATGCAATACTCAAACCAAAATTTTAACCATCTCTCTTTCTACAAAAATTTTCAATGCAATTTGAATGTGTCAAAGGGTAACAAACAGCATATTACATGCAGCGATTGGATTTTTGGTATCAACTTCCAAATGAAATATTAATACTGATTTATCCCATTTCTGGAATCAAATTAATCCTGTTGTAATTAAGTTGTTCCATTTCACGTGTTGTTTTGCTTGTTTACAGTGGTGGTGTGGATTATCTTAAATATAGTATTTTTGTCTGTTTTCAAGCTAATGATGGAAATTGGCCAATGCTTAAACAGAGCTCAACCCCTGTGGTAAAACCCCCTCAGATCTCCAACACAGACTGGAAAGAATCAAGCATGGATACTGCTTTAAAACAAGGAACTATATCCAGCCAGCCTTTGCCAACTTCAGTATTAGGAAGTACTGATAAGCTGGTGGGTTTTGTGTGATATATTTATAGATTTGTTTTCCTGAGATTATGAACCTTTGGCTTCTATAAATGAATTCACTTCATTCCATTTCATATTTAAAAAATCATAAAGAAAATTACCTTTGCATTCCTCCTGTTCCTTTCTGTTCTTACCACATTACAATTTATATTTTTTTTCAACTTCAGTAGTTCATATTCTTTCCTGTTCTTTTACGTATCTGGTCTCCCCTTTTTCCTCTTTTTGCTTCTCCTAATCATCTTTTCCACCTTCCTATTTTTCTAATCAAAATCTTCATTACTTTTTTTCCTTGCTGCAGATGATCACTTTTTCAAGTGTATGTTTAATGACAAAAATTGTCATTAAATCCATCCTTGAGTGAGTCCACTCATGTTGTCTGTCTGTACTGCTGTTCTAGTACTTCAAAATGCTTCAAGACTGTAATCTTGAAAAAATAAGGACCTTGTCTTTAAACAGTTTTGCTAAACTCTGTTATCACACTATGTATTATCAAGTACATTATCAACTAGATACTGACATCCAGAACCTAGAACAAGTTATTCAGGCTTTGAAAGTATGTAAATAGTTTTGGATTCATATTAATGTATTATAGCTGAAGATGCCTTTAAACAGTGGCTTCTGTCTGATGTACGATGAGGTGTAGAATCATATCTAGTGATTAAGGAACACAAATTGTTTATATCGACTCCTTTGCTGTCACACAAGATTCTTAGTACATTAAATGAGGAATATTCTTGCTCACAAGTATTTTATTTAATTAAATTATATATACTATTTATTGTTCTTACATAGGGTCTTGATCTGGGGAAGGTGCCACCAGCAGTTCCTGGTGTAAGCAAGCAGTTGCCTCAAAACTATGGGACGTATCCAAGTCCAGTTCCCTTAGGAACAGGTTCTACAAATTCTCTAGAAAGGAGGAAGGATGGCAGCCTGCCCAGACCTGGCACCAGCATAACAAATCGTCAAAGACCTGTTCCACTTCCGCCGCCAAGCAATGTACATCAGCCCAGTTCTTCACAACAGATTCAGCAGAGAATTTCTGTACCTCCCAGCCCTACGTATCAACCTTCCGGTCCCCCCTTGTTTCCAGGAGGAGATGGCAGGCCAGAACTCCCTTTAACTGTGGCAATCAGACCTTTCCTAGCTGATAAAGGATCACGACCTCAGTCTCCCAGAAAAGGGCCACAGACAGTGAACTCCAGTTCCATCTACTCAATGTACCTTCAGCAAGCAACACCACCAAAGAATTATCAACAAGCTGTATACAATACCTTAAATAAGTCAGTAAAAGCAGGTAGAATATATTTTGCTTTTTTTTTTTTCTTTGACTATTAAGATCTACTTGTTGGGCTTAGTTTACTTTCCATATCAACTTGAAAAAATTGTTTAAAGCAGTGAGAAGAGGAAGGATATTTTCACATATGCAGCATGGCAAAAAAACGATCCCATATTTTTGGGGTGATAAGTATACATTTATTTACTTTTTATTTAAAATAAGATGCAATTAGAACAATACAGTCTGGATACTCTACCAATGCTTTTAGAAACAAGTTGAAAAAACAAGTGTCTGGTGAGGAGAGTTTTTCTCCTCTTACCATTTCCTCATGAAAGAGGAAAAACATTCCAGGTGTTACTTGTAGCTTATGATTGTAAGAAGCATCACCATCACCGACAGGTGAGTATTTCTGTTTTGATAGGTTCCAATATAATTAGTTTTGGTTTTTTTCTTTCTGTATTACTGTTAAACAACCAGCAACAGAGGCATATGCAGTTTATTTGCAAGTATTTTATTACATAATTTGAGAACAGTTCTTCACTGTTTTCCATCTTTCTTTTCTTCAGTGTATGGAAAACCTGTATTACAATCTGGTTCGACTTCTCCCTCACCCTTGCCATTCCTTCACGGTTCTTTGCCTGCCCAGACTTCCTCACAACCACAGTCTCAGCCTCAGACTGAAGTCTCTGAAAAAGATCAAGAGCTGGAAAATGCTCCCCCATCCAGTGAAAATAGCAATGTGGAAAACATTCCTCGTCCTCTCAGTCCTACTAAGCTCACACCAATTGTGCATTCTCCCCTACGATATCAAAGTGATGCTGACCTTGAAGCTTTGCGAAGAAAATTGGCCAATGCTCCTAGGCCGTTAAAGAAGCGTAGTTCTATCACTGAACCAGAAGGCCCAAGTGGACCAAATATACAAAAATTATTGTATCAGCGCTTTAATACTCTTGCTGGAGGAATAGAAAGTGCTCCTTTTTATCAGCCAAGCAATCCACAGGACTTCATAGGCATCCTAGCTGATGTTGATAATGGTAATGCTAGTACCAATGGCAATATTGAAGAACCTATTTCTGTGCAACCTACAGTTCCTCTTCCTGATGAGCCACCCCCTTCGTCAGATGCCAATGATAATGAATTACCTTCTCCTGCTACTGAGGAACTGGTAAGCACTGAAACCACAAATCAAACATCTGAGACAACTGAAGATAACAACAACAATCCTGCTATAGTTCCTTCTACTGAACAGTCATCCAGTCCCACGCCTGAGGTCAGTTCTCCAGTAGAAGATGAAGCTCCTATACCACCTGCTCTTCCTCCTCCAGTTGCTCCAGTAAGTAACAAAGCAAAAAAACAATTTTGTGAACTGTAGAATAAGCTGTGTGTTTAAGCATAACTGGAAGGTGGTAAGCTTGTGTTGTGTGGTTTGCACTTCAAGTTTCGTGATACTAGAAGAAAAGAAAACCAGGGAGGTCCAAGGAGAATTCTGATGGATTAGTTTCTTTACTGCTGTAGCTGTTAAATAAGGAAAATATGCATACAGGCAACAGGAGGTTCTGTATGTACTTTAGGTTGTAGAACTTTTTTTGGGGGGTATACTCTTGTTGTAGAACTAATTCTGGAATCTGAGATTCCATTAGAAAATATTTTTTTCATTTCCTGGGGCCTACAAAGATAAATATTTGTATGAAACTAAGGGTAAGCTATGTCAGGGGGAAGCTTTTCAATTTGCAAGCAAACTGAAATAACTGTTATGGGAGAAGTGCACTCTTTTCCCCCTCTCAGCAGAGATGCGAGACCAGGGCTAACACCAGTAGCAACACAGCTGACTTGCTTTAGCAGAAATGTTTTTCTAATGGGCTTGTCACATAATTTGAATTGCTTTCAAAGTCCCTCCTCCAGCTGCACCAAAATCTTTTAAATATTTGTCATTACCAAAATCTACAGCATACAGAGAATTGAAAATAGGGAGAAAACAGTTTTGTTGAGTTTTTTCCTTTGTTGTTGATGTGACTCACTTTAACATTAGTTTCAAAGAGTATCTCCTCTTTTTGAGTCAGGCAGGGACCTTGCATTCCTCTGACAATCTGACTGACGGCAGTGTGCACAGGGCCTTGTATGCATTTTCCATGAGCACCACTGGGCCAGGATACTTCTGGGAGAATGGAATATGCTAGCAACATATACAGTGCATACTGTGAGAGGTTTACTTTCTAAACTGAAATAGCCATACTAAACAGGAGTGTAAATGAAAATGGATCTTACAGTGCTAGAGACTAAAAGCATTCTATAAAAGCTGAAATTAATAATAGAAACTTTTTTTCTGGAAAGTGACAAGGGCACATGTGAATGACTCAATATTCTCAAAACACATGTAAATGGGTTTCGGATCTTGAGAATGCTGCTTCTGATAATACCAGCTAGAGTGTCACATAAAAGAGCTTCACAGTCTGTACTTTTCTTTCCCACAGCAAAACTCTTGTCCATACTGACCACCTACAGCAGATACTTTCACTAATTCAAGGCAGAGATTCATCTGAATAGAGACTCAGGCTTAATTGTGTCATGCTTTCTAGTCTAAGCCAAAGTTTTGACAGTGTCTCAGTCCACCAGAAGCATGTTCAGCTTATTAGATACAATTAAGATAGTGGTGCTCACAAACCATTGACTTAAGTACTTCCTTGTACTTGCTACCTTTAATTAGAATCTTCTAAATTATATCGGCATGCTTTTTCACTTTTTAACTGAATAACATGCAGTAAGATAGCAGGCCTTTTATTTAGAGACTTTATAGTAGAAATATTTATAGTTCTAATCACCATTTAAGGAGAATGGAATTCTTAATCTAGTCAAAGAATAACTGAATTGTTTGTAATACTTATGCAACATGAAATGATGCCTTCCAACCTTCATCTCAGATAAAACGTACCAACTTGAAGAAACCTAATTCAGAAAGAACAGGCCATGGTTTGAGAGTGAAGTTCAATCCGCTGGCCCTCCTCCTAGATGCTTCTTTGGAGGGAGAATTTGATCTTGTACAACGAATCATATATGAGGTGAGCTTCTCAACAACGGCAACCTCTTCAAATATTTAGGGGGGAAAAAAAAAAAGTGCTGAACTATTTTTTGGTTTCAATAGGTTGATGATCCCAGTAAACCAAATGATGAAGGAATTACACCTTTGCATAACGCAGTGTGTGCTGGTCATCACCACATTGTGAAGTTCCTGCTTGATTTTGGTGTAAATGTAAACGCAGCAGATAGTGATGGGTGGTAAGTGTCAAGATTTTTAAGTTAGAATCTGGGAGAAACACTACTTTGAGGCACATTCAAAATTCAGTCAAGATCTGTTTTGGGAACAATTTCTTTCCCCTTTACCCCCTGCAGACGAGCACTTTGAACTCAAGTGTAAGGTTACACTGTGTTCAACTCACATGCAAGCACACTTAAATCACAAAGTTTTACTACATTTTGGTTTTATGTAGTGGTATAGTTGCGTTTCTTGTTCAGATGCTGAAATGATTAAACAGTAAATAAGAAATGACAAAAGTTAATGTTTAAGATTTTGGTGTTCTTGAAGAATCTAGCCTTACAGGTAGATGTAGTACTTCTGAAGTGTTTGGAGGGGATGTGAAACCTTGCTGTGCTGATCTGTTTCGCCCTCACCTTTGTTTTACCTGTCAAATTTCTTCATATTGGAAAATACCCTTTATACCCAGCAGCTTTGTAAGCTGTGAAAATTGACGTTTTTGCTAGTATCTAATTTATAATATTACTGGAGTCAGGTAAATCCTGGAATCCACTCCAGTTGCTTGACAGGTTTTGGACAATGCATACGTAAAGAACAATTTCCTTTAAAAATAGACAGGCTAAACTATATTGCAAGACAAAATAGTTAGGATTCATGGAAGTTTATTTTTTCACGTGTACGTTTTTGCTTTATTTCAGGACACCCTTGCATTGTGCTGCTTCTTGCAATAGTGTTCATCTCTGTAAACTACTGGTTGAATCTGGGGCAGCTATTTTTGCTTCAACTATAAGTGATATAGAAACTGCTGCAGACAAGTGTGAAGAGATGGAAGAAGGTTATATTCAGTGTTCTCAGTTCTTGTACGGTAAGCTGTGACGATGCTTCACAAACTGTTTTAGCTTTTCTAAAATTCATTCCTTTTGTTTCTGATCTGCATGGAGCATCTGTTTAGGCCCCAGGCTTGACAATATTGCCCATCACCTACCTGGTCTTTCAAAATGCTAAAAACAAAATAGTCTTTCCATTATTATGTTGTTCATAGTCCTTCTGTTCATTGAGCTACTTCTCAGGGTCCTTCTAATGTTACAGATTTTTAAAGTTTAATTTGGCTTAATTTCAAGGAAATGGGGAGGTTTTGACAGTAAAAGTCAGTTGTCAAGTGTCTTGACAGATACTTCAACTTCCAGGTGCACAAATTTCTAGCAGATCACATGAAGAAACACATACATTTTATGAATAATTAACTCACAGAAATGTATTTAGTTACTAAAAGACATTTTACAAGGAAAGTACCTTGATGAAGCAGACAAATTTTTACTTCACATCAGAGGATATAAGCTTCATTAAGGTTCTATATACCTGACACTGCAGATTTTCAAAAGCTTCAAGTGTTACTGTGTGAGGCCTGCTGTAGAAAGCAGGCCTGTGTGAAATATAGCAGCAGTTCTAGAAGGCTGCTTTGCTCACACATTTGTAAAACTATTTTTATCCTCATTTGAGTAAAAGATTGTAAAGCTTCTATTGCATATATAATAAAAAAAACCCTCATGCTCTGACTTGTTTAAAATATTCTGTAAACTTTGGTTTTATCATGCAGTTAAATTTTAATCGTGGAAGTGCTGAAAATTGTTCATGAAATTTTATTAGTAAGAGACTAATATCTGGGTCACAGTTTCCGTACTAGAAGTCACAGAGGGAAAACCAGGATATTTTACCATCTAGTGTGTTCTCTAATTTGTTGTTAACAGGAGTTCAAGAGAAGTTGGGTGTGATGAATAAAGGGGTGGTGTACGCTCTGTGGGATTATGAAGCCCAGAATAATGACGAGTTGTCATTCCACGAGGGCGATGCCATTACTATTCTAAGACGCAAGGATGACAATGAAACAGAGTGGTGGTGGGCCCGCCTCAATGACAAAGAAGGCTATGTGCCTAAAAATCTTCTTGGGGTAAGTTCTTAAGTTGCCTTCTCTCTTCTATTTTTTACTTCCTCCTGAAGTAAGAACACCAGATGGATCTTTAGTCAGAATCTCTCTGCATCATCTGGATACACTGCTATGAAGTGGTGCACAGCAGATTATCCTTACTCTCTCTGGTCTCTGTAGCATTGTAAACACAAAGGAGAAGCTATTGTTAAATTAGTGCTGGGTTTTATTTGGCAAGTTAGTATATTTAGTACCATTTATGCTCTAGTATTTTTTCCCCTTGGCTAAATATAGGGCCCCTCTGTAAAGTGTGGTGGCTCTGTTAGGCAGCTTGAGGCTTTGGCCCGGGCAGTTCTTCAGGAAGGTTTTCAATACCTGGCACAAGATAAGCAGCATATAGGGCTGTACAAATTTAAAACAGGAAAGAGCCTCGAAGATGACAACTGTAGACAAGTTGTTTATGCTGCTCTCAGTCAAATGGAATACTGCTATCACGAGGGACCAGGAGTGTGAGGCTCCCTGAGTAGATAGAGAGGACAAAATGTGTAAGAAAACCATATAGAGCAGGAAATAAGCTCTTGACAGGGAATTCTTGTACTCGGTGTAAAAACATCCTTTGGTCTGGTCTGGAATCTTGAGCTAAATGAACTAAGTCATTTTCAAAGCATCAGTTTTGCTGCTGTTGGCAGGAATAAGTTGTCCCTTGGCCTCTTGCTGCTTCTGGTTTAATTTTTCCTGAAGTTACCTAAGAACAAGCTGTAGTTTACAAAAACCTCATCACCCAGTACTTGTCAAGAAGTACCCCCTTGTTTATAATTTCACTGATTTATATTAACTTGGTATCAACCATGCAAAGCCTGATGTTTTTATTCTGTTTTTGCAGCTATATCCACGAATAAAACCTAGACAGCGAACCCTTGCTTGAGTCCAGTTGTACAACAGTGCAATACCATGCTGGTAACTGGAAACAAAACGTACACTGGAGCCATCACTTTTGGTCATTTCACACAGAGAAATAAAACTATGATATTTAGTTTTAATGGTGCTTTCTCTTGTTAAATGGACAGCATCCACAGTTTTCAAGATCTGCAGTTTGTAAATGAGGATTGTTTTTATGTGACCCACCACTGATGAGGAGAGCGGTACCTCTACTACCTGCAATGTCACGCCAGCTATCGTCTAAAGCGGTGTTTTAAGTTCGGTGGTAGGAGCTTTCTTGTTTGTGTTCAGTGTTCAGAGGTGTCATTTGCAGAGTGCAGATACACTGTCCAGTTTGCTCCAACCCCACAGTAACTGTCCCACGTAAGGATTTTGGGTATTTTATTTGATAACAGTGAATGTTGAGTTCTCATTACTGATCCACTCTTTGGGTTCTAGGACACAAGACCTTCACCTATTACATGCATAATTAAGTAGTCACCAAAGCTTGATGAAGGCTAGGATTTTAAGTGGTAACACACTGTACACTTAAATCCTAGACAACCCCAACAAAAGCTTTACATAGTCTAGCATCTAGTATTATTTGCGTTTAGAATTGAGCTAGAAAACTAACAAAACAACAGTATCTATACACTTCTCAAAATCCCTACACATATTTCACTTGGTGTTTATTTTCTTATTATTCAGCCTACAGCACCAGTGTTTACCTCTACTACTGTAAAGGTTCCCCTACTAACCACCTGACCTTGTCCATCCTGGGCAAAACAGTACTGAACTTGCAGCAGCTTAAGGGATTTGTATGTCTGCATGGATGAAAGTGCAATAGTTGAAAAGGGTAAGAGTCTGGTAAGGCTTATACTTTGTCTTTCGAAGTCTGCCTAAGTCAGTCTAGAAGAAAATATGAAGGACTGGATAGAAGTAGAAAGAGGGTTGTGTAGATACTAAGGCAAGGAGGAGAAAGAAATGAGGTTTAGAGGAGGATTTAAGAAAGGCAATAGCTTATTTGAGGACAGTTTCTGTGGTTCTTGGCAGCCTACATCTGTTGCCAAGGCAAGTTATGCAATAACCTATTCCACTACATTGTAGTTTAAAGCAAAAAAAAGGCACTTCACTGGAATTTTAATTGTACATGATTTTATATACCAAAAGTATATTTTGAATTTCCCATTTTAAGTTTTAGCCATATTTCTTGTAATTTTCTCCCATTTAACAGTATGCAATTTGATTAATTCTTCATGTACAAGTTCTGTGTATAATTTATATATCCATTTCTGCAGTGCTGTAACTTGCTTTTACCACAGGTTAGCATTAACTGTATATATTGTGGTGAAAAGTGAAAGGGTATTATTGTTGAAGAATTTGCTACATGAATGTGGTGATTTCAAGAGCCTATGATACACTAATTCAGAGAACATGTAAATGTGCACAATAAAGTACTGCTAAGGCATGGCTGCATTCTCCAGTATTTTTATATAGGTAGCCACAGTAGATGTGCCTTTGGTCACAGTCTACATAAAAGGATAATTCAAGCTTGTCCTGTTCTATCTGCTAAATCAAGTTTCCTCATTGTTTTACTACCTGCACAGAAAATTACTTACCAGACAACTCTGGAACCTCCTTACACCAATATTCCAGCTGTGACAAATTAATACTTGTCTAGAAAAGCTCTCAGGGGTCCTTTACCTGCAGCTGAGAACTGTGTCCTGGATGTGTGTTTACTCAATTTTTACCAGCGTAGGAAGATGGAGGGCAGAAAGACACTTGGCTCAGCACGTGGAGCAGAGGATTCATCCCAGTTATCAACACTTAGAGCTAAAATTAGGGTGCTCTTTATAGAAGTCAGAAGTTTCAAAGTAGAGACCACATTTCCCATTAAAAAAAATTAAGTGACACTTAATTTCACAATATATAAGTGAATTAATTTATTCATATTTGTACATTAAATTGTATACAATTTCAGATAGCATTACAGTTAGATTAACAAAAGCTAGTTACCAAAAAGAAAATACAAAACTAAAAATTATTCTGGAAGCTTATTTATTACAGAAGTTTCAAGGTCACGTTCATCTAAGTCAAATTTGGTAGCATTTGATGAAATACTTAGATGTTTAAAATGAAATGTTTAAAAAAAACCCCAAGTGATTTCTATAAAATCATATCTAAGGCAGATTTTATTGTACATTGATTTTAAACATTTGGAGAGAGGGAGAAACCTGAGATCTATACCCAAAAGCTATTCTCTGCAGAAGAGACATACACATTTGTTTGCTTTTTGTAGCAAACAGTATATATAATTGTTACTATAAAAGTTGTGCTGTACATTAGTTGTAGTGCAGGTCACTTTCATCTTAAGTGCCAATAAAGGCTTAACAAAATATACAAAGTCTTAAAAGGTGAGGCTGTTTAAAGCATTAATTGTATACATATTGCACACTATAGTGAATACTCATGGTTCAAAAAAATACTCACATTGCATTTGCCAGTTCTTACATAATGAACCACACTGGAATGAGAAAGGGTCAAAACCAGCAACTGTTACCAGCTGTCAAATTAGCAAGAAGTAAGAGGCAGGTCTGTGGAGGCTGGTGTCTTCCCTCAAGTGGCCAACAGTTTGCTGTTCTTACTGGTCCCGGGACTCATAAAGAAGTTTTGTTGCCTAATATAAAGGCAAAATGGCATTGTGTTAACTGAAGTTTCACTTGCAGCTACCTCATCTTCCTACCCTTCCAAAAATTTCCTTCAAAGCCAAGGCTTTAAATTCTTTCTCTATTATCTTCCTTAGACTAAGGCATGTAATACACTCAGATAGGCACTAGAGCCATTTCTGAAACAGGGTTACTTACATGAAAAATCTGAGGTCATTAAAGCTTTTAGATCAACTTATTTGTTGCTTCGTGGTCATTTCTGACCAATTTTCATCAAAACTGCCTTGGAGAAACCTAGGAGTGGTATTTCTGAGTCTGTGGTAATCTGTCTAAATGTTACCGGTAAACAAGGTTCTTCTGTTCTATATCCCTTCTACACAGTTCTGGTGAGGTGTTCCGTGTGTCTCAAACTATAGTATCAAGCAAAGCCCCGGCAATCGGAAGAGATGTGTGTTCTCTGGCTGCACATCCCTTTACCTGCTGTTAACCAGGGCCTCTGAACCTTGCACTGCACGCAACAGTGACAAAACTGAGCTGAACTCCTCAAGGGAGTCCAGTCACTGCGGGGAGGCTGTTACCATAAAGTACTGGTGCTCACCATGTTTGTGGGAGTTGTATTGCTTGTGAAAAATAAATTGAAACAGGTATGTGGAAGTGCTAAATTGTACTCACAGAGCAACATGAAGTTTGAGTGTGCTGTGCTGAACACAGCATTAAATGCTGGGCTTTGGGGTGGCTGGGGAGCAACACGAGCATCCAGCCACACACTTGCATTTGCAGCCAGCTTATAAATTACAGTTCTAATTAACAATTGATCAGATGAAGAAAGTTCCAGAACTAGTTGGGGTGGTTTTGGTTTTTGTCTCCCATAACCTTGACTTGTGAAATATGACACATCGGTTTCATTAGCCATACAGTGCCTGGCAACAAAAGATGAAACAGTCTTCCACAGGGTCCTGCACCCACCTCTGTTCCCATTTTTAAAACTCAACTTCTCTGAACCTCCATAAAGTAGTGAAAACAATTAGCTGGGTTTAGGTTCGAAAGAGTAATTCGTAATGCACATTCTTCAGTGACAAAGACCTAAAGAACTTGAAAGTCTAATTCCTACTTCTTTTTCACCTATCAATATACTTAGGATCTTAGGAAACCCTCTGCTGTGTCCATCTTCAGGCATCTGAGCATAAAACTGAAGTCATGGTTGTAACAACCCTATCTCCTGTTAGCAACAAAGCCCTAAAATCCTTAAATTAATAATAAAAGGAAAAAAAAAAAAGACTCCTAGGGCTGCATTGCTGCCTTTAGCATTATTAAGCACCCTATGTGAAGATTTTGTTTGGCCTTCTCTGAGTTTTGCCTCCTTTGCTTACCTTATGCATAGCTGCCAGCCAGCTTGCTGACAGCTTCCTGTTACAGCTGAAGTCCTCACTGGCTGTAAATTTCATCTGCGTTAGCTCCTCTGATCCAGGTACCTTATACTGCAGAATCATACCTATGGCACGAGTGTTGCCTCCTGCAAAAAGAAATAAAATCTTGAACAGCAACAGGCTTTACCAAGTAACCCAACTTCTAGCTAATAAGCATGTTTGAAGAAAACGATCTCATCACTTAATTCAAAGCACTAGCAACTGCGGGTGCACTAACTGCTGCCATGCCAGAGGCAGCAGTGACCACGGGTGTTAGTGCCAGGCAATGGCATGTGCAGACTCAACATTCTTTAATTCTTTCTGACAATCACTGAGGCAGAACTTATATAAGCCCCCAGGTAAAGCCACTAGCTACACACACTAGGAGTAGCCTCATGGTTTAATGTTACCAAGTCTTCTCTTAAGTAGATGCCATACTTTCACACTATAGCCTACAGTTTGTAAACTGAATTACTAATATCCAGTTAGACTGATACCAAAGGGTAGCCCAGCTTGATACAAAGCCTGGCATAGCAGTCAGAACTCCCTCCAAAACCGGCAAAGGTTGGGAAAGATGTTTACACAAGATTAGATCACGTCTGGCAACATCATTTACTTCCTGAAGGAAATCAGCTACGAAAGACATTGCTCTGACAACACTGTGATAGGAAGATGTTTGTATCTTTTACTCTAGCTGCACAGAGATTAAGATAAACCAAAGCAAAAATACAGAAGTGAAACAAAAACTCTGTTTAGAAAACCACACTTCATTGGCATTATTTCCTGAAGTAGTAGAACATAAACTAAGCCTCAGGAAGAACACCGCCATACACAGACAGACACTTTTCGCAAAGCTCTTCATAAAGAGAAGTGTCTGCATGAGGGGGCTCCTGGAGGCCTTTACTGTAATATCCAATAAGCTAAACAAAGACAATTTCAGTCTAAGTAACCTGATCAAAAGCACACAAGCAGTGTTATTAAAGTAGTTATTTGCTCCTCTTCTAGGATAAATCAAAATACAACTTCATCATTCCCTCCCCTGCATCTACCTGGTCAGACTAACAGCTTAAGAGGTCTTATTTTTTTTAAAAGATGTATAAAAGCAAGCCATTAATTAACAGTTTATTTGTTCAGTGCAAAGCCTTACTGGCCAGTACACAAGTAGTATATTATTCATTTCTGGTATACACAGTTCAGCACACCTCTGCTGGAGGAGGTGATGCATGCACAATACTGTGTACCACTAAAGACACTTCCTCATCTTGCCTCTCCTCTTCTAGCACGGACAATAGCACATGTGGTCTAGAGGTGGCCTTGAGAGTTTTCATCCTTCAAAAAGTTACAAAAAACATTCATTCTCAGTTTATTAAACAGGACAGATGGGAAGGAACAGACACGTCAGATTTGAACATAAGTTGAACAGCTATAGATCAAACAAAACAAACAGCACTGCAGAGGAAGAAAGACAGGAGGGGGGCCATGACAACATGCTCAGGTGAGTCATGCTCACAGGTACTGGGGATACCTTCAGTAATATGCTGGCTCTCCAGAAGGCTGGTGTAAGTGTGAATATCTTTTTCTACCATCAAGAAGGCAGGCAGGCAGGCAAAAAGATAAAGCCGTCAGAAGAGTAGTGTACAAGGAATTAGAGGAGCATTAAGTAACTCAGCAACACATCTGGTTGATTTGAAGACCAAGACAAGTTATTGAAGTTAACATGCTGTACTGACTGACTGTTGCACAGACAGACTGTCCAATTGGACAACTCCAGAAGTGACAGAGGTGTTGCTAAAGAACAATTATGAAAATTCCTGACCTTGTTTGTTCTCATTTCAGTGAAATCATATTCAAGTTCATCCTGAAATACTCTAAAATCTGGTAAGAGATGAGGCAGTAAGTAGCTGCCCTCTGATTCAGATGTACCAGTTTCATTTGGCCACCCCTTCATCTTGATTGAAATTAATAAAGCAGAGTTTAATTATTTATAACCCCACCACCACCGGTTTCTCTCTTACTCTCCTCACAATTGTTTGTACCAGCAGAAGAGAAATACCAGCTGGATTCTGAAAGGGAAGCTACCAAAGACTAACAGTTCCCTCTCCTATGAGCTTTTGAATCAACAGATGTTTATATCTAGCTAAGAGAAAGGGTCAGAACAGATGATGACCACCTTTACTCAAGTTTACCGAGAAGCTCCCCCATATTACAGCTGTAAGGTAATTTCTCAATTCTTAGGTTACCCCCAACATCCCAGTAGCCACATGGACAGACTTTCACACACTGCACTCTATTCTGAGAGCAGTTGTAATAAACATAGTTACAACCAGTTACCAATAACCTAGATATACACTAATGTGAACAATAATTACAACTTCACTTTTTTTTTTTCTTAATAGTTAATTTGTATTCAGTGAAAAATTTACCTCCAGGAGTAAATCCTTCTGTAAGTATCTGAACAGTTGAAATCTGTATAATTTCAATTTCATAGTGGCTGTCTCCATCCAAAACCAGGTATCTACATAACAGAAGAATTTTAAAACAAATTTTTTTTTCCACAATATCAAGTCCAAATCAAAGGAACAAAATAAACATAATCTCTCAGTGACTAGCTGTTTATATGTTCTTTGGAGTGGAGAAGGGGAGAAATGAAGCAGGAAAAACTACATTTCATTGAAGTTCTTCATTTAAAGGAAAAAAAAAAAACAACACAATCCTTGTAGTCTGGTTTGCCAGGAGACCCTTTCAACATATTAAAAGCATTCCTCCACAGTTCTGGGGGAAGAAGAGAACACAGTCTATGTTCTAGCCAACCAAATTATAGGGATGACCAAAGTAATTCTTTGGCTGTAATGTTAAACAATATGGTGCAGTGTTAGAATCATTCTGAAACAAGATTCTTTTTGGTGGCTACAGATTCTGCCCCCCACCTTCCTATGATCTCCCTTTTAGCTGGCAAAACCACTGTATTCCAGCAGCACTGAGTGGCCTTATTAGTGAGTGGAGCTCCACCATTCCAAGGCATTCTGATCCAGATATTTTGTTTAGGTTATTAGATTATAATAATATAGCTGTAAGTGCAACAGTAATACAAGTGCAATTTCTACCAATTTTTCTCACCTCTGATTGTTGGAAAGGCGACAAACCATGAGCTCAGATTTATCAGATGTTCCCAGAGTTACAAAGAATGTAGCACCTGTAAAGAAATGCTTTAGTATTCTAATGCAGAATTTAGAAGGAACATTCAAGTATCGAAAAGGATAACTAATTTTTACTTACTGCACCTAATACACTGAATTGGGTGAATTAAAGGACTAATTGAAATGTTAAACTGATTAACATCAGCAGAACACTCAAGTACAAAAAGCTGATCTTTAATTACCATGTTCTGAAACACAGGACCTTTCACAACTGCTGTGTAATTTCTCCCACATGATGATATCCAAGACAAATCTTTTAAAAATGAGAAGAGATTTGGAGATGGCAAAAATACGCAATTAAAGACCCTATCTTGTCACCATAATACAAGCTGTTGTTTTAATATTTAAAAAAAATATATATCTTTCAGAAGAATAATAATAGCAGGGTGTGATCTTCAGCCTATGCTTAGTAAAGACACCTCCTTTTCATTACTGAAGACTAGCTCAGTCTTTGAGGTCAATGAACTTCAGGCTTCATGTTAGTTTCTTCCTGCTCAAACAGCTCCTTTGACATCGGGAAAGTCATCTTAGCTACATTAGTGGAGTGATTCATAACTTAAACTAAAGCAGACTACATGCCTAACCACTTTACTTCCTCCATGCCTCACGCTCCCTGTATTACCTAATCCCAATACTGTTGGTCTGGGAAATGAAAAAAAGTAACAACATACAGCCCTGCCAAATGGTCTGCAATCCATCTCCACAATCTGAACGAAGCAGCCTCTGAGAGCTTCACCACACTATTTCACAATTTACGCAGTCGCCCTGACCCCTCAGCATGGACCCCCAGGCTGCTGCTGAAGCGAGACAGAGAGACAACAGCAGCAAAACTGCAAAGGACATCACAGCCACCACCTCTCTGACTGCGATCTGTGGCTCTATGGTGTCAGGAACTACTTCAGACTTTAACTGCGTAACACGAAGGCAAGCAGAACAAGTTTTTAAAAAGTCTTCAGTTTGAAATACATTATTTAAAAACTCATCTACACCTTCATCTTCAAAGCAGAGTGAAGAACGATTTGTGTGTTACAGGGATGAACATACTCCTTTCTGAACCCAGAATCTGCCTAGGAACATTCACGCTAATCAGACGTGGTTTAGCTTACCAATTATACACACTGGCAATCATGCTGAGAGAGCCCATCAAAAGGCACTGAACAATCACAGAGTATGTTAAAAACTGAAGACACAGCTTCCTTAATGCAAGTGGAACACAAATTACTGTAGTTTTTAATGCTACGCAAAATTGACCACTCACGATGATCTGCCATCAACCACAGCTGTAGGCCATGGACAAGATTAAAGCTCACAGATGAAGCTTGAAACAAGCACTGTATCTTGTTAGAAAATATTAAAATATTCTCTATTGTATTTTTCATCCTTATTTAATGTAACAGGAATATGGCCAAAAGATGCATGATTTTAAGAAAAATGCCAACTGCACACGTCTGTTCTCGGAGGCATTAAAAATTCCTTTGTCTTTAATTAAACCACTCTTTGCAAACTTCTCTCTAAATAAACTGCTAACACAGAATTATTAACTGGCAAACAAGAAGCATGACAACAAAACAGTATTTAAAGGACAAAACTGCAGCTTGTTTGACAAGAGGCACCACTCTTGCTGTTTATCAGGTTTGTTTAACACAGCATTTGAATAAATGTGAGATCAAACCAGCATATATATGCATTCAGTCCTTACCATTCATTAGTACTTTAAGCTGTTTGTCATAAAACTCTGTTTCTTTCTGAGAGATGAGAGCACATTCAGCACACTGGCGCACAGGGTCCACGAAGCACATGCGAGGCAGAGGCACTTTTTTACTGCAGCACTTGTCACAGAAACACTTCCCACATCTTCGGCAGTGGTGCTAAGCAGGAGAGAACATTTTGTTTATCTATTTACAAAGGAAACTATTAGAGAATAATTTGATAAAATTACTACATTAAATATCCTCCTCCCTGAAAACCAGAACAGTTTCTCAGTTGTGAAATATACAACTTGAGGGACAGGTAAAGGAAATTTAACTGCTGGAATGGTAGAAAGAAATCTCTGAAGGCTGAACACAAAGGACTGAGTATAGTATGAACAACAGCACTATAATAAGCCTTTGCTGGCACTCTATAAACAAGCAGACTAGACATTGAAAGGGCTTCTCCAGTGCCCAGCAGATCCTTCACCTTACTGTCAGTAAGAACACAACAGAAGAATGGTTTCTAGGCCCCTTCCCACTTCCAAGCAAAGATCCTGGAAAACTTCAACTGAAGATCCTATTCTTCTGCCTTAAAACTCACTATCAAGTTTCTCCCATGGAAAAAGATAAAAATCTTTATACTCAAGATCTAAACCTATTTCTCTATCGGAAATATCAGGCAGCATAGTACAAATCCAATGAAGTTGCAAAATCAGAATTAGTATTGCAATTGTGTTTCACAGCAACTACATCTGCAACAAGTGGCTTGTGCTCCAAATCCCTACCAGGGTGTGACAGTCCCAGCAGGTCTTCCCAGTGCACGTTCTCATGTCAGGACAAGTATTCCCAGGCAAGCAGGAACTGATGTGTGGCTCAAAGCAAGTCTGAACAGTTTGATACAAGGAACTGATACACTGCAGTTTTGGTCAGTGTTAGGATTTCCTTCCAAATATCATGCAAAATTTTCTGAAGTACCTATTTCCCAAGGCTACCTCCATTTATTTCCCAAAGCTAAAACACAGCCGTCTAATGAATTAGTGCTTCTCAACCAAAACACTCCAACCAACCAACCACCATGCTCTTAATTCATCCAACTAAAAGGTAACACAAGAACTAGGAGAAAGTATGATCCAAGATTGAGGGGAAGTGGAGAGGGAGGTGCTGATCTCTTCTCCCTGGTATCCAGTGATGGGATGCATGGGAGTGGTTCAAAGCTGCACCAGGGGAGGTTTAGACTTGACATTAGGAAGCATTTCTTTACCAAGAGGACAATCAAACACTGGAACAGGCTTCCTTGAGAGGTGGTCGATGCCCCAAGCCTGTCAGTGTTTAAGAGGCATTTGGACAATGCCCTTAATAACATGCTTTAACTTGGTCAGCCCTGGAGTGGTCAGGCAGTTGGGCCAGATGATCACTGTAGGTCCTTTCCAACTGAAATAGTCTATTCTATTTCTAGGATCACCAACTGACATCCTAATGCTCTTCAGGCCTCCTGAAAATTTATACCTGTCTGGTACAATATATTAGTATGCCTGGTCTACAATTTCTCCTTCCCTCTCCCTCCAAACAATAAGTTAGAAAACACTGACTATGTCCATGCACTACAAGTTCCATTTCTACATCCTTCTTCACTTTCACAAGCGCATGCTAAGAGAGTGTCAGTGTAGTCAAAGGGATGATATTTCCCACTAAAAATCACTGTTGGCCTTTTTGTGGAGGCTGCTTACTTTCTCCATGCAGAAACCCCAGTATTTTTTCCAACAGTAGCATTCTGCACACCAGCATGCATTCCTGCTTTTATGTAATTAATTTCATGCTATTTCTAGTGTTTGCTCTACATACAGTGAGCCTAATTATGGCTCACAGCAATCAAGGTGGTTTACACTTTCTACTTCAATCAAATTCCCTTTTCCAAACGTGAGATAAACCCCGTTTAACTTTTAGAACAGGAGAATCTGAGTTGTAGTTCTTTGAATTTTAAGAATATGGTTCTTTAATGTGAGAGTGTAATTCGTTACTTCTGAAAACTTTTTTGTTTACATTTCCACACTCATTTTATCTCCCAAAACAGAGCTGAATTAGTTGGTTTCCATGTCAGTACTGATGTTAGCAGCCCACTCCAACATGAGTTCCTCTAACTCTTCTCTTGCATGTAAACTCTCTGGGTACCCAGTAATTTATAAAAAACCCCAACTATGTATTACACATTGAGCAACCAGAAGAATTTCAAAGAAGCAAAATTAAAACAAAAAGGACCTCTAGTCAGAAAAGACAGAACAGAAAGAAAAACTGCTTTAAGTTACATCAGACTTTGCATGCTATTCTACTGAAATCTACATTTTAAATCAAAATAAGCCAATACTAGTATTTTGCAACATGCTTTACATTTCACCGATTTCTCTTACCTTTCTAGTTATGAAGTCAAATTTTGTATCACACTGCATACATCTTGGGCACTAGAAAACAGTACAAATTAAGATTAATCTACAATATTTTTACACCTCTAATCCTACTACCATAAAGCTCACAAAGACTGAGCTTTATATTATGCCCTAAAAAGAAACACCTCCAAATTTCCATCCTTTATGTTTCCACCATAGACAGCTTTCATTTAGTACTGATCTAGCAAAATAACATCATCCCCATTTGTAAAACAAAAAAAGCTGCCAAACTCATTTGCCCTAAGGAATACTGCATCTTGCCAGCAGTCAAAACTACATTTCAGAAGTACTTATGCATAATTATGTTTGGCTATCCAGACAGCCATATATTCCAGAGTCAATTGTTTTTATATAAATTGTCATCCTCACTGTATTATACTGTGATGCTCTGTTGACTCTCTAAAACATTTTTCATGTATTTTAATGCTCTCAATACTTCCGTGCTAGGAGATAGTTGGTTTTCTTCCAAGCTACAACTTATTCCAGCTACAAAGTGTCACCTTCTGAAATACCTCTTTCCTGAATCAAGCTTACACTCACACTCCTCCCAAAAGAAAAGCCAGAAAAGATTGAACAAGTTTCTCTTTCAAAACTGGGTTTAAAGGGTGACAGTTTTGACTTTCTAAACTACTGGAACTGATCAGTGACAAAGTTTTTGGTATAGAAAGTAACCTACCCAAGGGCTGATACTCAGCCATTATATCACTCGATTTTCACCAATATTTTACATATTTTTATTAAACATATAAAAAAACCCCACTTATAATGCAATTATTGATAGATTTATTTGCAAATATTAATGCAAAATTATGCCTGACATCTGAATCAGGAGAACATGGTTAGATCTGTAGGAAGTTTTATAACTCTAGAAACCTTAACTCCTCAAACCAGGCTCTCTCAGAGTACAGCAGAATGTGTCTTAAAAACTGAGTAGGTGCTATTTGCTAGGCACACAGTAATCACCATTTGCCTTTAATTAACATATTTCAATTCTTAACCCTTTACTTTCTATACATTCTTTCAGGTTACAACAGCTTTTGTCATTTCAAGGACTTTTGCTTCAGCAGATAGCCAATCACTGCCACAAGTTCAACAACTAGAGCCAAGAAAGCATTACAGCAACTAAATTAAAAATTCTCTATAGAAAGTTTTGACATTCTTTTGAAGTAGATTGTTAATAATTTGCAGTAGTTTATATGTTCTGATGTCTAAATAGAAGTTTAACAAATTAGAGAGTAACAGTCACTGTAATGGAACATAAATAGCTACTTGCAGTATTTGTTACAGTAAGCTAGGTTTCTAAATCCCACACAAAGGGGAACTAGAAGCGTTCCTGTATTGTTTCAAATAACGTACTGAATTAAGGCATCCGACCACCTCTTTCCACAATGGCTGCAGAAAATCTTATTCTAACATTCCCTGATGAATAACCTTCAGCGTAAAGCAACTTCAGCATTCCCCAGGCTTCACCTCTGTAACAAGTAGTACTCTACAGCTAATACCACATTTTAGTCCACATTCGTCTTGATATAGTGTTTTAATTTTTGGCATGTTTAACTTAACTTGTCTGGGAGCTGGACCTGGCAAGAATTTTGGTATACTTTAAATTTACCAGGAGTCTAACTAAATTTTCTTAATGAAAACATATTACAAACTAGGGGGAAAAAACACTCTTCTAGATACTGTCCTAAACAGATTTCATACACAATGGTATGCTAAACACACAGTTGCTTTTCAAGGAGGAACAAAGTTATCCATCCTCTTATTTTAATACAAACTCTATATAAAAATATTTCTGAATTCCAGACCTATCATGGTAACCTGCCTGATACATAGAGCAGTCATAAACCACAAGTCAAACGGCATCAACGTCTACTTTGCCTGGGAAGAGATTTCTATTGAAGAACATCTTGAAAGGCAAATTCTGTCTATTCATCCATATGCTGACATAATTAGAGAGTGCCTGAGTATGGAATTAAGCTTTATTGCTTGAAGGGTTTTTATCACATTTACAGAGAAAGGAGCATGGCGTTTGAGTTACTTTTCATGTCTCCAAGATACAGGCTTTTTAAAACTAGTGCAAATCTGGGGTTTTTGTCAAGTGGAAACAAAAAGATATGGAGTAAGAAATTAAATAAAAATGCATGTCACAAGTATACTCATTTCACAGACAATCAACATACCACTGATATCAGATTACTTCATATAGCAAGAGAAAAATGGAAGAGCATCCAACAATCGTTGGATCTTGGTATTAATTTAAAAATACTGAGAGCTGGGTCATTACAAGTAGAGTGAAACTTCTCACATTTGCTGAAGTGTGATAACAAATTTACATAATACTTTGGAGCCAGACAGAGGTGAGAATAGTGTAGATGGACAGGAAGCAATAGTTACACTTCGTATACTTTATTTGCATATACAATAACAAAGTGATTCAAGAAGTGATGCAAGGTAATGCCTGGCTGAGCTGGTTAACACAGTGAACTTTTGCAAATGTGAAAGTTCACAAGCTCGTCAAATCACACCTTGTAACACCCTGACCAAAGCAGCTGCTAGCAGAGTGGAAAACAAACACTGCACAGATAGGGCCTGTTAGGCTTTCTGATACTACAACTGCTCAGGGCCAATTCATTGCCTGAGCCACTGGAGTTTGCCAGCAGTCCAGGCAGGGCTCTGTCACCCAACTAGTGCCAACTCTGAGAGCCCAAGCCAACACAGGACCCAGCTACATAAAGCTCAGTTCCCCCTGCAGTGATCCAGTGGCCGCAGGGAATCACTGCCACCACATCTGGAAGCTCCTCTCACACATCCCAGCTCTGAGGCATGCAGCGTTCCTCGGCCATGTAAAGATCTGGTACACAGCTGGATGTCACAAGGTTTGGCCACCTCTGCATTCCAACAGACAAATTTTACTCAATTTCTAATCCAAGATTTCCTTAATAGGAACATCATCAGCTGAGCTCTGCTGGTGATTAACAAAGAAATTCCAGGTTAGACAAGGCACATGCAGTGATCAACATTTTAAGTTCTGTCTCAAGTTTAATGATGCTCAGCACAAATTTTCATATTATTCACCTCATTATTTGTATTATAAATAAGACTACTAAAGTTTTCTGTAGTCCTGCTTCAGTCTTACACTTCAAACTCCTCAAAATAACTGCTTTAAATAATCTTGTGAGATAAAATGAAAAAAAAAATTTCAATGCTATATAAGTTTTGCAAAACTACTAACTACCATAATTTTTAGGTGGTTTTACTTTTAAAATATAAGCCAGGAGCCTCTTCCTGCATAAGAAAAATAAAGGTACTGAATTTGGAAGTGTTACTGTCTGCACAGCAGAAGCTACCATATTTGAAAAGCCAGATCAACACTCACTAATAGTGGTCTCTTGTTTTGGACAAAGAACACTTTTATTTAGTTACATCTGACATGGTAACAAGAGCAAGTGTTCCTGCTGAATTCACTAACTAGATAACATTGTCTCTTTAAATTTCATTTTATTAATAAAAACATGCATTTTATAAGCTTCCCTGTATATTGCATACCTGCTTTATTTAAGGAAAAAGTTTGGTCATCATTAACCAAAGGGATGTCAGAACTTCAATACACTAAGAAATCTACTAAAATATCTTCTTAAAAAATAATTCATATTCTTAATCTTGCATTATTAACAAATTCATTTAAAATGTTTGCCTATAATACACTTCCTCTCAACAGCAATTATCACTGAGCCTGATGCAAAGGCAACATTCAGTCACAAATCAACACCACCAGCCTATCAACCAACAGACTACAGGAGAAAAGTTGAATTTTAAGGAGAATGAATACCTGCAGCACAACTGTACTAAAAAATTCAAACTAACATCACACATCAGGCTGATGTATCTAAAATATACAGACTTCAATCTTAAATATGTTTAACCAGTTTAAATAAATCCTACCACATTCCTCAAACATCCTTTAGTTGCCTTAATGGTACTATGCATTAGACTGAGTTAGAAGTACCTTGGGGTTTTTTTAAATGAAACTAGTCTGCTACAATCAACGACTACTGAAATGTCAAAGTACATTTCAAAAGGTCAGGGAGAAAACTAATTTCAGTTTAACTGTTACACAAATTATATCCACTGATGATGATGTCAGGAATCAGGAGGTTTCCTGGCTTAGGAGAGCACACACAGGGTACAAGTCACCAACACCGCAAAAGCAGACTCCACGCAATGCAAAGGGAAACCACTTATAAACTAACTGCTCAGACTTTGCTACAAGCTCGCTGATAAATACACACCCCGCCTGCAACACAACCAGCGCACCACACCCCGTATGGCCCTGGCTGGTGGGAGCTCCAGGAGCTGAGCACCCGTACCTTCAAACGTAAAAAAACCTCTGGTCACTAAAACGTTTGTCTTATCTACACTTCATACAAGACACATAACCAGTTGCTACTGGTGACAAGGAGGATTTTAAGTCTGCAGGTATGGAAGAGAAAAACTTGAGAAAACTCACACAAGATATTTTAGCAGACTACTTGTTAAAGTAAGTTGGAAAAGTCACTTCTCAAAAAAGGGTTGTTATTTTGGACAAAACCAGCAACTGAGTTACTAGTCATGCACCTTAGGACAGTACAGGTTAGTGAGAGCTGCAGCAGCTGTGCTAGCAGAGTGAGTCTCTAGAATTATTACTTTTACACAAAACTTCTTGTCTCAAGAGATACCAGGCAGGGGCAAAATTTTCTTCCTCATTCCTAACCAAGGAGGACATAGTGTTCCCATACAAAACAGACCAACCATGTCAGTATCTGGCAAAGAACGGCTCTGCTTAACGACTCTCTGCTTAAACTCAGATTGGCTCATCTAAAATAAATCTTAATGCCAGTCACATTTAAGTGCACTGGCGTGCCTCCACACCACAGAATGCTAGCCATAAATAAACAAACAAACAATTGATTCTAAGCTCTATCAGCATCTAGCTGTAGGGACTGGTAAAAAATAATGATCTGATGCAAAATTTGCAAAATTTACTGTAACATCATGATCACATAGTTTACTTGAAAAGTATTCAAAAGCAAAGTTGACTGAAACAGTCCAAGTTTATTCAATACTCATTTAACACCATGAGCATTCACACTGGGAGCCAGAAGGGCTGTTCTAACTTAGCCTCACTGCCTTAATACTTTCCATCTTTTTTTTTTAAATCAAAATGGTCTTCAAAATTACCTTTATAAGCATTTAAAGAGAATGCCTCGCTAAACATTAATGCTGCATAACTCGCTACACTTTTAACTCATTCAGTTCCTCACTAATTTTTGTGACAGGGCCACACGTCCCTGAAGAACGAGTGACGGTCCTACCCTTTTCAGTCCATTAACTTACGCGAAATAAGAAAATTGTGGTTTACGACTGAAAAACCGCACCCGAGCGAGCCTGACCCGCCGCCCGGTCAGTTCGGGAGGGGAGGCGAGGCAAGAGCCCTCCCGAGTCC
>NW_020799101.1:11182296-11193378 GCF_003259725.1 Athene cunicularia
CGGCTCGCGGAAGCGTGTTGCCGCTCGCCTTCCTTCTGTGCCGGGGTGGGCCGCGGTAGGCCCGGGCGGCCTCTGCCGCTGCCCTGGCCGCGGGACGCGCCCGGCTTTCCATTAGCGTGCTCCCGGTGACCTCCCTCTCTTCCCAGGGCCGTGGCTGCGGTGGAGCAGCTTCGTGCGAGTGGAGCGTGCAGAACGGTTCGGAGTTCCCCCAGTCAAAGGTGGCCATAATCATGATTAGTTTCTGTAAGTTTCGACTTCTGGCTCTCGTCAAATTGTTTCCTTAAATAGGTGTCGCTTTAAAATGACTGTTTGTTCTGTTACCAGAATGCATGGCAGCTTCTGCTCTCCCATGTTAGAAAAGGGATAGCTCAAGTTATGTATTCGTATATAACTGTGTCTGCTGCAATCTTTCAGATGATCTGAATAATAGTAACAAACCCCACTGCACTCATCTAGGCAGCTGTAGTGCTAAACTATTGTGGTTTATATCAAAGTATTAAAAAGTGTTTGATATTGTTAGAAGAAACAAACTGATTTTAATGTTTTAATACTGAATAACTAATCAAAATATCGTTGACTATCCAATTGTGAATCATTCTAAATTGCACCTGCAATGTATTTGTGAGGTTCAATCCAGAGCAAAACCACCGCAGTATTATTAGTTGAACCCTTTTAAAACATATCTCTAAACATATATCCGAGAAGTCTTCTGCCAGTGTGCTGAATCATTGTTATTTTTCTAAGATAACTGATAAATATGTTGCTCAAAAATAAAAAAGAATACAAACTTTTCGTGTTGAATGATGCTTACTTTTATTGTTGCATGTATATCTGATAAAAGCCACTTTAATAACAGATAATCCATCCCAGTGCTCTATCAGGAAATGGACTGGGACCAGTTCGACTTGAACCCTAAAGTAGTTGCTGCCCTTAAGAAAGGTAACTTAATTTGCAAATGTCTCACTGATAGATCTGTCACCATAGTGTCTTCCTTTACATAACCGTGTTTGTGGGTGTAAGCATGTAGATGTACAGTAACATTTTAGAACTGTAATTAAGTATTTTCGTAAGCAAGTTTTTTGAGTAATTGGAAGTGATATCTTTTCCCCATGCTCTGGTAATAATTTTCCAAACAATTTCATAGCAAGTGTCGATACATTGAAAGTAAATGTTGCCTGCCTAGCTTACAAGAACACAATGTAGATAAACTTCAAGTAAATGATTAGTAGAAAGTGGGAAAACTTTTGTTCATAAGACTGTAATCCAGCCAAAAATATTTATGAAGATTCTTCTAATTTCAGCTGACATAAAATCAATAAAACAGATTTTAAATCTTTCTGGAGCAGACTTGCAAAGATTGATGAAACTATCCAGTGCAGATATACAGTGCTTACTGAAAACAGTCTCTCACACGCTGAGGAGAAATAGTATGATTACAGGTAATACATTCAATACCAAGAAAGTGTTCTATTTAAATCTTGAAATGTTATCACTGGGAGAATATAAGGCTTTGGCTCCATATTGACAGAGTAATGCATAGTGAAAATGAAAAGACAAGTGATGTTGTTATGCTGTAGTGAATTATTTAACTGTCCTAAGGACAGCTCCTCTGAGACCTTGAAGGTAGGTGGAAGACGATGAGTGTCATTCTTCAGGATCAAGCCAGCCTGAAACAGGACAAATGATTTTCCAGTCCAGAAAACTTGATTAGAGGAAAAAAAGATTATCTCTCTCTTTTGGACAAAGACTAGATGAAAAACTTACATGATATATTATAAACTATATAAACTGATTTGATATTAACACCTCATTCCAAACCAGGCAGAACCTAATAGCTCCTCCTGTACAAATGCTTCGTGGCAGCTGTGTACTTAGAATTTATTTTCTTGTGATTTGCCTGTAGCTTCAGGCCTTGGCAGGATGCCTGGTACGCTGTTTCATAGTCTCCTACAGCTTCCTATTTCCATAATTGCTGTGCTTGAACCTTGCTGGCAGTATTTTCTCAGAGTGTAGCTTTCCACAGAAATTCCTTAGAGGCAGAGAAAGGAAAACAAGTTTGAGAAAAGGAAAGGGCTTAGTGTAAACTATCAATTTTTGAACAGGCATTCAATTAGTAGACCCTGTGGAGGTGGGGAAGACTAGGCTGAATTAGAAAAAATTCCCATCGGTAAAGAAAGCATCCCTTGTAGATATAAACATGGTTGTATACCTCTGTTTTGTATCATTCTGTGTTAGAAAGATACTAAAAGAAACTTTTTTTTTTCTTTTTAATCATTAAAAAATCCAAAACTCTGCAGCACTTCAGCTCTACCAAGATAAAGATCATCTCACCTCCCAACACCAGAAGCTAAGCCTAGGATGTTCAGTATTAGATACCTTGTTAAAAGGTGGCATTCCTTTAGTGGGAATCACAGAACTCGCTGGGGAAAGTTCTGCTGGGAAGACTCAGATTAGTTTACAGCTGTGCCTTTGTGTGCAGTATCCTTACAAATATGGTGGATTAGAGTCTGGTAAGTACTGAAATGTAAATACTGATTAATTTGACATTTAGAGGAATATACTGTCTTTAAGAACCTCCTCAGTGCATTAAAGTAGATGCACATATTCAGTGCATGTCTTACCCTTCTGCAATAGCATTAGTAGTCAGCTAGTTAGTAAAGCATCTTGATAGAGAGAAAAGCAAGCATGCTGTGCACATGTCCTGCATCACAACATAATTTAATACAATAGAACTGTTGGCTGTTGTTTACCTGCCTGCCACTGTGGGTTAAACTAGACACATGCAAACAATATGTGAAAAGTCTTGCTGTAATAAGTACTTGACTCCTCAGCTAACAGCCACAGCAAAACAGCCTTGTCAGATAATTTTCCACAGACATCTTGGGTATATGGTATATATTAGTTGGAGGTTTCAAATTTCAAAGAACATGTAGTTTGGTAACAATAATTAAAGTGATTTACAGAGTAAAATTGATGGAAATCTAATTGAAGAAAGCTAGTGTTGTTTCACACCTGTGATTTGCCTCGTTTTTCTGAAGTAAGTAGGTTTATTCTTTGATTAGAATATGGGGGTTTTAACCATCTATCACATTAACTACTTTTTTTTTTTTTTAAGTATCATGTGGTGTCTTGGAAAGGGAGTAAACTTGTGTCACTCCTGAGAATTCAGTGTCCTGGTAGCTTGCCTTAGGTGTGTTCTGGCTGTGATCTTGCTCTTACTTCCATGCAGCACTGGGTTTAATTTGGCAGCTCAGTGGTTTGTTGTGGGGAAAATTAATTATTTCTTGTACTATATCTGCCCATGTGGAAAAATCATGGACTGTTCAAATGAAGATCTTGCTTAAAGGGCAGTAATTAGCTCATGGCTTACGTAACTTTGCTTTAAGTTACGTCATTAACAGAGCAGAAGCAAATATATTTTGTTCAATTCCTTCATGTGTTGCTGCTAACCGCTGCAAATAGTTTGAATGCAACACTTTTATTCATGCCCTGGCATTCCTCCCTATTTATGTTGAAAGAATGGAACAAACTAGAACAGAGTACAGAAGGAGGTGCCCAGCATCCTAATGGCACTGTTGTCTCTTGTACCAGACTACAGTCTTCCTTGTAGGGCTACAAAATGGCACGTCTTTGTTATTTGTGTTTGAAGATGGTTCTTGTTTCTTATGCACTTTGGTGCCATTACGATTGTTTTGTCGTGTCTGCGTTCCCCATCTACTCCCTCATAAATGTTTCACAGAAGATAGAATGGCCATCGTATCAGTGCTCCTGTGAGAGAGCCAGAGCGTTTTGGAAGGGCGGAGAGGGCAGAACTTTTGAGGATCTTGAAGGTATAGAAGGTGGAAATGCCCTGCTTGCTGGAGTTGGAGAGCTAAGGGAGCAGTGGAATCCTAATGCTCGCTGTTTTTAATTCTGTGGTATCTTGCCATATGTTAGGCTGCATACAGTCATAGCAGCAGATACTGTTTGCATAGCACTTGGAAAATGAAACTTGATTTCTTTGCAGTCTATAAATAAGGGTTCTGTTGAGTCTCTTATGTGAAATACAGAAATGAAAAGCTTATGTTAAGTATGAGGAGTTTTATTCTTTAGGAAACTTGAGAACAGTGCTTAGTAACTATCAAAGAAGTCTAGCACTGCCAACAGGAGGGTAATCTCCATGCTAAAACTTTGCTAATGGTTTAAAATTATGGTGGGCTGGGGTTTCTTTTAGTGCTAGAAACTTCCCTTCTTTTAGGTGGTGATGTTGAAATACATTTATTTAGACAGTATTTTTTAGTTTTGACTTAGTGCTAGTCTTGTTTACAATTCTCAATGCTAGGAGGTTGGCAGCAAAGAAAGAAAATAGGACATCCTTTGCCTCCAGGTTATCTCTCTGCCATTCTAACAATGTCAGTTATGGTCAATCACATGTTGGCTGTATTTATTTTAGGTGCCCATGTTAATAACACATGAATATAATGTGACATTCTTACCCATATTAGAATTCTGAATTAGAAAAAATTGCTACTGATTCCTGGTAACAAGTTGATTTGGTGCATGACAGATTATGTTCATAGGACTCAAACTTTGAGGGTGGGGTTTTTTAGTGTTTTTTTTACTTTTCGTTGGTTTTGGGGTGGTTTTTGGTCAACAACCAGCATAGCACTTCTGTCAGCCTAAGTAACAGGAAAGCACTGAGATTTGATGAAATGGCTGATTTCTGTTTGGGTTTTTTGTGGATCAGTGAGGAAAGATGCTTATATGACCACTGAGGACAGCTGACTCAAGTGTATTTCTTAGCTTCTTTCTCAAAACTGCTAACTACTCTGACTCTTGACTTGTTTGCAGTGTTGACAGCTTCCTAATCAACTATAAAAAGCACAATGCCATAGGCTTTTCTGTTTGTGTTGTACTAGTCTCCTCTATTTAGGTTATGAATATTTACGTATCTTTCAAGATAAGTGAATCGTAAGTACTTCTGCCTCGTAATTCAGCATCGGTCTTTAATAGTGAGTTTAATTATTTGTCAGTTTCTTCTAGGCCTTGTAACTTTGCTATGAAGCACTTCCTATATTTTTAATGTACAGGTGTGTGCATCAAATGTTCCACTGCGGTTCAGGCTGAAGTTCCTAGACAAAAGCTGAAGAGGATTGACGAAGGTCCAGTAGGAGAGAGTGCTATTCCCATTCTAATGTGAAACTCAGATTTTAAGCCAGGGCAAAGCTCATCTGATATATTTTCTGTGGCTTAACTTTCTTAAAGTTCAAGATGAGAATTACATAACTGTTTTGTGAAAAGAGCAGCACGTAAAGAAAAAAAAGTTGTCCCACAGTATATTTTGGAGAAATCACAAATGGACCAGTTACATACTCAGACTACATTATCTGCTGTAGTAGATTTAACTGGTGTCAAAGAAGTGTTACAGTGGAGTAGAAGATTGGCAGGTGACTTGGTCTTTACAAAACTAAACTGAGGCAGGAAATAGTCTGTGAAGTAGAACTGTCCTTAAGAAGGAATTAATCTTCTTGATCTTTTCAAGTGTTGCACTAAAAAAAAAAACTGATTAAGTGTGTTCACTTGAACTTTTAAATTGTTGTCATGATTTTACAAAGAGGATAGTATGTATCTATTGATCAGGAATTTTAGATCTAAGTTGCTGGACCAGTGGAGCAGGGAGGACCATATTTTTGCTTCTCCAGCTGTTCTTTTTTGCCTACAGGTATTGCAGCTGTAGGATTACCTTGTTTGCCTCAATTTAATTGTTCGTCAGGTATAAATGTGAAACTGGACCACTACTGCATATGTTCGTAATACAATAAGGTTGCTTCATCATGTTTTACTCTTCTGCTTTTGCCTTGTGTTTGTTGTTTACACCGTTCTTATTACTGTGCTGAAATTATCTGCAAGGAAGATCTTTAGGAGAATTTTACGTTTCTTTTTCTCCAGATAAATTAACTGGGGGGAAAAGAGGTATTTTTTCAGCAAGCTTCTCAGGTTTTCTGGTTTGAAATGTCTTGAATATTGCAATAACTGGATCTAGATACAACTATCTAATCAATGGAACGTCAGTCTATCTAGAAATAGAAATCTGTATTTGAAAAAACAACCACCATGAAGCCTTAAGTAATGGACGTTGCATCCTTTTTAAGTAAAGCCAGGAGAGGACAAAGGCCATCCTGAAAAATCAGACCTGCCTTAAGCAGTAAGTAGATGATTTCTCTGTAAGCCAGTATTCATGGTAAAGAAATCCCTGTCTTTCAGAATTAGGCAATATTGTGCAAAAGGCAGTGGGCTGTGAATAAGAATGGTAGTCGAGAAGTCCAGAATGTTTTACTTCAGCACCTATTAATTTACTGTGCTACCACAAGTTAGCATAGCTTTTGTTAGTATGAAATTGAGAAACCACATGGGCTTAAGGAAGCTGTATATCATGGTTGGGTTTTCTTTATTTCTTTGCTTACTTGGTTTTGAATTTGCACCATAATGATTTTTCAGTTTTGTGGTGTGTTGCAAGACATAATTGGCTTATCTGAATGAGACTTGGTGCTAGATATAAATAATGTCAAATTTGTGATTAGAAATTTTTTTTATTTACCAGCTTTTTAGAAATTGTGAAACTGAAAATCTCATTAGGAATGCATGAACTGCCCATAGTAAAGATGCTCACCTGCCTATTTGATACTCGGCTGTCACTGTCAAATTGGAGAATGGTATGAAAATTAGCCTAATTAGGAGAAATGAACCTAGGGAAATAGTCAAGAAAGTTATGGTTCACCTAATTAACTTTTTAATAGTTATTTTAAAAGCCCTAAGCAGTTAAGTGATATAACTAATAGTTTACTGTGCTTTCCTCACTTGAGCATCATACAAGTTCAGACAGTATTCAGAAAGCTGCTGTCACTGTAAATTTAATGGATTCAAGTGATTGTGGATATATTTTCTCTTCTTTAATTTTCATTCATTGCTGATGGAAATTTGCATATGTGCTCATCTGTGTCTACAGATATTGTGTATGACATCAGTTGTTGTAATACAGCATTTATGCCCACAGTTTAAAATACAGAATTCCATCCACTCTAATGCTAGAGAGATGTGAAAAGCACGGAAAGTATTAATGGTTTCACTTTAGTTTATATGTTAAGGAATCATTATCAGATTATTACTGCTCTGATCATTAATGCTTTATTGTAGTCCTTATTCACTACCAGATGTTGTAAACTGCTAATAACCCTCTGTTCTCTCTGACATTAAGTATATACTTAATGAAACTGGGAAATTAAGAATAGACACTGAATATTCTGGTGATAAATGCTAATGGCTGCCAGGGCCAAGGAAAGTAAAACGGAGCTGAAGTATAATTTGAATCTGTTATTAGGTAGGATGGAAATAGAAATTGTGGAAACATTTCAGTACCTCCTGTGAAAGGCATGGATGATGATGAAGTATTTTTCCATGTGTTAATAATTTAAGAAGATTTTTAATCTCACCTGTCAAAGGCAATTTTTTTAATTAGTGGCCATTGGTAATTTTTTTTTTACTTTGCCTGATAGCTTTCTGAGTATTTAAAAATAAGACTGGGTATTGGAAAAGTAGGGTTTTTTAATGTTTCACATGTGAAGGAGGGTGGTTTAGGTAAGAATTTACAGTGCAGTTGGGGAGAGTTAAACTGAAGTTACAAGTCTACTCCTAAAGAAAACTGGGCTTAGGCTCATCTTTGTTTCGTATAGAAGATTTTCAGAATTCAATACCCTGTGTTATACATGTGTCCATCAGTAAAATATTTGTATTGGTAAAGTAACCATTTTTAATTGACTCAGTCCTGAGATCTTTCTGTTTCTGCTATTGGGTACAGTTTCATACTTTTTTCAGTGGACTGTATAGAGGAAGTTGCATCTGGAAATGGGACTTTCTGCTCCCTGGAGAGCCAGTGTAGGGATGGACCACTGAGGTGGATGTGTTCAGGATGTGTCATATTGCCAAGCACATCACCTGCCAAGCTGTGTTAGCAGCTTCAATCACTTTAGTGAGGAGTCTTAATTCTTAGATGTAGCCCTGCAAGTATTAGCTGATAATTCTGGGTAGTTCTGCAATAACAGCAACAATTTTTAATAGAAAAAATTATGCACATATTACTGTTTTCTTTCCCCCATATCTTTGATGTCTATGGTTAATTTTCTCTGCAATAAAGCATACTTATTAACCAGAAATCATGGTAAAAATAGATATCACGCATAGAAATGGGATTGAAGTATAATGTTTTTTATCTAATTTGCCATTTTCACAGAGTTAATTGGACTGAGGTTGGACGAGTGATCCTCTTTAAACTGGCTTAAAATTGTGAGAATAAGTATCCCTTTGTATGTAAATTTTAAAACAAGAAACTTGAAAACAGTGAAATTAATCAAAATGCTAGTACTGGTGTTGCTGGAATAGTTGTCTTCATAGTATAGTGCTGTGTTTTGGATTTCTGACCCAAACAGGCAAACTGTCCCATATCACTCTATTTATGATACTCGTAATCACCCAAGTTAGGTGGTCAGGTGTTCCACAGCTGTGCAAAATGAGTGTCACCTAGTGGAGAGTGTGAAAATCCAACTCTGTCAGCAGACACCCAGAAAAGGAGCTGGCAACTACAGGAGTCATAGGAGTGGGGGTTTTTTTGTTGATTCAGTATGGCTGAAAAAAAAAGTGTCATGAATTTCCAGATACGTGTCTAGCACTTGAGTGCGGAATGTATTACTTTATTTTTGTGCTGTTAAGAAGAGTGTGTAAGAGCCCTGCTGTGATAATAGAGGTGGTTTCGTTTACTATAGGAGCTGTCTACATTTGTACAGAAGATGTATTCCCAAGTAAACGTTTGCAACAACTCATAGATCAACAACATAAGCTGCGTGCAGATGTTCCAGCTGAAATCATACAGAAGATCAAATTTGGAAACAGCATTTTTGTTGAGCATGCAGCAGATCTAGTAAGTAGTAGCACAAATGAAGAATGCATAATTTTTACACTATAATCCAGTAACCACAGGGGGTTTTTTGATATAGGAGACCTTTCAAAAGGGTAAGAGTAAACTAAGATCTGTAATGAATACTACTTAATCTCTGCAGTTTGCTGTTAGAGAACTGTCTATGCTGTGTTTTATTATGAAATATATTAAAATATATCATCAGCTTGTGTTTCAGCGACGATACCTGTAGTTACTGTCTTGATTTTACAGATAGTTATTTGAACTGTTTTAATGATGGCTGTTTGTTTGTATTTTGTGGTAGGATACCTTTCACAACTGCATTACTAAAAGGATTTCCCTGCTGCTCACAAGAGGCATGGTGCGGTTGGTGGTCATAGACTCTATTGCTGCTTTGTTTCGATGCGAATTTGGAGTTTCAGATTCTGTTATGAAGGCTCGGTATTTGCAGACATTTGGAGCAGAGCTTCACAGTTTAAGCACTAGATTCAGGACTCCAATAATGTGCATTAATCAGGTATGACATCAGAATTGCTTCTCATTTTATAGGGACCATTTAATAAATGGCTGGAGTGGGGAAAATGTATATGCAGATTTCTTGGTGTATATAACACTGTCAACTAAGTATTAATGACTGGTGAAAATTGAAGTTTCCTTAAACTGGTGTACTTTAGTGAATTTTAACTTTTCAAGGTTTAAGAATATCATTTAAGCTTTTATAGATTTTTAATGTTCTCAAAGGTTGTCCAGTAAAGCTAATGAAAATAGATAGGTATAGCAACTGCATAAAGCATCAAACTAAAATAACAGAGTTCTTTCTTAACACTAGCTTCAAATGCCACCACCAGCAGGTTTGCTCTGGGAACACTACACACACAGTTATATTCCACATATACAGGAGACAGTGAAACACCAGGGACTTTGCATTTTTGTGAAGCTCAGCAGTTTTGTATAACTGCTGAGATCACTAAAGCATTAGAATGCACTCAGGCTAGCTCGAGCTGAACCAGAAAAAAGGCCACAATGATGCTAGTAAAAAAGAATATTCTTTAGAGAAAATTAGACAAGACACAACTTCTGTAGAAGCAGCATGCCGCTGTTCCTAGCCTAATCATGAACCAAAGGATCATGTGAATGCTGGAGAGGAAGCGTTCACAGTTGGAATGTGGCCTGAGGAAACATGCAGGTAGGCCACTGCTGGGAAACTTTCTGGAAGGCCCCTCCATCAAACAAGTAAGTACTCAGCCCTGAGGTTTCCTTCTCACAACAGAAGACAAGGGGTGGGGAGAAAAGTTGAACTTGAAGTCACAAACAAGAAGAATTCTGTATCAGGAAGAAAGATTCTAGAAACGTCAAGTAACTGTTAACACGTTTGTTTCTGTTCTGGAGGAGGAGTTCTGGAACTGAAGAATGGACAGTGTATAAAATCTTACATTTACTGCTACAACTGGAAGGGAGTGTTTTGGAATTCAAACACAGCAGCAATTTGAACAGCTTGCAATTTTTATTTTCAGTAAGATTTTAATTTTAGCCTCAATACTCCTAATTTTTTAACCAACTTTTTCTTACATCACCTTTCGTAGGGTCAGCTAGCTTCTAAGGAAAACAGATTTCTGTAACTACTTTCTGAATTTTGGTATTAGTAGAGACTGTTTGGGAAGTGTAGTTTGGATTTTGCTCTTTGTTAAGCAAAGGCTTGTGTGTTTTCAGCATTTACACTATGAATCCAACCAATGGGTTCAGTTTCCTTGGTTAGCTTCTGGGATACTCTATGAGTATGGGCATCTGGAAAAGACTGGCTGCCTTTTTCCTGGGGGCTTTGAGGATCCATCTAGCAGGCAAAAGAAGGTCTGATTTAAGGGTAAAAGAGAAGTCTGAATGTATCCAATCTCTACCTTGGAATGGTTCAGCATGAGAGGGAAAAAGAGTGAGTTAAGAGAGCTTCTGCCTTCCCATGACAGGAATTTCAGGCTGGTGCTGGCTCATAATAGAAGAGGTCGCTGCCTAATGCTGAGTGACAATACGGACCATTTGCTAACAAAGGGTCCTGCAAGACTATTCTAAAGGAAGGTGACTCAGCTATGAATATAACAGCACTGAAAAAGATTATGGCTGTTAAGTAATCTGTTCTGTAC
>NW_020799101.1:11193428-11240893 GCF_003259725.1 Athene cunicularia
TATATATATATATATATATATATATAATGTTCTATAACAATTTGCTGTACGTTGTGAAGAACTTGTGTGTAGGAATCATGGCATTAAAAGACAACAGAGGGAGTTGAGGTGTGGATTTTTCTAAGTTGTAGTCAAAGACAAACCTTCAAAGGTAGGGAAATCCTTGAGAGCAGGACACCTTTTGGAGATCTGGGTTTCAGTACCTCTTAGCTACAGATACAACATTGGAACAGTTCAGGTGGGGGGTGGAGTGTCTTTTTTTAACAAATTTAGCATATAGTAGTAGTTAAATTCATATAAGCTGTAGCTAGCTAAAGAGTTGTAGCACTGTAAGCTAAGGTTATACTTCTGAACTCCTTTTTAGTGTGCCTTGAAAGAAGTAAGGGTTTTCTGACTTGGCTTAATATGTGATCCAATAACTTGGATTTTGTTGTCTTCATTCCCTTCCCTACCCTTCTGCTCACTAAAAACAAATGCATGACTACAGGTCAACTTCAAACGTTGTTCTTCTGCTTTAGGTGACCGATGCAGTGAGTGAGTCGGAAGCAGCTCAGTGCAGTTGTAGGTAAGTCATCAACAACAGAAATGTAACCATATCCTACACAGCAGCATTTAACCAGTATATTTTTTTAGAACTCCAATATAAACTACCAGAGCCTATTAAGAGCAGTAGTGCATTTACCTAGCAATGCTGCATTTGCTGGAGATCAGCAATAACTGATGTGCTGTAAAGTGGAAGAAACTCAGATACGCTCCTGTGGTAATCCCTAAGCAGCAAGTTGGGGGGAAAATTCCCTGGAGTTAATGGCTGGTGTACTTGCTTACACAAGAGTATTTTTACATCTCTTCCTGTCTCTGATATAACTGAGTACCTTTTCTGTCTGCTTAAAAAAATACAGCAACCAAACCTTATGGGTTGGTTTTGTTAGTTGCTTAAGGGGAAAAAAAAAAAAATTATCTTTTGATACCAAGATATTAACAGGATTCAAACATACATATTTGTTCAATCCTAACTAGATAAGCAATGTGCTTCATAAATGTGTTCTTGTGAGTACTTGCATCCTCCAGATTCGGAAACTGACACAGACCAAGGATAAGGTTCGATCTTACTTTTTTTTCCCCCCACTGGTTATCTTGTAATTCTTTTACTGGAGAGATTGCACTTTTCCCAGGGGGAAAAAAAAAAGTTTTAAACTTTGGGTTGAAAACAACACATATGCAGCATTATATCTACCCAACGTTTCTAAATAAACCTTTGAGTGGAATCCAGGGCCAACAGTTACACTTCAAATACTTGAAGTTCAACTGCTTCCCTTGTGCTGTTTTCCCGTCACAAGAGGGGACCTGACAAGACAGAGGCAGGTATTCACCGTGGCTGTAGTTGGAAGAATGGCTGAATTACTCTGTGTAGAAGCACTGCTTCTCCAGCTGTTACCTTGCTACAGAGAGAACCTAGCATATAGCTTTGTGCAAAGACCCTGTAATCTCTGTCTTTGAAGACCTATAGTTAAATAGAGCAAACAACAATAAATATACGAACAGTAGATCATTTCTTCCAGTGTAATTTTTGTTACAACAGAAGTGAAGATATTTCATATTAAATTCATACATGCAGAGATCTGTGATGCTTTCTTTGCAGTGTAGTGGGTAACAGAGTCTGTCCAGCACTTGGAATAACCTGGGCGAACCAACTGCTAATGAGACTGATGGTCAGCCGAGTACCACAACCTGCACCATCATCTGGAGTTGTGTCACACCCCACTGGAAGTGTGAGGACTTTAAGAGTAGTTTTTGCTCCTCATCTCCCTTCATCCTCTTGCTGCTATACAGTAAAATTGGAAGGTGTGAAAGGCATAAAATAAATCCTTTGCACAGGAAAGCATCCTGCTCCAAAAATGTATCAAAACTTTTGCTTCAGGAGGAATTACTAGTAAAATGAAATTCTCCCTAGATGAGAGAAGTGGATGCTGAAATATATAAGCGGTGATATGACTGTATCAAGCCAGTGATATTGTGCAAGAAGACCTTTTTATACCTGGACATATGTTCATCAGCTTTTCCTCTTGAGATAAGAATTCCAAAGGAGAGTAAAGCTGTGGGCAGGGGGAGGCTGCACAATGGAGTGTGATGTGTCCGATTGTTTGAATAGCACACTCATCTAGGAACAGTGTGTACTGCAGCTGTGTACCTTCTCTTGTTTCCAGACCCAAAGGGACTCAAATTCAACAAGTCACTATTGCCTGCTGGTGTTCCTGGGCCTCATGCTGTGCTGCTTCTACCTGGAGGCCTTCAGAAGTAACAGAAAGCAACTTTGTCCCAGAGCAGCCATCCTATGTTAAAACCACTTGTTATTAATATTAGGATTTTTTAAAAATACCAGAAAGATATTCAAGTTTAGCATCTTAATGTAAGAATTAAAACTGTACCACTTTTGTACTGTATGGGTATATCTACCTTCATAGAACTTCTACAGATTTTTTGGAAATGGTTCTTTTCCTGCTTTCCAGTTCCCTCAGAAAAAGCCTCTGTACTCTCTTCCATTTGAAAAGTAGCGATTCACCTGCCATCCCCTTGCTCTGCTGCCCCTGGTGAAGCTGTGTAGCCAGGTGGTTTTCCTGCTCTGCACATCTCTGTTTTGTTTGCTCTGGATAGATTCTTCATCAGCTTCTGGATCCCTGCCTGTAGTATCTTCTCTCCTTACCACTGGGGTCTTTGTGCTTCTGAAGGACACTTTTAGCTGTTTTCAGGCATCCATGGAGCTGCCCATCATGTTACTCTGCTCAGGGTCTTTTTTGTTCTTAGAGCTTTACATGTTTTTTTCTCCATCTTTAACACATCTTTTCCTGTTGACCTCAGACTGCTGCTATGACTTGTGCTTTTTCTAGTCATTGCTGAATTCACGTGGGTGAAGGCTGGATGAAGTTACTTGTGCACATTTTCCAAAGGCCTTACCCCTTCTTTGGCCTGTGGTATGTGGGTGGCTGCTCATAGCTGTGTATGATGCACAGACTTGTTAAGATTTCAGATTGCCCCCTCCTCCCTGCTTCCCCACCAGGTTGCCCAGACAAGAAGACTACCCTGTCCCAGGTTTTTCTGTGTGGTTACATTGCTCCAGTTCTGTCTTTCGGCAGATGAGAACCTTTTGCTCTCCATAGGCTAAAACAATAAACTCATCCACAAATACAAGTTCAGAGGAATGATTCTCAAGTGCCTTGGTCAAAGGCAAGTCCAGGTGGATTCCTGTGTGTTCTTGAGGAGCACTGTGTTAGTGACATCGCTGCCACCTCTGCCTTTCCCCCTGTAACCCTCTGTGAGGACAGAGCAGCCATCCAGTCGTGCAGAAGCATGCAGCCGAAAGGAAAAGTTTTGTCTGGTGTACAGGGGCTCAGCTGGCAGCTTCTCTGGGGACAACCCAGTATGACACAAGGAAGAGACCCAGAAAGACAGTGACTGTGTGACTGCCTGAGGGAAGTTCTGGAGCAGAACAGGCACAGTCACACCTGTGAAGCTGAGCGACGGGATCTCGAAGCAAACAGAAAAAAGGATGAGTGGCTTTCAGTGCCTCTGAGCCCCCTGCAGTTGTCAAAGGGGACCTTGTGCGAATAGCATAACAAAATGTCTTTAAATCTCTTTTCTAAAATGTCTTAATTCCCTGTATTTGAAAATGACCAGGTTGGTTTTCTGTAATAAAATCCAACCATGATGCTTAGAAGTCTTTATGTACTCAATCTAAAGAAAAAGTGAGAGGGCTATAGCTCAGAGATGTGGCTACCTCAGTCTTCACATCCTTATGTTCCATACCCCCTTCACACAGTTTTAATGAAGATAAACTCATGCAGCATATGTAACACTCAAATTATTCTCTTCCATTCCCTTTTCTTCCATTCCTGTTTATCTGGGACAGGGACTTTAGCCAATATATTGCTCATCCTATTGTACTAATTTGATTTTAAAAAAAGCCACAGATGGCTGTAACTTTATAATGGGAGTTAGTCAACCCCTACCCAGCATTCATTTACAAAAGAGCCTCGTCAAAGCCCAGGCTCCAAGCCCAGGAGCTTGCCTCACTGTGAACCATTTCAGAACAGTCTGATACATGTCTTAAGGCTCAGTTTGCTAATGTTGCGATTGCTCTTCTCACAATGTCACTGCTCACAGGAATGAGACAGAAGTGATGAAGTCACAGATGGGTCTGTTTACTTGAAGAAAAACAACAAATGAAAGTAACACCTTACCTGAGCAAGTCCTCCTGTCCTTGCCCAGGTTATTTAATCCCCCAGCTGGAGGCTTAAATCTGAGTCAGAGCATGTTAGAGTAGGTTTGGTAGCTCATCATCACACACAAACCCTGAACCGCTAAAATGCCACCAGCCCATCCCTCAGCAGCTGAATGTTCAGCAGCAGTTTCTATCCCTTTCTTTAGTGACTCACACACAGAGTCAGAAATCCAGGATGTTCATCTGGCAGCAGCAGAGCTCTGGGGGTGCAAACTCTCAAGACTGAACTCAAGACTCTCTGAAGCCTAGGGGCAAGAGTGTTAAAAGATGCTTAACTTTTAATAAATGCCATTTAAGAACCTTCCCTTTATACAGCTTTATTAATCTTTGGATTTTACAATTGAGAGTTGTTTCTATACAGGAAAATGCTGAAGTAATTTTTTACAAAGATTTACATTCTAGAATGCATTAAGTATATAATCTTTATCCTGTAAAACTACATTTAAATCTTTTTCTACACTTTGAAAAGAAATGTTAAATGACATTTGAGATGCTTTTGAACAGTTTCCAATTAATCTACAGATCTGTGATGTATTTAAAGATGCCTTTTTCAGCAGAAATATCATACAGGGTTCTGGAAATGCAGAACCAAATTAATTTGTGCTTGGTGAAGATAAAAGAATTTACACAATTGACCTATTAAGAAAACAGAGGTAATAAAGAACACTAATGCTTATTACAAGTTACTTGATGAAATCACAAAGGGAGGCAAGACAAGCAGGCCAAGTCTGAATAGGATTTCATCCATAGCTGTAACTACACACAGAAATCAAAATGCAGCATCTTAAAGCCAATTGTGGAAGGTTTATTTTTTTAAAAATCAAACTTGAAATCCACATATCGGGGTGGGGGGAATGTTTCTCCTCAAGGAGGATACACTGACATTACAAATGGTTTTCTGGTTTTGCTGTTGTTGGGTTCTGGTTGTTTTCTAAACCAGGTCCTAGAAAAAAAATACCCTTCCTGACCGCACAGAACTCATCTGGCTTAATTATACTGTAACCTACCACCACTGCTGTATCATGCTTCTACTACATAATTTAAAACTAAAGACTGACTGACTTTCCCTGCTTGAATTCGGAATTGAGTATAAATATAGGGAGCCTAAGGATAGATCTGGTTTTAAAAACTACTTCACTGTGCTTGTTCCATGCTGTATACAGTTTTTAGGCTCTCTTGCTTGTATGTGCCAGCACAAATGACAGAGCAGCTTTGAGCTTTCTGATGTAGCCGGAGCATTAAATGAGCTTCCAACTAGATTCTGTAAATATTTCTTATTTTAAAGCAGCTATAACTGTGCAGCTTCACTATGAACATAAGCATCTTCTCAGCAGCTTGCATCCTTTGACCTCTATCAGATGGCGGCACTGTGTTTTGCTTCTTGCTTTGTTGTTTCAGGCTTTTTTTCAAAGAAACTATGGATCTTGACTATTCCCTGTACTGAGACTATTATGAATGGTTTGAGGAGGAAAATAAAAAAAGTTCGAGATTTCCCTCAATACTCTAAACTAACTGTTTAAAAAGCCAATGTTATACCAATACTTCTGTAAGTCTGTGACAATGTAAGTTGCTACAATGAAACGGTAAACTTCAGTGTGACATCTTTTAACATTTATTCTCTCAGTACAGGCTAACATTACCAGAAATGCAGTTCTCTTAGCAGCTTTCAGACAAAATACATGACCTGCATAACAAAAACTAAAATAACTTGAACTCATCAAGTATTGTAAACACTTCCAATGAAGCACTGCACACCCCTTTTACTATATATTTACAACAGAACCACACCATTTTCAAAATTACTGGATTCAAATGGTACAATTTAAACACAAATCCTTCTCAAGCTTAAAACCATTTTAATTTACCACCATTCAGGAGGGCTTGGGGAGATGGGGAGGGTGTTGATTGTTTTAAGAAAAGGTACAAACTGTAGATAATGCGTCCAATTGTTTTTCTGCTAAGTGCTTTGTTCTATCACTGCAGTACTGCAAGCACAAACATCACAGCAGCAGTTCAGTTATTCCTCTAAAATTAGAGGAGCAAATCATGAAAGAGTTACATTTTACAATAATATTTAGTAAGATCTAAACTCAAGACCAAATATTGCCAATATTCCTAAAGACTTGGTACACTACCAGACAAGGGCAACAGGCACCTTTCCATTAGTTACAATTCTCTGTATGATTCATCCTACGTGTGACTGTTGCTGACTGTACCCCAGAACCAGCCACTGTTTGGAGGAGACTCTCAAGGAACTGGCCTAACCTGGAGTCCTTGTTACGTTTTTTATGAAGTTCACCCTTACAGTTCCGGGCAGGGAAAAGATGCTAGATTAAAAACACAACAGCACTACCAAGGTTGCAGTTTTCCTACAGATGTCTGACAATTTTGAAGGTCTTTTCTCGTTTTCAGTTTCCTCAGAGCTGTTGATTTAGTTTGACCTCCCAGAATTACACAATTGCATATTCTGGTTTTATACTTTATGCAGACTGTTAGCTACAACTGGAACAGAAAAAATTCAGAAAGACTTACATAAAAGCAAACTAAGCAGCCCACCTGAAATCTAAATGTATACAAACCATGTCCTGACAGTACTTAATTCACGATTCAAACACAAGGAAAGTTGGCCTTAACTTTGTTTTTGCACTTCACCAGTTCTCAAACTGCAAACAGCTAATTGACTCATAACTGTAAGGATGTGGCTATCATTCTTGGGGATTTATGGAACTTGTTTCTTCTCTGAAAAAAAAAAATAACAATTTAAATATAAGAATTGTTTAATAAGGAGTAGCTCAACAACTTAATCTTCCAGCACACTTAAACACTATATAAAGGTTTAAAACATTTAAAAGCACAGTACTAGTAATGCCACCAACAGTAAGATCCTGAACAGGAAAGTTCCCTCACTATCACCATACCATGGTCTTGCATTTTAAAAATTTAATGTACATCATAATCTGGCATGATTAAATATTTTATTGCTATTTACACAAGGGGTTTTTTTGAGAGGCTGTAAAAATAATTTTCCTTCAAAGTTGAAAGATGAATGTAAAACCCACATTTTTCAGGTTTTTTTTTTTTTTTAAGTAATTCCTTACCACGCAAATCAGCTCTGTGTCTAGAGAGTTTTGTGGGGTTTTTGGAAGCTCTGAGTGCAGCACTGAGCTCTACAGCATCGGGCCCTACAAGCCCCGCCGAGAGCATCGCGCGGGCTGGGCAGGGGCTGACTGCAAGGGCAGTTTGCAGCGGGAGCTTCTGATGGCAACGGCCGGAGGGAGGCGACACCGTCGCCGGCTGCTGGGCGAAGGGAGGGCTGCGGCAGGGTCCTGCCCGCCCACCGCTTGGGCACGGGTACCCAGCCTGGAGCCCGGTGTACAGTTCCTCCTGCAAAGCCAGCTCAGTCTGGCCTCGTGCAGAAAACCAAATCCATCACGTTTCGCTTTAGGGAGGGGGGAAAAAGTATATATATTATGTATTTTTTAAAATTAAAAGCTCTTAATAAAAAGATTAAAACTCAAAAGTCTACATTATATGAGTATATATTGTTAAGATAACTGAGCAGCAACCTGCTCTCACTCGAGTTCATTAATGAATTGCACTACTCTGTGCTAAAACTTCTACATATTAGCAGCATCATATCTCATGGTTTCTAAACTGTCTTTATAGCAGGTATACCATACACAGCTTTCTTTAAAGAGATGCTAATAAGGTACCTCCTGGTAAACACAGTCAAGTGCATTACATATACAACTTCTTGCATCACGTAACACAGTATAAAACCAGATGTAAAGCCAGTCAAAATACTTCTATGAAGTACTAAATCTAATGACTTTTCACAGCCGGTTCAAATACTAAAACTTGCTTATATCCCTCTGGGTTTACCTCCTTCAGTTGGTGCCAACCTTGAATGAATATTCCAGCTTTTCCCAAAATTAGTTTCATTCAGCATTTTTTAACTCACAACTATGACCACAAATACATTTGTACACACGCTGGTTATTTTTTTTTTACTTTCTCATCCAACTTCACATGAATAAGGATTTTTACAAAAGATGAACAAAATTACAAGCTTTACAGGAAAGCAAAAGGAAATACTAGTGTTTATAAAATACTTAAAACCATACATATTTAGTTCCAGCAGCAGTCCTATATACAGACAGCATATATATTAACCATAAGTAGATTTAACATGGACATGTGGTCAAACAAGTTGCTTGCCACTTATGGCCATCTAGTGCCTCCACCAGGGCCCTTAGGATTTGAGTGGTCCTTTGCACAGCAGTTACTCCACAGTGTAACAGCTCGGCGTGCAGTTCCCTGCTTCTGCTGTCATCAGCCATTACGGAGAAATGCAGGATTTGGGATCAGCATACGGAAATGCTAGAGCACTCTCAGCATACAGAGAATGGGATTGTGAATTCCAGTGGACAAGCAAGAAAGTCAACCTGAGGCTTGATGTTTCCCTAAGAGCAACAGCAGCTGCTCTGGGACAGCTGCAGTCCAAAACTTCTGTATTCTTCAACCACACAAGGTAAAGGTCAAAACATTTTCCGTTTCTTCTGATCAACATGAACTGTCCTGTCTCCATCGACTATTGTGCCCTAAGACTTATATCAACAAGTAGCAAAGTTATGGTCACAGGTATTGCTATTCATGCTAGCTGTATGTTGTGTAACCCCAACCCTCTCTTCTGTAAAATTTAACTAGTGGTTAAGTAAGCCGTGTCTAAGTGCTGTTTTGCCAGCTAAGGTTTCTAACATGACAATAATCAGTGCTGCAAAGGAAAGCCCCACCAATACAGTATGCTCAATTTGACTTTATACAGTAATGTGCATAAATTCATCCTTTTCTCATTCCAGCACTGTATATATTTACTGCTACACATTTCATTTTGCCTGCATTTTCAAACAACTTTGCATTTTGGTATGCTTTAAATATGTTTGCATTTTTACATTTTTTTGGCTGCTGTAATACTCAGATCTATTAAAGAAATCAACATAAGTAGCATGAATGGGAGCAGTGCAATGAGCAACATACATCTATATTGTTTTCCTTTAGAAGAAAATACCCACTAATGCAGTGATTAAACTTGTCCCTATTTAGAAAAGTAGAAACAGCAGTCCTTTAAAAAAACAAACAAACAAAAAAACCCAACAAATGAGAATCTATAAACTAGGTGTTCCTATACATAATGATGAGGAACCAAAGCTTTGAAGGTCTCAGTGCTTCTTTATTCACAAAGGAATATTAGCTAGCTTCTGTCCAAGAATCTCAATGCGCCAAATCAGTATGACTGACACTCAGAGCTCTCGAGTCTGTCAGACAATTATTTCGTTCCTGTGTGAAGGGGAAAAAAACAAATAAATTAAGCAGATGTCCAGATAGTTCAAGCAAATAAACAAAATTACTAGTGTTAAACAGGAACAAACAAGTATGAGGAACTACGGAGAACTGGCCTTGTTCGTGTTGGGTAGGGGGACTCTCTTCCCCATATTCTAATAAATACCTTTTTCCCACAACTTTCAACTAGCAACATGGATAAGATCTATTGATACGCACATACACCCTTTACAATCCTGACCAAGTCTACCAGAAATGCAAGAGCCCATCTATGGGAATTGCCAGGAATGTCTATAGGGTGAACTAAGAAAAGTTCACCAGAAGTGAGAACTAATTTTAATAGCACACACACCAACAATAATGTATTCTTCTGAAGTCATCTGTTATATACTACAGATATGGTTTAGGGGCACAACATTCTGAAAACTTGGCGCTATTGCTTTGAAGAATTATGCTTTACCCTGGATTTGGTTTTTGGCTGAACTTCACTCTAAGCAAAGTTTTGTACACACTTCACACCACAGAAAACTCTGCAGTACATTGATTAGAGGTAACAGTTAAGACACCTTTATGTCACTCAACAGTAAAATGAGAGCCATACAGTTTGGGGTTTCTTGCTACCGTAGGACAAATAGTGACAAAGATCCTCATGTGCAGTTTTGTTAGTACAGAAGCAATTTTATCTTCCTAAAATTAGTTGGAGTTACTGTGTTAGTAAAATGCACAACAGTGTTTAGAACGCAGAACATTGCCAGCTTATTTGACAATATAAGAAACAGTGACTTATTAGGTAAAAACAGGAAATGGGATGTGGCAGTCAGGCACACCATATACAGTTAAGCAAAATAAGGAAGTTTCATATTAGCAGAAGCGTAACATAGACCAGACAAACTTTCAGAGACTGCTCCTGTACAACCTCAGAAACAACTGAAGTTGCATTTAAGGGAATCTGAATATGTACAGCAATCAAGATTTTTTGACCCTTTGCAATAACGGGGCTGAAGTAAAAAATACTTAGTAACTGGGCTTTAAAAGTTCCTGCATTTTCAAGTAGCGTTTGCAAGAACGCAAGATTCCAGCAGTTTTGTATCCACTGTAACAGTTAGAAGATCCACAGCCAGAGACTGCTTGATATCATAAAAGCCAATGCTCTTCACTGGTCAGACTTTAAGCACTTGCTTAAAATTAAGCATAATTCACAAAAGTGTTACGGAACAATGCCTTAAGCATACGCCTTAAACGTCTTACAGAAGCAGGATCTTACCAATCCCTGGGTGTTTGTTGTTTTATTATTTATCACATTCTTTTTCTCAAACCCTACTGATGATATCTACTTTTGTAAGAGTATTGTAGGGCTTCTTACTTGAAAATGATCTTCAGTAGCCTTGCCACCCATGTTAAGAACATTCAGAGAACTGGCACGCTTCATGCTGCAACCAGGACAGTGAACATGCAAGGATAAACCAATCAGAATAGCTGAAAACTAACAGCTCTAAAAACACAAGTATAACAACGAGCAATGCACAGTTAAGGGAGTTTTAACAGTGCCCCGAAACTGATCTGAAGGATTCCCTTTAAGATAACTACATAACTTAGAATATGTTAATATTCAGTTCTAAATTACATATAAAACAAAAAAAAAATTACAAGCTCCTCAGAGCTTAAACATTTCAGGCAACTGATTTCATTTCAACTCAAAATCTCAGTTTTCAAAGCATATCAAATTAATACCCTGTCTTAGCATTGATTTTTAATTAATTCTCAGTTTCAACTTTATGCAGCTTCTTACAAAAGCATCAAAATATTCAGACAGTTTAGGGAAAAAAAACGTGAAACATGAGTAAGTTTGTCGCATAGGCAGCATTTAACTTGGCAAAGCTACAACAAACATTAGTTTAGTACTTTCTGCCTCATCTAGGCAAGTCTCCAGAATCTATTTCAAAAAGGATTTAAAAATCTTTTATTTTAAACATTTCAAAGTGAAGGGAGATAAGATGGTTGGTGCTATGAACTGTGGTTATGATTTTGGCTTTACAATGCTCTGAGCAGTGGTAACAACAACCCTAGATCACCTTACTGAAAGAAACAGATGAGGGAATTAATCAACACAGGAGCTACTGACAGTCAAAATATCACTGTATTAACAGTAATATCTACTGCTGTTTGAGATGAGGATTAATAGTTTATCTACATTTCTCAAACACATACAAAATTTAAGAAAAATGTTTTTAAGCGTGTGTAATGAAATTCAAGATTAGCCTTAAAATTCTTATCATCACGGTGACAACAGGAACGTCTGATGTCCTTTATCCCAAAGCGTCTGTACACTACACAGAATGTTCTGTCTTTGCTTTGATTTTTCACTAGATCTTTAACTACTTCCCAACTACTAAGTGAGGGCTTTGTATACATATTTGATGAACTGTTGTTCACAAGACAATGAGGCCCTCATCCTGCAGTGCTACCTACAGCTTTAGAGACAACTGGCCAGGCCAATTCAGTTTCCAATGCCTTCCAATAACATGGAGAGGTTTATCCGTACAGATCACACCAGATTATTAACCAGTTTTTCTATCTACTGAAGCAAGACTACTAACAGTCAAAGTCAAGGACGAGTTTTAAACGCTTTCGTGAAGCAAGGGTTTAGCAGAATAATGAACCAAAACACTAACACACACAGAGGCACCAGCTGCCACATAACATAGGCTTACTGGTTTTTCCTAGCATTAAATCTGAACATTTCAACGAAAGCTAGAACGCACACAATTTAAAGTATCTGACGTAAGTGTTAGCAACAACAAAGCAAGGAATCATGCATGGTATACACCTCTCATTTATTCAAGGAAACATACAACAGAGGTTATATATGAAAGTCAAAGTAAGTTAATCTGTAAAACACAAACAAAACATTACATAAAACTCTCCAAAAGAGCATAAAGGTTTATGGAAAACCTTCCAGGGAAACAGAAAATCCACCAATAAAAATTTACATGCATACTTCTAGGTTCCTGCTGAAGTGCCAATTAAAGAAAATTTTTTATCACACATGAGATACTAGTTTGTTTGTAGGTTGGTGGTTTGTTTGGTTTTGCTTGTTTGTTTGTTTTTTAAAAAACAACATACTTAAGAATTTAGTCTGGCAACTGTACTTTTAATTCCTTCCATATTAGCAACTTGAGTGCACAAATAACATGCAGTTGTTTTTCTGGTGCGTAAGTAATAGCAATAATGAAAGCCTTTTTTTAAGTTACAAATCTTAACTGTTCTGCTATAGGATCAAAATTTTAAAAGTGACAAAAATCAAACCTAACACTAATTAAGGAAAGTTAAATTATTACAAAACTGAATTCTGAAATATGATAAAGAAAGAAATTATACCATACTTCAGGTATTGTATCTTTCAATAAACAGTTCTTAAGAGATCTGTTTGTTGTCAAAAAGGCTTTTACATGATTTTACATAAACAATTTCCCTGATGAGTTTTCCAGTTTATTCTCTTCAACCTTCTGAATCAAGCAACCACATGAAAACTAAGTCTGTCTTTCACGCTGTGCTATCAGTGTACTTCTATTTGAGTATTTCTCACTCAGAATCACATCTGCACTGTCAATTACTATTTACAGAAGCACAGAGTAAGTAGCAGGTGTAAATCAATTTCAAAATAAAGTCTTCATAGAGACACAGGCAGGGAATGCAGAGGTGTACTGGTAAGGAGGGAGGCACGCCTGTCTTCCACCTAGAGTGGCTGACTTCACATCAAAAATGATTTATATGTGTGCTATGTCAGTACTGTAATATTCAGCTATCAAACACACTAAAAATTAAAGGTTTGCATAATCAAAACTGAATTTTCCTTTTATTAAACTCAGAAGTAGAAAAAAATAACTATTTACTAAAAGTTTCTTCAGAAAATAAAATCAAAATTACTTATTCTAATATCAGTATGTACAGCTATGCTTCAAAATCTACAAAGCTGGTGTTTAATACCAAAAATCTTTGCATTTGTTATTAAAACTAGCTAATATAAATTAGGATTAAAAAATGTCTCTCTCTTACAAGAACATAAATTGTATTATTTCTTGTCTGAATACACTCAACGTGTCTATCTACTACATAAAAGCCTGTCAATGCAATTGCAAATTTTAAGAATAAATTATTGAGAACTACAGTGACATCTGAAAAACAAGAATACTTCATCAAAAAGGGAAAGCAAGAAAAAAAATATTGCTATGTCTTCAAATTTGTTTCACATAAGATTTCCTCAAATAAATAAATTAATCTGGTGATACAGACCCCACAATATAATTGATGCTAATGTGGGTAGATTACTTCTGTGTTGGTCAGATAACACTACTGAAGTGCAGACAATAAAAAGGCAGAGGATTTCTTACAGGACACTGCAAAGCCAAATGTCTTCAGTTACATGCAAGCACAATTTCCTACACCTATAATTACAGAGTTACTTTACCCACAGAAAGTTAGCTCTATTTACTACAGAGAACAAGGAATAAAACTCTTGGATTTAAGAAACTGAAAACCTTTCCATGTCTCACAAAAATAAGGAGAAAAAACCCAAAATTAGCTATGAATATATGCATCTATTCATAGAAGAATATACCTGGACTATGATGTATGAACTCTAGACAGAACTGAATAGAAACAGAAAACCAATGCATAAAAATGCCATATAAAAATGTATAAACATATAAAAACTGAAGACAAAGTAGGATATTCCTTTTATTCTATTTTGGCTTGCATTTGCTTGTTTTTCCTAAAGCATTTTAAGTTTACATATTTCCTTCTTCTAATCCTATGCTTCTTCACAGTTTATTCCCAATCTATCATCTCAGAGGCAGTTCTTATTGATGTATCAATAAAGAAAAAGGGATTTTTGAACTTGCATTTGCATCGGTGCCTTCAACATCAAGTCTCTGGCAGCCAAGAGTGACTATTATAAAAATGAGATCAGGCTGAATTTGAATCAGATAACTGAGGAAGCGAATTCTACATGTACACAATGTTTTACAGCCTCATAAAAACACTAAAGCAAAGCTTCACTCCTGGAGCACTTCACAATACATTGAGACCCTGCCTCAAGATCACTGTCTCAGGCATTACCATCATCATCATCTACTATATTACTCCTAGATCCAGTTGCTCCATCAGAAGTCACTCCAAGTTCTCCGATTTAACTGTTTTAAAGCTTAGGTTCAAAATTCCAATGTCATACAGTTTCCTGTCAACAAAATGAGTTGCTGTTTTCCACATCAAGGGGGGAAAAAACCCTACAAAACTGACTGCAATTATGTCAGGGGCAAGAGGGAACACCCATGAGTGCTATTATGAAAAAGAGTAGTACATTTTAATGTGTACTTCTCTGCAGCAGCCAATAAATGATTAATGTGTTTATGCATTTATCAGAAATATTACATACACCCAAATCCATCATCACATGGTAAACAGGAAAGAGTAGTCAGATTCATTAAAATTTGAATTTTTACCACTGACTACACTGAAGCCAAAACATTAATGAGATGCACAATTAGTTTCAAGTTGATTTCAACATTTTCCTCTGCTCTCTGAAATCTGGGTTTTCCAAAAACAGAAACTAAGAAGGGCTCAAGACAGTAATTCTCTTTATACCCACAGTAATATATAAAGCTATACCAAAAACATACCACGACATTAAACAATATCAAGAATATTAGCTGTGGGTTTACTGTATTGAAGATTTTCTTGTAAAAATACGTAACATTTATTATTCTTCACTGCTGTGTGAAAAGGAGAATTTTGCAGACAACTAACATTTATCACTAATTCTATGAGGCCTTTCTATTTTTCAAGTGGATAAAGCAGTAAAAAGGAAAGAAACACTATTAGAATTAACTCTTAAAAGCAAATATAATTCCTCAGATGTTACAGAACTTTCATTATAAATTTAATAAATTATTTCCTATTGTATTTTTCTTTAAGATACAAATCTATATGATATGCAGTTAGCTAAGCAGAGAAGAATACACTGCCCTAGGTACTACACTGGGCTACATGGGGGCACAGAACGAGGGCACACCAGCACAGCTAAGAGCAGATAATTACCCTGGATTCTTTGGTTCACTGTCCCGTGAACTTCCTCCCTTCAGCTTTCTAACCAGCTTCTCACTGCTGCGTCTAATGGAAGCACGAAGTTTGCTAAAGGAACCACTGCGTTTTAAAGATCCAGTGCCATCCTGAAAAAAATTGAACAAATGTGAAGCTGCAAAAGTTTGTTGCCCTCCCCCTAAACCTGGCTCAAAAACATTTCATTGATGAATATATTTTTTTAATTGCTATTAATATATACTTGGTACAATTACTTAAACACATAATACCATATAGCTTCAACTTTACAAAAAGGCGCCTTCCAAATTATAACAAAGATTTCTAAAATATGAAGACATGCTCAAGCCGTCATTCGTAATAATTAATAAAAACCCATCACAGCAGTTAAACAATTCACCATCACCATGTCACTATTTCGTATGAGCGCACTGCGGTTAACAGAGTACAAGCCCCAAGCAAAAGCATTCCATCAGTCTAAGAAGAAAACGGTTTCATTCTTTCTAAGTATCTACATTACTTGCAAACATGTTTGATTAATCCTAGAATCCTTAAAGATATTTCTGATCAGAAACATGTATGGTTAAATTCCTGTGCTTCATTTTAACTTTCACCAAAGAAAATGTAAAACATGATAAAATTAATTTTTCATAGATTGCATTCATGTTTTACACAGCTGTGCTGATACAAAGAAGCTTCCAACGGACCACAATTCTATTTTTAAATGTTTTACTCTTAAGAACCCAACCGTTTAGTAAGATTAGAAGTGACCTTTTCCTACTTCATAGAAATCCTATGTGATTATGAAGAATTATAAAAGAATTGTAAATGAAAAAGTACTACTAAGCAGACAAAGACAGACACCTGAGTTGGAGTGAGTTTATTAGAAGTTAGAAAGACAAATACACAAATCACTGAACACCAAGATTAGTAGAGAAAAGCATAATTGCCAAAATCTCACACAAAGACTAAACAGCAATGCTACTTTAGAATAACCATAAGTGAAGACATCCAGAGTTCCATATTGATGTTAACCATGTAATAGTTCTCTAAATACATTTTAAAGCACTTGAAGTACATGCCTTACTTTTACGGGTTTTGTTTTGTTTTTTCTCCTGTAAAGATCACCATCATGCCATTTCAATAATACCTTGTGTGATACTTTTAACTACCTTTTTTTTCATAGTGAACAAGCTACTTATAAAGTTCATTGTTACTTGGTTGGTTTTTGTGGTTTTTACTAATGTATTACACAGCAAATGGTTGTAATAACATTTTGTATGACTAGATACATATCTGGCAAAAGCTACACATGTACAGAAATAGAAAACCAAAAAAAGACACCAGCACTGAAGGAATGGCCAGTTTACAGGGAAGTGTAGCTCTGACAAGAATCTTAAGGGGTTTGCTAAAACACAGCAGTCAGTACTGAAGAGAGAAGTTAAAGCTTGAAGATGGTGCACGCCCGTCATGCAGGAGACAGTATAAGAATCACAAAAGGCATCTAGGCCTGTCAGAAATGGAGAGAGAAAAACTGAATGAAACTGTTGGGAAAAATTCAACAGTTTTCAATTTTGAACAGTTATGTTAACAGTATTTCTAGGTCACGTTCAAAATAATTTTTTTCCAGAGTAAGTATTTGGACTGCCCTTAAGGACAAAATGCAGGCCCTTACAATTACCAGAACGTACATCTTCATACAGTTCCGCCTACGTCACTAATATGCGACTTACAAATGAGCATAAATGATGCTATGCATTCCTTAAGTTAGAATTTGTATAAAATACAAAACACCTTCAAGAAGGGATCACTTTAGTATTACATTTTGTAAACAAAGTAATTTTTTTTTCAGCTGACATTAACACAAAAATAAAGGGGAAAATAAAACAAAACAACAGAAGAGAGAGACACAGAGCAAGGTGCATTCATTTCAGCTTTAACTTCTGTCAGGAATTTTCCTTGAAACAAAACTTCGAGAAGAAAGAGGTCTTCCCCTAACCTCCAGACAAAATTCTGTTCATTCCTTTAAAGAACTAGAATTCAACTAACCTGTATCAATTCAGTTTCACAAGTGGTTTTTAGAACATATCTATGTGTGTATGTGTGTATATATATTATTGAAGCAAAAGCTTCTCTACTTTCCCGGATGCAATGAGGCAGCTGAAAGAATTTACCTTTAAAAATAAGCTGTGGTTCAATTTACACACTTTCCATTCTTCATATAAGTACAGAAACCATTACTGATAGTCTTAACGGAAATGTTTTGAGAGCGTTTACCTATAGCAACTGGAACAAACGGTAATTAAAGTCATTCTTGGAAGTGGCACAGTGCCTTGCTACCAAGCGATTAGAAAATCAAAATTTAACTGTCTTTCAAACTAAATTGCATATATTGTTCATACTTAAAAACAGACTTCAGCTTTGCAGGATTGAATAAACTGAAGTCTAAATTCCAATTAGAACTATTACATCAGTGAAAAGACTGTTCCTGTGGTCTTAAATCAGCAGTGCTATAGTAACGATAATGATACAAAGAACAAAGGCAAGACAAATTTGGTGGGTATAGAGTATAACTATTATTATGCTAGCTAGGACAGTAAGAATAAGCAAACAAGCTTTTTGGTACTGTAAATTTAAAATAAAAACATCAAACTCCCAAGTTACACAGTGACTCCATGATTAACAAAACACCTTTAAAAATAAGCTTAGGATTAAAAAAAAAATTCCTAAATCCAGCATAAACAAACAAAACCACAAGAGATATCCATTTCTATGGCAAAGTTTAATTGCCAATTTATATGTCACTTCAAATGAGAGTCACCTTATTACTTTTTCTTACAGGTCCCCACCATCTCCTCCTGTACTTCGTAGTTGTCTGCTACAATGCCCCTCTGACAGTCTGACCCTTACTAAACAAGAGCAATTCTTATCAGCTGGTCTATGGTAGTGAAACTTACTGCTTTAATTTCACACCTGAAAGCAGGCTTATGTGCCCAAAAGATTGTGGTTTTAAAGCACTGGGTTTGAATAAGAAAAGATACTTCCTCACACCATGAACAATTACCTTAAATTAAGCACTATCATGCCATGAAGATTTTTATCTGTCCTGCAACAGGTTGCAAGATCCATTTAGAAAAATGCCAATTACAGATACCCAGTGTCATTTCTACCTTGAATTTTTAAGATCAAACATTTTTTTCCATTTTCAAGTATCTTCTGTTAACTTTAAGGGATGGACTTTATTATAAGAAAGATGTAAACATGCACTACACAACCTCACTCAACATGTCCATTTTAGTAGTTAATGAGGGATTTACTTCAATAGATTTTTTCATTTCTTTTTGTAAGAGTGTAAGACATTACATCAAAGCATCTCATGCTTTATATAGATTACATATGGAAGTCAATTACAACAGATCTTCTAACAAAAATTTTTCGTTGAAGTTTATTGCTTTACACACTTGACCTGTTCTCTCTGACAGGCAAGAACATGAGTCACCTTGACCACTTCAAAAGAATTTAAATGGAAAATACAAGCCTCTCTTCAGGATCTGCATAAAGAAGTAAAAAATTCTACTATATTTTATGAATCAGAATATTTTGTCTGGAGGGAACACAGAAGGGTAAAAAACCTACACAATATAAATTAGAGGGAAGAACAGCACTGAGATAGAAACACTAGCAGAGTAGAGGGAGAGTTGCCCACTTTATGTAAAATATTTAATACAGAATACCTTCTCTTAAGAGGGGAAAAAAGAAATAACAAAGATGAGAATAAAGCAATGCCACTTCAGCACACTAAAAATTGTCTCTTTGCCCTGAGACATCAAAACTATTTTTCACAATCAACAAATTTTATCAGTGAGTTTGATTCAAATATTGACCTAGAAATACTGTCTATTGCTTTTCCACAGAAGGCCCTTTCAATCCAAAACCTGCATGCTTGTTTAATTAATGTCAATAACAGAAAAAAGTTTAATCCATTTAGAAAATAGACATGCAAAGTACAGTGAAAATTAAGGGAGGAGTACAGTACACAGTTCTAATGCTGAATGGGCAAATAAAAAAAAAAAAAAAAAAGAGTTATCCAACCTTACTTTGGCTTTATTAATGACACAGTATTATTCACAATAGATGCTGATTGACTGTCTTGGCACTGAGAACACCAATGCCAAGAAAACAATAAAAGAGAGACACAAAAGCAAAGATGGAAAGAACATTCTCCCTTAAGACTAAAGAAGCAGTATGTGTTTTATCAAGGTTTCTCTGGAATGATAAACTTTGCCTCATGTGGCTAACAAAAAAATATTGCTATTGTAAAAGAAATGAAACTTCAGAACACTCGATACTGCAAAGTAGGCTACTTCCCCTCCCATATAGCAAAAGCAGGCAACACTACTTTTATAATCTAACGGAAAATTTTCAGCAGAACTGCAGGTGGGAGTTAGTTAACAGTGCAATATATATCCCATTGCCAGCAATGGGATAAAGCATGGGAAAGTTGGTGACAGAAGCAAACAACTACATAAGGCAGATCAGTAACAGAGCTTGCACTGTCTTTCAAGTTAAAGGAAAACAATGGTTAGAAAAATGCATATGTAACCACATTACATATATGTTTTTACTTTCTGACAATTAATGTTATACAGTGAAGCCAATATATGGGAAACAAATAGGAACAAGCTCTGACTCCAGTCAAATTCTAACACAGGAAAGTGATATTAATATTTCACTTAAAAAATGGGAAGTTACTATCATAATGTTATGTGATGGCACTGCCTCTTAAAATGGATTGTATAGCAGTTTAAGAGTTAAATTCTTTCCTCTAAAAAGTTGAGTAAGGAGGAGATGGAAATTATTTTAGTGTTAGTCTGATCACTTTAATTTACTCAAACTGCTAACACTTATTACATCTCCACATCAAACATTCTTTGTGATTCCAACAGTTGCAGTATTTCTAAAGAAACATTAAAAATATGGGCAAATATGACATCAAAAGGACAAAAGCAAAAGTAAGTTAATTGCCAGAACATTTCTACCAGTAAAAAGAAACCACTGACAAGCAATTGTACACCAGACCATAACCAGGACACTCAATCAGCATTAAACAACTTAAATACAATTGCTTGGGATTCTTGAAGAAATTTCACCATTCAAGACAACAACAGAAAAAATATTTCAAAATATTACATTTTTTGTACATTACGATAAACAAAGTGTTATTCTTCATTTCTTAATTGATTCTGCAAAATTACAAAATCCAAAGTAGATCAACCAAGAAACTACTGAAAGCACGATAGGCTGGTAAATGGACAACCATATTTGTTATGGTGATAATTGATCTAGGCTACTTCCTTAAACTGTGTACTGTACTTACCCCATTCCATTCTACGCTCATACTCACTTCCTCGCCTCCATCAGGACCACTCTCGTACTTTACCACATCAACATTGAGGCTTTCTCGGCTTCGCCTTTTTTCTATGCTTTCAGGGTCATTCAGCACTTCAGCAACTCTCTGTTTATGAACATTGTCAAGACCCTGAGAATTAAAGTGAGTAAAGGTTTTTTTTAGTACAAGCTGTATTAATCTACAAACTTACACACAATAACCATAGCAAGAAAGAAGTCAAACCAACCCGTAGCACCATCACCCCTATTCTGCTTTCAAAGGGCAGTTAAAGATGAGCTGCTCTTTATACACTGCAGGAATCAATACAGCAGGAAGTGAACACAGCTTGGTAGTTTTAGAATTCAGTGACTTGCCATTCTTTTCCTCCTACCCTACCACTTGTCAAAGCCTCACGGTGTTCATGTCACTTACCTGAAGCCAGCTAGCTACCAGCTTAATATTTAAGCAATTTACAGATCATGAACAGACAATGCAATTCTCAATTTTCCACCTATCAAATGGTGCAGTATTAACCCACCTTTGGGAAGAATGTTGCAGGTGTCTGAAATATAATACGAGACTCAGGTTGTGTTATTTAAGAATATCAACACATGACACTTGGCACAGTAGTATCATTTACTCTTCAGAAAGAAATCAAATAGAAAATAAGCTTATAATAAAATAGACTATATATATGGTAAATATGTTTACTTTGTGTTAAAGAACACACATCAACTAGCAAATAATCCTTTAAGTATCTTAAAAGCGCTAAAATAGCTTCTATGAAAGACCTGCACTAAAAATAAAGGCAAAATCTTTAACTAGAAAGTAACAAAGCTCAAATTATTCTTATTTTCAATTTTGTTTTCTTTATAATAAAACTACTTCACATCATAAATGGTATTTGCTGTCAGGAAGAGATCCCAGATAAATGTCTTACACAAGAAAATATTTTTCATCTTTCACTGTGCAGCATTAGAAGCAAATGCAGCGGGGGATCTGTGCAACAAATCCATAAAGTTTACTACACTGCAGAAAGTGAAAATCATGCCAAAATTCTTGAAAGTGCATGGATAAGAATGAAAGATGTTTTAGTGCATGGAGAACTCAGGTTCTTGGTTCCCATATAGCTGCTCTCCACCCACTGAAGAGCGGAAGAGCCCTTCCTAATGGAATTCTACACACAAGGAAACATGAAACCAACATATAATGATCACATATTTTCATTTTCTTGTGGTTGTATGGTGGAGAAAAGTGGCTTGAGCTCTCAGACAGCAGAGAAACATAGGCTCAAAATGGCTTTTGCACCTTTAGCAGCACAGAACACAAAAAGCATAAACCTTTAAAAATCACCAGGAAGGTGATTTTATGATCACATACACACTCCAGGCTCTGCTCCAGAGCTATCATGTCTCATTTACCTCACACAGTTGGTTTGTTTGGGTTTTGGTGGTTGTTTGTTTTTTTAAAAAAAATAAAAATAAAATAATGAAGGGACAGGGAACTCTACTTTCCCAGTTTGTTCAATTCTATCATGAAAGATTAAGGACAAAGAACTTCACTGGTCTTCAAAAATCTAGCATATGCATCCCAGCAGCTAAAGCAAACAAAGCATGTGTGAAGGAGAACCGAGCTGTGGAAGACTGATGCTGTTCCACACCTTGGAACAAAAGTACCTCGTTGCTTTTAGATGCAAAGGGGAAATGCACTAACCCTGTCTGTCCTCCTTTACTTTAAACACCTAGAATAGAGAGGTAATGTTAAATACTGCTAGTAAGACAGCACTGTTTCCTACATGTCCAAATCTAGTGCTGGCATGTAATGTGATATAGTATAATAGTATAGAGGTGGTATATGATGCTTCAAGTTCAAATTTTTACTGGGAAAAGTTGGTGCTCTGTTTTGGCATTCTGGAAAAAGGAAATAAGCATAACTACAAGCAAAGTTTTCTTCCAGTCTTCTTATTACTATTGTATCATGCCAAACTAACCTGGTTGTATCTGTTCACACTAAAAAATTAACATGTGAAATGGCAAGAGTAAAACTAAGAACCAGAGCAAGTAGGTTAAGATGCAGTACGTGTTCATTTCTTATTTTCAAATCCTATTTGAATGAGAGACGCATCAAAAATGAACCTTCAGTAAAAGTATGTGAAAGTCATCCTCAGTGAAAGAAAATATCTGTATCAACTATTTCCCTGACTCTTGAATTTTCCTCGTTGAGTAACTCTTCTCCCAGATTCATACTTTCCTCTTACCAGTTTTGTTCCATTTATTTGGCAAACACTTGCAAGTTTTCCATCATTTTCTGTGGAAGAAAAAACTTATGCCATCTTATATCAAAGGGAACCGTTGCTGAAATCACTAGAAGAGTGTGAGGTTTGCCAGGAAATTTTTGCTCTCTCCCTTTTCCAGAAATCTGCTTCTACATACAAACACTGCAGTATCATTCTTTAAAATACAACTTCAAAACAGTATAACCAATAAAATCCAGTATATTATTGATAAAGATATGGTCCATCACCTCAGTCAGCTTACTTGAATTTAGAATTTGACTTTAGAATTTTACATGAAGATATAAGGAAAAAAACCCAAACCAAACCACTTCAGAAAAGAGAGACAGATCTTATTTACTATTGCATAAAAGCAAAATTAAAATTGAACTTTCCAAGGTTCTTTTAATTCACTTATATGTTCTTATTTTGCTTTCCATTTTAACACTAACTGACAAGCCATATTTACCTGTCCAGTCTTATGTACTTTTATAAAAGACATTGTATCAAATCATCCAAAAGGGAAAGGAAAAACAGAAAGCAAATAAATCCCCAACAAAAATCAAACTCTCTGTCACCTTCTAAGACTGAGAAAGGGTTACTTGAACAGCAGATATGAGAGCACAGAGGCAGCACAGAACTCCTCCACATTACAAGAATTATAGTCCCCTCCTTAAACTGCAATATCCATCCCATTGGTTTGCAAAATTAACAGAAACAGCAACTAATAAATTTATAATTGTCTTTTAAAGGTCTGCACCAGTCAATCAGTTGTACGAAGAAACAGAACATTTGTAAGTTTGACAGCTCCTTATTAAAAATAGAACAGCATTGCTGTCAAAGGAGATTATGAACAGAAACTCTCCATATCCCCTAGCTACAGTCTCTCTCCCAGGACACGTAGCCAACTGAAGACTGCTGGCTGACACAGTGTTTTCTGATCTTCCATTTGCCACGTAATTTCACCCCCAATTTAAATCATGCCCCCAGCACACAGTGCCACTGCCCTAGCAATTAGCCAGTTTGGAAGTCTTAAGATGGTTATTGGTTTATCACCAGTTCAGACTGAAATTAGCAAGCAACATCAGGCACCAGACACTGAATAGCTAAAAGTTCATATGTTCCACATGTACAATAGATACTGAAGTTGAAAATCTGCATAACCACAAAGCAGAATTATCATTAAGGCAATTTTTCATACTTGCCTGTTTACGAGATCTCATTGCTGCCTCTTCTAATGTTTCAGCAGCTTCAAATTTGCCCTGTCGTCTGTAAAGTGCCCCAAGGTTCTTTAAGGTAGTTGTTACTGTTGGGCTATTTAAAAAAAAAAAAAAAAAAAAAAAAAAAAAAAAAAAAAAGTAGCACGTATATATATACACACAGTCTAAACTTTTCTTAATTCACAAACTAATAAAAACTTAATACAGTATTTATCTTTTTTGGTAAATATTTAGTGTCTCTTGAAATATACTGTACTTCAGGTACATGGAAAAAAATGTTAACAGCTTTCAAAGTGCATTAACAGCTCACACTATGATTAGTCAGCAGCTTTGAAAATCAAAGATAGTAACTAACCTCTAGATCTATCTACTCAAGAGAAAACTGGAGTGCTATATCCTTCTGTTTCTCAGATGCATCTTAAGGTGAAAGTTTAGCTCAATCTGAGTGTGTTCAACTGAATAACTGTGAAGCTTCCAGAAAATATGCCTACTCATGCATAGTGACCATTACTGTAGCATGTGGTCACAAAACAAATTAACAATTCCTTTCACCAGCTTTTACTTAACACCTACTAGCAATTTTTATGCATTCAAACTACACCTGAACAATAAAGGAAAAAAAATTCACACATTCCGTTAATGTCTCACACCCCAACAAGACATTTTGTTTCAAGGACACAATGAAAATTAGCTCAGTCACAGTATTGTTGTGTGAAGTTTGCTCCAGTAACAGCAGAGAAAAGATTTCCTTGTGCATTAGAATCAACTAGTACATGAAAAACAAATCAACAGAATGGATTGCACCCAGAGAAGATGGAGAAAAAAGAGCAGATTTCAACAGTACAAAGGTTCTGTTGCTTGTTAAATACATTAATTCAAACACTGAAGAAATTAAAAACCCTCACTGAGCATTATCAGTACCAGGTGCAGGGGTTTTTTCTTACACTGTAACACCTGCACATTAAAAAAAAAAAACAGTAAACAAACAAAATTAAAGCAAAAATATTTCACAAAGCATAAACCAAACTGAAGTCCTTCTCCCATTTTAAAGTACACATTTACATTCACACAAAACTGTATTCTTCAAGCTTTAGAAACAAATAATGCTTAATTGTGGCAATTTAACTTTGTTTCCTTTTGCCAGCTAGAAAACTCAGGGCTCAGTTATTTGTACAGTCTCCTTTTTGCTTCTGGCCTTCTCCCAAAGTCTTGCTAGGTCAGGGAGAGCACATATGTCAACCAACGGTATAAAAAGAAAGAAAGATGACCTATGTTTACACGTGAAGGGCTGCCACAAACACAACTGGTGAATTTTTATGTCACTTATTAGACCTAACCAGCCTAGATTAAAAAGCAGCCTCGGGACTTTAAACTGCTACCATGTTCCTGAAACTCATTCTTGAGGCATGAACTTTTAACACTGTAGTTTACACAGTCCTAAACAAGCAGCTGGTTTGGTTTCCTTTTTAAACATGCTTTAATTTGAGATTTCTGGATACTTGGGTATTGCCTCATTGTTTGTCCTGTAAAGAAATTACCCACCTGTCAACTTTGCAAGCCTTGTACCAGCCCCCATATTCTCCAAAAGATGTGCCATCTTTTTGCTTTCCCTAAAACAAAAGTAACATTGAAGAAAGTTAACTGACTTGTAACAAGTAAGTAAAAGTTCCAAAAAAGTTTTATGTCAACGGCCTTACTTTGCATTCTTCCCTCTCTTCTGCATGCATCCAAATAGGCTTATTTTCATCTGATGAAACAGAAGAAAGTATTTTATAGAAGCACAAAACTACAAAATACACAGTTTGATTTCCACCCTTCTGAAATGAAGTTGTGAACCAAGGAATTATATTGTTACCACCACAAAAAAGCTTACTCTCCATACTACAAGCAGCAGACAAATAAAACATGCACCCCTTCCCTTTAGAGAAACAGTCACTTCTGAGAAGCTCTGAAGTCAGTATATGCTGAAATCGATTTGTCACGTGGCTAGTTTTGTGTTAAAAACCACACATTCATTTCTTTTATTGTAACAAGTGTTTTGACATCTAAGTGGAGCATATACTACTGTCATGGAATGCAATAAAAATTCTTCACTGTGATTTACAGTCGATAAAATGCATTTGACTTCAATGTACAGTGTAATTCACAATTTAAAGGTATTTTCCCCATTCTTTAAATGTATTAATGGAGGATTCACATTAACAATGTATTTATTATAGCATTAAAAATCCTGCACTGACTGGAAAGTGACATACATTTTTCTGCCCCTATAAAAGTATCAAAATTGGGTTTGGTTGAACATAAAGTAAATTATGCCAGAAATACAATTCATAAAACATAAACCTAACAAAGTCTATCTCATGTAAGAAAAACTTATTTTGAATCAAACACTACTGCGGCATCTAAATGCCTTCTTAGGATGAATGTGCTTCAACACATTCTCTAACCTCACTTTTTAAAAAGTCTGCTTCAAGCAGAAAATTTTAATCAGGATACAATTAACTTCTTGCAGATTTTATTTCATAACTGCAAAAGTGAAACATACATTAAAATCTAGGGTCTCAGTTTCTTACCATCTACAGAGCCAAATTCCCGTTCATGAGCACGAGTAAGAATCTCTTTGTATAAAGTTTCCGCTTGCTTAAATTTGCCCTGTTTTAGATAGCAGGAAGCCTAAAAACAAAACACCCCCCAAAAGGTATCAGCACATTGTTTTATTTAGCTTGATAAATAATAAATACAATACATGCTGAACAGAGGTGCATTTCAATTGATCAGAAAATTTTACTTCCTTAGACTTACTTTAAAAAAGACTTACCAGGTTATTCTTTGTTTTCGCAACATTTGGATCATCTGGTCCCAGCTTAGTTTGGTAAATTTCCAGTGCCCTCTGATAGTAGTATTCAACCTCCTCATATTTGCCCTGGTTCTGGCATAGTAAAGCCAAGTTATTTAATTGTTTGGCAACATCAGGGTGATCCTTCCCCAGGACCTGAAAATTAAATACCTTGTATTAAAACATTCTCCAGCCATCATATCAGGGTTTAGAAATGCATCACTTAGAAATATCCCATTAGCTCTTACTCGTCATCAATTCAACACAAGGACCACAAAGGCAAAATCTGTATTTGAAAGATATGAAAATTATTCAATTCTATTACAAACTGAGAATGCTGCGTAACAATTCACAACAGGAATAACGTGAATAGTATAAAAACAGTATAGGCAGCATATTATACAAAGCCTGAAGATGCAGGCACTTTCTCATGGACTAGAATAAATATCCACATAGTCATGGATTAACCAGCTTTAAAATTTTAATGATGTTTCATTTTTATTCCAATTCTCTTGTCAAATCAAAGATTACTTAACTGTCGAAGGGGAAAGAAAAAGGTAAAGAAGGTTAATTATAAAATACATAATTTAGAATATATCCAGAGTGCTCCAACAGCTTTGTAAGACTACTGGAATTTACTACTGTTTTGAATTTCAGACACTGCTAACTACTAGGGCACTGCTAACTGTGGTTTATCTGGCAGATCTAGCCCATCAAAACATAAAAAAAGTGGAAGTGTTTAACTTTGCCCCCTCCCTCAAAAAAACTCATTGAAAGATGCTGTATTTTTTTTACTCATACCTTTTCTCTGATTTCCAGAGCCCGCTTGCACAACGGTTCAGCTTCTTTGTACTTTCCCCGTTTACCATAAAGTACTGCAAGATTGTTTAGAGTTGCTGCCACCTGTCAACAGTAGAGAAATACTAATTACATTGGAATTTGCCAGTGCAAATATCTGACAAATGAACACATCTACAATGCACTGATGTTTTCAAATTTTCCATGCACATGGTAAACATTTTGGAATTTGGAAATGAAGAAATTATTACTGAATGCATACATACACAAATGAGGAAAGAAAAAAACCAAAATCATGAAATACTTTTGCTTCATTTGTGGAAATGTTACTTAGTGCATCCATTTTTCTTTGTATGTTATTCTCTTATAAAGTTACCTGCTGACATCTATACTCAGAGCTGCACTGCTCCAAACAGGCAACATGAAGTGAGATATCACATTAATTTTAAACACTAAGTCCAAAAGCTTGATTTACATTTCATTTAAAAGCAGCAGTAGACCAAATCAGAAGTGCCCCTTCAATAAGTTTAATAAAGTGATTTGAGTAAGCAAATTAAAATCTTTCTTCACAGATTAATTTCCCACAGAAAATCCATGCAATCCAAAATCAAGTATGTGCAAGTCATTTGTGGTGAAACAGCACTGAATATAATGCTCAAAAGGAACATTAAATATTTAAGAGAAAATGAAGAATGTTACATCACACCCTCCTACCTGTACTGTTTAGAGATAAGCCAGGTCTTAAAAACATTCCTGTTGAGTTTAATATTAGAAATAGTTGAAAAAACTTCAGTGAAAGACAAATAAAAATATGATATTGCATGTATACAAACCGCTGGATGATCTTTGCCCAAAGTCTTTTCGCGGATAGCCAAGGCATCATTCAGGAGATTTGCTGCATCTTTGTATTTGTTCTGGTCTCTAAATTTTAAAGAGCCATAATTAATACTTGAGATTCAGAAAAGAAAGTAATAAAAATGAAGCTGACTTCAGTACTAGCCTAAAGATGCTTGTACAAAAGAAGAGAAATTGAGAATATATTCAGAAAAGAAGAAGGAAAAACCTGAAGCCTGTAACTGTAGTTTGCTGGTTGAGGACTAGCATGTACTACTTCTACAATTCTGTCCAATTTATACCTCCAGATTATCTGTAAGCGGGTAATCAAGACAAAAAAAAAAAAAAAAAAAAAAAAAAAATCAAAGCCGGCTCCCAAAGCAAAGGCACAGGCAAAAATGCAGTAGCTTGTTTGACATTTAAGAATAGGGAGACATAAATATTGCAGGACCCTCTTGAGGGTTTTAATAAAATGCAGTGAATGAAAATTGAAATAGTCAAAAACTGTTAATCTGAATATTAACAAGTTGTAGGTAAACGATAACTATTTAACTGGTATTTATCTATGTCAATATACAAACCTGTACACCAAAGCAAGTATGTTCAACATAGTGGCAACATCAGGATGATCATGACCTGAAGTCTTCTCCAGATCTTCAAGAGCTTGTTTACAGAGAGGTACAGCAACCTCGTATCTACCTTGGGAAGCATACTGAATAACAAGATTATGAAGGGTCCTTAATCTTGCCGGAATTTCATAGCCACCTTGCTGGGCAGCAGCTGCTGCACTGCTATGCTGCTGTTGAACTGAAAGAAATCGGGAAGATTTCAAGTTGCTTAAAAACTAAACCATCTAACATTACTGCAGAATGACACAAAATGAGACTCACTGAATTTTACTTAACACAAAGCATTAGTATTAGAACATACTTCATAGCAGTTACACTGTCTTGAATAGGGACAGTGAAAGTATGACCATGTTATTCTTCATATTCCATCTGGTATTGTATTATTTTACACTTCAATTACTCAAAGGGCCAAGTGTAATAAATCAATGAATAAAGTAGGAAACTTACAGCTCAGCAAACCATTAAGAATTCTCAAGATTATATAATAATTTTGCACTTACAAATATTGGTATTTCCCTAGAGAAAATATTAACAAGTCAGCTGCAGAAAAGCTCAAATGGTTTGTCCTTTTTCCTTTGTTCTTCTTCTCTAAACATACAAATTTTTTTTGTTTCCCTTTGTTTGCTATACCAAGGAGTGCTTAAGGTTGGCACGAAGGATTAAAACACCCTGGATGCCACAAACAACAGTTCCAAAAGGAAAGGCACCAAGCCAAAGCCAGTGTCAACCTTTAGGTTTTACTTACTAACCCTCAGGCTTAGCCACCTATTTCCCAGTAGCTCCTAAGCTCTGGTTGTTACAACCCACACCATCCCATTCCCCCCAGAAATCTACTACCTCTTTTCACCTGGAAGATTTCTGGCAAAATTGAGAAAATTCCCTCTTACTCATTTTCATTAAATTCTAGACACCACACAGCATAAGGGCTCCAGCCGTGAGACTGACCTTCTTCTCTCCTTTCTATTAAGCTAAAAACACTCTCACAGCAAGTGGGAGCCTTTTTATGTCAGTGGAATCCTACAATTTCAAGCCTACACCCACAATCACTGCCTACCAAAGCGCTGAAACATTACAGTATTTTTCCTGGAGGTCAAGGAAATTGCCGACATGTCAACTTTGTCTTTTGTGAAGCAAAATAAGATAGATGGACTATGCAGGTATATAGGCAGCTTTGTCATTCAACTTTCCTATTACAAAATTCTAGAGAAGCAAGGATGAGCTCAGGAGGGAGCTCATGATCAACACTAAACTATTCTAAACTCTTCAAGTCTTCCTTCCATTGCTGGCTATGGATAGCACTACCACGCTATAAAGTACTTGTATATATGCCCATAAAGGAAATTCAAAACTCTGCTGATCAGAGGTGCAAGCCTTCAGATATTTCTTCTGAAGTCATCTGTCTACTAAAAACCATTATAATACTAGCACACTACATATACACTACAGTATCAATGTATTATATAGTATCAGCTTTACATCCATACAGAAAACAGAACATTTCACTAAGCAAAGCTTATCTATTAATGGCTTCTTTGAATCATGCTACCAAACTCCTACCCTCAAACTTCATTGCATATTCATCAGTGCTTCTGATCTGAAGACAATACTTCTAGAATGAGTACTAAAACTAAGGAAAACAACCTTAGCGAAGGGGAAAAGATTATATATGAGAAAGACTTCATACTAAAACCTGTCCCAGACTGCTAAATCAAACCATTTAAAAAGGTCATTAACAGAATTCACCATCAGGACAAACCATCAAAAAGCTTCAATGTTTCAGAATCTGCCTCAGTCACTTGGAACAAATCTCCTCCATTCTGAGACCCACAGGAAAGACTGTGGGACAAATTCTGAAGTCAGTTCCAAGAACTTTACAACAGCTAGTAAACTCTCTTTAAAAACCTAGGCCCCAGTTCTGTATGTATCAATGGAATGTGTATCAATGACAGGTTTCCTTATTCTAGCAGAGGTATTCACCACTCCCACTGTGTCCCAGAGGACCCCAAGCGTGGATTCGTTTTTATAAAGAGCATCTTTATATTCTGCATTGCAAAACTACACTAACGTCGTAATCTAAAGTGCACTTACTTCCTTGTCCTTGGTCATCTTCATCATTGGGAAATAAGTCATCCAAAGGCTCTTTGGTGGAATCTGTATCCTTATCCTCCTATAGAACAACCCCAAACCCAAACAAATTGTTACACTTAAATCTAAAGGCATAAAGGGAAAGCCCATTTAATCAGCACCCAGAATTTAGGAATTAACAACAATAACATTTCTCACAGAAGTTTTATGAAGGTCTGATGTTCAAATGTATTTACATACTTTGTCCCAAAACAATACAGGACACCTTCAGAAGAGCCAGGAATAGAAATCAGGTCTCCTAGATTTCAGTCTCAATTTAAGCACACAAGAAGGCATTTGCTATTCTTGCAGAGACCTAATGAAAGTACCCACTGAGGAGTGAGTGCTACTGAATACAGAATTGTCCACTGTACTTTTCTAGTTATAATGCAGTTACAGATGGTCAAGGAGAAGAATAAGGAGACCTCCATTTCTGAGTACTCAACTTCTCCACAAAATAAATTTTGCAACTGTGACCTGTAAGGTTCAAAAAGAAATACACACTTGCAGGGAAGCTAGTCTCCAATAGTCTCCATCTGGAACCATATTAATTTCTGCACAATCCATCAGTGTATATTGCATTCCAAATTCCACAATCATGTAAAATAAAGAAACAGATCATTCTTCAGTCCAGTTTAAGTGTGAAGTCTACACAACATAAATAGTTGAAGTTCTCAGAAATGTTAATCTCAGTAAGGAGAAAACCCAGGAGCAGAACACAGTCCTGTTTTTCTGGCTCTCCATCCAACACCTTTTTTCACAGATAAGAAAAAGACACTTGCTGCTGCTGGCATTCAAATTCAATGGTGACAAAATGGGTGCTCAGCAGATTGATGGGACTAGATCTGGGGAAGATTTCAACCTCCTATTGAGTATATATAATTGATTGTTTCCAAGGCTAACAACAGAAACCATCCATATGGTTAGTGAAACTATAAAGTTGCTTTGCCTACTTTGACCCTACTTGCCAATATAGCTTCAAATAACAGTGCTATTTAGGCCATCTGCAGATTACAGTTCAACAGTTCACACATCAAAATCCCAGTATTTCCTTCTCCTGTCCCTTTTCTAAACAGGATTCAGTGGCAGTATTCTGCTACAAATACCAACTCATGAAATAGCACTGAAAAGTTCACACTTTTCACAAACTGACCGAAACAACTCACAATATGATAAAAAGGATTTAGTCAAGCAGGCGGTTAAGCATGACTAAAACACATATATTTTCAACCATTATGTTACTGAAATAATTGTTTCTGATAAACTGTTCTTTCCAAGACATGGGTGAGAAGGTCTGATAGCACAAAATGAGCTCTTCCTCTATGGTGCCATCTAACTTAAGGAAACAAAATAAAAGGGTAACAAGGAGGACAAATAATTCAGATGTCTTTTTAAGTGGTAAATTACTTCCATAAATTAAAATTGTATCCATTTTCTCTCTAAATCTAAGAATATTTAACACAATAGGCTAGCTAAACACAACTGAAAACATGCAGATGATCACAGTGTCTGGCAGAAAGTCCTGAAAGGGGATTCAATAGCATCCTATCTTAGTGTAAATTCTCAGATAGAAAAGCTACACAGTGATTTCACTAGAGAAAGACTAAGTATGTAAGTAAAACTAAATATATAAGAAAAGCTATGAAATTTTTTGTTTAGTTGCATTCTTAATATTTTTTTAAGCTAATATGGTACTAAATAAGGATTTATGTATTTTAAGCCTCATAAATTTTATTATCTACAGACAGTAATAAAGATAAAATAGATAAAATAAGAATGAACTGAACTCTCAGAATCTTTCTGCAAACTATGTGACACTGGTACAAGGTAAGCATTTAATGACAAATTTATGTTTATGTTAGAGACAAATAAAAAGCTCTATCTGTCATTTCTTGGTTACTATGCAGGTTACAACATATATGTATATGTAAGGTGCTTTTACTATGCAGCTACTTACTGATGGTGAAATATCATCATCATATTTTTTTAGTTGATTCATGAATTCTAGATGTTTCTTTTCTTCCTCCAGCTGAGCCACAGATTGCTCACTTTTCTGTAGTTTCTGTTGTGTATTGGCTAGTTCATCCCGTAGCCACTGATTTTCCTGGCATAGCCGGCGAACCTGAGCACGCAATTTCTGCTTCTCTGATTCCACTGCATTTAAGTGATTTGACAAGGCCATCATTACCTAAAAAGCAGGAGGTGTCACATGATATACTTCCTCTAGAATGTAGTCCTGTATTTAATAAAAAAGCCTTTTACTATTTAAAACCTATGTCAGCTGTGAAATCTGGTAACCATTCAGATTTCCCTTCTTTACATATCTGGTTCTCACTTTTCCTCAAACTTTTTTACCATTTGTTCAGCCAGAATTAACCTAGAGGAACTCTTTACTAATTATTGTTTTCCATGATGCTATCAGAAGTCAAATTATTTTAGAATGCCCTGAAGATTACATATAATCTTAAAATATAAGAAAAACTTGAACTAGGATTTAGATTAGTGAAATGGAAAACTTTGTTCCACTAACATGAAAAGGAACAGTAATACTTTTAACTTGAAGGACCACAAAAAAACCTGAAGGACTAAGAGTTCTAATTTAGCAGCTTTCAGACAGAAAGAATTCATATACATGCTTACAGTTCATAAAATGAAAACCTCAGCATAACAGTAATACTTCAAAGGGACAATTATACTACTGAGATCTAAATGTGCAACTGAACACATAATTTATATAAGCACTTTATATATATATGTATCATAAACTTGAGTGTGCAGACATTCAATGTGCTTGAACAGTCATATTAAGGACAAAAAAATAGCAGCCATAACAGCAGTCTACTTGGATTGGATTTCTGCTAATCAAAGTTAAATGAGAAAGGAGTTCATTAAGTGAAAGCCAAACATTATGCACAGAAGATACTCTCCCTTCACTGCTTATGTAATCTCCCACTGATACACATAGAACAGCTGATAGCAATCCCAGGAAGCACACCTTGTAAGGATGGGCCACTGGTCATAATACAAATCTTCTTTCAGATGAGTTTTGACATTCCCAAGCTATTAGTATTTCATCTCCTCAATTTCATGTTTCTTTAAAACAAAATTACTTTAAAGTGTTTTTAAATTAAATATTTAATGTGAAACAGATGGTGACCTTAGCTGAATTTTCATGTTTCAAAAAGATATATCAAGCCTGTAGAAACTACTTTTTCCTACAAAGGTAAGAAATACTCCAGGTATAATTTCCCAATACCAGTCTAAATCTTCAGATTTCAGCACCTATCTACTCACATACTCAAAACTGTTAATAATTTAAATTACTTGGCCTATTCAAACTGTGGCATTTGTAACATCAGAAAGCACATTTAGGAAAGTTGTGATAATAGGATTAACATAATCAAACAACATTGTACTGGCTACAATAGCAAAACTAAATCTTTTGTAATCTTACCTCTTTAGAATTAACTGCAAGAAAAGTTTTATTACTTCTTCAGTTTCATTTTCATTGAAATAACACTTATGTCATCAGACCTACATCCATATCACAAAAACATATTTTATAAATATTTCCATATCTTAACTTAAATGCTGCAAATCATAAGAATTACTACACTGCTGCAACCCAAAGCATGCAGGAAGAGTTGGCTTATCAAGTCTAAGAGTAGTAGTTCGAAGTGTCATTGCTTTCCTGACAAAGGCAGTAAATGCAGGCTTCTTGGCTCATTGCCACCAGAGTTCACAAAACACCGTGCAGGGTAAACAAGGCAGTAACATCTGCAACTGAGGCCGCTGACTCCAACAGAGCCAACAATCAGGAATAGCTTCTTGGAGTCCCAATATCGTGTCAAAGTCAGAATATAGAAGTTACACATTCACCCACAGATCTCCTACAAACACCCATTAACAGTAACTCAACTTAGCAATTTTATTCCGTGTCTTTTAATATTTTCTTCTGATACAAACGAGCAAGCTTGTACAATATACTAAGGCCTGACAATCAGTACTATAACGTCCAGGGGTTCTACAGTCCCATGTCTGGTAATCCGTATTTGTTCGTTCTCTCAGGCCTCAATTCACCATGATCCAATGCACAAAACTTCCAGATCAGATCAGAAGACTGAGCACATTTACAGACCAGTACAGAGACTATTAATATAGAGCTAACTCATTGGCATTTTCAAATCATTTGCAAACATCTGCTATTTTATACCAATGACTGTGTCACAGTACATCGTTTCTGGTTTTTGATGTAGTACAAAAAAGCCTAAAGTTGGACTGTTAAATATAGTCCTGATATCCTGACTAAACATGCATCTTTTCACTCACCTTCTGCAGACAATATCTTCATCAACTAAAATAGTTCACAGAAATTAGGTGAGTCCTTTTTTTAACGCATCAGTGAAAGTTGTTCAGGTTCTGTACTCCATTCTCAATGTTTAAAATATTTAGTAAATGTACAATAAAGATTAGAGATTCTTAAGCTTCAGGAGCATTGTGAGCTACTATAAAGAATCTCAGAATCACGGGAATATAAACATGAATTTAAGGTTATGGCAGAGCTCAGAGGCTGGAGCAAATTTGGGGCATGGGGTGGAGAGGGAGAGACACCTCCCTATGCAATAATTAAGAGCTAAAATGCCAATGTTGAGTTCTTGAGCAGCTCAAACATTACCCGCCTAATGCCATGGAAAAGTCTAAATAGAAAATAGCAACTGTCTCACTGAAGCTCGGTTATGAGCTTCAGTGCTTTAATACTGAATGCATAATGAGTTCTGTAACACAGCAAGACAGACAGTATCTACCTCTATTAATTACAGCAATGTTTCTCCTTAACATACAATAACGTAAACATCCCAGCACATTACAAATATTCAATAGGGCAAAGTTAAGTCCTCAAAGTCTGCTTTATTTCTACTACAATTTTACCTGTGCTTCACTAAGGCCAAGCTCCAGCATTTCCAGTGACTTTCGAATCATGTTTGATTTTTCTTCAACCAGATTAGTTTCATCATCTTTCTTCAAACACTTCAGTGTTTCAAGTAAGCTCTGTAAAATTGAATTGTGTTCATTCTTCAGTGCCTCTAGTCCATTAATCACTTGCTTAGTTTTGGCAATGATCTCATCTTGAGTAAGCTTCTCCAACTTCTCTTCCTTTAAATACACCATTGTGGACATGTTTTCATACATTCTGAAATGGAAAAGTACACTAGTTAATCCAAAAGTAAAATTAAAATAAGCAATTCTCTATAACTGAATAATGCTTTCCTTTAAGAAGTCATTAAAACATACGAATTTGAAATGTATATTCAGAATGCACAACTTTTACAATGTTTTACAATTGAGTCCCAGCTTTGAACAGTGTTTCAAGTTTTCCAGTTTCTATTTCTGGATTTACACTAATTCATAAGCCAAACAACAACAGAAAATAGAATATATACTACAACAGGGCAGAATAATTTCTCACAAGCAGTGAAGAATAGGACTGCATCTCCAGGATTCTGGTTTGTGCAAAAGCAAAGAAGCCTGTGTATAAAAGACCTACTCTAATAAATATATCTATCTGCAGATGCCACTGATCTACAACTATCTCTACAAATATCCACAAGTAGAACTGGAAGAATTTGAAGAAATACATTCAACCCTCTAAAAGGGTTGATCAATCAGTCAATCATGAGAAAAATCACCCTCTTCTAGTAAGAAGGAAACACCATCCTTTTCCAAAGACTACAAAAGCCATTATCACTACTTATTTTGAAAATAACAACTACTCCCTAAGATTACATTCATTATTGCAACTCTGCAGTTACATAACAGATATTCAACTGCCTACAGGTCTACATGCAGATGTTTTGAGGAAGCTGCAACAGCTGTATCCTACTAGAAAAAAAGGTTTGTAGAACACAGCCCTTGGAAGAAACATTTCACAGTGTTATTCTGTCAGTATCTCATACACTACACTACATTAAGGCTAGCAAATTTCTGGATATTTGTAAACACCTCTACCAAATCCAAATGAAGATCAAAAAAAGTTTAGAAACTCAGGTAACTTTACCACCACACATGCCGTTACTGAAGTGACAAACAAGTTTATTTAAAAATACAAATAAGACACAGAAATCATTTGATCCTTTTTTAAATTTTTTAAATGTCACCAGACTAATCTTTTGTAACAAAAATAAAGAATTGAAGAATTGTTCTTTTATACTTTATATTTATACCTTTATACCAGAAAGTATAAACCAGAATAAAGTCAGAGAGATTTTTCAAAAGCAATAAATTATCATTTCTGTATGAAGACACTTGGGGAAGCTTTGATAAACTAATATTTAAAATTAATTAGCTAATCTCTATTACAACTTTATACAGAAGCAAGTCCAGTTTTAGAAGAAAGCCAAAAAAATTACAGCCACTTAAATCTTGAATAAAAGTGCTATAAGGAACATACATATATGCACCACTTCATGACAAGAGCCAAAGAATGTGCTCTTATACTCTTGTAAGACATTAAAAAAAAAAAGTGGTTACACTCAAGTTACCCTGCTATGATCTCCTCCAATGCAATACCTAAAAGGCATAACCATTTGTCACAAAAAGAGGTGTGCACTACACTATTGTCTGAAAAAACAGATAATTTGGGGAAGCAATGAGTTTGGTTTTACCAGAGTTTAATACAAGAACTTCATGTTCACAGATATATGTGATACAGAGTGTATATATCTGTATAAAACATATAATCTTGTGTGGCATAAGAAAGCCTGATGAGCAGAAGGAGATTTACACATTTTCCATTTATAACCTGAGAACTACTACCCAGAATGCTTAAATGACATTTTTAAAGCACACACTCTCTAAAATCGTGTATAAAATTGAACTGCAATTTAATGTGAGCCAAATTTGTAAATATATGCTTCTAACATGCAGAATCATATAAGAAATCGTTATGGATTATGCTAACCAGCATACAACTCAACCCTAATTACCATCAGCATGCCTTCATGCCTTCAATTAACAATTTCCATCCTGAATGCAAAGAACTCAAACTTTGAACATAAAGAAATAAAAACAGCAGAGGACTTCTAATGAATAGGGATTTCCATTATGTATTATAAAAGTTCTGAGAAATATGATTTTTAAATACCTAGGGTTTTCTTACAATCCAGTATAAGTATGTGATGATTTGTCTGTCTTATGTAACTAGGGGTAGCAATTCCTTCTGTGTGCTTCAGTGTTCTGTAGCCATTCTACACCAAAGATGGAAGGCAGGTGTGCGCATGTATGTATGTAATGCATACACAGATACTGTTTTTTAAAAATTGCACATTTTAACCACCACAACAGAAGTTAAATGAATTCTAGGTGATGAATACAGATAAATGAACAGCCTTTCACTGTTAAAAAAAGAATACACAAAACCAAGAAAGTAATACCAAAAGCGACATTAAGCCTTGTAGTGGTTATGATATCATGCAAAAAAGAATAAAGGGAAGTACCTATCTGACATAAGAAATCCAGCCAAAAGACACATCTGTGTGCACAATTACATCTAAGGTGTGAAATGGACATTGATTTGTTATCATAAGGAAAAAAGGCTGTCAGATCATAGATATAATCCAGCATATAGCTCTGGCTAAAGATTAGCATGGGTCCTAAAGACAAATAAATAAAAAAAACAGTTCTAATTTTTTATTTTTATTTCCTTATGTATCCCTAAGAATTCTCTTTCTCAGTATTGACATTTTCATTTTTTAATAGCCAGGTTTCAAATACTAAAAGCTGGAAAGATAGATTTTTAATGTATCTAGTATCTGATCATTATTGTTTTAAAGTATAATTTAAAATACAATTAAAATCCCACACCAAAATCTGTGAACTGCTGTGACAAATCGTTTTCCCTAAACTTCTTCCTCTGAATATGCAGGCAGGATAGCTGAAAACTACCAAATAATGTGTCTGCATACAAGAAAGTAAATCATCTTCGTAAGAGTAAAAGCTACTACAAGCCTGGTTCAACCCATACCTACAGGCCCTGACATCTACAAGCACTGCAAATTCCACAAAGATACAGTATACACTAATTTGAGCTTTCTGTATCTCCAATATGTACCTATCAGTTCACTGTTTTGTGACAATAATCAGTCTATTCAGGGCTTTTAACACTAATTCCACTCTTAGTTCCTCCTTAATTAAACGGCAAGGCTCAAGTTCTGCATCTGGCAGGTGCTTGTTTCATTTTGTATTAGCTGCTAATTACAAGTAATTAATTCCCTGCTCAGACCAAGAACACATCTCATTACATCATGAAATGCACCATCTTGAAATACTATGAGCTGCTTTAACTGCTAATCTTCAAAATGTGGAAAACTGCCTCAAAAACAATCCTCAGAAGATCACAGGCCTTCCAAGCACAAGAAGAAAATCACCAACAAAGGCAAGAGATGAAAAACAGTCTGCTGAGGGACACGAGTAGTAAGTCAAACACTGCATTAACTGCACCCCTTCCTAACAAGGCAGCCCAGCAACACACACTAGGCAGAAACGGCAAGGATGAATCACCCATGGATGTTTTTCGTATACTTAGAAAGGTGCTTGTAGAAGGACTTGGATAAGGCACAGTCTAGTTTGAATATACTGCTGTTAGGGTTTAAACAGAAATCTCAAAATCTGAAAGAACATCAGTTACTTTGTTTTTAATCTGTTCATTTCTCTTTTTCTGTGAGACTATTTCTGCTATCACGTCATATTCCCATGCATAAGGAAATTCATAATCTCTTCGTGTTTGACTTTCCTTCCTTTTAACTAAGACAAACCATTACGCTCAGGAATTTTATTCCAATACATTCATCTCTAACCTCACAAAAGATAAATATGTCCTCTTGACATGTTCAGGACTGTAGCTGAACTGCCAATGCTATCATTCTTTTCATCATACTATATATTAGAATCCACACATGAGCCTCTACAGAATAGAAAATCTTGAACTGCACCTGTAAACGGTGTCCTGTTGGAGGTCAGACTTAAGGTACGCTCGCTGACCCAGTTCTATAAACAGAATACTGCGGCGCTTCTGTGCTGCCTCAGGTTTCCAAATACGTGATCTCAGAAAGCCTCTTCACAATTTAGCACACATGTACATAAGCTACCTTAAAAATAATGCAGTAAAAGCAATTAGTGGCACATAACAGAGGCTGTAAAAGCAGATAGGAAGATGGAGCTGCAGGTGACTAGCAACCAACATTAAGGTATGGAGAAGTCTTTTAAAACACACGTGTTTGAAAAAAAGAATTAACCCCTTGGAGTCACTTTTTCTATCAACTTGCAGCCAGTAAGCATCTGAATTTAAAAAAACCTTACTGTGCTCCTTCTGCCAGCCTTCAACTCAGAGGTAACCCTGAATGCAGGTCTGCCCTAACACTTGGTTTAAAATGAAGGTATGCAAGGTAAATACTATTAAAAGGACATTTGTAGTCTAACGTCAAGGGCACATAGCCTAATAAAAGCTCAGAATCACGCTGGTAATTTGACCTACAATCTTAACACCACAAGGCATCCGTGTTGGTAAGCGAACGGGACAAACACTGATCGTTTGTAAAGGTTTGGCATTTATACAGGTAAAGCCACAAATTTTTGAAGAAATGCACAATAAGCATAGCACTGCTTGACCAAAAAGTGTAAAACATCAAAAAACGTGACTACTGGCAGAGACATTTCACCAGACTAACATGGCTGTTGCTTTTCTATAAAGACTGCCAGGTGCACCCCGCACATCAGTGGGAAGAGGCTGCACGGCCACACGCTCTCCCCCTACATCACAATAGCACCCACCTCTGAAAACCACTGCATCACAGACTCTAGGAAACCCCAATGGCTATCAGTAAGTCTATGTTTAAGTGAATAATATCAATGGCTATCAATAAACTATGTTCAAGTGAAGAGGATTATGTACTTGTTTAGCTGAAAAATATAGCCACTGTACATTTGCCTTGATAAATCTTGGGGTTTTTTAACATCACAGTCTGCTATAAAAAAAAAAGAGAATCATACATTTCAGGGGAAATCTTTGGAAGATTAAAAGATTACTAAGAAGAAAAGCAAGCTAACAAATTATATTTGCTAACAAAAGAGATGATAGCAAAAATAGCTCCTATAAAACCTGTAGCAAGTGTAATCTTGACAATTGTCTTTGAGAAAGCAAAAGCTAAGATTTACACTGCTGTGCAAATCCTTTTATTTAGATTTCTATAGCACGCTACATCAACACTGATGAAGCATATACTGTTTCTTAGCAATCATATCTGCATTCCTATAAGTATCAATCTTAACACTATTTTGAAAGAAATACTTTTGCACATTTCAAGGATAACTGCCAAAAAAACCTTCCTCATTTTAGCCTTCATCCTTCTTCTGTAGCAAGTAAACTACTTTTTTTTTTTAAATTATGACTTCTTGCTGAATCCATTAATTCAGTAAAAAACCCTTAAACAGTATAAAAGTATTCAGTGGCATAAGAGCATCCTGTAACTGCAGATTATTCTTCCTCTTAAAGAAAAGGTTATTATGGTGTCAATTCCTTGACAGTACTCTACTGAATAAACACTAGCTACTAGCTAGTGTTTCAATTATCATGATACAGTCAAATCTGTATCTTTTTAAATGCAGACAATCCAACGTGACCTGTTGATCTATTTCCAGAATCTCTTTTCGATTCAATCACATCTGGATTTCCATAATGCTGCAGAACATGGCCAAACCCCACCTTGCTCCTCCTGCTCACATACTGCAGCAGACAGATCCTCTGATGATTTGGCTACCCCCATTTTTTGGATAAAAGGAATCAAGGGGAAGTATCCTCTTTCTAGCATATCTAAGCCACTATATTTGACCTTTCTGAAGTACTAAAAATATATAGCGATTAAAACACAGAATAGTGACGTATCCTAAAATCACAGTGGATTATTCTGTCTCTGTGAAGTGGCATCTGTTTGGATCCTACAATCACTCTGCCTGTATCATAAGCATGTATGAGAAAAATTTATCCTCTGTATACATTCCCAAGCCCTTCTAATATCTCGGGTTTCAAATTAAGCTAGATGGAAATAAGATCCTTTGATACATTTGTTATCACATCAAAGATTACTCTTCGTCAAAGCTGAAGCAAGTGCAAGAGAAATCTGACAGGTGCGTGTCTAACACAGTTTACCAGACCCAGTCAGGAGTCTAGAGGAACTACACTAAAACATGCTTATTAACTCTTTGTCAATGAAGGTTACCATCACCTGTTACAGGTTGGTGGCACATAACTTCCTTACTCTAAATCTAAAACAACATTCTTACTAAATATCCTCAGACCTGGGGCAAGACCAAAACCCCATTCTTTCCCAGAATAGTAAAACTGAACATAAACCTCCCACTGTTAGTCTTTGGCAAAGTGCTCTAATGCCAATTTGTTAATTTTGGTTATGTTCAGCAATTTCTGTGATTTGCAGTCTGTCTTCAGTCTCCTACGTTTTTTTTTTTTTTTTTTTTTTTTTTTTGTACTACTGCTGTGTCAACAGCAAACAGCGTCTGCCAATCTTCAGTCAGCACTGCCTCAGTTTCTTGTGAGCACTAATAAACACTTCCAAGCACCAAACACACCAAGGACCTCAAGAAAGCAGAGCATTTTGTCTGTTCACTAAAACACTGACACGACATACCAGTCTGGGCCACAGAGGATTTGCCTTATGCTTATGACCAAAAGCCCACCTCACTGGATCATTCCAACAAAATGATCGTGACTCTATTAAGTGTGGTTACATGAAGACAGACCAAACATAGTTAAATGCATTAGAAGGCAGAAGCTGAATAATTTAAAAAGCCATTATATTTACCCTTAGTTATCAAAAATGCTTGTCACAATCACACATCAGGAAAAATCAAGGCTAACTATTCAAAACAATTGTAGTTTAGTATTTTGTAGTTACGAAGACAGACTTCATAAATTACCTACTTTAAGTGGACTGGAAGGAAATTTTGACTGTGTTTTTAAAAAAATACTCTCAAGACACTTTTAGTTACAAATCCATCATCATTATCAATTCCACAAATTTTACTCTCAGTGTTCCAAGGATCTACATTTATTTCTGTGTGCAAATGGCATGTGGCACTTCATGGACTTGCTGACTTGTGCAACCATGACTTCAGTGAATCTTGAGTCTCTATAAGACATTTTTAACCGTGATTCTAGGTAGCAAGAGCTTCTCAGACTAGAGTAGGGAGGTACAGTAACACTGAAGTGTTTTCAAAGTTACTTGTCTTGCAATTTTAAGCTGTCACTAGCACAGACAACATTTTTTGAGCTTGACTCCAGTTCTTTCATTTTGCACTGTTATTTTTGGACAAGAACTGCTTTATTGACTAATCAAAGTAAGCATCCATTTATGTTATCTATTTGTCTTAACTCTACATAGCACTTAGGTAAAAGCAAAGGAATGCTACCATCAATTCAGACTTCCATAATACATTAAAAACCCCATCAGCTTCCACTTACTAACATCAGAACTATAATCTTAACCAAATCTACTTTTTGTGGCATACCTATGACCATTAAAAAATGCATGCAGGAAGGGCAGAGAAGGCCACATCTTGATTCATATTATTGGATCTATGTGGGAAGTTTTGCTGACAATTTACTGTGAGCACAGATTATGTTGCTTTTACACATGTTGCTTGAGGACAGTGAAGAGAAGGGTTACTTAAAACAAAATGGGAAACCCAGCAATTTCTTCTGCAGACATAAAGGAACATCCACTAATATTGCTTCAGCACACATTACCCTTTAGGTTTAACAAATCCTTCAAACTGGTTTTGAAGCTATCTAATAGTTTACATTAAGATGTACAAACCGCAGAGTCTCCCTTCAAGCTTTAGGGAAAACAGCCTTCACCTGCTTATCCTTCCATTAAAAAAAAAAAAAAATACAAAACCAGTAACTTAATTCTTCCAAAATGACTACAGAAAAAGTTGCACAATTAAATTGTTCAGGCATCTTCCTTAATATTGAGAAGGAATTAATTCCACCCTATTAAATATTAAAATTGATACTTTTGATGGCAATCACCAATTATCAAACAGATGAATAGGTTTTTTTACACCTTACAAATTTCATTTCACAGAAAGCACAGCAAATGATGCAATCATCTAGAAAAACAACCTCATACCATTCACTGTTTCTTACCTACTACAGCAGAGAGCTGATTTTGCTGTAAGGTTGAAAATAATTTCCTTACTGGGCATTCCATAAGCTGCAGAGTTTACTCAAATGGTCTGAACTCTACTGGGCCAGGAGGTATGGAGCAGTACAGCCAAGCACTAACGCAGCCTTTGACAAAGGCACCTTAACATTCTGTGAACTCACACCTGAGGATCAAATCATAGTTGCAGCCCCCTCTCCAGTAATCTTTCACATTCATGATTTATCTTAGCTAGTGCTGGGCACTGGGTGCTCCTCTGGGACTCCTGAAATACTGGCTGTGGTTAAAAACATCAGCATGACAGTATCCACCATCCTGCTGCAGTACACCACTCTTCTGGTGCTGATAGAGAACAAGAGCACACATTAACTGGAAAATAAACACCAAAAAAGTAAGAAAATTACAGTTTTAGTATTATTTTTTCAACCATCTCTCTTGGATGAATTGGTTTTGAAAGCATCCCCCTACTGAGGATGGCAGAACAGTCAATTCCTAAAACAACTGTGCCATTAAAAGCAACATATCATGCACTTCCAAGTATTGCTCCATGTGCAGTCAGACTAGACGAAAAGAGAAAAAAAGGAAAAGACAAAAACAAAAAGTCAGTGAGCATATTTCCAGGCCACTTGTTAACACAACTGGGTGGGGATCAAGATTCAGTGTCCACACAAACTAAAAGCAGGCACTGTAATTCAAACCCCACTGACTGCTGCTTTCAAAAATACCCTGTGCATCTTTGCTCTCTACCTGCATTCCACAGAAACTCCAAACTTAGAAATTTTTTCTACGTTAAAGGATGTATTTTAACAGCTGAAGTGTGCTCCAAATCAACATGCAGCATATATAATTTTTAACTTAAAGTACTGTGAGAGAAATTGATACAGAGTAAGGAAGACTTAAAAGCAGAGCAACTGAATCATTAATCTGCCTTTATCTTTTTTCTGAACAATTGAAAGGAGATGTCAGTAACAGCAAATTACTGGGACACTGAGTCAAATTCACCCTATGGTGCCTCTTGCCTTTTCAAAAGGTATAGGATGGGTAACAAATCTTTGATCAATAAGGACATCTGGCTAAAACACCTATCAGTACCATAACAAAACAATACCTCTCATCTCTGCACGATTTCTTCAGCCCCCAGGAATGCCCAGCAAGCACCACCATTCTGTGTTCCACAATGCTCCCAGACCAGAATCCTACAGAGCAGTTCTATCACATCCTGTCTGTTAATTCTGCCTTAAGGTAGGATAGCAATCAGATTCGCACACCAAACCTTCCCAATATATACCAATCCTCAAAATTAACATATCTTCCTGAGGATTCATTCATTCACACCTCTAGTAAGACCTATAGGTCACTATTATTTGTGCAAGCACACTGCCAAACATCATCATGAATCCTGCACTCCTCCATATTTCAATAGTAATATTCATTATACTGAATGCAACTGGGCTACCACCAGGGAAATGGCAAATATAAACAATAGCACATTCTTGTATCTTCCACACATTATTGTCTTCTATGTTCAGAGGAATTTGGAAACAGAAATGGCTGCTGAATTATCTGGTCTGGCTTCCTACAAACCCAGGACCAGGAGCATTCACTCACTAAGACTATGTATGGTGGGAGATAGAAACCTAGCAATGCTCCTCATGCAGCCATACATTTCATTTACATTCTCTTATTTCAGCACAAACACTCCCGTCCATAATAAATCAAACCAAACATACGCACCTTTTACCAGATTATTTTTCAGTCACAGGTGAGGGAACAGAAAAAGAAAAGGTCCAGGACACAAACACAGCCAAAATACATTTATTTGTCGACGCTGCTGTGCAGCAAGCTGTGTTAACAGAATGAGGATATGGAACAAGATTCAGGAGTGTGGAACTACATAAACCAGCACTGAGACTGACAAAAAGTTCAACTATATCCTTAGAGATTGAGTATATATTCCTATTCTGTCAGCAGAAACATTTTAGGAGGTTGTTGTCCTCCTAGCTCAAACCTGTAACCTCTCCTATATCCTCAAAGATTACCATCCCACTAGCTGCATTATGCTGACTAGAGACAGCTACCCTCTACACTGAAGGAGGGGGGGAGGAATCCCACTTTTTTAACCAATCCTCATCCTTCTAAACACACTGAATATGAGAGGAGAGGGGCGAGCAGGGAGGAACATCCAGTTTAAGCACATGAACAAATGAAACGTTAAAGATGAGGGTATAGTAAAATCCGCTCATGGCAAAGACAAGAGGGATGAGGGAGTAACAGCAGTCTCTCCGAAATGGAAGCTGCTCAAACTGGAAGAGAAAGATACAGCTGTGACTTTCCTACGCTATTCAGCCTGACGTTGTTCGATAAAAGAACATTCATAAAAGCATTCAATCTTAAACACAATATTCTATTCGGGGGGGGG
>NW_020799101.1:11240943-11245400 GCF_003259725.1 Athene cunicularia
CAGGAGCTACCCTCAACACAGAACCCCCCCGCTCCTCCTCTTCTAGTCCATAACCTGTATGGCATGCTTTGCAAATCATTCAACAAATATCAGCTGGAAGGAGCTAACTCAAGATATACTGCAAGAATGCACTTACTGCAATCCCTTAAAAAGTTTAAAACCACCACCCTCTACACTGTGGAATGGCACATACACACAAATAAATAACAGCACATGGCAAGTAATCTTATTTTTTTGTTAACATTCAACTTCTTGTGCTGTCTTCAGACAAAGCACAATAATAGAACAGCGTAAAATATTAGTAGTAATATGCTGCCAAAGGGGACAGCAGCATAGGATTTAAGAAAGTTTTTGAATATATCAGGTTTTGTATGTAATGCAAATAATTCCAACAAAATTTAAGTACTGTCCTTTAAAAAGACTGATTTTTCAATACAACTTTTTAAGCTGTACCAAAAAGTTCAGCTTCATGTTAGACATTTCTTGACCTTCTGCATATTAATTAGTGCAACGTTAACTTTTTTAATGGTTTACTGGGGTATATCACATAATGAGCATAATTAAGGAAGCCAGTACTACTGACTAGGCTGGTTACACATCCTTTGCTCTATTCACTCCAAAATTTAATAAATCAGCTATAGTTCTGACATAATCCCAGAAACACAATTTGACGAATGGGTTTTATGGCAGATATTTACAAAAGAACCAAAATAGGAAACTGCTCACTTTTAAGTCTACCTGCAAAAGATACTTTACTACTTTTACCTGTAAGCAAGACGTTGACATTGAGAAATCATGTAAAAAATCTGTACATCTGAGTAGATAACAGAGGGAAAGCATATTTGGAATAGAAGATGGCATGACTCCATGCCCTCCCTAATTTTTAGCAAGAAAGATGACTAACAATAACTGACAAAACATTCAATTCCACATACATGTCAAAACACAGATGTCAGAGTGACGGTTGTTTCTGTGCACTAAAAGAGTTAAATAGCAGAGTCCATGGGAGATAAACTGGATTCAAAGAAACAAACAGTAATTAAATCAACACACAGATACTATTACTTGTATCTGTTTTTTTAGTTGACCGAGTCTGAAGAAAGTGTCATCTACCAGAAATTAATTTTCTTCATACATTATAAGAAATTAGCATATCTAGTGTCAACTGTGCTTTAGTGTTCATCCTCCGAGAACAACTCCTTTGTTCACATTTCCAAATATATTATCGGTACTTGAAGCATACATTCTCAGTACTGGAAGCATATATTCTCAATCCTCGTGCTTGCCTATTTACTATGGCCTGTCATTATTAAATATATTAACTGTCTAGCACAAAAAAAAAAAAAAAAGTTTAGTGTCATCTTAAGCCTGATGCCTGCAAAGCACCTTACACAAAACCCTATGGAAATAATTCCTCCATCACTGAAAGCATCTGCAATTCTGGCTCTGACCCTCTAACAAAGTCCGCAATTTAAATCCCATAAAATGAAAGCAACAAAAGCCTCTCACCTTTTTCTGGTCAGACATTTATTGATCAAGTAATTTTTCAAAGGAACCACACTTATTTCTACAACCTGCTTTCAGAAAGGAAAATGCACTAAAAAAAAAATCACTGGGAAAACATTAATACCTCAAAAATATCTGAACCTGACTGTGACTCAGGATATAACTATTATGATCAGTTCTATTCGAAGTCAAAGAGGTTTCTTTTCAGAATGAACAATCTGTCTTTGACTGATACTTGATTACCACGAAGTATCTATTGGTTATTATATGGGCATGCTTTTGTTTTAAGGAAAATGGGAGTTAACATTGAAAAGAAACCTTTTTTTCTAAACATTAGTCAAGATAAATATGATGTGACTATAAAACTATTAAAAATTAATTTGGAAACACAATGTATTATACAGGCTGGATTAAGAGAAACACCTGTGACCAGCCACTTCACTGCAACTATGATGGAATTGGTCCATTTTTACGATGGTTAGGTCATACTGAACAACACCCTGGAGGCAGAGACAAGAGGTGTTTATGTAAATAGACCTTGCATGCCTGTCCTCCATCACTATCTGCTGCTATGCTCTTCAACATTAAATACAGAAGTCTATTTAGCTTATTTATTAATTTACCCAAATTTCCTTACTTTCTACTCCCTCCTATAAAAACATTCATTTAACAAGTATTTGTACACTGAATTAAGTTTTAAAGTAATCATGACCTGTGCAGCTGAAGAGATATTATTAATCCCAGAATAAATCCACCTGCATGTCTGCCAGAGAAGCCAAACAGAGGAAGAGACGACAGAGTAACTGCACAAGCTCACATCTCGAGAAACAGAAGCTGCAGTAAATGGACTCAGAACTGAGCATGATGCTACTATATTTCCACAAACTCCCAATTAAATAAGGGACATATGTAGGTGTGTATACACAAATATATCTACATATACAGATATACAGAGAGAGATACATACTACATAGGGGTAGCACACAAGTAAGGGTTTTCTGCCATTACCGTGGCAAGTTCTTCATAAACAGAGGAAGCAGCAATTGCTCTTATATGCTTTAAGTGTCTGTAGAGTATTATTTTGATTCTTATATGTCCAAAACATTCAGAAGATTGTATTCTTGACTCCCACAAATTTAATTAATAATTCTGTATGCAATTCTTCTTTTGTCAAACACAAACCTTTTTAAAATCAGTTTCCATTAATAAGGCACTGTTAGCACATCACAGTAATTTGACAAACAGTAAATGAGGCTATTTCATGAGACATTTGGAGGGTAACTTTATTCTCTTTTTAAATTACATATGAATGCATGTTTTCTTTGATTACAAAAGTGAAGGGAATGATGTTAGAATTTCTGATTACTGGAATTGTCCAGTTCCATCATAATCCTTTGGAAACAGAAAGGTTGCCAAACTTTAACTGCAACATGATGCAGAAGTGATACTGCATTGTTGTGCAAGTTTCAGAACTGACAATTTGAATTCCCTGCGTTTACCCACATGGTTCTGCATCATATAAAACACATGTCTAAATGGAGCTACTCGGGGTCTATGTATCTGTTGTAATTTCACAAAAAGTTCCTCTTAAGCCATGTGTTCACAAAAATAAGCTGCAAGTGACTTATAAAATACAAGGTCTTCTGCTCAGAATCACCAGATGGATCAGCTTTCTCTCTGCTGCCAGTAACTGCTGAATGTGTTACTTTCAATTGTATCTATAATCCTAGGGTTATAATATCCTCTATCGTGTTTCGCTGAAGCTCTGGAATTCATAATCAATTAAAATAAAGCTATTTTCCAAAAGAATTTGAAATCAACTGTGCATTCAAAAAGGTTGTTTTTAGCATTGTTGAGGGTTTTTGTTTGTTTTGGTTTTTGTTGGTTTGTTGGGTTTTTTTTTAATTAAAATGCTAAACTGTCTAAATCTCAAAGATTCCTTTTTAGCTTCCAATGCATGTTTCCTATTTAAGTGTAGTGCAAATACAAAAGTGGAAGTGAAAGAGACAATTACTTCCCAAAGTAATTGTTAGTGAACTGTCTGCCAACTGCAAGAATGCTAAAATTACATTTTAATAGCCTACATTTTATGTATTTTTTATGTATAACTGTGAAAGTATTTTATATCACGAATGACATTTACTCACCATTTTGCTGTTCAAAGCAAACTATGAAAACAAACTTTCACTTTTTTTCTAGCTATTTTTATTTTCTGATTCTGATTCCATGAGCAGTACTGAGTACTGCTGCTACATTTCAATCATATATACTAATGGAAATCATTAACGGGGGGGGAAAAAAAAAAAAAAAGGAGAGTAAGAGCATCATCATTGATTGATTCAGTAGCCTTAATAAAGCCAGGGGGTAGCATTACACTGGGTGATGCTGCTTTGGTCAGTAAAATATTCTCCAATATGCTTAGAACACAGAATTCACTAAGGAGCCAAGAAGTTCCTTATAGTGATTACAGACAACTGCTATGCAGATCTACAAATCAGGCATCTTGTTACCTAAAAATATTAGAAACACAAAGCCAGAATGAGTAAGATTTTAAAGTGCTTAATTAATCTCTACCCTAAAGATACAGTTATCAATTAAGTCAGCTATGCATTTATGTCATTTTGTTAGAATAACGTGCTCCTAATCAATGCTTTTCCACATTTCTTATTTTAGAAGTGTAGAAATCTGGCCAAGACCTAAGTCTACGGATCGCCTCCGACGACAGCACGGTGGGTGACCTACAATACATAAATCCGGTCACTATTTACAAAACCCAAGAGAGCCGTCCTCACTTCTCCTTTCACCATTTCTGAATTAGCAACAGAATAAATCACCTAAGCTAAGTACGTGAAGTAAAAACAAAGCGCCGCACGCCCCACGGAGCCGATTTGAGCCCGACGGAGGGGCGAGGCCGGCAGCCTCCCTCAGCCCCGGCTCTGCCCGGGGTCCCT
>NW_020799101.1:11245450-11265924 GCF_003259725.1 Athene cunicularia
GTCTGCCTGAAGCGTGTGCCCGTGGGGGGCAAAACCCGGCGCTCCTCCAGGCGCCCCCCTGCCTGCCTCCCTCCCTGCCTCCCGTCCCGCGCAGGGGGCTCGGCTCCCGAGCGGGCTGCCGCCGCACCTGCTCGTCGTGTTGGTTGTTCGGAGCGCCCGGGGAAGAGGGTCAGCGTTCCGCTTCTGTGAAGCGGGCTGACAGCAGGGCTGGTGGGGGCGATGCTCCCGTCTTAGCTGAACACCTCTGGGACAAACGCACGCGAAGAGCTCTCCAGCGAGCAGCCGGCTCACTGTGCAAGTCACACGGGGGAAACGGGCTGAAGAACGAATTCTGTGGGGAAGCCGGGTCCCCCCCGTGAGGCTAATCGTGTGCTGCTAATATGTTTCAGTGCCCTTGTCTTTGTTCCACCTTGAGCTAAGTAAAAGATCCCTACTCTTCTACAGGTTTACACATAAAAAGAAAGACTTCCATTGGAACTCCGTGACACTTGTCACAAGAACCATTTCTTCACAGTTTCCAATTTCATTCCCACTTTTGCTAGAGAAGAATGAATGGTCACAGTATTTTCTTCGTGTTGATGTTCCGCTAGGTAGAAGACCAGAAATGAAAGATGGAAGGAACTGAGGTTTGAGATGGGGAAAAAAAAGAAAAAAACCAGTTAAATATAGCAAAGCAGTAAAATGCACATTGGAAATCATCAGGGAACAGCGACAGCTTAACTTTATTAAAGAATTATTAGTGTCTGGACAGAATATTATGGTGCATTATCATCTGAGCTCCAGATTAGAATAGAATAGTTCAGTTGGAAGGGACCTACAATGATCATCTAGCCCGGCTGCCTGTTGGGCTGTACATAGAGAGTATGAATCATAAGCCAATGGAAACATATGGAGGTACAGTGGTAAATCAAAATGTGCAGCCTCACCTAAATGCCAATATCTAAAACACACGAGGAAAGAAGAGCTTATATATCTGTTTGCCCTCGCATACAGCATTGAGAAAGTCTACAAAATGGCACATATGAGAACAAGAATCAGGTGAGCAAGACTCCCGAGTCAGAAGAAGCAGGAAGTCAGAAGAGGAATCAAAGCTAATGCTGTTGTCAAAGAGGCAGAACAGGAAGAGTCACAGAAGCCCACAAGAAACAAAACAAAGTTAGGGGAACATAGATTCTGCAGACTGTAAATACAGAGACTAACTGTTGGATTTGAAAAGCTGAAGGAACCGAAGTATACTTTCTGAATACTGCTCACTGACTGATATCTTACCCGGGTCAAGCCATCCAACAAAAAAAAAACAGGTGTGATACCAGTATTTCAGAGCAGCAGCTCCTTGTGTTCTCCATCTCTAAAACATTTGTCTGGCAATTTTGTGTTAATGCTTTATCATCATATTGTAGTTTTGACAGGCAATACAGGCTAACGATGTATACTAATGTGAAATATGCATTTGTACAGTGACATGAAAGGGAAAAAAAAGATTGAAGGGCATTCCTTTATACAAACTACATTTTAAAAGTAAGAGTCATGCCAATTGGTCCACAGGTTCAGAGAATTTTCATGAATATGCAAGAGATTTAATTAAAAATAGAACATGCCCTAATTATATAATTATGCAAGAGAAATTATTCAAAGGAACCACTCCTGTCTTTTGAATAAACAATATTCATTGCTTTCTTCCTATCACACATTTGCTTTAAAAGATTTCCTGCAATTAGCTGCTTACCCGAGGGATCTGAGCATCTCCCAACAAAGCAACTACTCCAGCTATGACCCTGATTCATAATACTCTGGCTAATCAAGTCTGTGCGTGCTGGCAATTTCCCACATAAGCAGCATACACTAAGCTCCCTCCTGCAGGAAGGTTGCTTAGCTCAATGGAACTGAAGTGCAATATTACTCCCCTCTGTTTATGGCACAGAGCACAAGACAGACACAGAAGAGACTTGGAGAGCATGCTTCTTCCTCAAGCCTCTGCCTGACCTGAAATATCGTAGGACTTACTCTCCCTTTGGATCTTGTTTTTCCTGTCTCGTCTACATAAGAATTAGCCAAGTTCATCTAGCAGTAAAAACTACTTACTGCCTACATTTCCATCTTCTCTTAGGGAACTAGTTATGCTTTGCTTTTAGGATGAAATTAACTAGACATGCTGTCTCTAGAGTATTCTTTGCCACCAACAAGGTCACCGTGGTATTCTGCAAACATCTGAGTGGATATTAAAATAAAATCCCCAAACACATTTACAGTGCTGGATTCTTTATTCTCGATATACCCATTTCCCTTCTCTCCCAGGAGAGGGAAGCTTGTAATTCACAGTGGGAGAGAAATAAGAGCAAACAGTTCAACTAATGCAGCACAAAGCTCTTAGGTTTTTGAGGTGCAATAGTGTGAGAAATACATGCAGCAAACTAAGATTCGGTTTAACTAACATCCACAAATGGAGCAAGCATCTATAAAGAATTTCAGGTTCATCTCAGTTAAGAAGTGTGTGTTGTTTTATTTTACCATTGTTATTAACAAGAATTATCCTCTTGGCTTAGAGGACCTTTCCGACAAAAGAGACGAAAGTTTTCTAAATCTAACCCTACAGTCTATAAAATCTATGACTTCATTTTATAAATGTGGGCTACAATAGAGCAGTACATTGGAATAATTTCAACTGCTGCTAAAGTGCTGTTTAAAAGCATCCTGGCAATAATAAATATTGAAAGGCCAGATTCAGCAACCTGTCTGGCTTTTCATCACAATCACCTGACAGTTGCATATGCTTTTAGTTTGTATTTCCTACAAGAATGTCCTTTATGGAAAAGAGGAAACATAAAAATCAGTTTTCAAGAGTCAAAAACATCAAGTACACAGTCCCAGATGCAATTTCAGCCTAAATCCTTTGCGCCTATGTGCAGTTACTGCACGCAGAGCTACGCTGTTATCAGGGAGTTCAGGCACTTTGGAGTAAAAGGACTGGATTTTGTTTGCCTTGACTCTGTCATAGTCAGGATGCCTGAACATACCATCGGGAACCCACTGTTGTCCATGGCATTAAAGTTCCAAGTAAAATAAACACTGATCATGAACCTGCTTCCCAAGTCAATAAGCTTTAGTCACATGCAAGTGAATTCTCCTTTTCCAGAGTCACAAGGATTTCTAGAAAGCTGTAACAAATGAAAGCCAGTGTGCTTTTCCCTGCCGTTTTCTATCCACAGAGAATTAACAAGCAAATAAAGCATGCAGCATTAATTCAACTCTTAACAGGCCATTTCATTAGTTAACTTTTGTTACCTTTTTTTAAACAGAGCAGGATGTTTGCACCATAACATTTTGCTAACCAGAATTCTTTTCACCTGCCAGCTTCTAAAGAGCTGTGCCATTGTTATAGCCCAAAAGACACTGACTGCAAGGTTTAAGAAACCCATTCAGTTAGCTTTAAAACAGTTTTATTAGGAAAAGCAGACTTAAACCCCTCAGGTAATACAGTTAAAGTAACTGAAAGCTAGAAACTATTAGGAAATTTGCATGTCAGTATTAATGTCAATATAAAGAAAAATACTAGACAATTTCAGCAATACAACTATATTTATATATCCCAACTTTCACTGTTATCTTCAAAGTAGTAAGTGACCAGGAGCTAAGAATTGCACCCTTTGACAAACTATAATACTCTATGCTACATTAATTTACATACAGTGTCAGTATTTTCCAAGATCCTACTTTTAAAGCATGAAAATTCCCAACAGCTTAAGGGTTCACAGAGGAGAGCTTATGATGATTAGACTTGTATCTTTACTCCTTGCGTTCAAGGAGTAGGAATGCTCACTCCAATACATTCTCTGCTCAACCCGCAATATCTGTTCCTTCTTTATTTCTGACAAACCTCTCATTTCATTGAAAGATGAAGCAACTTTCTTCCTTACCTGCTTCCATGTTCTGTAGTCAGCTGATAGTTGCACCTTTCTACCTTTCTTCCTTGGAAAGACGCTTTTCTCCATATTCACTCTGCATGACTTTCTGTGCTTATACATGAAGAAGGATAGTGTTTCATTTACACTACTCCTTTCCTTCCTCTATATTCTCGCTTTTCAGTGAGTTTATTCTCTCTTGGGGTTTTAGTTGCTCATTCAAGGTTGAGAGAATTATTAATCACTGCATGCGAGTCACAGGAAGCTACATTTATTTCTGTATTCACCTACCTCAGTCACTGAACCATTGCAAAAGTGTATTAAGTCCTTCAGAGGAAATAAAAAACACTCTGTTGTTGGAATATCACAATCTTGGCCACTACTAGAGTAAGAACATTCATCATGTGGTACAGTACTTCTCTTCACCCTCCCATACCTTTACGTCCCAACTATGACTATGCTCCCTTTTTCTTTCTATTGGGATAAGGACTAGTATTGATAACAAAAAAGTTTATTCCACAAACACAACAAACAGACTCTTCCAAACACAAAATCTTTGATAGTCAGTGTTCAAATCCAGGAGCACTTAGCTAAAAGCAGAAAACCTTTACTGATTTCTAAGTGCTGGCTTTATTACTACTTACATTATCCTCTTCCCTTTCTTTGAACACCAGCTGTTTGTTACCTGTACGGTTTGTCAGCATTCCTTTATGGAGATTTGCTAAGTCATCAGCTTTGCTGCCAGATTACTTGCAATTAGATTAGGTGAGACTCTTACCTTGATAATCTTCGTAGTAATTGTAGAGGTTTTTTTCCCGTGGTGAAGGAGACTTTCAGGTACCTTCTTCTCATTAAGTTTTCCAGAGTTTCATTATGAAAAGTGCTCTTTCCCTAAAAAAAAACCCCTTTGAGAGAGATTTTACTTTCAGCTGCACATGAGTGTAAATCTGGGATAATTTCATTAACCAGTATGAGCTTTTTCTTTTTTTTGAGAAGTGATTCCTTGAAAGCGTAAGAAAGGCATTCCTTTTTCCAGCCAAAATTAGATAAAGGCACAGACTGGGCCATGAACTTGTCTCAGCACCAGGAAAACTGGTGCTTCCTCATGGAGATATGAAAGATTGTATTCCCTTTATTCTCACCAAGATTGCTACATATATTTATAAAAGAAGGAGGTTGTGATTTTTCAGATGCTGCCTTCTATTAAAGCTCATGCATATGCTAATCACAAGAAATGCTAATGCCAGTGTATGCCTGTATGTGACCTTTTCCAAGTAGAAATTTGCACCTACTGATGAAAGATAACTAAGTCTCAAAAGTCTAAAAGGCATTACAGATAACAATCTCATCTGGTCTTTTTCTAAATGTAATTATCAAATTCTATTGAAAACCAAGCAGGCATCTTGCCCTTCCTGCCCAAGAACCTCATTCCTCTGGTGTTCAGTCCCAAGGGTAATATATACAAATAGATATTGTGCCAAATTGTGTCATTTCTTTCCAGCTCTTTTCCCTTGCTAGTGATCAGCCCCATTTCTCTTATGTGTTTGCATTTCCAGTAAGGTCCTCAAATGTAACACTTCTCTTTTATATGATTGATTAAATTATTGTAGAAAAAGATGATTCTTCCCTGGGTAACCCTCTTACCTGCTTCTTCCTCCACTCACACTGTCTAGGACATTCCGCACTCCTTTCTTCCCTCCTGACCATCAATTTGCTTGGCTAAACAAACTGAACTCTTAATCTCTTTAAGAGAGATTCTACATCTCCCCGATTATTCAGCTTGCCCTTTACTGCTCTCATTTGCTTCACCTTTCTTGAGACTAATGTGCTGCAATTGTTTATGCCATGGTCACTATTTAAAGTGATTGTCCCTATGTCTGATTTATCATTAACCTCCCTTCCAATTGATGTATTCCTTTTCTGCACATGCTGCAGTAACTACCAAACCTTTATCCCCCTTCAACTTCTGTTAAATGCTTTCTCTCCTCCTCAACTAATACTCTATATGGAATTACACCAAATTCACTCGGCATCCAAGGTTGATTAGAATTTATCATTTTTTATGGGAGACCATTTTACATCCGCTTTCCATTGTTGAAGTTTGCCTTGGTTAAGAGGGTATTCAAACCAAGGCAGTACTCAGCTGCACTGGGCTGGGGAATTAATGGTAATACATTTTGCCCCAAGGGAAAGGGAAATGGAAATATTTCTGCTGTGACAACTGTTTCTGTAGTTTCTGTGCCAGTGACCAATTACGCCTCTAAAGAAAATGACTTCTGTGAATATGCCTGTGGCTAGATGGATGGTATACAGTACGTGGGGCTGAGAAGGGCAGAGTCACTCTAGAAATCAATAGCAAACAGAACTGCCTGTGCTAGGTATTTTGTTCCTCATCCTGTCTCCTGCAAAACAGAGCAGATGCAGGAAAAGGAGAGATGATCTTATCCCCAGGGGTTTGGATTTGAATTCTCTCTCCTTGCTGTCTCCATCTTCCCACAGCAAGTATGTACTGTGAAATTTTTACTTCAGTTTCAGATGTTGTAATTCCTCTGTTTTCTGTTGTAATTTGGTTTTATCTGTTTTAATTAAACATTTTATTGACAGTTCACAGAGAAATCCATTGAAAAGTATTAAGTCCAAAGACATGTCATGAACACACTCATCACTTCTTCCATATCTTCATGATGATACAGAAGAAAACCAGATATGTACATTGCTGCTATCAAGTCTTAGGCTTGCAACATAGTGAGATAATTGCATAATTTACTCCTACAGGATGAATGGTGTGTTTTATCTCTACAGGCTCGTCTGTCAGTTACCTGAGAGCAAATATTCTTGAAGAACTCAATCTATGGACATGCTCCAAAAGAACAGTCTGATACCTCAGATGAGAAGGGGTTGAGAGAGTGGTTTTAAATCAACTTTGTGCCTTCCCAATCCTATGCTATTCTCTGCTCCCTGGGTGATTTAGACAACCACAAGGACCTGGCTTCCATGTGATAGTTCTGCCCAGGACCTCCACAAGGTCCATCAGTAACCTAGTCCATCCACACTTGTTATACCCTCTATAATTAGGGGATGTGAAAGGAGGCCTTAAGAAACTAGCCTTGTAGGTGTCAATTTATGAAGAAAGAATTCCTCATGCATCTGTGTATAGGTGTTTTAGGGACCAGTATATAAAAACAGTGAGGGGATGCTATTAATTTGTCAAGTTTGTCAGATACTGCTGCATCACATCATGTTCTGAAGGTTTTCCTTGTGCCAAAAAGGCTAGACTCAATTTAGGTAAATTGTAATTTCTGCAGAAACTGGCTAAAAAGGCAGTTACCTCATCAGTATGTACATCACCACGGATATTCTGAGGCTACAGTTTTGCTTCAGAGGACAAATAATTAAAGATAGGAATTTAAAGCAGGACTCCTTGACCTTTGACTCTGGTGGCCAGCTGGGGATAGTACAATTCACAGAAATCAGAGCTTGCAGTAATTTATTTCAAGGAAAAAATCTGTGCCACCACAGTTATCTACAACACCAGCATCATGTAAAATGTCTGGACTGTTTGAGGAGTTTTGATTACACAGAGCAGTTCACTCTGTCACATCAGCTAACAGTCTCCCGGGGAATTGCTGAAACATGCCAGGTTCTCAGTACTTTAGATTATGAATCTGTGTGTTTTGACATAAAATTATTCCTTAATATTTAATTAATAATTAAATTGTAATGAAAGCCGAAATGCATTGAAATTGTTTCAAATACATATATAGTGCCGTTTTACATAGTTTATCGAACTCTAGGTATTGAAAATAATGTAACTGTAAACAGGAACTGAAACATACTTCAGTAAACACTAGGAGAAATCTGGGAACAATTAATATATATAAATTATCCGTGAAAGTGAAATGTACTGCCTACACAGTGTTTCACTTTTTATTACACGCTGAAGGGTCGCAGAGTACACCATCACCATATGTTTGAAAACTGTCATGACTCACACAGAATAGGCTGATGAATAATAGTATCTTCATCAGTGTATAACACTGACCAGAAATCTACCCAGTAAATGGTTCTGTTGTGGGCAGCAATTTAACATGCCCCATATCCTTATAACTAACTACATAACCATAAAAATGTTACTGCCAGGTTTATCAAGCACCAATGCAGAAAGCACTCTAAATATCTTTAAAGGAAGGTTCACACATTTATCATTTCCCATCCCACTCATTTTGCAGCCAAAGGAGGCTGGAATGCTGTGTTACTGGCATTCTCATTAACTTCACTTAGCTTCTTTCTCTTTGAATTTTTGGTTGTGAACTCTGTTGGGTAGCATCCAAAACCAAAGTTCATATTGTAAATAAGTGAGACTGCTTTTCTAATTTACATGTAAACATATAATAGAATTAAAGTTGAAATGATAGTGTTAATTATGTATGAAATTAAACATCAAGTGCTAAGTGGCTCTTAGATAATACCAATATAGACCCAAGCCAGTAAGTAATAAGCTGCTTTGCTGCTTTTAGAGAAAGTGTGAACCTCGTGATTCAAAAGCCTGAGAAAAATCTTCCTAAAATGGAAACCTGCCTTGTCCAGTGGCAACTCTTCAGCTACATTCTCCCAGCATCAGCTCAGTCCTATGGCAATCAGATTTATGGCTGTGACACTGTGGTTACTGCTAAGCACGCCCAGCAAGTCTCCAGGTGTCACTGAATTTGCTCTTTTTCCAACAACAAAAGCTGCAACAGGAAAGAAGCAGCAGAGGAGCATGGCAAATGAACTGATTTTAAGCATCTCTTGTCAATTAAAATTGCTATGCAATGTTCTATGGCAGAGCTGATTTTTTCCTTTGAAGTAAGCTTGAATTCTCTGATGCAAATTAGCACCTGTGGGTATTTACTCATATGTCATCTCAGTATTTTGTTCTGTTTTTCATGGTAGAATTTTTCATGACGCCTGAGGAAACTGGGAGTTTTCCAGACATGACATTACAAGTGAAATATTATTTTGGTAAACGTGAGAAGAAGATTGGTTAAGTCCAGAAGACATTTTCTTACATATTCATTGGAATTTAGTTTCCATTTTGTCTTTCAATCTCATACAATTTTTGACAAATAAAGAGTTTTCTACCTAAGTATTTACAGTTTCTACAGCAACTAAAGGTCAGAACTGTCTTGACTTGGTTTGTCACAGAGTGTTTATGCTGTGTCATACCATCTATTTTCTATATGACACTCCAGAATCAAAAATCACTTGGAAAGCAATCAAGGAAGTCAGTTAATCTCTTTTGAAATTTGCAATTCATGGCTTTTGTCTTTTAATATAGCCTTGACTACAAAATCTGTTTTGCAAAACAACCCCTACCCTCCCAAAGACTCTAGACTTCTAATTATTCAAATCATTATAGAAATTAAAATTTGTAACTTTTCTGGAACCCTTTAAAAACAGCCAACTTATACTACACACTGATCATCATATGAAAAAATTTCCACAGCGGGGATTTATTACAAAGATGGGGCTAAAATTTATCAACAGGAAGTCCTTTAATAATGAAATATAAAAAGTGACCTGAATTTCTTAGGATTCTGAAACTTGGGTTTTGCCTGTTGATGTGTTTTGGCTCAGCTGTTGAAAGTTATCACAGCCAATTCTGCAGCTGAATCATATCAGCAGGTTCTTTGGAGGCAGCGGTGTGAACAGAGTACTGCTGAATGCCAGCAATTCCTGACTGGCACGGGGGCTGCTGGAAACTCATGCCAGTCATGGGCCACCAAAGTAGCTTCAGGGCTACTCCAGCTTAGGCTGCGTGCTAATTGCCTCCTGACAGTCTCAGGAGATGCATGCAGTCATTTTTGCTGCATCTCTTGATATCTCTGCCCAGATCACAACATACCTGGGACCACCCCTAAGGATGAGAACCTGCATTCCCCAGAAAGCAAAATCACTGTACCTTTCCCTGCAAAATATAAGAAACTCCATTAAATGGGTATCTGGTTTGAACGAGTAAAATGCAAGCAGCTGTATGAAACAGGAACCACATCTTCAGAGCATTTACAGGTCTTCTAAAACCGATTCTGACTGTGGGTAGTACTATAAAATAGTATTTCTCCTAAGATCACACTTAAAAAGGGATCGTGTAATTTTTTTGTCTTTACTATTTTAGCCAGAAGTACTGATTTTGCACTTCCACAGCACCTGCTGTTTGAATTTATCAGTTAGCTAAATCTTACAATACTCGGATGAATCTTACTCCATTAATGAATTCAAAGTCAAGTCACAAAGAAGTGATTTATATAATAATATTAATTAGTATGTCAAGATGATTACATTCAATGTACTTATAAACTCTTTTTAAGAAATAAAGTTCTGTTTCCAGTACTATTCATTTTTTTAAAATGAACGTGAATATTCAATTATGGAGTTATTATTCTGTGAACCAGTTTACAACATTCAGTAGATATAATTTTTAATATGAAAATTATTCATGCATGTTACTGTTCCAGACATATATTATCCTTTCCTGAAGACATTTCAATCTCCCAGCCTTTATGCAAAAAACTGGCTCATGGGCTCTGCACAGGATGTAAATTAAGTTCTTGTTTCACCAAATCTGCTTGCCCTGTAGGATACCAATCTTGCTTAGTGATAGTGTAAGCTAAAAATTGCAAGCAGAACAGTCCTCTTAAAACTAAGCCAGAAAGGGTCAGCTTCTAAATAAGAAATCTGAGTATTGAACTAGATTTTAATTTTATCCCTAAGAATGTTCATTTAAACATAGAAGCTATCTTCTCAGTTGTTTCTACCATTACTTTTATACTCCCAATGAAATTGAGAAATGCATTTTATTAAGATGTACAGTTCTTTATTAATCATATATAAGGGTGCTACAATCACTTCAACCCAGCCTTTAGTTGGTCTGCCTCTCAATCCTTTGATACTTCCTCTTACTCCTCTCACATTCTACTGAAATTAATGCTCCAGTAGAGAAATTTAGTGAATAGCAAACCCCCCCAAAGATTATCAGAACATAACCACCCCGAGTTAATACAAACTATCAAAAAAATATTTATTACCAAAATACTGTTGCTTTATTATGCACTTACTGAGTGCATGAGACAGATTAAAAAGGCACATGCTGACACTACTAAATATGAAATGCTGCTCTTCCTTCTGACAGGATTAGCTAAATACCTAAATGAGAACACTCCCCTGTATTTTTCCTATACTCAGAAGATGTGCACAAAGCCACCCTTTGATCTATTTCACTAGCTTCAGCTACTGTAGCAGGCCTTTGTATATATAAAAAAAAATTATTTTTAGTAGTCTGTGGCAGCTCCTTATTCTTCCTTTGATGTATAAAGGATTTATGATCAATAATATCTGAAAGCAGATGGCATTATTACAACTGCTCTGAGTAAAGAAAAAAATCAAAACTAATGCAACACTGGCAAAAATGATATGGCTATTCAGAAAATGTAATTATCTCAGTAAATGTATGTGGCTTTGGTAACAAGACTCAAAATTTCAGATGGATTATTTTTAATAACATCTTTTCATAGTGGCTTTATTAGATGTTCTAAATCTAACCTCAACACTTACCTAATAAATAAATACCTCACTCCATCAATAGGTTTTAGATGAAGGGACCCAGTACTCCACATAGAATGGTAATGAAAGCAGTGACATAAAGGCATGAACTTTACCTACAAGCAGCTCAGAGCAGAATCCCAGCATGATCCACTGTATGCCATTATTTTTGGGTGACCAACACTAAAATTACATGTTCAGAAAAGTGTTAACTGGGAACTGACTGAAGCACAATCCAAACCCTCCCCCATGCCAACAGCAGAATACTTATATCTGCATGATGAGGCATATTAATTCAACTGACATCTAACACTTTCTCCCTTGGATTAGTTCTAGTAGTGAATCAATTTCCTGATCTGGTTCAGCAGGCAGGCACAAAAATGTCTGTGTTAATAAAACTGAGCAGCTCAGAAGATGAAAATGTGTCTTTTGATTGACCTCTACCCACTTAAGCATATATAAAACTACCTTACAGATCTTATGCACAGGCTGTTGGAATACACCGCTATCAACCACCAGTACACTGGGGTTCTGGCCTCTGCCTTTCAGAGATATATTCTTACATTATCCAATCGTTCTTTACACTGGAACTATTTAATAAACTGTGCATTCGCATTGTGGTCAAAGCTTATATACTGTAAGATAGGATTTACGGTAAAGCCCTGAAGAATTACATTACATACCCACAGTATTCTATTTCAAAAGTTTATTTCCCCAAAGAAACATGGCATTTTGTAACTTTTTAATAAATATATACCTTTTACAGTACTGATGCAGTAAATAGCATTCACAAACGGTATCTTCCTAGTGTTATCATCTCAGCAAACACTATTAATGACTGTTTTCATTTACTAATAACAACAGTTAAAGCCACAATTCAGTGACCATTTTAGCCCCAATGATATCATCATCATTGTATTAAAGTGTGATCTGCTACCATATCATTTTTATTTCATTTTGCAAAGGAATTATTACATTGATACTAACAAAGCTCTTCTTGCTCCAGCTGAGAAAGCCCGTGAATAAATCCCATCATATTTCGACATGAAAAAGAGGTCAGTGACTGCTGAGTTTTTTTCAACAGCAGAACATTCCCTACAGCATAGCTTTAAGAAAACACACTTCAACTGACAACATACATTCTTTCTAACTGAATCATCTTAGTAGGTACTCTATCCAAAAAAAACATTTAACTGTATAAATGGACAAGGAGAACATTCCAAGGAATGGAACTTCTTTTAAATTAAAGATACATGGCATAACATTTTAAGACTTCACTTAAACTAACTTCCTTCCAATTGATATTACATACCTGGAGGCTAGAAAAATCACCCTCAGTCAAGTTGTTGTGAGTGCTTCAGAGAAACTTGTGAGAATAGCACATTTTTTGAAAGAAACAATCCAGTAGAAAGCAGTGCATATTAGTACTAATGCTGTTCTCCTCCATATGCCAACTATCAGTTCCCCTTTCTACCAAGATTAAGCGACTGGCAATGCACCTGTTTTATTGCTCAGCAGCTACAATCTTTAACCACAGTCTAGAGTAACTCTGGTCCATGGGGAGCACGTTTCTTTTAATTAAAACAAAATTATCAAAGAGCATCGTATAGCATTAGCAATTTGTATGAAATAATACCATAGATCTTTATTAAAAATAGGAAATAATCACACTGAAAGGAGGATCACTCTAAATTGATTGTATATATACTCACAAATAATTTGTTCCTTCAGTCATGTTGCATTACTTATGGATATCTACTGCCCCAGAGAGATAACTGCTGCAATACGAAGCATTTCTGTCTTTATATACTGATACAGTTGGTGGAGACATCATTCTCTGACCCAAGTTCAGGTACAGCATAAGCAATCGCCTATTATTTAGGAGCTATGACTCTGTGGTAAAAATGTGACAGCTGTGATCCATTCCATTTAATGTAAACGAGGAACAGCTTTTAATAGTTCTCTCAGTTGTGTTTTGGTTGAGAAATATTTTAAATGTTCTTGGAATAAAAGGTAAAGGAAACCTACACAGTGATTATAAATTAATAGCAACTTTTATATACATAATTTAACAAACAGATTCAAACAATTATTACATTAGTCATTCAGATTCTGAACATCACTATAAACAGCAAGTTTATAGCAGGCCTAGCTAGAGTTGTATTCTTCATGGAGCTGCGATTAACTTCCCACATTTTTCTTTTTCCAACGAAGCCACCTCAGAGCTCTTGCCAGTGCTACTTGTCCCATGAGGTATGTGATAGTAAAGTTACGTTTATACCAATCTCTAGGATTCCAAAGCCAGGAAAATCATCAGCATGCAGAACAAGAACAGGAACAAGGTAGACAATTATATTAAAATATACTTTGGCATTGACAAATGACAATTCAGTGTTGACCTGCATTTTCCATGGCAACACTTTTCCTGCCCAATGAGAGTTAAATAATCTAGGAAAAGTTCTGTGTGAATATCCATATCCATGAACAGATGACATGTGGACTATAGGGCTACAACCATTGAGCGCTTAACTGTAAAAAAGTTAAGGGGTGGGTAGTTTTATGACCAATTGTATTTGAAATCAGGTAAGCTAAAATAATTGTAACCGTATCTCATGTTTCAGAAGTAAAGCTGATCATCAAGCTACCTAGAAGAATTTTCTGCCAAGTGCTGTGCTATGGATAAGATTTGTCTGTGCATGTATGAAGATGCACATGTTGGAAAGGGCATAGTCACCTATAAGGGGGGGGGAAAAAATAAAACCACACTTCAAAGACTAACTGTATAACCTAACACAGAAAACATTATGTTTCTAATGCAGTACCTTTTAAAGATGATGCCTCCAATACTGCTAAAGTTAGCCTTTGTATCTTTAAATAGTTTTAATAAAGCACGCATGGCTTCTGGAGCTAATTTAAGATATAGATAGGAGAGTCTGTATCAGCCCTTTTTAAACTCCAAGAACTTGCTTCAAATTCTTGCCCCTGTTACAAACTAAAGTAACATCAAAATTTTCTTCTAGATTCTAAGAAGGATCCATCACCCATTTTGTAAAATGCTGCACATGAAGCAACAGAGCATGCTTACTGAAGAACTAGCAGAAAATATTAAAGACAGGGATTTAGGTCTTCTCTTGAGGTATCTGTGGGAAACCCTACATGTACAGATTTAACATAAACCTGGGATACTAACCTCTGAGTAAGGATAGTAGCCAAAATTATGCTGACAAGCAGCACTGAGCTACCCCCTCAAATACCATGTTTTGATTTAACATGACAACATTACAACTGTTTCTTTTCCCCTTTCATGTCTCATTTCCTATATTCTTCTCAATTTTTTTACCCAGACTAGACTGTATTTCCAGTCTTAAGTACCCTGAACTAAATATTCATGGCATCCATGCACAGTCATTGCTTCAATTTTAACTACAGTTTAGAAGTTGCAACACTTCAGCAGCCACAGTTTTCAGGCCAGCTGGCAACACTGCAAAGAACATACCACTGAATGCATAAACAGATTTTTATAAATATGACCCCTCAAAATCACGGTGCCTTTAAAAAGCTCCACTGCTTTCAGGGCTGTGAAGTTCCACTTTGAAACTTCAATGATGGAGCTGATACCACCTGATTTTACAAGGCAGAAACAAAGAAGGTCACGTTTAGGCCCAAAGCCTGAACTCTCTTGCCGTGCAGACAGCACACTATCCCAATGTCACTACAACAATGGCATCTGGTGACCAGTTACAACATAAACTATTTGCTTTCTCACTCTTCAGTTATAGGCAATTTGAACAACAAACCTCTTATTAACAATAGTATTTTACTTTCCATTTTTTCATGCTGTCATTAAGGTTTATGGTGAGGTCTCCCCCTCTGACCCCTCCCCCCATGGAAAAAAATGCACATATTTGTTTTAAATACTTGTTACAGTAAAATTGTTCTTATAGTACATTACGGTATGTGCACAATATGTACAAAGAACCCTAAACCACAACTTGTTATAGATCAGTTAAAGTGATGGTAGACTTCTCGCTAGTATTACACCATCAGGAAACCAGTAATACTTGACACCTTGGGGCCTAATAATCTTTCAATCCAATACAGAGAAGAAACTGAAGTTGTGGCTTCATATTCAGTGGGCAGTGCTACTGTAAATTGATTAAGCACTCTCCTTCTCCAGCTTCCCATTCCTTCCTCACTTCCAGCCCTCTACCAAGCGTACAGAGCTACGTGCAGTCATGCGTGTGTACGAGTCATTTTTCAGTTGTTTCAGATGCCCAATCCAGTTTATCAAGTTGTTGTACAAACAGTAACACTGAAACAATGCAGTAGATGTTCTGAAGAGGCAGTGTGGATGTGGGCTTACCCAGTTGCAGCTGAGGTTCTACACAGGATGAGTTCAGGTGATCACTTTACTAATGCTTTGCCACACAAAACCCCCTCAGACTCAAGGCTAATCACTGTCATCATTTGTACTATGTGCTTGTGAATAATAAAAACAAGAATAGTAAATACTCTCATGAAACAATTTTCCTTTGAGATGAACTGCATTTACTAGTCCTTATTTAACAGTCAACTAGAATCTGCTATATAGAAATTTCAACTGTTTTATTTGCCTATTTATCAGTTTCAATTAGCAGCATGAAAACACCCATGCCATAAGAGAAAAAAAACTGAGTGCCTGATCTTGTCTCTCTGAATCTCAGCCATGAGATTCATCTCTCCACTAAATCAACAATAAGCAGTAGAACTCAAATGATAATGAAAATTTCTGTCAAATGCTAATAATAGTATTTTAAAAAATCATTTTCTAAAATGATAGTTTTAGGTGCTGTTTTACCAATCATGGGAAAAAAGTGTTCACATTTTCTATTTGATCTTATACATTACAGTTAAGTGAAAGGCATAATAGGCAACATAAATACCTTCTACATACCTGTTATACTGCATATGCTTTCTAAAATTTTTACTTAGAAAGTCCTTGTAAAAGTCAGCCATTTCTTCTGCATTCAGTGTTGCTTTTTGACCTGAAAATAAGTTTTGGCATAACAATGTCAAGATAATTCTTTGGATTGAAACACTGGGTTCAGTTGCAAGAGAGCTAGGTCTGACTCCTTGCTCCTACAATCCTCCTGTATAACCCTGAACAAGTTAATATGCTTTTATCTTCCAACTTTTTGAAAACTACCTAGGGAGCACAGCAGATTAAAAATACTGATCATCTGTTATAACTCTTAAACCCTTATTACTTATGAAAGTGATTATGTTTATCAGATCTTAGATTATTTAGGGAACAAGTGAACCCCTATGGAAAAGTCCATAGATCTAGGAGTACCTAATCCTTTGAGTAAAATTAATCTCTGTGGGGCTGAAATCTAAACAGCACCAGTAAGAGCACTTAGTAACCTAAGTTTCCCCCCCTGAAGCAAGGCAATAAATACAGAAAGAACACTGTCCACGACTGACATATTTGCAGGTGTACATTGTTTTCTGTTGTTGATAAATTTTAAGTAACTTATACCAAACTGTATGTTCTGAGATGTCAGATTTATTAACAATATAGTAGACAATTACTTTGTGAAGAAGCAAGTAAAAAGAGGACTCAATATGCCACTGTCATAAGCAGAACGTAAGAGGAGATGGATTCTTTCCACAGAACATGAAAGGAAAAAGTGTGGCTACAGCACAGATGTCAAATCCTGAGAATGAACAAATATTCTCAACTCTACCAGATAATTCCTGTACAAACTTTCTGGCACTTCCAATGTTTCTAACATGAGAGTCCAATTTGAATGTCCCAGGGGACATGGATATTGTGAAGGAGACAGAATTGTGATATTCAACTTGCTACTGTTCCGAAATGCACTTCAAAGCTCCTGAGACTGATCACAGAAATGTAAATTATTGATCAGTTCTATTTGTCATTATTTAAAAATCTAATGTATTACAACAGATTAATATGCTATGGGATAAATTTACTCTATGACTTTTTGAAGGTTGCCTACTTAACACCTATAGTTAATTTGTTTCTTCATACTGTTGCCAGTAGAACTGATAGTAGATTCACTTACATAAAAATGTACGTTTTGTTCCAACTGTTAGCGTATGTTATTAGTCTGATTTTTATAAATGCATGCAACTGTATTCTAGAACAGAGTTAATCAACACATGCAGACAATGTAATTTTATTTCTAAGGGATGTACTTTATTTCTAGAGTATAAAAGCAAAACAAAAAACCAAACCCAAAATGTCAATATAAAAGCAGCATTTTCTAAACACAAAACTTAATTATTTCTCAACCACACACTGGTCACTGGGATACAAACAGAAGAGAAAAATAATGGTCTCGATAAAGAGGACATCAGAGCAGATGCTTTACTAAACTCAAACTGATAATTATTCTATGAACAAAATGTTCAACCTCATGCTACAATGTCCAAATTCACTGTTATTATGAAGGCATCTTGTCTTCAGTTTCACATAACGAATGAGAGGCAACTATTTTACAGCAACTGTGCTCAGGCAAAGACAGTCAGATAGCAGCTGCTGTCTCCTCAGAAGTTGCCTTATTGTCCCTCAAGGAAAAATATTGTATTCACCGTATACACTATGGACCCGAAGTCAGAGAGTGTGAATTCGTCCGCCCAACTGTAAGATGCACTTGAGGCACATGCTCTGTATGTTCAGCTCAGCCAGCTCACTGTGTTAGGAGGTGTGAAAGGAAAAAGCCCTTCCTCCTCAGACTACAGAATGATTACATTACTTGGGGAGGATTTCAGCACATTCCCTCCAGCTGTGCAGAAGGAATTAGGGGAAGAACAGTGCAACAGATGATCAGACCCCTATATGCACATCTCTGAGGAGCTCCTCCTCTCTTTTTTTTATCTTTCTCCTAAAAGTACTTCTAAATCCTACCCTCAAGATTTACTTGTGACAGGACACAAAGAGCATAAACTAACAAAATTCAAAGTTAAACGGAATTCAGAATTCATCCTAAACTATAAATAAAGATCTCACTAACCTGTTTCATCTCTCATTTTCAGACCCTTGGCTTTCAGTCTTGAATAAATAAATTCTTCTTTCTCCTAAAACATGTTTTTCCACGTTAGAATCTGATGTACTCAGTCCTTGAAGTTAACCACTGTTTTTAATCACATAGGAGTGCTTAATGCCCTCTGAAATAACAAGCAATACTCATTATACTTGGAAATGTCAACAAAATATTTTCCTGAATCCAGTGAGTTAGTTAAACCAGTAATTTCATCACTTAGATCCTGCTATGTGCAGGCATCAATTAATTCATGCAAGTGTCCTCCTACTGAAACATATATAACTTATCTGTGGAGTAAAGTTGCAGCTGAGCTTCAGTACTGACAGGATCTGAATGAATCTTCAGTTTATAAGACAAACTATGAAGATTTGATGTACTGTATACAGAACTTGAGCACAGAGAAAAACATAGCCTAAAAAAAATGAAATTACTTAGATCGAAACAGAATAATTATTTGTACATACATTTTTCAGTTAAAAAGCAGTTCTATGGAATTAAAAACAAGCTTTGTTTTTCTCTGAGATCTTTGCAAGTTTTGTGAGGATATGATGATCAAAGATCATCACAAATTATAGTGAATTACTGAACCTTTACTGTTCTTCCAACAAAATTCAGTGTCTCCTAAGCAATGACACAATCAGGAAAGAAAACATACCATGACTGAGAAGTCCCCACTTGTAGACTTACTGGGGTACACTGTCAGTGAAACAGTCCCTTGTTTACCCCTGGTGATTATACCTATTCCTCCTACTTATGACAAAGCAAGAAGAGCCACGGGATCATTTTCAACAGCTGCTCTAGTCACAGATAGGTCTCTCATGTAGGGTGGCTAGAACTTTATATTTTCAGTGCCAGATAGGAAAGAGGCAAATATGCCACAAAACAGCAATAAAATATGCAAGTTCTTTAGTTTTGTACTTAATTTTAAAGAAATTAATGACAAAAAACGTAATTTCCACAAAGACACCGTGCATATTAAAAGAAATGGTATCAATTACCAGACAGTACTGACGGGTAGAACTGCACCCTTCCTCATGGAGACCAAACCCCTTCCCCGATTTCGAGTAGGCGGGCAGGATCCGAGCGGCACCGGCCGTCGGGGCTCACCTGGCGGAAGGCGCGGTTGTGCCGCGCCCAGAAGCGCTGGTCGCAGGCCTGGGCCTCCTGCCGCGCCTCCCGCAGCCGCCGCTCCAGCGGGGACTCCTCGGGGGACACGTAGAAGATGACCGGCCGCAGATTGGAATGCTTGTCAGGGGGGCCGATCCAGTCGTTATGGGAGTGTGCGGGGGGGCTGAAACCCAGGCCCTTGAAAATACAGGCAGAATTCATTATCACCACTTGAGAACAGTTTTTGAAAAGCACCCCGATTTGAAATAAATTCCAAAACTCCACACGACCTTAAAACATAAGAGAGCATAACAAGTACAGAAATTACGCGCACTCATTTACCCTGATGGAAAATTATGCGACACATTTAACATTTACTTTCATTTAGAAACTAAAGAGTAAAATAGCTTCGACTCTTTTCTAACAGACACTAATCTCGGTTGTGCTTTTTTTAAAAAACACCTTTTTTTTAAATTTTCATATCACTGATATTCCACTTCATTAAAATATCTGACGACAAGAACTAGCAAGTATGTAAGTCTTCTTAAGCGTTGCTTTCTTCGTGCATCCTTGTGAACATGCACAAGCGCGCAGCTTTTCAGGCCGGGTTTAGGGAGAACTGACTCTAAGAGCCCATAACATACTGCCCCGCTTGGAAGAGCGTTTGGCTTGCCCGGTGCCTCGGCGCGCCACCCACACGGCGCGGGAGGGCCCGCAGGGTATTTACCAACACCGGGGGCGCTGGAAAATAAGTAAGTAACGAGAGCCCGCAGGAAACGCAGACTTTTATCGGGCGGCGCCCGCCCAGCGGCGCTGTGAGGTACCGCGGGGGCAGCCCGGC